>NC_090926.1:1161815538-1162415538 GCF_040938575.1 Ambystoma mexicanum | reverse complement strand
AGCTTCGGGTGAATCAGTGGAGCACCATTTCGATCTTATGGGACGATCGCCAATGGGCCACATGCCCTTACGCTGTACTGGTGGCTAGGTGCAACATTTCGGCCTTTCAGCTCGACTAGTGCCTGCCTCATGGGACGGACCTGCGGTTCTTGCCGCTTCCATGTTGCCTTTTGGAACGTTGATGTAGGCCCTGTGTGCCATGATGGTACAGGGCGTCACACAAGTGGAAGCTGGTCAATTATTGCAGATGCAGCCCTCGGTGATGATGGTTGTTTTGGTGTTATTTTGCAAATTGCTGTGGGGCCTTTGTCATTTGGATGTGCATTTAAATTGTATTCCGATATTTGTCGTGTTGCGTTGTTCTTTGCAGGTGATGTGGCGATTTTCGCTTTGTGGCGGTATGTATTGCGAGATGATCTGCATTGTGTTCCGCCTTCTGAGTTGAGTTGTGTGGTACAGTACTGGCCGCGTTTGCCTACGTAGCACAGTATGGTCACGGATAGGGGCTGCCATTGTGACTGTTTACATGATGTGCTGTTCAGGGGCGGGGGATTGGCTTTTGGCCGACTGGTGCCTGTCAGCCAGGTCGATTGGTGGAATGATGGGATGTTCAGAATGTGGCTGGTCACAGGTGACTGTGTTTGCGTGCGTTTGTTGGAGGGGGACTGGGGTCATGTCCATTGGAATAGCTTCTGTATTGATGCCATCTGTGCCCTGCAGCTCCCATCGGCCCCTCTTGGGATGAGCCTGGCTGCTCAGTCACTCTGCCAACTTGTGTGGTACATGCTTCTGCTGATGGTTGGTTTGTTTACTGGCAAGAGTACAGGGCTGGTGCAATCCCCCTCAGGATGCTGTTTTGGATGTTGCCTTGCGCTGGTGGCAAGCGATGGGGGACTACTGTTGTTTTGTGTCATGTGTTCTTGATTTTCATTTTGATGTATTGTACCTTCACATGCCTGTGCTGCGTCAGTACGGCTATGGTGACATGCCGTACATGGATGCCCACTCACGGGGCGCTTTGAGCCCCTGCATGCTTTTCTACGTTGGCATGCATGGGTGAATTGTAGATTTCACTGGTTGCATAGTGTGAGTACATTGCGCCTGCCAGGAGTTGTGCAATGTGGCCAGGGAGTGGAGTACAGGCACTCAGTGGGCCATTTACGGTTGGTTCACGATGCCGTATTTCTCGCCATGGCGGAATGGTACTTTACGACGTGCTTGATGGCGTTCAGTACATGTCCGCTAGGGTCAGAATTCGCGTACCGTTGCGCCATGGCGGTGATTCCGGTTTTGCAAGGCGCGCGTGCGCGTACTTGGTGCAGTTAGCGTTGCCGTTCACTGCGGTGTCGCTAATGGCATCGTACTTTACGGTGACGGGTCATGATCGCAACGAGCGGTGTTCGATGGCGGTATTGCATTTCCGCCATCATTTTTCCATTTCCGCAAGGGTCGTAATGAGGCCCTATGTGTGGTTTGTTTTGTTGCATTGTTGTGAAGTCTGTGCGGATTGCTGCATTTTAGGCTTGTGGTTGTGTTTGGTTATAGTTTGAGAGGTGTATGCAGAGGGATGGAATTGTTAGTTGGTTGGTTAGTTGGCATTGCTGTCCTTGCAATTGTGGGATTCCATCTAGGTGCGGCGCATGCTGACAGTCACATTTCTATCTAGATGCGACGTAAACTAGGTTCAGAATTCTAAGTGTGGTGCATGCTGAGAATCATATATGCTAACAATCACATTTCTGTCTAGATCTGGCGCAGACTACACTTGAGAAATTCCATCTAAGTGTGGCATATGCTAATATTGCAATTATGGGATTCCATCTAGGTGCGGCACATGCCGACACTCACACTTCCATCCTGAAGCGACGGAAGCCAAAGTTCAGAATTCCATACGAGTGTGGCACATGCTAACAGTCACGTTTCTATCTAGATGCGGCACAGGCTAAAGGCAAGAATCCCGAGTGTGGCAAATGCTAGCAATCACACTTCTACCTAGATGCGACGCAAGCTAGGGTTCAGTTCCATACATGTGTGGCACTAGCATATTCATCTCATGGCAACATTTACATTCCATTTACAGAGGTCACAAGTCTTCATAAGTATATATTATTAAAGTCTATGGCAGTCTACGCTATGGAAGGTAAGGTAGAGTGACAGGGGCTTTCTGGAGTAGAGTGATTGCTCTACACCCCACCCCTGCCACACTCAGTTTTGTTGGTGTCTGCTGGCTTCCTTGGCTTCCCCTGCTGACACCTGGAGACACTTCCTGTATCAGTCCTTCGGCTCGGGGTAGGGGCTGCCGGGCCGGGCTGCCCTGGGAAGGTGGCTTAAGAGCCTTGATGGACCAATAGGGGTGAGGGGGTGGGCAGGGAGGCGGGAGGAGGGAGGGAAGGGGAGCTGCAGGAGAGGGATGCTTCGGGGCATGGCGTGGGCTTGCCAGGGCCACTGCTGGCCAAAATGGAGGCAGCCCATGCTCAGCCTTACCTGGAGTGCCACGCTCACCTGCAACGCCGAGATGGAATCAGGCGTGCAGGGAGCACTGGCAACTCCATATTAAACATAGGCCTCAGCCTGGCCAATCACTGGACGGGGGCGGGCAGGGAGGCGGAAGGAGGTAGGGAAGGGGAGCTGCAGGAGAGGGACGCTTCGGGGCATGGCGTGGGCTTGCCGGGGCCACTGCTGGACAAAATGGAGGCAGCCCATGCCCAGCCTTACCTCGAGTGCCGCGGTCACCTGTAACGCTGAGATGTAATCAGGCGCGCAGGGAGCGCTGGCAACTCCATATTAAACATAGGCCTCAGCCTGGCCAATCACTGGACGGGGGCGGGAAGGGAGGCGGGAGGAGGGAGGGGAGGGGAGCCGCAGGAGGGGGACGCTTCGGGGCATGGCGTGGGCTTGCCGGGGCCACTGCTGGCCAAAATGGAGGCAGTCCATGCCCAGCCCTACCTGGAGTGCTGCGCTCACCTGCAACGCTGAGATGGAATCAGGTGCGCAGGGAGCGCTGGCAACTCCATATTAAACATAGGCCTCAGCCTGGCCAATCACTGGACGGGGGTGGGCAGGGAGGCGGGAGGAGGGAGGGGAGGGGAGCATCATGAGAGGGACGCTTCAGGGCATGGCGTGGGCTTGCCGGGGCCACTGCTGGCCAAAATGGAGGCAGCCCATGCCCAGCCCTACCTGGAGTGCTGCGCTCACCTGCAACGCCGAGATGGAATCTGGCGTGCAGGGAGCGCTGGCAACTCCATATTAAACATAGGCCTCAGCCTGGCCAATCACTGGACGGGGGCGGGCAGGGAGGCGGGAGGAGGGAGGGAAGGGGAGCCGCAGGAGAGGGACGCTTCGGGGCATGGCGTGGGCTTGCCGGGGCCACTGCTGGCCAAAATGGAGGCAGTCCATGCCCAGCCCTACCTGGAGTGCTGCGCTCACCTGCAACGCTGAGATGGAATCAGGTGCGCAGGGAGCGCTGGCAACTCCATATTAAACATAGGCCTCAGCCTGGCCAATCACTGGACGGGGGCGGGCAGGGAGGCGGGAGGAGGGAGGGGAGGGGAGCAGCATGAGAGGAACCCTTCAGGGCATGGCGTGGGCTTGCCGGGGCCACTGCTGGCCAAAATGGAGGCAGCCCATGCCCAGCCCTACCTGGAGTGCTGCGCTCACCTGCAACGCCGAGATGGAATCTGGCGTGCAGGGAGCGCTGGCAACTCCATATTAAACATAGGCCTCAGCCTGGCCAATCACTGGACGGGGGCGGGCAGGGAGGCGGGAGGAGGGAGGGAAGGGGAGCCGCAGGAGAGGGACGCTTCGGGGCATGGCGTGGGCTTGCCGGGGCCACTGCTGGCCAAAATGGAGGCAGCCCATGCCCAGCCTTACCTGGAGTGCCGCGCTCAGCTGCAACACCGAGATGGAATCAGGGATGCAGGGAGCGCTGGCAACTCCATATTAAACATAGGCCTCAGCCTGGCCAATCACTGGATGGGGGCGGGAGGGAGGCGGGAGGAGGGAGGGAAGGGGAGCCGCAGGAGAGGGACGCTTCGGGGCATGGCGTGGGCTTGCCGGGGCCACTACTGGCCAAAATGGAGGCAGCCCATGCCCAGCCTTACCTGGAGTGCCGCGCTCACCTGCAACGCCAAAATGGGATCAGGCGTGCAGGGAGCGCTGGAACATCTTAAAAAATATCTTCTTAATTTTATATGGGATGTTAATAAAGTAATACAATAACGTAGGTAGTATCACCATCTTACATAGGGCTATTCTCCCCATCAAGGAGATTGGGAGGGTTTGAGAATTTTATAGTTTCTCCTATACCCGCCAGTGCGCTCCCTGTGATGAATTCGAAGGTTTCCTCCAATTTGTGCAAAATAGGGATTCCCAGATAGCGGAATGATTATGGTTCCCAACTGATACCTCGTTGGGGGAGTGAGTCCGCCGGTAGTGTACTCATGGCATCCAGGGGGGAATACCAAGGATTTTTCCTGCCACTATAGCCTAATAGGTTCTTAAAGTTATGAAGTACCTCTAGTATTACTGGGATGCTGACCCTGGGATTACTCGGGCATATCAGTGCGTGATCCGGATATAGTGATATGTTGTGCATTATGCCACGGATTCTGATCCTGTCTCCTTTATGTAGTGCCTGAAGTATCCTGACAGTGGTTCTAGTGCCAGGGCGAATAATATCGGGAATGCCGGGCATCCTTGTCTGGTGCCCCTCTCTAGTGTCCACTTCCCAGATATCCACTCACCCATTTTTATTCTTGCTTGGGGGTCAGTATACAGTAATCTTTTAATAAAGAGCATGTATGCTTCAGTGTATATGTGTAGGGTCCTCTTCTGTGTACACAATTGGGACACACCAGATCTATCAGGCAACCTTCAGCCCTCCATTGAGTGAACGGCGTGTGCTTGGCCCTGGCTAACCAAAGAGGGGGTTGCTCTCCCTTTCGTTTGAAGCCGTCTTGCCTTTAGGATAGATTGTTCCTAAGGGTTTTTCAACAGCCTGAGAGCTGTTGAAAAAGGCCCCAGCAGAAGCCCTTTTGGATGTAACTGGTGAACAAGTGCCTTCTAAATTCACTTTACTGCCTCCCCCATGTCTCCTCTACCAGACACGTGTGCAGCCCCCCGCCTCCCACCCCGAGGGAAAAAAACAGACTGCCATTAAATGAGCGCTTATGGTCAACTGGTTGCATCGATAGCAGGTTAGTTACAGTTTAGGGACTTTTTGCTGCTCTGGGGCCACATTACAGAAAAGTTGCCCCAGTGCAAGTGCAAAGCCTGCACGGCACTAGCACCAGGGCAACGTCTCCCCCACCCTTCAAAACACCGGGACACATTAAAAAACCATTGCACCTCGGCAAGTGCAGCTTGGCACACCAAAAGCACCAGAGTAAAAAGGGCCCTAGTGCAAAAATGACGCACCTTCACTACACCCCTGAACCAGGGCAAAGTCTGCCCCACCCTTCAAAACACCGGGTCACATTAAAAAACCATTGCACCTCGGCAAGTGCAGCTTGGCACACCAAAAGCGGCAGAGTAAAAATGGCCCTAGTGCAAAAAAGACACACCTTCACTACACCCCTGCACCAGGGCAAAGTTTGCCGTAGTGCCAATACGGAATGGTATTAGCACTAGGGCAAACCTTGACGTGATGCAAAAATGCCTCAAAAATGCATCTCTTTAGCCCTCGGGCAATTCCAGCCCTGGCGCCTCTAATATGCCAAACTATGGTGAAAAGAGGCTGGGGGAGGGGCAACATTAGGATCTGTGCAAGAGATGCACTATGGTAATGTTTATTTGTAAAGTGCCTATACACAAGGCAAGTGTTTCAAAGCACTCAAGGAGGTTGGGAACATGGGGGAAAGACAACAGTCGAATCAGAGCCCTCGATATTCTGAGACAATAAAAGTCTGCAAAGGCACAGTAAGTGTATATAATACGGTTACAGTTGAGAGACAGCAAATAGGCCTGGCGGCTACTCTGCAGTTTTACCAAGTGCAATTGAGAAGTGAAGGCAGGGGAGAGCAGACAGACGATCTTCCGACGAAGTACATGCGGATCGTGCAAGTGCACAGACAGATACAGGGAGGGGGAGGTCCAAGTGCACCCAATCGGTGGGATCTCCGGTAAGTGCAGAGAGAACTACTCTCTTGGGTCATTTCTCAAGTGCAGTGAGGGTGGGACGAGTGCAGTGCCCTGAGACAAATTGAAACATTAGGGTTTGGGTAAAATAGATGTTGGTGTGGAACCTGAAAGTCCATTGAGGTGAACCTCTGAGTCTTTGCGGATGAGATGCTGGACATGAAACTGGAGTCCATGGCGAAGAGATGCTGGACATGAAACCGGAGTACATGGTGAATAGATGGTGGGCACTGACCCTGGGAATCTACAGAGAGGAGATGCTGGGCATGGAACCAGAGTATAAGGTGAAGCGATGGTGGGCACAGAACCTGGGGATCTACAGAGGAGAGATGCTGGGCATGGAAGTAGAGTATAAGGTGAGGAGACGATGGGCACAGAACCTGGGAATCTTTGGAGAAGAGATGCTGGGCATGGAACCGCAATAGATGGTGAAGAGATGGTGGGCACGGAACCTGTGAATTGAAGACGCAGGTGCAAGTATGCCCTTCATGAACCCCACACGACTCTCAGCCAGAAGACAGAGAAACGACAGATGCACCTCACTCTTAGGCCCTTCATCGCCACCATCAATGTATCACAGATGTGAGAAACGTTACTCTCTCAGCCATTCAAGCCATACCCAATTAATGAGATGGAGATGTCATCAATCGAACAAGACCACTGAATGCAAACCGAGAAGTCAATGACATCACGACCTAGGTGCCTGTAGACATGAAGTGCATAGGCGTCCACTCACAAAGTTACACAAACATTTAGACACGAAACACATGCTTATGACTCATCGCGGTAGATGACTGACACACATACATACCTATATATACCTGTATATACATATATATACATCTGGATCCTTTGCCAAAACTGAAACCGCAAGATGCCAAGTATACATATAGCTAGCTTGCACATGCTTGATTGCCACTAATTTGGGATGCCATGAGAACAAATATGGAAGCTATAGGCGTGTTGAAGTGAATGAGGAAGGGGAGACAGACTTCCAACACACGGAAAGGCTGACAAGATTGCTACAGCCAGAAGCAGACAGACACTTTGCACCCACAGCCAAGGACGGGTGGAGACGGAAAGTTCTAGTTACCAAGACAATAAGGCACCTGCAAGAAATGCAGGCTAAAATCCTCATAATAGCAAGAAAGCCCTATTGATGGAGAAGAACGGTTCCATGAATGCACTCTCTCAGGCTCAGGTGATTAGGACACATTCTGCCCAATCCAGGGTCACCTTTCATGTGAAGACAGAATATGTTGCAAGAGCCAATAGTTTCCCTATGAGCCTGCAACTTTGTATTTGATGCAGGAGGAGGTGGTCCCAGGAGGAGCCAGCAGACGTGGCTACCCTATAGTAGAACTAACCCTTATAGAACACATATATGCTTGACCCAAACTGACCAATCTGCACGTCTGATAGGTTTCAGGGACAGTACTTGTTTTTTTGACGTCACTCCTGGATAAAATAGGGTGACACACATTCAGAGGACGAGATCTCTGGAGAATTTATGTTTTCTAGTGTGATCCCTGTCATTTTGTTAGATAACAAAGACAGTAAAATTTGCCCTTTGGCAGAGTCTTCTGTTCTTGCAGCGGGGAGTTTTTGGTGGGCCTGAGTGTCTCCCTGCTGGTAATCGCGGTGACTGCCAAGAGAGCCCCTGCTGCTTCTTTACAAGTGGCAGCAGAGAATGATCGCTAGACCATTCAGCACTAAGCCTGCCTCATCCCGCTGCATGCCTGAAGGGCTGCACAGCGACCAGTGATAACCAACACCCAAGTACACGTGTGGGATAAAAGAGAAGATGCCGACAGGAGATGCCTTTGGAGGGAATTCCTGCCAGCTTCCCGTGGGACGGCTGGCTGATCGTACGGCAGATTGTGGGAGAGTTAGTGTCCCTGCTTTAGACTGTCAGTTTGGGCGGTTAGCTTAAATGGTCAGCTTAGCTTACGAATGAAAATACTTTTATTTTAAAAAGAAAAATGGGTTTTCCTATGAGTTAGGCAATTCAGCTTGGTTCATGGATGATTATGTATGCTTTCCTGTGTATAGGTGTTAGCAGAATAAACCAGCTTATATCATGGAAGGTGGTTTCTTAGTTTATCTCTTGGAGATGTATTCCTATATGGCAACAGTATCGAAGAGGGACCACACGATTTAAAGGTCTACCCTGTTAGTAAGGCAGGAAGACGGCGATGTGTGTTATGTCATGTTTGTCATTGTGTTTTTGGGATTAATAGCGGATATGTGTATTGAAGGGTTAGAAATCGAGGGCTTTTCCTCTATGATATTGGTGATGTCACCCTCAGGGTTGTTCAATAGGACTTGAGGTGTATCCAAGGTGGTGGATTTCAGTTGGTGGGTTGTTAAAGGAGAAAATGAATGATCAGTGTTGTGCCATTGGGCGAGCTTGAGAAGCACATGAGTGGAAATGTGGTTTGAGCCTTGAGGGCGGAGGACGCAGTGAGGGTGATGCTCGGATCATGCCCGTGCTGATGGTGGTGAGCCGGAGAGGCTGTTGATTTGATTTGTTGCACTGTCATGATTTGGAGGAATGATATTAAAAGATGGTGTCAAAAATGTGAATTACAAAAGTTTAAGGTAAATTGGATGTGTTAAAATCCCAATTTGAGATCAAGTAAGTATTGACATGTGTTAAATAAAGTGATGAAATGAGGGATACACCCCTTCAACACTTATGCAAGTCCCTTCCGCGGTATTAAGACAAGATATAGCACAGATTGGACGATACCGAAGGCAAGTTGGTGAAGTCACGGCCCAAAGACAGAAGATTTTGCAAATGTGTGCAGCAACATATGACCACCTATTTACATGCAGCCTATAAGGGGAACAAATTAAGTTGGAGTTAAGGGGAATGTTTAAGGACGAGAAAGGGGACTCGATCCGGAAGCAATGAATTCTGAGTCAACACAATATGGAAGGCGTGGGCCTCCTCCTCCTCGTACAGCAAACATAGGTCCGGTAGCAGAAAGTAAAGAATTTACCCCGTAAAGGAGTTGAAAGCAGCAGCGGCATACACTAATGCTACTTTGGCACCTCTGGCATACAGTAGCAAAGATACACTTAGTGGCACAAAACAAGCGAGTAAATGAGCGCAGGATACCAACGACTAATGTAAGGAGCTCAGCGAGCTGCACGCAAAATTAAAGGAAAATGATTTGGCAGGACAAGGCTTAGCAGGGACCAGGATGCGAAAGTCCCAAATGAATGGGTAGTCAGGCAGATACTGCTTATACTGGACGGGATGGCCACAAGACGTGAGACGGGCACGCGGGAAGGAAGCTCCAAGTCATAAAGACACAGACAAGGAAGCAAAGGCATGAGCGGAAATAATGGAGGAAGTACACATAAGGGAAAAGGAGGAGAAGGAGGAATATAAGTAGTTGCGAAAGGAGTGAGAACAAGCAAAAACAAGAGAGAGAGAATAAAAGATAGCGAGAGCTAGAGGACATAGCAAAGAAGAAAGCAGAAGAAGAGCAGGAAAGGCAGTGGCAAATAAAGATGGAGAAAAGGAGGTTGGAAGTCGAGCGGTTAATTAAAGAGTGCTGCCGCAGGGAAGAAGAGGAGCAGGTATGTGAGTAGGAAATGGATGAAAGCAGAGAGAGACATTCTTCTAAGGCAGTGTACATTAAGAAAGAGTGGGCAAGTTTAGATGATGAGGATGGGGAAGGAATACAAAGAAGGTTAGTGAACTTTATAGGAGTAGGAGGGACAGAGCGGCTGCCTCATGGGTAGCACTAGCACCTCATTGAGGGGAGAAGGCAGGATTACAGATCGAGCCAAGTGAAAGCAGCGGGCAGACCTAATGTTAAGGAAGCTTAGGACGAGAGAGGGAGACAGTGACAGTAGTATTGGGACCTTGGGGTCAGACTAGAATCAACAGGGAAGTGACGATGACGAAGGAGGAAGGCCTTATCACCGCTCCAGGGAAGCAAGCCCTGACAGAAACACAGTGTGGGGAGGCAGAGAAGACATGGGGAGGGGAGAGGAAGAAATCGAAAGGTGACTGGTAGGTCCCAGGGACAGATTGTACAGGTCAGACGTCCTGCCGGGACTAAAACGGATCGAGATGACAAAGGTGTTCACCACCACTAAATACATGGGGGGGCCAGGACGGAGGATCGAGGCTAACGCAGTTCCCATTACTTTACTGGAGAAGGGTGGTGGGCAGCTTTAGTATATTCTGTGGCAGTAGATAGATATGGACAATTTAAGATGTAAGCTACTGTTGTTGACTGCTGCGGCTGGGAAATGGATTTATGAGCTCGAAAGACTGGTAGCGGGGACAACATTAGCTGTGGGTGACATGAAAAGTCTACTTTCAGTCATTCTTGGGGAGGTAGCAGACAATGTATGGAGAAGAGCAGGTATTCTGGTGATAGGACAACGCACGGCATACAATGGCGTGCCGTTTAATAACTGCAGAGCAGCCATATGGCAAGCTCTACAGGTGCCATACCAAGACACCTTGGATATAAGCATGATTATGGTACAGAAAATGTGTGAGAATGAAGACCCACTTCAATATATTCAAGAGATTCAAGAGCGCTGGTGTCTCGAGATGAGGGAACCATGGTACAAAACAGTGGGGTTATTTTACCACATATTATGCCAAGGTTTGCCCAAGCAGGTGTAAAAACAGCTGAAGAAGCTAGTGGGGATGGAGGTGAATCCGTGGCCAGAAATTCAGCTAACCATAGTGCACTATTGTCGGCTAATGCGTGAGGAGAGAAAACAGGAAGAAGCGAAGTTAGTGCAGAAGATATTATCAAAAAATACAATGGAAGGGGCAATTCTAAAGAGCGGGGAGGGAGCAGTCACCAAGCATACACAAAACAGACCGCAAATGGGCGGAGGAGGCTTTGCAAGATGAGGAGGCATGAATCAGTGGCCACAGAGATGTGGAGCGGCACCCTAAGGAAGAGGGTTTGGATAGCCAATGCACCAGGGAGCAGAATGGTTCCATGGGGACAGCAAAGATTGACAGGGGGTCACATACAATGTTGGGTATGTGTGTGGAAGGATGGGCCACATATCTCGAGTGTGTAGGGATAGAGGTAGAATGCACCAGAATGGGGGAATGCAGCACTAACCAACATTCCATGGAGAGCAGACAGACTATTATCCCCAATATCACAGGCAAGCACAGGCATACGTGCCACAAATGGCACATACACAAGACATGCAAATACAGCCTTACCAGCCCATGACACATGATTCACAGATGAAGGGGCATATGCAGTCAACACAACCAGCACAGCATGCATTGACGCATCAGAACATTATGGCCACAACACATTCAGACTCTGCAATGCAGACCCCCATGCGAAAACTGGGGGGAGCAACTGTTGTAGGGGGCAATCTATTCACAGAACGGGAATGTCATTCTACCCACAATAGAACAGCCCACTAGTCAGACCTTATGTGTTCAATCCTTTCCATTACACCCAATCCAAAAGAGGAACCACGTATAGGGGTGACAATAGGTGACAAGACGTTTTCCTTTCTCGTAGATACAGGGGCGACTCAGTCCTGTATTAGGGAAGGGAGCTACCCGATGTCAGGCACTGCCATGAATGCACAGGGATTCTCTGGGGCTACAGACTTGGTTCCTTTTACTGACGAACTTCCACTTTCTGTAAGATAATATGACCTGAACATTCAACTGTTATATTCCCGACTGTTATATTCTCAACAGACACAAGTGAATATAATGGGTAGAGACATGATAATCCGATTTAACATGTCCATTTCTTTCACAGACGAAGGGATAGTGTACTTGACACCAGGAATTCATTACATGAATGTGAGGGAACTAATTCAGGTATATTGAGGGTAGACAGTACAGAGGGGGTTCGAGCAGACCTCAAGATGTTCCAACACGGAGTGGAAGTGTTGAGAGCGTGGCTCCCAGAGATACAGGGCAGGCTGTTACGCATACCCAATGAGTTCTTATTTAGAACAGAGATTCCTCTAGACGAAAAAGAAGGAAAGGTGACGCCAATAGAACTTGATGCAGTTACAGTGAAGGACGAGAGACTAGTGTTGCATGGGACACAGGACGATAATGGAGGACGGTGATTGCCATGGGAGAAGGATACAAGTTGACAGAGGTGAAAGATGAAAAACTGTTTCAAGATGATCGATCAGATCATGAGATGGTGTTTGACATAAGCATTACACATGGGTGAGAATACATTATATGGAAGTGCCACAGAAAATGGCTGTGTTGCAAAAGATATCACCACCATTTATCGTGAAGGACTTGGGGCAAGTACCCAGTGTTTTATGGACCAGTGGTCCCTACAACGTGGGTTTGCTAAAAGGGATAGGGGCAATCAGGATAAAGCTTAAACCAGGGGGTATTTTACCAAGGGCAAGACAGTATCCCCTATCAATGGAAGCAGACAAAGGTATTTACGAGACAATCGCTGCGTTAGTGAAGCAAGGCATTCTGGTGCCTTCAGAATTACAGTCTAACACTGCTCTGTACTCAGTAAAAAAGGCTACCAGAGGGCCGTGGCATTTTATTGGGATTTGCACCACTTAAACCAAATTGTTGAAGCAGAATTTCTGTTAGTCCCTAATTCAGCGACATCCCAACGGAAGCTACCCACTTCACAGCAGTAGACTTGAAGAACGCCTTCTTCTCTATACCACTCCATGAAGAGTCACAGGATTTGACATTGTTTCTATATAGAAACCGGAAGTAGAAACACACGAGACTCCCACAAGGGTACTATGCCTCACTGTCTATCTTTAATAGGTTCCTCCAGATGAATCTTGGCAACATATAGATGGGGAGCACCGTCATACAGTACGTAGATGACATTGTGATTTGTAACAAGTCAGAGAAACAGTGTCAGAAGGACTCAGTATACCTGTTGACAGTACTGGGAGAGAAAGGTGACAAAGTGGACAAAGCAAAGTTACAATATTGCCAGAAGGAAGTGCTATCCAATCGACAGTTGATATCGCAGGAAGGCTGAATAGGGACTCAAGAAAGGGCAGAGGCGATCCACAGAATGCTGATGCCAAAGACCAAAAAAAACATTTTAGTCAAACAACTCTCCACAGCGATGTTACTGTCAGCTCAGCCCACGTAGCTAATTTAGAAGTGTTACCATAATAGTTTTGTCTGTCTATAGACTACACAGACCTGCTCCAGTATGCCAACTACTAGTCATCACATTTGCCATCTTGGTCTCCTATTCGCATTTATCAGCTTTGTGGGTCTCGTCTGGTTTTGCCCTCCTCACCCCGAGGCCAACCAAATCCTATTTATTTGGAGGTAGGCAACTCATCCACTATGATACACTCAAGTATTCCGACTTTGAGCCTAATCCCAAAGTACCCATGTAACACAGTTTCTAGGAACGCTAGACTACGCTCTAGATTAACAAAACTTTATGAACCTACTAAAAGATCTATGCACCTAGTCATTCAGAAAACCAACCGCCACATGAACCGAAAAACTACAAGTATTGACCTCACCACTAATAGGTCCAGTACTCATATTACCACACCCAAGGTCCAGCCACAGGAATACCGTGCACAGTCCCTATCATGAGCCCCAACCTTACAGGTGCCCTAATAAACGCCAGATCGTTAGTTGCTCATGCCACTGAGATATCTGACATTATCCAATCCGAAAACTATGACTTCCTGGCTATCACTGAATCCTGGCTACATGCTGCCGCAGGCTTTGCTCTCATGATGGCTATTTCCAATGGCTTTACCATCTTAAGAGCGGGTAGAAATGAAGCACGCGGAGGAGGTATAGCCCTTATTGCCAAATCTAATTTGTCGATAAGGTTAGCACCCTCCTCTGATATTAAATTATGTGAAAATCTCACAGCTAAACTATCTATCAACAAAACCCAGACCCACACTATCCACTTAATCTACAGACCCCCAGGTCCTATTGGAACATTCCAGGCGGATATATCTACCATCCTTTCTAATGACCTAAAACATGATTCCCAAGTCCTCTTACTAGGGGACATTAACCTGGGCTTCAATGACCCTAAAGACCCACACGCTTCAAGTGTTGCCAATATCCTAACTGACCTTGTCTTTACTCAGAGAGTGCTCCAGCCCACCCACATCAAAGGGAGAACACTTGATTGGGTGGCAGACTACAATTGTAATTTTTCTATATCATACATCTCCCCTCAAATTTGGACAGATCACCACCTTGTGACATTTTATTTCTAGCAACTAAACGACAAACCCATACCACCACCCAGCTTGCCCCACCTATACCAACAAGGAGCAAAAAGAACATTACCCCCGATAACCTACTCCCTCTGATTCTCCCCACTCTCAACTCTTTACTGGAACATTTGGGTCCTGAAGCCCTGGTGAACGAGTATAACAAAATCATGTCTACCTCACTAGACATAATGGCACCTCTTAAAATGCGACTAAGCAAACCTAAAGCCCACCTTAACGCTTGGTAGACACCACACCTGAAAACATTATGAGCTAAAAGAAGACAATGTAAGGTAGCAGGGAGACTACTTCCTTCCGAGAAAAATAAAGCCAACCTCTATACGATATCTGCCTTATACAAAAGTGAAATAATCTCAGCTAAACGCGAAACTTACAATTCCAGAATTGCACAAGCCAATTCAAGCATAAAGGAACTTTTTGTTATCGTGAAGGAATTAGAAGCCCCCATCCCAGTAACTGATAATTGCGTTGAAGACAAACTCTGGTGCTCTAAAAAACAGTAAGCACTATTTGACAAACTTATGACCTTACAAGCTAAAATTGCCAAAAAAAAGCGTCACAAATAACAAATACCTCCCCCAAAAATTCTACCAAACCATCTATAGATACAGTTTGCCCCCCCACTTTAAATTCTCCAAAGTCTCCATCATAGAGACCAAACAAATTATTCTATTGCTCAAACCCTCTAATTGTAAGGGAGATCAATGCCTTGCCCAACTGATAGAGGATGCTGCCCGAGATCTGGCCCCCTTTATCACGAAACTTATCAATGCCTCATTCTCTTCTGGCACCATACCAAACAACCTAAAAGAATCTTGGGTGCTCCCATTACTTAAAAAACAGACATTAGACCCCACCATCCCTACTAACTACCGTCCAATCACAACAGTGCCCTTCCTTCTAAAAATTATAGACAAAATGGCTTATTTACAAATACAGAAACACCTGGAATCCAACCACTTGCTTGGTGCCTGCCAGTCAGGCTTTCGGCCCCAGCATGGAACTGAAACAGCCTTAATAGACCTAAAAGCCCAAATTGACGAGATCAGAGATAAAGGGAAGTCAGCCCTCCTCCTGCTTTTGGACTTATCGGCTGCTTTTGACCTGGTGGATCATGGGTCCTTTGTAGGCATCTGGACTTGGCAGCTCACTTTTCTAAAGAAGCCATAGTATTGATTGAATCCTTTCTTAACAACAGGACTATGAGAGTGTTCTCCCCCACTGAGCCGCAAACCCCAACCCCATCTCTTGCTTCTCTCCTACCTTGTACAACATCTTCACAAAGCCCCTGTTCGATGATCTGGACCTTCTTGGTATCACCTGCACCAACTATGGAGATGATACTCAGATTCTCCTACCGCTTACTGGTGATTACGAGAAGGATTTGGCCTTAGTGAACAGGGTATATCTCATCATCCAGGCATTGATGGCCACCCATGGACTATGCCTGAATGATGACAAGACTGAGATTATTATCTTGGGCACCTCCTCAATCCTCAAAAAACTGGGACCAAAATACTCTACATTCAATATTGACAGCGACCCCATTATGGTCGCTAGCGAGGTCAATACCCTGGGTTTTTACCTGGACTCGGCCCTCTCTTTCAAGAAACAGGTTAATGCAATGGCATCCACCATAGCATACACTTGTAAATTAATCAGAGCAGGTAAACCCTTCCTGTCCAACAATAGCTGCATTACCCTGGTGTCAGATACCGAGGCTTCCTCCCCCAACTCCTCACCTGTTTCTTCCAGAATGGGTTCTGTAAGAGTAGCCTCTGATCTCTTCTGATCCCTCTTCCTTGTGGGAGTCTTGTCCTTTGGTGCTCGGGCCTTTTTATCGTACAGATAGGGTCTGTCCCCTCCGGAGGCCACCTTGGCAGAGATAATCCCTGACCGCGGGGATCCCCAGGGGGCCAGTCCTAGATTCAGGGAAAAAGCACTAAGGCAGAAAAAACCCTGTTCCCAATTGGGTTCTGCTGGGTGGCAATTAGAACTCCTCTCTTCCAATTATGAAAGTTCCATTTGCAGCAGGCAAGGAAGTCCATTAGACTTGAGAACAAACTCCTCCGCTGATGAATGCTCAGTGTATCCAGGAGAAGTGGAATAATAGAACAGGAGATATAAGAAGCTACTAGAACCAGTGGTTAAGACTAAACAGAATGACAGAGAAAAGTATTAGAAAGGATAAGTAGGTAAAGAATGAAAGAACCCATACAAAGCAGACCGCGAAGACGAACCATTAGGAAGAAGGAAGAAGTATAGAAAGAAACCCACTCACCAGTTTAGAAATGTTCCTTAAGGTCCCAGTGAGCAAGGCTAGCTCGCAAAAACAGAGTGACGGCACCGGTAGCAATATACCCCCGGTACCTACAAGAAATGAAAAGACCAAAAGTGCTCAAAGAATAAAGGCAAGAGTAAGTAAGCACGGCACGGCCCAAAGCAAGCCGATACCGCGTATAGTGCAGTAGAATTTGGGCTGAGGAATACAGAAGGGAATCACACAGTAGGCGAAAATAGGAAGCCGGAACGGATGAATTTCACGAGAGAATCTCCACACGAACCGAGCGCTGGTAAACAGATACAACGCGTCGGTTTGTGGGAGGAGTCAGCCTATAAAGGGTCGGCGGCCATCTTGGGTGAGATCGGCGGCCATCTTGGGTGAGGACTGGAGAGTGATCAATCGGCGGCCATCTTGGGTGAGGACTGGAGCGTGATCAAAGCTTCCAGCGCTTCCACAGCCTCCAATTCCTGACAGTATACCCCCTCTTTCTCGGGGCGCCCCCGGGTTTGCCCGGATGGAGTTGATGGAACTGCTGCACCAGACGCGGGGCGTGTAAATGACCCACAGGTTCCCACGTCCTCTCTGCTACTGGATAGTTCTTCCAATGGACCAGATAGTACAACCGCCCTTTGCGGTACTTAGAATCCACCAGATGAGACACCTCGTATTCTTCAGGTGTTGGTTTCACTCGGGCTCGTGTACGGATTACAGGTCTCTTGAAAGGATCCTCCTTATGTTCTTTGAGAAGGGAGACATGAAAGACAGGATGTATCCTTCTGAGGTATTCTGGCATCCTGAGTTTATAAGCAACTGGATTGATTTGTTGTATGATGGAAAATGGCCCAAGGAAACGAGAGGAGAACTTCCCCCTATGAACCCACTTGGGTAGGAATCTGGTGGATAACCAGACTAATTGTCCCACCTTCCAGCTGGGATGGGCTCTCCGACCTTTGTCGGCCCATCTCTTTTGTGAAAGTTGACTTGCTTGGTGTGCCTCCTTAGCGAGTTTGTGAGCTTCTTGCAAGTCCTGTAGAATCGTATCCAGAGTTGGAATCTTGGTTGAAGGCGGACTGAGCCCGGGCAGGTGTTGAGGATGGTAGCCATAGGTACAATAGAAAGGACTCATCTGGATCGAGGTGTGAAGTGAGTTGTTGTAGGCGAATTCCGCTTGCGGGAGAAAGCGATACCATTCTTCCTGCTGGGGACTACAAAAACACCTGAGATACTGCTCTAGATTGGCATTGAGTCTCTCAGTTTGGCCGTTGCTTTGAGGATGGTATCCTGAGGAAAGAGCCTTATGAATCCCGAGAACCTGGCAGAGGGAAGACCAAAATTTTGAGGTAAATTGTGGTCCTCTGTCCGAAACTATGGTCTTAGGTAGACCATGTAGACGGACTATGTCTTGGAGAAATGTTGCAGCCATCTCTGAGGCCGAAGGCACTTGCTTGAAGGCGGAGAAATGTGCCAGCTTGCTAAAGGAATCAACCGTCACCATGATCGTGGTCATTCCGTATGAAGGAGGCAGATCCACAATAAAGTCAGTGGATAAGTGTTCCCAAGGGCGATCCGGTAAGGAGTGTTGGTGTAATAACCCCAGAGGTTTTCCTGTTTGATGTTTGTTGGAAGCACATATTGAACAAGTAGAGACATACTGACCTACATCCCTTCGTAGGGTAGGCCACCAGAATCCTCTCCGGACCAAATCAAAAGTCTTCCTAATACCAGAATGCCCTGTCAGGGGGGTGTCATGACACCAAGAAAGTATCTGTTCTTGCAGCTTCTTTGTGGGGATATAGAGGGCTCCTTCATGATAAAACAACCCGTCCTTTTCCTGTTTAGTAGATAGCGGAAATTCCGCACACGTCTGATAATGAGGGATTAGATCTTGAAGAAACGAAACCGTAGAAGCCAACACAGTGAGATGTGGTAAAACCAGTTCATGTCCTATATAGGATCCGGATGGATCTCCTAGGCTTCTAGATAAGGCGTCTGCCTTCTTGTTTTCTGTGCCTGGTATGTAAGTCATCATGAAGTCGTATTGTAGGAAAAAATACGCCCATCTGGCATGTCTGGCGTTGGAACATTCCAATTGTTGTAAGACCCGTAGGTTGCGGTGGTCAGTTCGAATAGTGAAAGGATGTGTGGCTCCTTGCAGGAGGTGTCTCCATTCTTGGCAGGCCAGCTTTATTGCCAAAAGTTCCTTTTCGATAACCGAGTAGTTTCGCTCACTACTAGTTAAAGTCTTGGAATAGTATGCGATCGGATGTTCATAGCTGTCTTCTGCCTCTTGAAGTAATACTGCCCCTACTGCCCCCGTAGAAGCATCAGTTTCCAGAATAAAGGGCTTAGTCTGATCTGGTTGAACCAAGATGGGTGCTGTAGAAAAGCAATCCTTTAAAAAGTCGAATGCTTTTCGAGGTTCACCGTCAAAAGCAAATCCAACACCCTTCTTCAACAAGGAGGTCAGAGGGAGTACTTTTTTGGAATAATTGGGAATGAACCTCCTATAAAAATTTGCCAATCCTAGAAACCCTTGCAGTTCCTTGATGTTGGTAGGATCTTTCCAGTTTCTTATGGCCTTTACCTTATTAGCATCCATTTCAACGCCTTCCTTGGACAATACGAAACCCAAGTAGGACACCCTCTTGGATTCAAATGAACACTTCTCTGGTTTTACTAGCAGATGGTGAGACTGCAAACGTTGTAAAACTAGTCGGACCAATGATCTGTGCTCAGACAAGGACTTGGAGTAGATCAGGATGTCGTCCAGGTACACCACTACCGACACAAACAGCATGTCAGCGAAAACCTTGTCCATGTATCTTTGGAAGACGGCTGGTGCGTTTACTAGGCCAAAGGGCATCACACAATATTCATAGAGCCCGAATGGGGTGCGAAAAGCCGTCTTCCACTCGTCTCCTTGTCTGATTCGCAAGAGGTGATAGGCGCCTCTCAGGTCAAGCTTCGTGAAGTACTCAGCCCCTTGTACAGCCTCCAAGACGTCCCGAATCAAGGGCATGGGATATCTATCCCGGACAGTGACCTTGTTGAGACCCCTGTAGTCTATACAAGGACGAAGTTCTGTCGAGTCCTTTTTTGGAATGAAGAAAAGGGAGGCCCCACATGAAGATTTGGATTCTTGAATGAGTCCGTTCTGCAAATTTGCATCTAGATACTCTCTTAACGCCTTCCTTTCCGGTAGTGACAAAGGGTACATTCTTCCGAACGGTACTACTGCTTCCGGTATTAGATCGATACAGCAATCCTCTGTTCTATGGGGTGGTAGTTGTCTAGGAATTATGTCCATGAATACCTCTGAAAAGTCCTGGTAATGTAAGGGTACTGAGGCCACTGTGACTGGCTTCTGGATACTTCTCCTGCGGTCTATGGTGTGGGGAGCGTTACACAAGGTCATACAGTGTTTTTCACAGAACTTAGAATTGAAAGAAACTCGGTTTGCAGTCCAATCTATGTGAGGGTTGTGTCTTCTTAACCAAGGAATCCCTAATACCAATGGAAAATGAGCAGCTCGGATCTGATCAAACACCAGGAACTCTTCATGTTGACCTAACCTCACCCTTAATGGAACAGTTTCCAATGTGATGGGTCCGGAAGACAAGGGTCTACCATCAACCCCTTCTACCGGAATCGGGGTGATCTTGGTTTTGGCGGGTACCAAGTGCTCTGTAGCCCACTTGGAGTCGATGAAGTTTCCCGCTGCTCCACAATCCAACATGGCGAACACCTCTGTGGGAGCTTCTTCTGTTAACCATAGGTCCACTCTGAACACCATTAAACTGTTATCTTCCGGGGTATTCACTGCTCTTGTGTAGCTGCAAGGGTGCTTGTTACCTCCCCTGAGACTTCCCTTGCTATAGATCGGGGGCGGAAGTTTCCCTGTCGACGAGGAGGGACTTCAGTGCATTCTCTCAACAAATGTGTCGAAGAGCCACAGTACATGCATAGACCTGCCTCTCTCCTCCTTCTTCTTTCTTCTGGCGTCAGAGGACCACGGGCAGCTCCAATCTGCATAGGCTCATCTGTAGCAGGGTTGGCTCTAGGTGGAGGAGTAGGGTTAGGTTGTGAGAAGCTTCGGTTTCTTCTTCTCTCAGATCTTCTTTCTTGCAGACGAGATTCAATCTGAAGGGACAATGTCACTAGCTCCTGAAAAGATGCAGGACGGGCTACTCTGGCTAGTTCATCTTTGATCTCGTCCTGGAGACCTCTTCTGTAGATGGTTTGCTGGGCGGAATCAGGCCAATCTGCCTTGGCTGCTAGCCTCTGGAAGCGAGTTAGATAGGTTTGGACGTCTGTATTTCCTTGTTTGATGTCTAGGATTGCTTCCAAGGATGAATAGAATATTTCTGGCCTATCAAACCTTTCACTGAAAAGTTCCGTAAAACGGTCATAATCACTCAGAAGGGGATCGTTTCGGGTGACAATGGGTGTAGCCCATGAAAGAGCATTTCCGGTAAGATTGGCTATAATGAACCCAACCTTTGATCTGGCTGTCTCAAAGGCGTGAGGTCGGAAGGCGAAATACACCCTGCAAGCGTCAAGGAATTCCTTCAGATCTCCTGGATGTCCGTTGTATTTGCCAAAGGAAAAGGGCATCGTAGGCAGGTCCCCGCGATCATCCCGATGTAGCACCACTTGCTGTCGGAGGGCTACGTTCTCTGTTCGCAGGGCCTGCACCTCCATAGTAAGGTTCTGCAGAGCAGCCACCAACTCCTGATACTGCTCGAGCGACGCCATGAAGGATCTTGGGCGTTGTATTCTGTCAGATACCGAGGCTTCCTCCCCCAACTCCTCACCTGTTTCTTCCAGAATGGGTTCTGTAAGAGTAGCCTCTGATCTCTTCTGATCCCTCTTCCTTGTGGGAGTCTTGTCCTTTGGTGCTCGGGCCTTTTTATCGTACAGATAGGGTCTGTCCCCTCCGGAGGCCACCTTGGCAGAGATAATCCCTGACCGCGGGGATCCCCAGGGGGCCAGTCCTAGATTCAGGGAAAAAGCACTAAGGCAGAAAAAACCCTGTTCCCAATTGGGTTCTGCTGGGTGGCAATTAGAACTCCTCTCTTCCAATTATGAAAGTTCCATTTGCAGCAGGCAAGGAAGTCCGTTAGACTTGAGAACAAACTCCTCCGCTGATGAATGCTCAGTGTATCCAGGAGAAGTGGAATAATAGAACAGGAGATATAAGAAGCTACTAGAACCAGTGGTTAAGACTAAACAGAATGACAGAGAAAAGTATTAGAAAGGATAAGTAGGTAAAGAATGAAAGAACCCATACAAAGCAGACCGCGAAGACGAACCATTAGGAAGAAGGAAGAAGTATAGAAAGAAACCCACTCACCAGTTTAGAAATGTTCCTTAAGGTCCCAGTGAGCAAGGCTAGCTCGCAAAAACAGAGTGACGGCACCGGTAGCAATATACCCCCGGTACCTACAAGAAATGAAAAGACCAAAAGTGCTCAAAGAATAAAGGCAAGAGTAAGTAAGCACGGCACGGCCCAAAGCAAGCCGATACCGCGTATAGTGCAGTAGAATTTGGGCTGAGGAATACAGAAGGGAATCACACAGTAGGCGAAAATAGGAAGCCGGAACGGATGAATTTCACGAGAGAATCTCCACACGAACCGAGCGCTGGTAAACAGATACAACGCGTCGGTTTGTGGGAGGAGTCAGCCTATAAAGGGTCGGCGGCCATCTTGGGTGAGATCGGCGGCCATCTTGGGTGAGGACTGGAGAGTGATCAATCGGCGGCCATCTTGGGTGAGGACTGGAGCGTGATCAAAGCTTCCAGCGCTTCCACAGCCTCCAATTCCTGACACCTGGCAAGAGCTCTTGTTCTGTCAAAGCTGGATTACTGTAACTCTCTCAGGGCCAACTTTGGGGCCAAAAAGGAACCTATCACGAAAATCCAGCTCCTCCAGATCAATGCTCTTAGAGCTGTACTCTGTATTACCAGCATAGATCATATCTCTGAAACAAGAAGATTAAACAACTGGCTATCCACGCAGGATAAAATCCAGCTGAAAGTGCTACTTCACTGAGAGAATCACTAGAAAAACCTCTATAAAATCTTCCAGATTATCGAACACCAATTGCCTCTTGGTCCCAAGATTTAAACTCTCGAGAGTTGGGGTGTGCAGTTTCACGGTTAAGGCAGCCCAACTGTGGAACTCCTTAGCCCCTCCCCTGCGAGAGGATCAATCATACCCACAATTGCAGCAGAACCTCATAAACTGGCTCAAAGACTCGGACCAGCAATCTGGCATCTGACTCCATTCTACCTCCTGCTTTACCCTTGTACATAATAATGTGTTACCATATTTGTACATAGTATTTTATCTGTATCCCGACTATGCAACATCATCCTATCCTGGATTGTATAACTTTTATTATCTAAATGTATCTATGCAAATGTACTTTCTGTAACAATGTGTTACCATAATTGTATATAGTATTTTAACTGTATCCTGACTATGCAACATCATCTTATTCTGGATTGGATATCTGTATTATGTAAATTTACCTATTCAAATGTACTTTCTGTAACCAAGCAAGTTGTCTTATGCAATGCGCCCTGATACCCTCGGGTCTGGTGCGCAATACAAGTAATAAAACAAAAACAAACAGTGATAGAAATGCAGCAGTTCTTGGGCCTCTGCAATTATTTCAGGGCCTGGGTCTTTGATTATAGCACATACACAAGTCCTTTGCTAACTGGTCTCAGGGAGGCACAGAGAGGAAATGGCCAGTTACTATGGACACACAAGATGAGTGAAGCATTCGAGGAGCTAAAGAAAGCAATATGCACAGCTCCAGTGTTAGGGATCTGGGACTACCATGGCAAATTCTATTTGTTCTCAGACTCCAACGGAGTAGTGATGACTGCTGTACTCACACAGAAGACTGCCTTAGGGCACAAGTCATTGGCATACTATAGTGGACCTCTAGACCAAGTAATGATAGGGAATTACCCATGCTAAAAAGCTCTGGCTGCCACTGCATTCATGGTAGAAAAGTCAGCAATTGGGTTAGTATTACGATGGGGTGCAGCACCACGCTTTACTTGGAACATGCCCTCTTTACAATCCTCGAAAGACCCAAAACGACGCTGACTACTCAGAGAACTTCTGGATACGAGGTAATCATCTCAAATGCAGTGATAAAGCTAGTACGATGTATGTTATTTATTTATTTGTATTATTATTTATTTATTTATATAGTGCTGGAACAATGGCCCATAAGCATAGAAGCGCTAAAGACAGAAAACAGAAAAGACACATAACAAAAACGAATATGGTACAGACGGGTATTAAACTCAACAAAAGGGAAATGACAAGAGCCAACAAAGCAAAAAAAAACATCAGTTCAGGACAATTCTCATCTTAGACATCAGTGTCAGATTGTTAATCCTCTGCAGCTGATAAAAAATGCAGGAACGGCGCTCATAACACAACCAATGATGATAGAGTCCCTGTTAGCTTAAGAACACCAGTCCGGAATATGAATCCGCCGCAAAGGTTTAAGCTCTTGTCGCCTTATACAGCCCTGTCCTACCTTTGCATGTAACCCCGACAAGACCTTATTCTGCAGTGCCTGCCTGGTCTCATACCTTTTGGATTTGGCCACATTAGTTATAATGAAGTTCCAGTGATCCATAATATAAGCTCTTTCATGTGCGTTCACAATCTGCAACGTTTTTGAATTTTTTCGATGTATGTCACAACCTTGCAAAGAATTAGCTAAGTTATCTCTCATGGCTACTCAGTCCGAGGATGTTGCCACGGATGGTGTGGCAGTGCTAGGAGAGTCAACAGATACACAAACTGATGTCACATCAGGGGTAGTTCAAGCCGGGGTCAGACGATGTTCCTCACCTTTTCCAGAAAACCACTGTTGCTCAGTTTTGTTAGGTCCTGGTACAAGCCCAGATTTGTGTGGCCATACGTCATTGAGCAGGCCACAGATCGTGTACTAAAGTTAAGTCGCAAGAAGGTCTGGGACTACATTGGAGGCGTCAAGCCCTGCCGAGGTGAGACCGCTTCCTGCAAGAACAAAGACCATTTGATGCAAGGAGATGTGCTCTAGAACCTTGAAGCGTCTCTTGTGCTGGATGGAATTAATAAAGTAGGGAAAACTGGCAAAAACAGGACTGATCCTCGCACACTTACACACAAACTTGATTATACAGAGGTTATACACCCCAATATGCATCATTTCTGATGTCATCCTACGTGGCAAACTACTACTATCGAAGCGAAGGATTGGTTAAGGGAACATATATACCTGTGATATACATAGGGGTTAGTACTTCCTTGTCTGCCCCCGTATATGCCCCTTATATGTAAGGCACGCTTACTTTAAATATGTATCAGACTGATTATAGCAGAGAAAATGGCAGCGGATTGGTCTATGCAACATTGTATAGCATGTTTCCCCATAGACCCTGTGATTGGTTGACATTCTCACCCAACCTTGGACTCGTTGGCAGCACGTTAGCAAAACGAAACCCAGGTGCTTGAGTCACGACAGGTTACTCCACACTTTCCGAATGAATCCATCATCTCCGATCAGTCCGGCCATAAGCAAAAGTTTCCTGTCTATAGTTGACCTTATAGTCTACTCTCTTTTCTGGGACATCTGAAGGAGTGTAAGCACATCACTATCTTCACCCGAAGCTTAATGAATAAGCCTTGTTTTCGACTTCTGAATCACATATGAGGAGGCCGCACATTTGTCCATTATGACCTCCTATTCACTGCTATTTGATTTACTTATACTGGGTGTTCTTGCTCCTCTTGGACTCTAAAGACTTGCTCACTCCATCGTGTATAGACCTTATCCACTGTTAATTGTCCCATACTTGGCTCATGCAAATGTTTTCCTTTACTTTAATCTAAGCGAAATATGTCTTATGTACATAGCTTATCTGACTGCCTCCCCTTGTGCCTTGCAATTATTCCTCAAACTAGCATCCTTGATCCCAGGCCAACACAGACGCCTCTTTATTTTGTGGTATAGGTACAACATATGGGGTCCCACATAGAGCTCTTCTCCTGCTGTTGCAATACGACAGTGGTGAGGGGGCAGGAGCTAGGTATAACGCATCCACCTGTTCCTCTACACAGAAGAACAAGATAAAGAAGAAGCACCACAGCTGCGACAGACTCAGCACAGGACCAAAGGGTTAGGGAAGGACAATACACACACCTAGATTAGGCAAACTATATTTTCCTTACATTAGGTATTCATCTTGAAATTATGAACTGTCCTTTGCACATGGTTCCCTATATGTACACAGCTTTTCAAGAGCACTTTATTAGATGTGGGATAGAATCGGAAACGGAACAAATTATTCCTCCTTGATTATTTTTTAATGCTTTTCTGTTCTATATAGCTCAGTCATATCCACTGTTGACATACAGACACCCATCTATCATTCTACTACTCAGTGATTCGAGAATTAATTTGGTCTGGGATCGATTTTTTTTTATACTGCACTTGCACAGTATTACAGATGCAGAGCTTAACCTAACACACAAACCCTGTAATTACGCATCTTGATGCTTTTCAGGTGAGTCTTACAGATCTTTGGAGCAACGCAGGACAATATTTGGTCATCCCAAGATGGGAATCTTCATTCAAAATGTTGTGATAATGTTTTGTGCCTTCTGCTGTCTCTACCTCTTTACCCTCATTGTATTATGAAGAATTGTACTTTCCCATGCACAAGCTTTGACCCCCAATAACTTAATCCCTATCCATGCTGTTATGGAAGCCATATCTGGGCAGGTGGCAAGAGCTTCTAACAAAGTAAGGAGACTTAGACACAGTGCAGATGTGAATTTCAGCCAGGTAAATTCATATCTAACTGATTTGGCCCATATTTAAAAAAACATGTGGTACAAACACATGGCCAAGATAGGGAAGGAAACCCCCATGCTTTTACATATGTTCTCTCATACCCTACACCATGAGTGCATTTTGGACATTCATAGCAACTGAAATTCCAATGGCCAGAGCACAATGCCTCATGCAGCTATTACACTGCACCACAAGAGGTTGAATTCAAGGGAGGCAAGCCACACTAAGGTGTATGTCCAGAAAGACGTTCCATCAAGAATCACAAAATGATGGATGACTACTGGAGTACAGACAAAACCATAGAATACATCACTGAAGGTCTGCACAAAGGGGAAGCATAGGTAGTGACACAAAGGGAATTAAAGTGCCCTAAGACAGGACAGAGGGAGATAGGGGAAATGCCAGGATCCTGGGGGAGACCGCATATGCTAGTGTACGGACAAGTCTATACAGTAGATGGGTGGAAAGAGGGAGTGGTTGGGAGCAATGCACATGCACTCCTAACAGTTCCAGTGGAAATAGCACAGAAGGAAAATGACAATTGCCTCAAGGTATGGAAAGCAAGTGTGAAACTGCCCACAGGGGTGGAAACGAAGAGGGGACGATGCCCATTTTACCACTTGAGGGTTCTTCCTAATGTTTCCAGAATGATGATCAAGTAAAGGTTTGAGAGAATAAAGGGTGTAAGCAGATCTCAAAAATACCCGGAATGAAGATCAGAACCACAGTGCTTATGGACCACTACTTGTAGTGTGGGTCGAAGGCATACATGAAGATGCATTCCAACGGAGGAAGAATATGCTCACTCGTACAGCTAAAGCCAACAGCATTGGTATTGCCCCAGAAAGACATACAAGTAGATGTTTTCCCTAAGGTGGATGCTCATCAAAGGAAGAAGAGATCTGCATAGCTGACCAGAGTGAAGAGAGGGAAATATGCATCATCAAATATTGAAGAGGCATTGGACACGATACCATCAGAACACAGACTGTTCAGCAGAAGTGAAATCTGCTTTGCGTCCATCATTTCAGCAGTCCAAGCCAAC
Source organism: Ambystoma mexicanum (assembly GCF_040938575.1). Classification (NCBI taxonomy): domain Eukaryota; kingdom Metazoa; phylum Chordata; class Amphibia; order Caudata; family Ambystomatidae; genus Ambystoma; species Ambystoma mexicanum. The sequence continues at coordinate 1,162,387,946 of NC_090926.1, read as the reverse complement.
ACAAAAGCCAAATGGCTTCAGATAACGCATTGGGAGCTGATGCAGGTGATAAATTCAAGAGTTCAACGCTTTCATAGAGGAGCTGAGTGCAGTCAGGTTAATGGCCCCAAGGACAGATATCTTCTAGACATCCTCACAGCCATGGAGGGGGACGCATGCACCAAAATCGGGCCTTCTTGCTGTACATTCATTTCTGCCCATGATGAAAAGAATGGGATCCTGATAGAGGCCATAACCCAATTAACAGAGCTGCATGCTAAGATGGAGGCATAGATGAACATTGTAGGAAAAGACGATGACTGGTTGTCCCACATGTTCTCCTGGATACCAACATGGATGGCCAACAGATCAAAAGTAATGGTATTGATATTGATATTGATATTTTATTTCTATCGTGCTCGTACACAAGTGTTTCAACGCAAGGGAGGGGAACATGGGAGAACAAAACACTGATCTTACTAGGCCCAGTGATATTGAGAACGCGAGTGCATGGGACAGGGGGAGGGGAAAAAAGCATGGAAGGGGGGAGAAGGGGAAAGTGCGGATCAAAGGAGAAACAGATAAAAAATAATAAATAAATAAATAAATAATAAAGACAACAAACAGTGGTAGTGCAGCCAGAAAGTGGCAAGTGCTGGGTTTAAGGCAGCAGACAGGGCAGGTCTGATAAGTGCAGGAAGAAAAAGGGGTGGGATTGAATGTGTACAGATACAGACCCCAGTGCAAGGGGTGGCCCAGAGTAAGTGCGGGAGGGTGGCAGGGTGAGCAGGTACCTGGAACCGGAGGACAGAGGGTGGCCAGGTGCACGGTGCCAAGAGAGAACAGATCAGCGGAGGAGAGGGGGAGCGAAAGCATACACAAAGAGGAAGGTCTTGAGGTGCTTCCGAAACCAGAGATGGTTCTCCTCAAGTTTTAGAGTGGCAGGGAGGTGGTTCCAGAGGGGGGCCACAGCTGAAGACAGAGATCTACCCCAAGTTTGTTTCTTTGAAAAACAACTGACCCTTAGGGAGTTAGAGGTAGAGGAGCGAAGAGCTTGAGAGGGGTGGTATTTGCAGAGGTATAGCTGAAGGTATTTTGGACCCAGGCCCCAGAAAGCCTTGACATTGCAGATGGTTTTGAATTTAATCCTTGCATCCACAGGGAGCCGATGGAGAGATTTGAGAGCTGGAGAGATATGATCCCAGGGCTTGAGGCCAAGGACAAGTCTTGCAGTCCTGTTCTGGATTAGTTGCAGAGGCCGGAGAGTAGAGGTAGGTAGATTTAGAAAGAGGCTGTTACAATAGTCCAACCTAGAGAGAACCACAGCTTGGGAGACGGTGAGCTTCTGGGGGAAGGAGAGGAAAGGCAGAGTACCTCTGAGGAGGTGCAGTAGGAAGTTTGACTTTTTAGAGACAGCAGAGATGTGGGCAGAGAAGGACAGTGTGGAGTCAAAGATGACCCTGAGGTTCTTAGTCTCGCAGGCGGGGGTAGGTGGAGGGCCAAGGGAGGCCGGCAGAGAGTGAGGGGAAAGGATGGTGAAGGTGTGCCAATGAGGAGGATCTCCATCTTGCTGGCATTCAGACAAATATCATTGGTGGCACACCAATCTTGAATGGCACTTAGGCAATCAGAGATGAGAGAGGGAAGGAGGTGGTTGAGGGAAGCCTGAAAATGAGTTGAGTGTCGTCAGTGTAGCACTAAAATAAACATTTGAGCAGAAAATGGCAATGCAGTGGGAGAGTTGCCAGGCATTGGTGGAAAAGCCAGGGCGAGAGGTTAGATCCCTGGGGAACACCACAGGTAGAGAGGAAGATAGATGACAGGAAGGACCCAATCTGGATCTGGGAGGGTTGATCAGAGAGGAAAGAGGTCAGCCAGGCCAGAGCCTGATCAGTGATACCCAGGTTATCATGTAGATGGTTGAACAGGATGGTATGGTTGTCCATGTCGAAGGCAGAAGAGAGATTGAGTAGGATGAGGACAGAGGGAATGTTAGAGTCACGGTTGGAGAGCAGAGCTTCACAGATGTTCAGGAGAGCGGTTTCTGGGCTTCTGGCAGCTCTGAAGCCAGACTGGTGGTCATGGAGACAGCCAACAGAAATGGAATAAAGGTTAAGCTGAGAGATGGCCAGCATTTCCAGGAGTTTGCCCAGAAATGTAGTAATGGAAATTGGGCGATAGTTAGCCGGACAAGAAGGATCAGCTGTGGGTTTCCTGAGAAGAGGATGCACAATGAAGTGCTTCAGAGGGGAGGGGAAGGATCATGAGGCAAAGAAGTGGTTGCAAAAATAAGCAAGGGCTGGAGCGAGGGTGTCAATGTGGTCCTTGATGGTTGTAGAGGAACAGGGATGAACTTGTTTTGACGAGGCTTTCATAGATTGAATTTGTCTAGCGACCTCATCAGGGGAGAAAAGAGGAAAGGATGAGAAGGAGGGTGGGGGTGGCTGAAGGAGTGTCAGCAAGCACAGACTGAGAGGGGAGAGAAGAGGGAGGGGTAAAGAGGGTGGATAGGATGTCCTGGGTTTTTTAGATAAAGTGAGTGGCAAGGGCATTGCAAAGAGCCTGGGAGGCAACAGGAGGGTCAGAGACCGCAGCAGGGTTGGCCAGCCCCTTGCAGATTTTAAAGATTTTGACCAAGTTGTTAGATGCCGCAGAGACACGAGCTTGGATGTGGACTCTCTTCTTGGTGAGGACAGAGAGTCAGTATTTCCTTTGGAGCAGGCAACAGGCCAGTTTGCCAGAGGATGAACAAGAAGCCCTCCATTTCCTCTCGGGAGAATTGATACTTATGTTATGCACCTTCTGTGTCATCAGAGTAGCCATTTTGAAATGCAGAAAGACCACTGAAAGAGCCACATGGATTAAGACTGAAGAAGACAAAGAGACAAAGACACGAAATGCACTAAAATCACAACTGACGCAGTGTCCTCTATTCCCGGCAGGACCAGTGTTCGAGTTCCCATTCAACACCTGTGAGTTTTGTGGGAAATTGATCTGGTGCAACCCTAGTGGAAACTGCAGTTACCTGACATGGAGCTTGGATGGCCATGCAAAGTACCATGGACATCTCAGAGGGATAACAAAGGTTTGGCTCCCGAAGTTGCACGTGAACAGAGAGCGTCATGTAGGTAGTATTGTCGAATTGTTGACCAGAGGGGGGATTGAAGACGGAGGTCCAAGTATGGCCCTCATGACTCCTACACGACTCTCAGCTGAAAGACAGAGAAACTACAGATATACCCCACTTTTAGGCCCTTCATCGCCATCATTAATATATCGCAGATGTGAGAAACGTTACTCTCTCAGACAGCCATTCAAGCCATACCCAATCGATGATATGGAAGAGATGGAGATGGCATCAATTGAAAAAGTCAAATGACCGAAAATCAAGAAGTCAATGATGTCATCACTGACATCATGACATAGGTGCCCGGAGACATGAAGTACATAGACATCCACGCACAAAGTCACACAAACATACATTAGCTTACTGCATGTAGACGTGAAACACATGCTTATGACTCACGCAGGTAATTGACTGACACATATATATATATCTATACATATATATATATATTTATAGATCTTTCACCAAAACTGAAACAGCAAGACGCCAAGTATACGTTTACCTAGATTGCACATGCTTGATTGCAACTAACATGTGATGCCATGAGAACAAATATGGAAGCATGGAAGCTATAGGCGTGCTGAAGTGAATGAGGAAGGGGAGACAGACTTCGAATACATGGAAAGGCTGACAAGATCGCTGCAGCCAGAGGCAGACAGACACGGTGCACCCACAGCCAAGGACGGGTGGAGACAGAAAGTTCTAGTTACCAAAACAATAAGCCACCTGCAAGAAATTCAGGCTAACATCCTCATAATTGAAAGCAGGAGAGCCCCTTGTCATGGTCTCGACACACATGACTTAGATGTGCAGGACCAAGAAGAGCAGGACAAACCCTATTCACTGAAGGTAGACGGAGAAGAGCTGTTCCCATCGAACTAGATGTGGAAAGATACAAGTGTTGAACAAGAATTAACAACTGAATGCACTCTCTCAGGCTTAGGTGATCAGAGCTGGGAGGAAACATACTGCCGAATCCAGAGTCACCTTTTTACGTGAAGACATAATATGTTGCAGGTGCCAATAGATTCTCTATGACCCTGAAAATGTTTATTTGTTATAGGTGGAGGTATAGAATATATATACCTTTTGCCTGAACTGACCAATCTGCATGCCAAATAGGTTTCGGGGAAGGAACTTGGTTTTGTGATGTCACGCCTGGATAAAATAGGGTGACACACATTCAGAGGACGAGAGCTCTGGAGAATTTATGTTTTCTGATGTGATCCCCGTCAACATGTTAGGTAATAAAGACAGTAAACTTTGCCCTATGGCTGAGTCTTCCATTCTCGCGGCAGGGAGTTTTTGGTGGGCCAGAGTAACTGGGGTGACTGCTAAGAGATCCCCTGCCGCTCCTTTACAGAATCTATGGAGAAGAGATCCTGTGAATCTACAGTGAAGAGATGCTGGGCATGGAACCAGAGTATATGGTGAAGAGATGCTGGGCACGGAACCTGCAAATCTACAGTGAAGAGATGCTGGACATGGAACCGGAGCACATGGTGAAGAGATGCTGGGCACGGAACCTGCAAATTGCAAATCTACAGTGAAGAGCTGCTAGGCATGGAACCGGAGTACATGGTGGAGATGGTGGGCACAGGACCTGGAAATCTACAGTGAAGTGATGCTGGGCATGAAACCTGGGAATCTATGAAGAAGAGATGCTGGGCACGGAACCTGTGAATCTACAGTGAAGAGATGCTGGGCATGGAACCGGAGTATATGGTGAAGAGATGCTGGGCATGGAACCCAGAGTACATGGTGAAGAGATGGTGGGCACGGAACCTTGGAATCTACGGAGAAGCGATGCTGGGCATGGAACCTGAGTATATGGTGAAATGATGGTGGGCACAGAACCTGTGAATCTACAGTGAAGAGATGCTGGGCATGGAACTGGGAAACTATGGTGAAGAGATGCTGGGCACGGAACCTGCAAATCTACAGTGAAGAGATGCCACCACCATGGAACCGGAGTACATGGTTGAGATGGTAGGCAAAGGACCTGCAAATCTACAGTGAAGAGATGCTGGGTATGGAACCGGAGTACATGGTGGAGATGGTGGGCACAGGACCTGCAAATCTACAGTGAAGAGATGCTGGGCATGAAACCTGGGAATCTATGAAGAAGAGATGCTGGGCATGGAACCAGAGTACATGGTGAAGAGATGCTGGGCACGGAACCTGTGAATCTACAGGGAAGAAATGCCGGGCATGGAACCCGGAGTACATGGTGGAGATGGTGGACACAGGACCTGCAAATCTACAGTGAAGAGATGCTGGGCATGAAACCTGGGAATCTACAGTGAAGAAATGCTGGGCATGAAACATGGGAATCAATGAAGACAAGATGCTGGGCATGGAACCGGAGTACATGGTGAAGAGATGGTGGGCACGAAACCTTGGAATCTACGGAGAAGCAATGCTGGGCATGGAATCTGGGAATCTACAGAGAAGCGATGCTGGACATGGAATCTGGGAATCTACAGAGAAGCGATGCTGGACATGGAATCTACAGAGAAGCGATGCTGGGCATTGAATCTGGGAATCTACAGAGAAGAGATGCTGGGCATGGAATCTGTGAATCTACAGAGAAGCGATGCTGGACATGGAATCTGGGAATCTACAGAGAAGAGATGCTTGGCATGGAATCTGGGAATCTACAGAGAAGCGATGCTGGACATGGAATCTGGGAATCTACAGAGAAGAGATGCTGGGCATGGAATCTGGGAATCTACAGAGAAGCGATGCTGGGCATGGAATCTGGGAATCTACAGAGAAGAGATGCTGGGCATGGAATCTGGGAATCTACAGAGAAGCGATGCTGGGCATGGAACCGGAGTATATGGTGAAGAGATGCTGGGCACGGAACCTGTGAATCTACAGTGAAGAGATGCTGGGCATGGAATCTGGGAATCTATGAAGAAGAGATGCTGGGCATGGAACTGGAGTACATGGTGAAGAGATGCTGGGCACAGAACCTGCAAATCTACAGTGAAGAGATGCTGGGCACGGAACCTGCAAATCTACAGTGAAGAGATGCTGGGCACAGAACCTGTGAATCTACAGTGAAGAGATGCTGGGCATGGAACCGGAGTACATGGTGAAGATGGTGGGCACAGAACCTGTGAATCTACAGTGAAGAGATGCTGGGCATGAAACCTGTGAATCTACAGTGAAGAGATGCTGGGCATGAAACCTGTGAATCTACAGTGAAGAAATGCCAGGCATGGAACCCGGAGTACATGGTGGAGATGGTGGGCACAGGACCTGCAAATCTACAGTGAAGAGATGCTGGGCATGAAACCTGTGATTCTACAGTGAAGAGATGCTGGGCATGGAACCTGGGAATCAATGAAGAAGAGATGCTGGGCATGGAACCGGAGTACATGGTGGAGATGGTGGGCACATAACCTGTGAATCTACTGTGAAGAAATGCTGGGCATGAAACCTGGGAATCAATGAAGAAGAGATGCTGGGCATGGAACCGGAGTACATGGTGAAGAGATGGTGGGCACGAAACCTTGGAATCTACGGAGAAGCGATGCTGGGCATGGAACCCGGAGTACATGGTGAAGAGATGGTGGGCACAGAACCTTGGAATCTACGGAGAAGCGATGCTGGGCATGGAATCTGGGAATCTACAGAGAAGCGATGCTGGACATGGAATCTGGGAATCTACAGAGAAGCGATGCTGGACATGGAATCTGGGAATCTACAGAGAAGAGATGCTTGGCATGGAATCTGGGAATCTACAGAGAAGAGATGCTGGGCATGGAATCTGGGAATCTACAGAGAAGCGATGCTGGACATGGAATCTGGAAATCTACAGAGAAGAGATGCTGGGCATGGAATCTGGGAATCTACAGAGAAGCGATGCTGGACATGGAATCTGGAAATCTACAGAGAAGAGATGCTGGGCATGGAATCTGGGAATCTACACAGAAGAGATGCTGGGCATGGAATCTGGGAATCTATGAAGAAGAGATGCTGGGCATGGAACTGGAGTACATGGTGAAGAGATGCTGGGCACGGAACCTGCAAATCTACAGTGAAGAGATGCTGGGCACGGAACCTGCAAATCTACAGTGAAGAGATGCTGGGCATGGAACCGGAGCACATGGTGGAGATTGTGGGCACAGAACCTGTGAATCTACAGTGAAGAGATGCTGGGCATGGAACCGGAGTACATGGTGAAGATGGTGGGCACAGAACCTGTGAATCTACAGTGAAGAGATGCTGGGCATGGAACCTGTGAATCTACAGTGAAGAGATGCTGGGCATGGAACCGGAGTATATGGTGAAGAGATGCTGGGCATGAAACCTGTGAATCTACAGTGAAGAGATGCTGGGCATGGAACCGAAGTACATGGTGGAGATGGTGGGCACAGAACCTGTGAATCTACAGTGAAGAAATGCTGGGCATGAAACCTGGGAATCAATGAAGAAGAGATGCTGGGCATGGAACCAGAGTACATGGTGAAGAGATGGTGGGCACGAAACCTTGGAATCTACGGAGAAGCGATGCTGGACATGGAACCCGGAGTACATGGTAAAGAGATGGTGGGCACGGAACCTTGGAATCTACGGAGAAGCGATGCTGGGCATGGAATCTGGGAATCTACAGAGAAGAGATGCTGGGCATGGAATCTGGGAATCTACAGAGAAGAGATGCTGGGCATGGAATCTGGGAATCTACAGAGAAGAGATGCTGGGCATGGAACTGGAGTACATGGTGAAGAGATGCTGGGCACGGAACCTGCAAATCTACAGTGAAGAGATGCTGGGCATGGAACCGGAGCACATGGTGGAGATGGTGGGCACAGGACCTGCAAATCTACAGTGAAGAGATGCTGGGCATGGAACCGGAGTACATGGTGAAGATGGTGGGCACAGAACCTGTGAATCTACAGTGAAGAGATGCTGGGCATGGAACCAGAGTATATGGTGAAGAGATGCTGGGCACGGAACCAGAGTATATGGTGAAGAGATGCTGGGCACGGAACCTGAGTACATGGTGGAGATGGTGGGCACAGGACCTGCAAATCTACAGTGAAGAGATGCTGGGCATGAAACCGGAGTACATGGTGAAGAGATGCTCGGCACGGAATCCTGCAAATCTACAGTGAAGAGATGCTGGGCATGGAACCAGAGTATATGGTGAAGAGATGCTGGGCACGGAACCTGAGTACATGGTGGAGATGGTGGGCACAGGACCTGCAAATCTACAGTGAAGAGATGCTGGGCATGGAACCGGAGTACATGGTGAAGAGATGCAGGGCACGGAACCTGCAAATTGCAAATCTACAGTGAAGAGCTGCTAGGCATGGAACTGGAGTACATGGTGGAGATGGTGGGCACAGGAACTGGAAATCTACAGTGAAGAGACGCTGGGCATGGAACTGGAGTACATGGTGAAGAGATGCTTGGCACGGAACCTGCAAATCTACAGTGAAGAGATGCTTGGCACGGAACCTGCAAATCTACAGTGAAGAGATGCTGGGCATGGAACCGGAGCACATGGTGGAGATGGTGGGCACAGGACCTGCAAATCTACAGTGAAGAGATGCTGGGCATGGAACCTGGGAATCGATGAAGAAGAGATGCTGGGCATGGAACCGGAGTACATGGTGAAGAGATGGTGGGCAGAAACCTTGGAATCTACGGAGAAGCGATGCTGGGCATGGAACCCGGAGTACATGGTGAAGCGATGGTGGGCACGGAACCATGGAATCTACGGAGAAGCGATGCTGGGCATGGAATCTGGGAATCTACAGAGAAGCGATGCTGGGCATGGAATCTGGGAATCTATGAAGAAGAGATGCTGGGCATGGAATCTGGGAATCTATGAAGAAGAGATGCTGGGCATGGAACTGGAGTACATGGTGAAGAGATGCTGGGCACGGAACCTGCAAATCTACAGTGAAGAGATGCTGGGCACGGAACCTGGGAATCTACAGTGAAGAGATGCTGGGCATGGAACCAGAGTATATGGTGAAGAGATGCTGGGCACGGAACCTGAGTACATGGTGAAGATGGTGGGGACAGAACCTGTGAATCTACAGTGAAGAGATGCTGGGCATGGAACCTGGGAATCTACAGTGAAGAGATGCTGGGCATGGAACCTGGGAATCTACAGTGAAGAGATGCTGGGCATGGAACCTGGGAATCTGCAGTGAAGAGATGCTGGGCATGGAACCGGAGTACATGGTGAAGATGGTGGGCACAGAACCTGTGAATCTGCAGTGAAGAGATGCTGGGCATGGAACCTGGGAATCTACAGTGAAGAGATGCTAGGCATGGAACCAGAGTATATGGTGAAGAGATGCTGGGTACGGAACCTGAGTACATGGTGAAGATGGTGGGCACAGAACAAGTGAATCTACAGTGAAGAGATGCTGGGCATGGAACCAGAGTATATGGTGAAGAGATGCTGGGCACGGAACCTGAGTACATGGTGAAGATGGTGGGCACAGAACCTCTACAGTGTAGAGATGCTGGGCATGGAACCTGGGAATCTACAGTGAAGAGATGCTGGGCATGGAACCTGGGAATCTACAGTGAAGAGATGCTGGGCATGGAACCAGAGTATATGGTGAAGAGATGCTGGGCACGGAACCTGAGTACATGGTGGAGATGGTGGGCACAGGACCTGCAAATCTACAGTGAAGAGATGCTGGGCATGGAACCGGAGTACATGGTGAAGAGATGCTGGGCACGGAACCTGCAAATTGCAAATCTACAGTGAAGAGCTGCTAGGCATGGAACCGGAGTACATGGTGGAGATGGTGGGCACAGGACCTGGAAATCTACAGTGAAGAGATGCTGGGCATGGAACCGGAGTACATGGTGAAGAGATGCTCGGCACGGAACCTGCAAATCTACAGTGAAGAGATGCTGGGCATGGAACCGGAGTACATGGTGAAGAGATGCTGGGCACGGAACCTGCAAATTGCAAATCTACAGTGAAGAGCTGCTAGGCATGGAACCGGAGTACATGGTGGAGATGGTGGGCACAGGACCTGGAAATCTACAGTGAAGAGATGCTGGGCATGGAACCGGAGTACATGGTGGAGATTGTGGGCACAGGACCTGGAAATCTACAGTGAAGAGATGCTGGGCATGGAACCGGAGTATATGGTGAAGAGATGCTGGGCACGGAACCTGAGTACATGGTGGAGATGGTGGGCACAGGACCTGCAAATCTAACGTGAAGAGGTGGTGGGCATGGAACCGGAGTACATGGTGAAGAGATGCTGGGCACGGAACCTGCAAATTGCAAATCTACAGTGAAGAGCTGCTAGGCATGGATCCGGAGTACATGGTGGAGATGGTGGGCACAGGACCTGGAAATCTACAGTGAAGAGATGCTGGTCATGGAACCGGAGTACATGGTGGAGATGGTGGGCACAGGACCTGGAAATCTACAGTGAAGAGATGCTGGGCATGGAACCGAAGTACATGGTGGAGATTGTGGGCACAGGACCTGGAAATCTCCAGTGAAGAGATGCTGGGCATGGAACCGGAGTACATGGTGAAGAGATGGTGGGCACGGAACCTGTGAATCTACAGTGAAGAGATGCTGGGCATGAAACCTGGGAATCTACAGTGAACAGATGCTGGGCATGGAACCGAAGTACATGGTGAAGAGATGCTGGGCACGGAACCTGCAAATCTACAGTGAAGAGATGCTGGGCATGGAACCGGAGTACATGGTGGAGATTGTGGGCACAGGACCTGGAAATCTACAGTGAGGAGATGCTGGGCATGGAACCGGAGTACATGGTGGAGATTGTGGGCACAGAACCTGTGAATCTACAGTGAAGAGATGCTGGGCATGGAACCTGTGAATCTACAGGGAAGAAATGCCGGGCATGGAACCCGGAGTACATGGTGGAGATGGTGGGCACAGGACCTGCAAATCTACAGTGAAGAGATGCTGGGCATGAAACCTGGGAATCTACAGTGAAGAAATGCTGGGCATGAAACATGGGAATCAATGAAGACAAGATGCTGGGCATGGAACCGGAGTACATGGTGAAGAGATGGTGGGCACGAAACCTTGGAATCTACGGAGAAGCAATGCTGGGCATGGAATCTGGGAATCTACAGAGAAGCGATGCTGGACATGGAATCTGGGAATCTACAGAGAAGCGATGCTGGACATGGAATCTGGGAATCTACAGAGAAGCGATGCTGGGCATTGAATCTGGGAATCTACAGAGAAGAGATGCTGGGCATGGAATCTGTGAATCTACAGAGAAGCGATGCTGGACATGGAATCTGGGAATCTACAGAGAAGAGATGCTGGGCATGGAATCTGGGAATCTACAGAGAAGCGATGCTGGACATGGAATCTGGGAATCTACAGAGAAGAGATGCTGGGCATGGAATCTGGGAATCTACAGAGAAGCGATGCTGGGCATGGAATCTGGGAATCTACAGAGAAGAGATGCTGGGCATGGAATCTGGGAATCTACAGAGAAGCGATGCTGGGCATGGAACCGGAGTATATGGTGAAGAGATGCTGGGCACGGAACCTGTGAATCTACAGTGAAGAGATGCTGGGCATGGAATCTGGGAATCTATGAAGAAGAGATGCTGGGCATGGAACTGGAGTACATGGTGAAGAGATGCTGGGCACGGAACCTGCAAATCTACAGTGAAGAGATGCTGGGCACGGAACCTGCAAATCTACAGTGAAGAGATGCTGGGCACAGAACCTGTGAATCTACAGTGAAGAGATGCTGGGCATGGAACCGGAGTACATGGTGAAGATGGTGGGCACAGAACCTGTGAATCTACAGTGAAGAGATGCTGGGCATGAAACCTGTGAATCTACAGTGAAGAGATGCTGGGCATGAAACCTGTGAATCTACAGTGAAGAAATGCTAGGCATGGAACCCGGAGTACATGGTGGAGATGGTGGGCACAGGACCTGCAAATCTACAGTGAAGAGATGCTGGGCATGAAACCTGTGATTCTACAGTGAAGAGATGCTGGGCATGGAACCTGGGAATCAATGAAGAAGAGATGCTGGGCATGGAACCGGAGTACATGGTGGAGATGGTGGGCACAGAACCTGTGAATCTACAGTGAAGAAATGCTGGGCATGAAACCTGGGAATCAATGAAGAAGAGATGCTGGGCATAGAACCGGAGTACATGGTGAAGAGATGGTGGGCACGAAACCTTGGAATCTACGGAGAAGCGATGCTGGGCATGGAACCCGGAGTACATGGTGAAGAGATGGTGGGCACAGAACCTTGGAATCTACGGAGAAGCGATGCTGGGCATGGAATCTGGGAATCTACAGAGAAGCGATGCTGGACATGGAATCTGGGAATCTACAGAGAAGCGATGCTGGACATGGAATCTGGGAATCTACAGAGAAGCGATGCTGGACACGGAATCTGGGAATCTACAGAGAAGAGATGCTGGGCATGGAATCTGGGAATCTACAGAGAAGCGATGCTGGACATGGAATCTGGAAATCTACAGAGAAGAGATGCTGGGCATGGAATCTGGGAATCTACAGAGAAGCGATGCTGGACATGGAATCTGGAAATCTACAGAGAAGAGATGCTGGGCATGGAATCTGGGAATCTACAAAGAAGAGATGCTGGGCATGGAATCTGGGAATCTATGAAGAAGAGATGCTGGGCATGGAACTGGAGTACATGGTGAAGAGATGCTGGGCACGGAACCTGCAAATCTACAGTGAAGAGATGCTGGGCACGGAACCTGCAAATCTACAGTGAAGAGATGCTGGGCATGGAACCGGAGCACATGGTGGAGATTGTGGGCACAGAACCTGTGAATCTACAGTGAAGAGATGCTGGGCATGGAACCGGAGTACATGGTGAAGATGGTGGGCACAGAACCTGTGAATCTACAGTGAAGAGATGCTGGGCATGGAACCTGTGAATCTACAGTGAAGAGATGCTGGGCATGGAACCGGAGTATATGGTGAAGAGATGCTGGGCATGAAACCTGTGAATCTACAGTGAAGAGATGCTGGGCATGGAACCGAAGTACATGGTGGAGATGGTGGGCACAGAACCTGTGAATCTACAGTGAAGAAATGCTGGGCATGAAACCTGGGAATCAATGAAGAAGAGATGCTGGGCATGGAACCAGAGTACATGGTGAAGAGATGGTGGGCACGAAACCTTGGAATCTACGGAGAAGCGATGCTGGACATGGAACCCGGAGTACATGGTGAAGAGATGGTGGGCACGGAACCTTGGAATCTACGGAGAAGCGATGCTGGGCATGGAATCTGGGAATCTACAGAGAAGAGATGCTGGGCATGGAATCTGGGAATCTACAGAGAAGAGATGCTGGGCATGGAATCTGGGAATCTACAGAGAAGAGATGCTGGGCATGGAACTGGAGTACATGGTGAAGAGATGCTGGGCACGGAACCTGCAAATCTACAGTGAAGAGATGCTGGGCATGGAACCGGAGCACATGGTGGAGATGGTGGGCACAGGACCTGCAAATCTACAGTGAAGAGATGCTGGGCATGGAACCGGAGTACATGGTGAAGATGGTGGGCACAGAACCTGTGAATCTACAGTGAAGAGATGCTGGGCATGGAACCAGAGTATATGGTGAAGAGATGCTGGGCACGGAACCAGAGTATATGGTGAAGAGATGCTGGGCACGGAACCTGAGTACATGGTGGAGATGGTGGGCACAGGACCTGCAAATCTACAGTGAAGAGATGCTGGGCATGAAACCGGAGTACATGGTGAAGAGATGCTCGGCACGGAATCCTGCAAATCTACAGTGAAGAGATGCTGGGCATGGAACCAGAGTATATGGTGAAGAGATGCTGGGCACGGAACCTGAGTACATGGTGGAGATGGTGGGCACAGGACCTGCAAATCTACAGTGAAGAGATGCTGTGCATGGAACCGGAGTACATGGTGAAGAGATGCAGGGCACGGAACCTGCAAATTGCAAATCTACAGTGAAGAGCTGCTAGGCATGGAACTGGAGTACATGGTGGAAATGGTGGGCACAGGACCTGGAAATCTACAGTGAAGAGATGCTGGGCATGGAACTGGAGTACATGGTGAAGAGATGCTTGGCACGGAACCTGCAAATCTACAGTGAAGAGATGCTTGGCACGGAACCTGCAAATCTACAGTGAAGAGATGCTGGGCATGGAACCGGAGCACATGGTGGAGATGGTGGGCACAGGACCTGCAAATCTACAGTGAAGAGATGCTGGGCATGGAACCGGAGTACATGGTGGAGATTGTGGGCACAGAACCTGTGAATCTACAGTGAAGAAATGCTGGGCATGAAACCTGGGAATAAATGAAGAAGAGATGCTGGGCATGGAACCGGAGTACATGGTGAAGAGATGGTGGGCAGAAACCTTGGAATCTACGGAGAAGCGATGCTGGGCATGGAACCAGGAGTACATGGTGAAGCGATGGTGGGCACGGAACCATGGAATCTACGGAGAAGCGATGCTGGGCATGGAATCTGGGAATCTACAGAGAAGCGATGCTGGGCATGGAATCTGGGAATCTATGAAGAAGAGATGCTGGGCATGGAATCTGGGAATCTATGAAGAAGAGATGCTGGGCATGGAACTGGAGTACATGGTGAAGAGATGCTGGGCACGGAACCTGCAAATCTACAGTGAAGAGATGCTGGGCACGGAACCTGGGAATCTACAGTGAAGAGATGCTGGGCATGGAACCAGAGTATATGGTGAAGAGATGCTGGGCACGGAACCTGAGTACATGGTGAAGATGGTGGGGACAGAACCTGTGAATCTACAGTGAAGAGATGCTGGGCATGGAACCTGGGAATCTACAGTGAAGAGATGCTGGGCATGGAACCTGGGAATCTGCAGTGAAGAGATGCTGGGCATGGAACCGGAGTACATGGTGAAGATGGTGGGCACAGAACCTGTGAATCTGCAGTGAAGAGATGCTGGGCATGGAACCTGGGAATCTACAGTGAAGAGATGCTGGGCATGGAACCAGAGTATATGGTGAAGAGATGCTGGGTACGGAACCTGAGTACATGGTGAAGATGGTGGGCACAGAACCTGTGAATCTACAGTGAAGAGATGCTGGGCATGGAACCAGAGTATATGGTGAAGAGATGCTGGGCACGGAACCTGAGTACATGGTGAAGATGGTGGGCACAGAACCTCTACAGTGTAGAGATGCTGGGCATGGAACCTGGGAATCTACAGTGAAGAGATGCTGGGCATGGAACCTGGGAATCTACAGTGAAGAGATGCTGGGCATGGAACCAGAGTATATGGTGAAGAGATGCTGGGCACGGAACCTGAGTACATGGTGGAGATGGTGGGCACAGGACCTGCAAATCTACAGTGAAGAGATGCTGGGCATGGAACCGGAGTACATGGTGAAGAGATGCTGGGCACGGAACCTGCAAATTAGCAAATCTACAGTGAAGAGCTGCTAGGCATGGAACCGGAGTACATGGTGGAGATGGTGGGCACAGGTCCTGGAAATCTACAGTGAAGAGATGCTGGGCATGGAACCGGAGTACATGGTGAAGAGATGCGCGGCACGGAACCTGCAAATCTACAGTGAAGAGATGCTGGGCATGGAACCGGAGTACATGGTGAAGAGATGCTGGGCACGGAACCTGCAAATTGCAAATCTACAGTGAAGAGCTGCTAGGCATGGAACCGGAGTACATGGTGGAGATGGTGGGCACAGGACCTGGAAATCTACAGTGAAGAGATGCTGGGCATGGAACCGGAGTACATGGTGGAGATTGTGGGCACAGGACCTGGAAATCTACAGTGAAGAGATGCTGGGCATGGAACCGGAGTATATGGTGAAGAGATGCTGGGCACGGAACCTGAGTACATGGTGGAGATGGTGGGCACAGGACCTGCAAATCTAACGTGAAGAGGTGGTGGGCATGGAACCGGAGTACATGGTGAAGAGATGCTGGGCACGGAACCTGCAAATTGCAAATCTACAGTGAAGAGCTGCTAGGCATGGATCCGGAGTACATGGTGGAGATGGTGGGCACAGGACCTGGAAATCTACAGTGAAGAGATGCTGGTCATGGAACCGGAGTACATGGTGGAGATGGTGGGCACAGGACCTGGAAATCTACAGTGAAGAGATGCTGGGCATGGAACCGAAGTACATGGTGGAGATTGTGGGCACAGGAGCTGGAAATCTCCAGTGAAGAGATGCTGGGCATGGAACCGGAGTACATGGTGAAGAGATGGTGGGCACGGAACCTGTGAATCTACAGTGAAGAGATGCTGGGCATGAAACCTGGGAATCTACAGTGAAGAGATGCTGGGCATGGAACCGAAGTACATGGTGAAGAGATGCTGGGCACGGAACCTGCAAATCTACAGTGAAGAGATGCTGGGCATGGAACCGGAGTACATGGTGGAGATTGTGGGCACAGGACCTGGAAATCTACAGTGAGGAGATGCTGGGCATGGAACCGGAGTACATGGTGGAGATTGTGGGCACAGAACCTGTGAATCTACAGTGAAGAGATGCTGGGCATGGAACCTGTGAATCTACAGTGAAGAGATGCTGGGCATGGAACCAGAGTACATGGTGAAGAGATGCTGGGCACGGCACCAGAGTACATGGTGAAGAGATGCTGGCCACGGAACCTGAGTACATGGTGGAGAAGGTGGGCACAGGACCTGCAAATCTACAGTGAAGAGATGCTGGGCATGGAACCGGAGTACATGGTGAAGATGGTGGGCACAGAACCTGTGAATCTGCAGTGAAGAGATGCTGGGCATGGAACCTGGGAATCTACAGTGAAGAGATGCTGGGCATGGAACCAGAGTATATGGTGAAGAGATGCTGCGTACGGAACCTGAGTACATGGTGAAGATGGTGGGCACAGAACCTGTGAATCTACAGTGAAGAGATGCTGGGCATGGAACCAGAGTATATGGTGAAGAGATGCTGGGCACGGAACCTGAGTACATGGTGAAGATGGTGGGCACAGAACCTGTGAATCTACAGTGAAGATATGCTGGGCATGGAACCTGGGAATCTACAGTGAAGAGATGCTGGGCATGGAACCTGGGAATCTACAGTGAAGAGATGCTGGGCATGGAACCAGAGTATATGGTGAAGAGATGCTGGGCACGGAACCTGAGTACACGGTGGAGATGGTGGGCACAGGACCTGCAAATCTACAGTGAAGAGATGCTGGGCATGGAACCGGAGTACATGGTGAAGAGATGCTGGGCACGGAACCTGCAAATTGCAAATCTACAGTGAAGAGCTGCTAGGCATGGAACCGGAGTACATGGTGGAGATGGTGGGCACAGGACCTGGAAATCTACAGTGAAGAGATGCTGGGCATGGAACCAGAGTATATGGTGAAGAGATGCTCGGCACGGAACCTGCAAATCTACAGTGAAGAGATGCTGGGCATGGAACCGGAGTACATGGTGAAGAGATGCTGGGCACGGAACCTGCAAATTGCAAATCTACAGTGAAGAGCTGCTAGGCATGGAACCGGAGTACATGGTGGAGATTGTGGGCACAGGACATGGAAATCTACAGTGAAGAGATGTTGGGCATGGAACCAGAGTACATGGTGAAGAGATGGTGGGCACGGAACCTGTGAATCTACAGTGAAGAGATGCTGGGCATGAAACCTGGGAATCTACAGTGAAGAGATGCAGGGCATGGAACCAGAGTATATGGTGAAGAGATGCTGGGCACGGAACCTGAGTACATGGTGGAGATGGTGGGCACAGGACCTGCAAATCTAACGTGAAGAGATGGTGGGCATGGAACCGGAGTACATGGTGAAGAGATGCTGGGCACGGAACCTGCAAATTGCAAATCTACAGTGAAGAGCTGCTAGGCATGGAACCGGAGTACATGGTGGAGATGGTGGGCACAGGACCTGGAAATCTACAGTGAAGAGATGCTGGGCATGGAACCGGAGTACATGGTGGAGATGGTGGGCACAGGACCTGGAAATCTACAGTGAAGAGATGCTGGGCATGGAACCGGAATACATGGTGGAGATTGTGGGCACAGGACCTGGAAATCTACAGTGAAGAGATGCTGGGCATGGAACCGGAGTACATGGTGAAGAGATGCTGGGCACGGAACCTGCAAATTGCAAATCTACAGTGAAGAGCTGCTAGGCATGGAACCGGAGTACATGGTGGAGATGGTGGGCACAGGACCTGGACATCTACAGTGAAGAGATGCTGGGCATGGAACCGGAGTACATGGTGAAGAGATGCTCAGCACGGAACCTGCAAATCTACAGTGAAGAGATGCTGGGCATGGAACCGGAGTACATGGTGAAGAGATGCTGGGCACGGAACCTGCAAATTGCAAATCTACAGTGAAGAGCTGCTAGGCATGGAACCGGAGTACATGGTGGAGATGGTGGGCACAGGACCTGGAAATCTACAGTGAAGAGATGCTGGGCATGGAACCGGAGTACATGGTGGAGATTCTGGGCACAGGACCTGGAAATCTACAGTGAAGAGATGCTGGGCATGGAACCGGAGTACATGGTGGAGTTTTTGTGGGCACAGGACCTGGAAATCTACAGTGAAGAGATGCTGGGCATGGAACCGGAGTACATGGTGGAGATTGTGGGCACATTACCTGGAAATCTACAGTGAAGAGATGCTGGGCATGGAACCGGAGTACATGGTGGAGATTGTGGGCACATTACCTGGAAATCTACAGTAAAGAGATGGTGGGCATGGAACCGCAGTACATGGTGGAGATGGTGGGCACAGAACCTGTGAATCTACAGTGAAGAGATGCCGGGCATGGAACCCGGAGTACATGGTGAAGAGATGGTGGGCACGGAACCTTGGAATCTACGGAGAAGCGATGCTGGGCACGGAACCTTGGAATCTACAGAGAAGCGATGCTGGGCATGGAATCTGGGCAATCTACAGCAAAGAGATGCTGGGCATGGAATCTGGGAATCTACAGAGAAGAGATGCTGGGTATGGAATCTGGGAATCTACAGAGAAGCGATGCTGGGCATGGAATCTGGGAATCTACAGAGAAGAGATGCTGGGCATGGAATCTGGGAATCTACAGAGAAGCGATGCTGGGCATGGAATCTGGGAATCTACAGAGAAGAGATGCTGGGCATGGAACCGGAGTATATGGTGAAGAGATGGTGGGCACGGAACCTGTGAATCTACAGTGAAGAGATGCCGGGCATGGAACCCGGAGTACATGATGAAGAGATGGTGGGCACGGAACCTTGGAATCTACGGAGAAGCGATGCTGGGCATGGAATCTGGGAATCTACAGAGAAGAGATGCTGGGCATGGAATCTGGGAATCTACAGAGAAGAGATGCTGGGCATGGATTCTGGGAATCAACAGAGAAGAGATGCTGGGCATGGAACCGGAGTATATGGTGAAGAGATGCTGGGCACGGAACCCCGTGAATCTACAGTGAAGAGATGCCGGGCATGGAACCCGCAGTACATGGTGAAGAGATGGTGGGCACGAAACCTTGGAATCTACGGAGAAGCGATGCTGGGCATGGAATCTGGGAATCTACAGAGAAGAGATGCTGGGTATGGAATCTGGGAATCTACAGAGAAGCGATGCTGGGCATGGAACCGGAGTATATAGTGAAGAGATGGTGGGCACGGAACCTGTGAATCTACAGTGAAGAGATGCTGGGCATGGAACCTGGGAATCTACAGTGAAGAGATGCTGGGCATGGAACCTGGGAATCTACAGTGAAGAGATGCTGGGCATGGAACCAGAGTATATGGTGAAGAGATGCTGGGCACAGAACCTGAGTACATGGTGGAGATGGTGGGCACAGGACCTGCAAATCTACAGTGAAGAGAAGCTGGGCATGGAACCGGAGTACATGGTGGAGATTGTGGGCACAGGACCTGGAAATCTACAGTGAAGAGATGCTGGGCATGGAACCGGAGTACATGGTGAAGAGATGGTGGGCACGGAACCTGTGAATCTACAGTGAAGAGATGCTGGGCATGAAACCTGGGAATCTACAGTGAAGAGATGCTGGGCATGGAACCGAAGTACATGGTGAAGAGATGCTGGGCACGGAACCTGCAAATCTACAGTGAAGAGATGCTGGGCATGGAACCGGAGTACATGGTGGAGATTGTGGGCACAGGACCTGGAAATCTACAGTGAGGAGATGCTGGGCATGGAACCGGAGTAAATGGTGGAGATTGTGGGCACAGAACCTGTGAAACTACAGTGAAGAGATGCTGGGCATGGAACCTGTGAATCTACAGTGAAGAGATGCTGGGCATGGAACCAGAGTACATGGTGAAGAGATTCGGGGTTTGGAACCAGAGTACATGGTGGAGATGGTGGGCACAGGACCTGCAAATCTACAGTGAAGAGATGCTGGGCATGGAACCGGATTACATGGTGGAGATGGTGGGCCCAGGACCTGCAAATCTACAGTGAAGAGATGCCACCACCATGGAACTGGAGTACATGGTGGAGATGGTGGGCACAGAACCTGTGAATCTACAGTGAAGAGATGCTGGGCATGGAACCTGTGAATCTACAGTGAAGAGATGCTGGGCATGGAACTGGAGTACATGGTGGAGATGGTGGGCACAGAACCTGTGAATCTACAGTGAAGAGATGCTGGGCATGGAACCGGAGTACATGGTGGAGATGGTGGGCACAGAACCTGTGAATCTACATGGAAGAGATGCCGGGCATGGAACCCGGAGTACATGGTGAAGAGATGGAGGGCACGGAACCTGCAAATTGCAAATCTACAATGAAGAGCTGCTAGGCATGGAACCGGAGTACATGGTGGAGATGGTGGGCACAGGACCTGGAAATCTACAGTGAAGAGATGCTGGGCATGGAACTGGAGTACATGGTGAAGAGATGCTGGGCACGGAACCTGCAAATCTACAGTGAAGAGATGCTGGGCATGGAACCTGCAAATCTACAGTGAAGAGATGCTGGGCATGGAACCGGAGCACATGGTGGAGATGGTGGGCACAGGACCTGCAAATCTACAGTGAAGAGATGCTGGGCATGGAACCGGAGTACATGGTGGAGATTGTGGGCACAGAACCTGTGAATCTACAGTGAAGAAATGCTGGGCATGAAACCTGGGAATCAATGAAGAAGAGATGCTGGGCATGGAACCGGAGTACATGGTGAAGAGATGGTGAGCACGAAACCTTGGAATCTACGGAGAAGCGATGCTGGGCATGGAACCCGGAGTACATGGTGAAGAGATGGTGGACACGGAACCATGGAATCTACGGAGAAGCGATGCTGGGCATGGAACTGGGGATCTACAGAGAAGCGATGCTGGGCATGGAATCTGGGAATCTATGAAGAAGAGATGATGGGCATGGAATCTGGGAATCTATGAAGAAGAGATGCTGGGCATGGAACTGGAGTACATGGTGAAGATATGCTGGGCACGGAACCTGAGTACATGGTGAAGATGGTGGGCACAGAACCTGTGAATCTACAGTGAAGAGATGCTGGGCATGGAACCTGGGAATCTACAGTGAACAGATGCTGGGCATGGAACCTGGGAATCTACAGTGAAGAGATGCTGGGCATGGAACCAGAGTATATGGTGAAAAGATGCTGGGCACGGAACCTGAGTACATGGTGGGCACAGGACCTGCAAATCTACAGTGAAGAGATGCTGGGCATGGAACCGGAGTACATGGTGAAGATGGTGGGCACATAACCAGTGAATCTGCAGTGAAGAGATTCTGGGCACGGAACCTGCAAATCTACAGTGAAGAGATGCTGGGCACGGAACCTGGGAATCTACAGTGAAGAGATGCTGGGCATGGAACCAGAGTATATGGTGAAGAGATGCTGGGCACGGAACCTGAGTACATGGTGAAGATGGTGGGCACAGAACCTGTGAATCTACAGTGAAGAGATGCTGGGCATGGAACCTGGGAATCTACAGTGAAGAGATGCTGGGCATGGAACCTGGGAATCTACAGTGAAGAGATGATGAGCATGGAACCAGAGTATATGGTGAAGAGATGCTGGGCACGGATCCTGAGTACATGGTGGGCACAGGACCTGCACATCTACAGTGAAGAGATGCTGGGCATGGAACCGGAGTACATGGTGAAGATGGTGGGCACAGAACCTGTGAATCTGCAGTGAAGAGATGCTGGGCATGGAACCTGGGAATCTACAGTGAATTGATGCTGGGCATGGAACCAGAGTATATGGTGAAGAGATGCTGGGCAGGGAACCTGAGTACATGGTGAAGATGGTGGGCACAGAACCTGTGAATCTACAGTGAAGAGATGCTGGGCATGGAACCAGAGTATATGGTGAAGAGATGCTGGGCACGGAACCTGAGTACATGGTGAAGATGGTGGGCACAGAACCTGTGAATCTACAGTGAAGAGATGCTGGGCATGGAACCTGGGAATCTACAGTGAAGAGATGCTGGGCATGGAACCTGGGAATCTACAGTGAAGAGATGCTGGGCATGGAACCAGAGTATATGGTGAAGAGATGCTGGGCACGGAACCTGAGTACATGGTGGAGATGGTGGGCAAAGGACCTGCAAATCTACAGTGAAGAGATGCTGGGCATGGAAACGGAGTACATGGTGAAGAGATGCTGGGCACGGAACCTGCAAATTGCAAATCTACAGTGAAGAGCTGCTAGGCATGGAACCGGAGTACATGGTGGAGATGGTGCGCACAGGACCTGGAAATCTACAGTGAAGAGATGCTGGGCATGGAACCGGAGTATATGGTGAAGAGATGCTCGGCACAGAACCTGCAAATCTACAGTGAAGAGATGCTGGGCATGGAACCGGAGAACATGGTGAAGAGATGCTGGGCACGAAACCTGCAAATTGCAAATCTACAGTGAAGAGCTGCTAGGCATGGAACCGGAGTACATGGTGGAGATGGTGGGCACAGGACCTGGAAATCTACAGTGAAGAGATGCTGGGCATGGAACCAGAGTACATGGTGGAGATGGTGGGCACAGAACCTGTGAATCCACAGTGAAGAGATGCTGGGCATAGAACCTGTGAATCTACAGTGAAGAGATGCTGGGCATGGAACTGGAGTACATGGTGGAGATGGTGGGCACAGAACCTGGGAATCTACAGTGAAGAGATGCTGGGCATGGAACCGGAGTACATGGTGAAGAGATGGTGGGCACGGAACCTGCAAATTGCAAATCTACAGTGAAGAGCTGCTAGGCATGGAACTGGAGTACATGGTGGAGATGGTGGGCACAGGACCTGGAAATCTACAGTGAAGAGATGCTGGGCATGGAACTGGAGTACATGTTGAAGAGATGCTGGGCACGGAACCGGAGTACATGGTGGAGATTGTGGGCACAGAACCTGTGAATCTACAGTGAAGAAATGCTGGGCATGAAACCTGGGAATCAATGAAGAAGAGATGCTGGGCATGGAACCGGAGTACATGGTGAAGAGATGGTGGGCACGAAACCTTGGAATCTACGGAGAAGCGATGCTGGGCATGGAACCCGGAGTACATGGTGAAGAGATGGTGGGCACAGAACCTTGGAATCTACGGAGAAGCGATGCTGGGCATGGAATCTGGGAATCTACAGAGAAGCGATGCTGGACATGGAATCTGGGAATCTACAGAGAAGCGATGCTGGACATGGAATCTGGGAATCTACAGAGAAGCGATGCTGGACACGGAATCTGGAAATCTACAGAGAAGAGATGCTTGGCATGGAATCTGGGAATCTACAGAGAAGAGATGCTGGGCATGGAATCTGGGAATCTACAGAGAAGCGATGCTGGACATGGAATCTGGAAATCTACAGAGAAGAGATGCTGGGCATGGAATCTGGGAATCTACAGAGAAGCGATGCTGGACATGGAATCTGGAAATCTACAGAGAAGAGATGCTGGGCATGGAATCTGGGAATCTACAAAGAAGAGATGCTGGGCATGGAATCTGGGAATCTATGAAGAAGAGATGCTGGGCATGGAACTGGAGTACATGGTGAAGAGATGCTGGGCACGGAACCTGCAAATCTACAGTGAAGAGATGCTGGGCACGGAACCTGCAAATCTACAGTGAAGAGATGCTGGGCATGGAACCGGAGCACATGGTGGAGATTGTGGGCACAGAACCTGTGAATCTACAGTGAAGAGATGCTGGGCATGGAACCGGAGTACATGGTGAAGATGGTGGGCACAGAACCTGTGAATCTACAGTGAAGAGATGCTGGGCATGGAACCTGTGAATCTACAGTGAAGAGATGCTGGGCATGGAACCGGAGTATATGGTGAAGAGATGCTGGGCATGAAACCTGTGAATCTACAGTGAAGAGATGCTGGGCATGGAACCGAAGTACATGGTGGAGATGGTGGGCACAGAACCTGTGAATCTACAGTGAAGAAATGCTGGGCATGAAACCTGGGAATCAATGAAGAAGAGATGCTGGGCATGGAACAAGAGTACATGGTGAAGAGATGGTGGGCACGAAACCTTGGAATCTACGGAGAAGCGATGCTGGACATGGAACCCGGAGTACATGGTGAAGAGATGGTGGGCACGGAACCTTGGAATCTACGGAGAAGCGATGCTGGGCATGGAATCTGGGAATCTACAGAGAAGAGATGCTGGGCATGGAATCTGGGAATCTACAGAGAAGAGATGCTGGGCATGGAATCTGGGAATCTACAGAGAAGAGATGCTGGGCATGGAACTGGAGTACATGGTGAAGAGATGCTGGGCACGGAACCTGCAAATCTACAGTGAAGAGATGCTGGGCATGGAACCGGAGCACATGGTGGAGATGGTGGGCACAGGACCTGCAAATCTACAGTGAAGAGATGCTGGGCATGGAACCGGAGTACATGGTGAAGATGGTGGGCACAGAACCTGTGAATCTACAGTGAAGAGATGCTGGGCATGGAACCAGAGTATATGGTGAAGAGATGCTGGGCACGGAACCAGAGTATATGGTGAAGAGATGCTGGGCACGGAACCTGAGTACATGGTGGAGATGGTGGGCACAGGACCTGCAAATCTACAGTGAAGAGATGCTGGGCATGAAACCGGAGTACATGGTGAAGAGATGCTCGGCACGGAATCCTGCAAATCTACAGTGAAGAGATGCTGGGCATGGAACCAGAGTATATGGTGAAGAGATGCTGGGCACGGAACCTGAGTACATGGTGGAGATGGTGGGCACAGGACCTGCAAATCTACAGTGAAGAGATGCTGGGCATGGAACCGGAGTACATGGTGAAGAGATGCAGGGCACGGAACCTGCAAATTGCAAATCTACAGTGAAGAGCTGCTAGGCATGGAACTGGAGTACATGGTGGAAATGGTGGGCACAGGACCTGGAAATCTACAGTGAAGAGATGCTGGGCATGGAACTGGAGTACATGGTGAAGAGATGCTTGGCACGGAACCTGCAAATCTACAGTGAAGAGATGCTTGGCACGGAACCTGCAAATCTACAGTGAAGAGATGCTGGGCATGGAACCGGAGCACATGGTGGAGATGGTGGGCACAGGACCTGCAAATCTACAGTGAAGAGATGCTGGGCATGGAACCGGAGTACATGGTGGAGATTGTGGGCACAGAACCTGTGAATCTACAGTGAAGAAATGCTGGGCATGAAACCTGGGAATCAATGAAGAAGAGATGCTGGGCATGGAACCGGAGTACATGGTGAAGAGATGGTGGGCAGAAACCTTGGAATCTACGGAGAAGCGATGCTGGGCATGGAACCCGGAGTACATGGTGAAGCGATGGTGGGCACGGAACCATGGAATCTACGGAGAAGCGATGCTGGGCATGGAATCTGGGAATCTACAGAGAAGCGATGCTGGGCATGGAATCTGGGAATCTATGAAGAAGAGATGCTGGGCATGGAATCTGGGAATCTATGAAGAAGAGATGCTGGGCATGGAACTGGAGTACATGGTGAAGAGATGCTGGGCACGGAACCTGCAAATCTACAGTGAAGAGATGCTGGGCACGGAACCTGGGAATCTACAGTGAAGAGATGCTGGGCATGGAACCAGAGTATATGGTGAAGAGATGCTGGGCACGGAACCTGAGTACATGGTGAAGATGGTGGGGACAGAACCTGTGAATCTACAGTGAAGAGATGCTGGGCATGGAACCTGGGAATCTACAGTGAAGAGATGCTGGGCATGGAACCTGGGAATCTACAGTGAAGAGATGCTGGGCATGGAACCTGGGAATCTGCAGTGAAGAGATGCTGGGCATGGAACCGGAGTACATGGTGAAGATGGTGGGCACAGAACCTGTGAATCTGCAGTGAAGAGATGCTAGGCATGGAACCTGGGAATCTACAGTGAAGAGATGCTGGGCATGGAACCAGAGTATATGGTGAAGAGATGCTGGGTACGGAACCTGAGTACATGGTGAAGATGGTGGGCACAGAACCTGTGAATCTACAGTGAAGAGATGCTGGGCATGGAACCAGAGTATATGGTGAAGAGATGCTGGGCACGGAACCTGAGTACATGGTGAAGATGGTGGGCACAGAACCTCTACAGTGTAGAGATGCTGGGCATGGAACCTGGGAATCTACAGTGAAGAGATGCTGGGCATGGAACCTGGGAATCTACAGTGAAGAGATGCTGGGCATGGAACCAGAGTATATGGTGAAGAGATGCTGGGCACGGAACCTGAGTACATGGTGGAGATGGTGGGCACAGGACCTGCAAATCTACAGTGAAGAGATGCTGGGCATGGAACCGGAGTACATGGTGAAGAGATGCTGGGCACGGAACCTGCAAATTAGCAAATCTACAGTGAAGAGCTGCTAGGCATGGAACCGGAGTACATGGTGGAGATGGTGGGCACAGGTCCTGGAAATCTACAGTGAAGAGATGCTGGGCATGGAACCGGAGTACATGGTGAAGAGATGCTCGGCACGGAACCTGCAAATCTACAGTGAAGAGATGCTGGGCATGGAACCGGAGTACATGGTGAAGAGATGCTGGGCACGGAACCTGCAAATTGCAAATCTACAGTGAAGAGCTGCTAGGCATGGAACCGGAGTACATGGTGGAGATGGTGGGCACAGGACCTGGAAATCTACAGTGAAGAGATGCTGGGCATGGAACCGGAGTACATGGTGGAGATTGTGGGCACAGGACCTGGAAATCTACAGTGAAGAGATGCTGGGCACGGAACCTGAGTACATGGTGGAGATGGTGGGCACAGGACCTGCAAATCTAACGTGAAGAGGTGGTGGGCATGGAACCGGAGTACATGGTGAAGAGATGCTGGGCACGGAACCTGCAAATTGCAAATCTACAGTGAAGAGCTGCTAGGCATGGATCCGGAGTACATGGTGGAGATGGTGGGCACAGGACCTGGAAATCTACAGTGAAGAGATGCTGGTCATGGAACCGGAGTACATGGTGGAGATGGTGGGCACAGGACCTGGAAATCTACAGTGAAGAGATGCTGGGCATGGAACCGAAGTACATGGTGGAGATTGTGGGCACAGGACCTGGGAATCTCCAGTGAAGAGATGCTGGGCATGGAACCGGAGTACATGGTGAAGAGATGGTGGGCACGGAACCTGTGAATCTACAGTGAAGAGATGCTGGGCATGAAACCTGGGAATCTACAGTGAAGAGATGCTGGGCATGGAACCGAAGTACATGGTGAAGAGATGCTGGGCACGGAACCTGCAAATCTACAGTGAAGAGATGCTGGGCATGGAACCGGAGTACATGGTGGAGATTGTGGGCACAGGACCTGGAAATCTACAGTGAGGAGATGCTGGGCATGGAACCGGAGTACATGGTGGAGATTGTGGGCACAGAACCTGTGAATCTACAGTGAAGAGATGCTGGGCATGGAACCTGTGAATCTACAGTGAAGAGATGCTGGGCATGGAACCAGAGTACATGGTGAAGAGATGCTGGGCACAGCACCAGAGTACATGGTGAAGAGATGCTGGCCACGGAACCTGAGTACATGGTGGAGAAGGTGGGCACAGGACCTGCAAATCTACAGTGAAGAGATGCTGGGCATGGAACCGGAGTACATGGTGAAGATGGTGGGCACAGAACCTGTGAATCTGCAGTGAAGAGATGCTGGGCATGGAACCTGGGAATCTACAGTGAAGAGATGCTGGGCATGGAACCAGAGTATATGGTGAAGAGATGCTGCGTACGGAACCTGAGTACATGGTGAAGATGGTGGGCACAGAACCTGTGAATCTACAGTGAAGTGATGCTGGG
The DNA here is from genome assembly GCF_040938575.1 of Ambystoma mexicanum. Lineage (NCBI taxonomy): Eukaryota > Metazoa > Chordata > Amphibia > Caudata > Ambystomatidae > Ambystoma > Ambystoma mexicanum. The sequence goes on along the minus strand of NC_090926.1, from coordinate 1,162,359,588 downwards.
CATGGAACCAGAGTATATGGTGAAGAGATGCTGGGCACGGAACCTGAGTACATGGTGAAGATGGTGGGCACAGAACCTGTGAATCTACAGTGAAGATATGCTGGGCATGGAACCTGGGAATCTACAGTGAAGAGATGCTGGGCATGGAACCTGGAAATCTACAGTGAAGAGATGCTGGGCATGGAACCAGAGTATATGGTGAAGAGATGCTGGGCACGGAACCTGAGTACACGGTGGAGATGGTGGGCACAGGACCTGCAAATCTACAGTGAAGAGATGCTGGGCATGGAACCGGAGTACATGGTGAAGAGATGCTGGGCACGGAACCTGCAAATTGCAAATCTACAGTGAAGAGCTGCTAGGCATGGAACCGGAGTACATGGTGGAGATGGTGGGCACAGGACCTGGAAATCTACAGTGAAGAGATGCTGGGCATGGAACCGGAGTAAATGGTGAAGAGATGCTCGGCACGGAACCTGCAAATCTACAGTGAAGAGATGCTGGGCATGGAACCGGAGTACATGGTGAAGAGATGCTGGGCACGGAACCTGCAAATTGCAAATCTACAGTGAAGAGCTGCTAGGCATGGAACCGGAGTACATGGTGGAGATTGTGGGCACAGGACATGGAAATCTACAGTGAAGAGATGGTGGGCATGGAACCAGAGTACATGGTGAAGAGATGGTGGGCACGGAACCTGTGAATCTACAGTGAAGAGATGCTGGGCATGAAACCTGGGAATCTACAGTGAAGAGATGCAGGGCATGGAACCAGAGTATATGGTGAAGAGATGCTGGGCACGGAACCTGAGTACATGGTGGAGATGGTGGGCACAGGACCTGCAAATCTAACGTGAAGAGATGGTGGGCATGGAACCGGAGTACATGGTGAAGAGATGCTGGGCATGGAACCTGCAAATTGCAAATCTACAGTGAAGAGCTGCTAGGCATGGAACCGGAGTACATGGTGGAGATGGTGGGCACAGGACCTGGAAATCTACAGTGAAGAGATGCTGGGCATGGAACCGGAGTACATGGTGGAGATGGTGGGCACAGGACCTGGAAATCTACAGTGAAGAGATGCTGGGCATGGAACCGGAATACATGGTGGAGATTGTGGGCACAGGACCTGGAAATCTACAGTGAAGAGATGCTGGGCATGGAACCGGAGTACATGGTGAAGAGATGCTGGGCACGGAACCTGCAAATTGCAAATCTACAGTGAAGAGCTGCTAGGCATGGAACCGGAGTACATGGTGGAGATGGTGGGCACAGGACCTGGACATCTACAGTGAAGAGATGCTGGGCATGGAACCGGAGTACATGGTGAAGAGATGCTCGGCACGGAACCTGCAAATCTACAGTGAAGAGATGCTGGGCATGGAACCGGAGTACATGGTGAAGAGATGCTGGGCACGGAACCTGCAAATTGCAAATCTACAGTGAAGAGCTGCTAGGCATGGAACCGGAGTACATGGTGGAGATGGTGGGCACAGGACCTGGAAATCTACAGTGAAGAGATGCTGGGCATGGAACCGGAGTACATGGTGGAGATTCTGGGCACAGGACCTGGAAATCTACAGTGAAGAGATGCTGGGCATGGAACCGGAGTACATGGTGGAGTTTTTGTGGGCACAGGACCTGGAAATCTACAGTGAAGAGATGCTGGGCATGGAACCGGAGTACATGGTGGAGATTGTGGGCACATTACCTGGAAATCTACAGTGAAGAGATGCTGGGCATGGAACCGGAGTACATGGTGGAGATTGTGGGCACATTACCTGGAAATCTACAGTAAAGAGATGGTGGGCATGGAACCGGAGTACATGGTGGAGATGGTGGGCACAGGACCTGGAAATCTACAGTGAAGAGATGCTGGGCATGGAACCGGAGTACATGGTGGAGATTGTGGGCACATTACCTGGAAATCTACAGTGAAGAGATGCTGGGCATGGAACCGGAGTACATGGTGAAGAGATGGTGGGAACGGAACCTGTGAGTCTACAGTGAACAGATGCTGGGCATGAAACCTGGGAATCTACAGTGAAGAGATGCTGGGCATGGAACCGAAGTACATGGTGAAGAGATGCTGGGCACGGAACCTGCAAATCTACAGTGAAGAGATGCTGGGCATGGAACCGGAGTACATGGTGGAGATTGTGGGCACAGGACCTGGAAATCTACAGTGAGGAGATGCTGGGCATGGAACCGGAGTACATGGTGGAGATTGTGGGCACAGAACCTGTGAATCTACAGTGAAGAGATGCTGGGCATGGAACCTGTGAATCTACAGTGAAGAGATGCTGGGCATGGAACCAGAGTACATGGTGAAGAGATGCTGGGCACGGAACCAGAGTACATGGTGAAGAGATGCTGGCCACGGAACTTGAGTACATGGTGGAGATGGTGGGCACAGGACCTGCAAATCTACAGTGAAGAGATGCTGGGCATGGAACCGGATTACATGGTGGAGATGGTGGGCACAGGACCTGCAAATCTACAGTGAAGAGATGCCACCACCATGGAATTGGAGTACATGGTGGAGATGGTGGGCACAGAACCTGTGAATCTACAGTGAAGAGATGCTGGGCATGGAACCTGTGAATCTACAGTGAAGAGATGCTGGGCATGGAACTGGAGTACATGGTGGAGATGGTGGGCACAGAACCTGTGAATCTCCAGTGAAGAGATGCTGGCCATGGAACCGCAGTACATGGTGGAGATGGTGGGCACAGAACCTGTGAATCTACAGTGAAGAGATGCGGGGCATGGAACCCGGAGTACATGGTGAAGAGATGGTGGGCACGGAACCTTGGAATCTACGGAGAAGCGATGCTGGGCACGGAACCTTGGAATCTACGGAGAAGCGATGCTGGGCATGGAATCTGGGAATCTACAGCAAAGAGATGCTGGGCATGGAATCTGGGAATCTACAGAGAAGAGATGCTGGGTATGGAATCTGGGAATCTACAGAGAAGCGATGCTGGGCATGGAATCTGGGAATCTACAGAGAAGAGATGCTGGGCATGGAATCTGGGAATCTACAGAGAAGCGATGCTGGGCATGGAATCTGGGAATCTACAGAGAAGAGATGCTGGGCATGGAACCGGAGTATATGGTGAAGAGATGGTGGGCACGGAACCTGTGAATCTACAGTGAAGAGATGCCGGGCATGGAACCCGGAGTACATGATGAAGAGATGGTGGGCACGGAACCTTGGAATCTACGGAGAAGCGATGCTGGGCATGGAATCTGGGAATCTACAGAGAAGAGATGCTGGGCATGGAATCTGGGAATCTACAGAGAAGAGATGCTGGGCATGGAATCTGGGAATCAACAGAGAAGAGATGCTGGGCATGGAACCGGAGTATATGGTGAAGAGATGCTGGGCACGGAACCCCGTGAATCTACAGTGAAGAGATGCCGGGCATGGAACCCGGAGTACATGGTGAAGAGATGGTGGGCACGAAACCTTGGAATCTACGGAGAAGCGATGCTGGGCATGGAATCTGGGAATCTACAGAGAAGAGATGCTGGGTATGGAATCTGGGAATCTACAGAGAAGCGATGCTGGGCATGGAACCGGAGTATATAGTGAAGAGATGGTGGGCACGGAACCTGTGAATCTACAGTGAAGAGATGCTGGGCATGGAACCTGGGAATCTACAGTGAAGAGATGCTGGGCATGGAACCTGGGAATCTACAGTGAAGAGATGCTGGGCATGGAACCAGAGTATATGGTGAAGAGATGCTGGGCACAGAACCTGAGTACATGGTGGAGATGGTGGGCACAGGACCTGCAAATCTACAGTGAAGAGAAGCTGGGCATGGAACCGGAGTACATGGTGGAGATTGTGGGCACAGGACCTGGAAATCTACAGTGAAGAGATGCTGGGCATGGAACCGGAGTACATGGTGAAGAGATGGTGGGCACGGAACCTGTGAATCTACAGTGAAGAGATGCTGGGCATGAAACCTGGGAATCTACAGTGAAGAGATGCTGGGCATGGAACCGAAGTACATGGTGAAGAGATGCTGGGCACGGAACCTGCAAATCTACAGTGAAGAGATGCTGGGCATGGAACCGGAGTACATGGTGGAGATTGTGGGCACAGGACCTGGAAATCTACAGTGAGGAGATGCTGGGCATGGAACCGGAGTAAATGGTGGAGATTGTGGGCACAGAACCTGTGAAACTACAGTGAAGAGATGCTGGGCATGGAACCTGTGAATCTACAGTGAAGAGATGCTGGGCATGGAACCAGAGTACATGGTGAAGAGATTCTGGGTTTGGAACCAGAGTACATGGTGGAGATGGTGGGCACAGGACCTGCAAATCTACAGTGAAGAGATGCTGGGCATGGAACCGGATTACATGGTGGAGATGGTGGGCCCAGGACCTGCAAATCTACAGTGAAGAGATGCCACCACCATGGAACTGGAGTACATGGTGGAGATGGTGGGCACAGAACCTGTGAATCTACAGTGAAGAGATGCTGGGCATGGAACCTGTGAATCTACAGTGAAGAGATGCTGGGCATGGAACTGGAGTACATGGTGGAGATGGTGGGCACAGAACCTGTGAATCTACAGTGAAGAGATGCTGGGCATGGAACCGGAGTACATGGTGGAGATGGTGGGCACAGAACCTGTGAATCTACATGGAAGAGATGCCGGGCATGGAACCCGGAGTACATGGTGAAGAGATGGTGGGCACGGAACCTGCAAATTGCAAATCTACAGTGAAGAGCTGCTAGGCATGGAACCGGAGTACATGGTGGAGATGGTGGGCACAGGACCTGGAAATCTACAGTGAAGAGATGCTGGGCATGGAACTGGAGTACATGGTGAAGAGATGCTGGGCACGGAACCTGCAAATCTACAGTGAAGAGATGCTGGGCATGGAACCTGCAAATCTACAGTGAAGAGATGCTGGGCATGGAACCGGAGCACATGGTGGAGATGGTGGGCACAGGACCTGCAAATCTACAGTGAAGAGATGCTGGGCATGGAACCGGAGTACATGGTGGAGATTGTGGGCACAGAACCTGTGAATCTACAGTGAAGAAATGCTGGGCATGAAACCTGGGAATCAATGAAGAAGAGATGCTGGGCATGGAACCGGAGTACATGGTGAAGAGATGGTGAGCACGAAACCTTGGAATCTACGGAGAAGCGATGCTGGGCATGGAACCCGGAGTACATGGTGAAGAGATGGTGGACACGGAACCATGGAATCTACGGAGAAGCGATGCTGGGCATGGAACTGGGGATCTACAGAGAAGCGATGCTGGGCATGGAATCTGGGAATCTATGAAGAAGAGATGATGGGCATGGAATCTGGGAATCTATGAAGAAGAGATGCTGGGCATGGAACTGGAGTACATGGTGAAGAGATGCTGGGCACGGAACCTGAGTACATGGTGAAGATGGTGGGCACAGAACCTGTGAATCTACAGTGAAGAGATGCTGGGCATGGAACCTGGGAATCTACAGTGAACAGATGCTGGGCATGGAACCTGGGAATCTACAGTGAAGAGATGCTGGGCATGGAACCAGAGTATATGGTGAAAAGATGCTGGGCACGGAACCTGAGTACATGGTGGGCACAGGACCTGCAAATCTACAGTGAAGAGATGCTGGGCATGGAACCGGAGTACATGGTGAAGATGGTGGGCACATAACCTGTGAATCTGCAGTGAAGAGATTCTGGGCACGGAACCTGCAAATCTACAGTGAAGAGATGCTGGGCACGGAACCTGGGAATCTACAGTGAAGAGATGCTGGGCATGGAACCAGAGTATATGGTGAAGAGATGCTGGGCACGGAACCTGAGTACATGGTGAAGATGGTGGGCACAGAACCTGTGAATCTACAGTGAAGAGATGCTGGGCATGGAACCTGGGAATCTACAGTGAAGAGATGCTGGGCATGGAACCTGGGAATCTACAGTGAAGAGATGATGGGCATGGAACCAGAGTATATGGTGAAGAGATGCTGGGCACGGATCCTGAGTACATGGTGGGCACAGGACCTGCAAATCTACAGTGAAGAGATGCTGGGCATGGAACCGGAGTACATGGTGAAGATGGTGGGCACAGAACCTGTGAATCTGCAGTGAAGAGATGCTGGGCATGGAACCTCGGAATCTACAGTGAATTGATGCTGGGCATGGAACCAGAGTATATGGTGAAGAGATGCTGGGCACGGAACCTGAGTACATGGTGAAGATGGTGGGCACAGAACCTGTGAATCTACAGTGAAGAGATGCTGGGCATGGAACCAGAGTATATGGTGAAGAGATGCTGGGCACGGAACCTGAGTACATGGTGAAGATGGTGGGCACAGAACCTGTGAATCTACAGTGAAGAGATGCTGGGCATGGAACCTGGGAATCTACAGTGAAGAGATGCTGGGCATGGAACCTGGGAATCTACAGTGAAGAGATGCTGGGCATGGAACCAGAGTATATGGTGAAGAGATGCTGGGCACGGAACCTGAGTACATGGTGGAGATGGTGGGCAAAGGACCTGCAAATCTACAGTGAAGAGATGCTGGGCATGGAAACGGAGTACATGGTGAAGAGATGCTGGGCACGGAACCTGCAAATTGCAAATCTACAGTGAAGAGCTGCTAGGCATGGAACCGGAGTACATGGTGGAGATGGTGCGCACAGGACCTGGAAATCTACAGTGAAGAGATGCTGGGCATGGAACCGGAGTATATGGTGAAGAGATGCTCGGCACAGAACCTGCAAATCTACAGTGAAGAGATGCTGGGCATGGAACCGGAGAACATGGTGAAGAGATGCTGGGCACGAAACCTGCAAATTGCAAATCTACAGTGAAGAGCTGCTAGGCATGGAACCGGAGTACATGGTGGAGATGGTGGGCACAGGACCTGGAAATCTACAGTGAAGAGATGCTGGGCATGGAACCAGAGTACATGGTGGAGATGGTGGGCACAGAACCTGTGAATCTACAGTGAAGAGATGCTGGGCATGGAACCGGAGTACATGGTGAAGAGATGGTGGGCACGGAACCTGCAAATTGCAAATCTACAGTGAAGAGCTGCTAGGCATGGAACTGGAGTACATGGTGGAGATGGTGGGCACAGGACCTGGAAATCTACAGTGAAGAGATGCTGGGCATGGAACTGGAGTACATGTTGAAGAGATGCTGGGCACGGAACCGGAGTACATGGTGGAGATTGTGGGCACAGAACCTGTGAATCTACAGTGAAGAAATGCTGGGCATGAAACCTGGGAATCAATGAAGAAGAGATGCTGGGCATGGAACCGGAGTACATGATGAAGAGATGGTGGGCACGAAACCTTGGAATCTACGGAGAAGCGATGCTGGGCATGGAACCCGGAGTACATGGTGAAGAGATGGTGGGCACAGAACCTTGGAATCTACGGAGAAGCGATGCTGGGCATGGAATCTGGGAATCTACAGAGAAGCGATGCTGGACATGGAATCTGGGAATCTACAGAGAAGCGATGCTGGACATGGAATCTGGGAATCTACAGAGAAGCGATGCTGGACACGGAATCTGGGAATCTACAGAGAAGAGATGCTTGGCATGGAATCTGGGAATCTACAGAGAAGAGATGCTGGGCATGGAATCTGGGAATCTACAGAGAAGCGATGCTGGACATGGAATCTGGAAATCTACAGAGAAGAGATGCTGGGCATGGAATCTGGGAATCTACAGAGAAGCGATGCTGGACATGGAATCTGGAAATCTACAGAGAAGAGATGCTGGGCATGGAATCTGGGAATCTACAAAGAAGAGATGCTGGGCATGGAATCTGGGAATCTATGAAGAAGAGATGCTGGGCATGGAACTGGAGTACATGGTGAAGAGATGCTGGGCACGGAACCTGCAAATCTACAGTGAAGAGATGCTGGGCACGGAACCTGCAAATCTACAGTGAAGAGATGCTGGGCATGGAACCGGAGCACATGGTGGAGATTGTGGGCACAGAACCTGTGAATCTACAGTGAAGAGATGCTGGGCATGGAACCGGAGTACATGGTGAAGATGGTGGGCACAGAACCTGTGAATCTACAGTGAAGAGATGCTGGGCATGGAACCTGTGAATCTACAGTGAAGAGATGCTGGGCATGGAACCGGAGTATATGGTGAAGAGATGCTGGGCATGAAACCTGTGAATCTACAGTGAAGAGATGCTGGGCATGGAACCGAAGTACATGGTGGAGATGGTGGGCACAGAACCTGTGAATCTACAGTGAAGAAATGCTGGGCATGAAACCTGGGAATCAATGAAGAAGAGATGCTGGGCATGGAACCAGAGTACATGGTGAAGAGATGGTGGGCACGAAACCTTGGAATCTACGGAGAAGCGATGCTGGACATGGAACCCGGAGTACATGGTGAAGAGATGGTGGGCACGGAACCTTGGAATCTACGGAGAAGCGATGCTGGGCATGGAATCTGGGAATCTACAGAGAAGAGATGCTGGGCATGGAATCTGGGAATCTACAGAGAAGAGATGCTGGGCATGGAATCTGGGAATCTACAGAGAAGAGATGCTGGGCATGGAACTGGAGTACATGGTGAAGAGATGCTGGGCACGGAACCTGCAAATCTACAGTGAAGAGATGCTGGGCATGGAACCGGAGCACATGGTGGAGATGGTGGGCACAGGACCTGCAAATCTACAGTGAAGAGATGCTGGGCATGGAACCGGAGTACATGGTGAAGATGGTGGGCACAGAACCTGTGAATCTACAGTGAAGAGATGCTGGGCATGGAACCAGAGTATATGGTGAAGAGATGCTGGGCACGGAACCAGAGTATATGGTGAAGAGATGCTGGGCACGGAACCTGAGTACATGGTGGAGATGGTGGGCACAGGACCTGCAAATCTACAGTGAAGAGATGCTGGGCATGAAACCGGAGTACATGGTGAAGAGATGCTCGGCACGGAATCCTGCAAATCTACAGTGAAGAGATGCTGGGCATGGAACCAGAGTATATGGTGAAGAGATGCTGGGCACGGAACCTGAGTACATGGTGGAGATGGTGGGCACAGGACCTGCAAATCTACAGTGAAGAGATGCTGGGCATGGAACCGGAGTACATGGTGAAGAGATGCAGGGCACGGAACCTGCAAATTGCAAATCTACAGTGAAGAGCTGCTAGGCATGGAACTGGAGTACATGGTGGAAATGGTGGGCACAGGACCTGGAAATCTACAGTGAAGAGATGCTGGGCATGGAACTGGAGTACATGGTGAAGAGATGCTTGGCACGGAACCTGCAAATCTACAGTGAAGAGATGCTTGGCACGGAACCTGCAAATCTACAGTGAAGAGATGCTGGGCATGGAACCGGAGCACATGGTGGAGATGGTGGGCACAGGACCTGCAAATCTACAGTGAAGAGATGCTGGGCATGGAACCGGAGTACATGGTGGAGATTGTGGGCACAGAACCTGTGAATCTACAGTGAAGAAATGCTGGGCATGAAACCTGGGAATCAATGAAGAAGAGATGCTGGGCATGGAACCGGAGTACATGGTGAAGAGATGGTGGGCAGAAACCTTGGAATCTACGGAGAAGCGATGCTGGGCATGGAACCCGGAGTACATGGTGAAGCGATGGTGGGCACGGAACCATGGAATCTACGGAGAAGCGATGCTGGGCATGGAATCTGGGAATCTACAGAGAAGCGATGCTGGGCATGGAATCTGGGAATCTATGAAGAAGAGATGCTGGGCATGGAATCTGGGAATCTATGAAGAAGAGATGCTGGGCATGGAACTGGAGTACATGGTGAAGAGATGCTGGGCACGGAACCTGCAAATCTACAGTGAAGAGATGCTGGGCACGGAACCTGGGAATCTACAGTGAAGAGATGCTGGGCATGGAACCAGAGTATATGGTGAAGAGATGCTGGGCACGGAACCTGAGTACATGGTGAAGATGGTGGGGACAGAACCTGTGAATCTACAGTGAAGAGATGCTGGGCATGGAACCTGGGAATCTACAGTGAAGAGATGCTGGGCATGGAACCTGGGAATCTACAGTGAAGAGATGCTGGGCATGGAACCTGGGAATCTGCAGTGAAGAGATGCTGGGCATGGAACCGGAGTACATGGTGAAGATGGTGGGCACAGAACCTGTGAATCTGCAGTGAAGAGATGCTGGGCATGGAACCTGGGAATCTACAGTGAAGAGATGCTGGGCATGGAACCAGAGTATATGGTGAAGAGATGCTGGGTACGGAACCTGAGTACATGGTGAAGATGGTGGGCACAGAACCTGTGAATCTACAGTGAAGAGATGCTGGGCATGGAACCAGAGTATATGGTGAAGAGATGCTGGGCACGGAACCTGAGTACATGGTGAAGATGGTGGGAACAGAACCTCTACAGTGTAGAGATGCTGGGCATGGAACCTGGGAATCTACAGTGAAGAGATGCTGGGCATGGAACCTGGGAATCTACAGTGAAGAGATGCTGGGCATGGAACCAGAGTATATGGTGAAGAGATGCTGGGCACGGAACCTGAGTACATGGTGGAGATGGTGGGCACAGGACCTGCAAATCTACAGTGAAGAGATGCTGGGCATGGAACCGGAGTACATGGTGAAGAGATGCTGGGCACGGAACCTGCAAATTAGCAAATCTACAGTGAAGAGCTGCTAGGCATGGAACCGGAGTACATGGTGGAGATGGTGGGCACAGGTCCTGGAAATCTACAGTGAAGAGATGCTGGGCATGGAACCGGAGTACATGGTGAAGAGATGCTCGGCACGGAACCTGCAAATCTACAGTGAAGAGATGCTGGGCATGGAACCGGAGTACATGGTGAAGAGATGCTGGGCACGGAACCTGCAAATTGCAAATCTACAGTGAAGAGCTGCTAAGCATGGAACCGGAGTACATGGTGGAGATGGTGGGCACAGGACCTGGAAATCTACAGTGAAGAGATGCTGGGCATGGAACCGGAGTACATGGTGGAGATTGTGGGCACAGGACCTGGAAATCTACAGTGAAGAGATGCTGGGCACGGAACCTGAGTACATGGTGGATATGGTGGGCACAGGACCTGCAAATCTAACGTGAAGAGGTGGTGGGCATGGAACCGGAGTACATGGTGAAGAGATGCTGGGCACGGAACCTGCAAATTGCAAATCTACAGTGAAGAGCTGCTAGGCATGGATCCGGAGTACATGGTGGAGATGGTGGGCACAGGACCTGGAAATCTACAGTGAAGAGATGCTGGTCATGGAACCGGAGTACATGGTGGAGATGGTGGGCACAGGACCTGGAAATCTACAGTGAAGAGATGCTGGGCATGGAACCGAAGTACATGGTGGAGATTGTGGGCACAGGACCTGGGAATCTCCAGTGAAGAGATGCTGGGCATGGAACCGGAGTACATGGTGAAGAGATGGTGGGCACGGAACCTGTGAATCTACAGTGAAGAGATGCTGGGCATGAAACCTGGGAATCTACAGTGAAGAGATGCTGGGCATGGAACCGAAGTACATGGTGAAGAGATGCTGGGCACGGAACCTGCAAATCTACAGTGAAGAGATGCTGGGCATGGAACCGGAGTACATGGTGGAGATTGTGGGCACAGGACCTGGAAATCTACAGTGAGGAGATGCTGGGCATGGAACCGGAGTACATGGTGGAGATTGTGGGCACAGAACCTGTGAATCTACAGTGAAGAGATGCTGGGCATGGAACCTGTGAATCTACAGTGAAGAGATGCTGGGCATGGAACCAGAGTACATGGTGAAGAGATGCTGGGCACGGCACCAGAGTACATGGTGAAGAGATGCTGGCCACGGAACCTGAGTACATGGTGGAGAAGGTGGGCACAGGACCTGCAAATCTACAGTGAAGAGATGCTGGGCATGGAACCGGAGTACATGGTGAAGATGGTGGGCACAGAACCTGTGAATCTGCAGTGAAGAGATGCTGGGCATGGAACCTGGGAATCTACAGTGAAGAGATGCTGGGCATGGAACCAGAGTATATGGTGAAGAGATGCTGCGTACGGAACCTGAGTACATGGTGAAGATGGTGGGCACAGAACCTGTGAATCTACAGTGAAGTGATGCTGGGCATGGAACCAGAGTATATGGTGAAGAGATGCTGGGCACGGAACCTGAGTACATGGTGAAGATGGTGGGCACAGAACCTGTGAATCTACAGTGAAGATATGCTGGGCATGGAACCTGGGAATCTACAGTGAAGAGATGCTGGGCATGGAACCTGGAAATCTACAGTGAAGAGATGCTGGGCATGGAACCAGAGTATATGGTGAAGAGATGCTGGGCACGGAACCTGAGTACACGGTGGAGATGGTGGGCACAGGACCTGCAAATCTACAGTGAAGAGATGCTGGGCATGGAACCGGAGTACATGGTGAAGAGATGCTGGGCACGGAACCTGCAAATTGCAAATCTACAGTGAAGAGCTGCTAGGCATGGAACCGGAGTACATGGTGGAGATGGTGGGCACAGGACCTGGAAATCTACAGTGAAGAGATGCTGGGCATGGAACCGGAGTATATGGTGAAGAGATGCTCGGCACGGAACCTGCAAATCTACAGTGAAGAGATGCTGGGCATGGAACCGGAGTACATGGTGAAGAGATGCTGGGCACGGAACCTGCAAATTGCAAATCTACAGTGAAGAGCTGCTAGGCATGGAACCGGAGTACATGGTGGAGATTGTGGGCACAGGACATGGAAATCTACAGTGAAGAGATGGTGGGCATGGAACCAGAGTACATGGTGAAGAGATGGTGGGCACGGAACCTGTGAATCTACAGTGAAGAGATGCTGGGCATGAAACCTGGGAATCTACAGTGAAGAGATGCAGGGCATGGAACCAGAGTATATGGTGAAGAGATGCTGGGCACGGAACCTGAGTACATGGTGGAGATGGTGGGCACAGGACCTGCAAATCTAACGTGAAGAGATGGTGGGCATGGAACCGGAGTACATGGTGAAGAGATGCTGGGCATGGAACCTGCAAATTGCAAATCTACAGTGAAGAGCTGCTAGGCATGGAACCGGAGTACATGGTGGAGATGGTGGGCACAGGACCTGGAAATCTACAGTGAAGAGATGCTGGGCATGGAACCGGAGTACATGGTGGAGATGGTGGGCACAGGACCTGGAAATCTACAGTGAAGAGATGCTGGGCATGGAACCGGAATACATGGTGGAGATTGTGGGCACAGGACCTGGAAATCTACAGTGAAGAGATGCTGGGCATGGAACCGGAGTACATGGTGAAGAGATGCTGGGCACGGAACCTGCAAATTGCAAATCTACAGTGAAGAGCTGCTAGGCATGGAACCGGAGTACATGGTGGAGATGGTGGGCACAGGACCTGGACATCTACAGTGAAGAGATGCTGGGCATGGAACCGGAGTACATGGTGAAGAGATGCTCGGCACGGAACCTGCAAATCTACAGTGAAGAGATGCTGGGCATGGAACCGGAGTACATGGTGAAGAGATGCTGGGCACGGAACCTGCAAATTGCAAATCTACAGTGAAGAGCTGCTAGGCATGGAACCGGAGTACATGGTGGAGATGGTGGGCACAGGACCTGGAAATCTACAGTGAAGAGATGCTGGGCATGGAACCGGAGTACATGGTGGAGATTCTGGGCACAGGACCTGGAAATCTACAGTGAAGAGATGCTGGGCATGGAACCGGAGTACATGGTGGAGTTTTTGTGGGCACAGGACCTGGAAATCTACAGTGAAGAGATGCTGGGCATGGAACCGGAGTACATGGTGGAGATTGTGGGCACATTACCTGGAAATCTACAGTGAAGAGATGCTGGGCATGGAACCGGAGTACATGGTGGAGATTGTGGGCACATTACCTGGAAATCTACAGTAAAGAGATGGTGGGCATGGAACCGGAGTACATGGTGGAGATGGTGGGCACAGGACCTGGAAATCTACAGTGAAGAGATGCTGGGCATGGAACCGGAGTACATGGTGGAGATTGTGGGCACATTACCTGGAAATCTACAGTGAAGAGATGCTGGGCATGGAACCGGAGTACATGGTGAAGAGATGGTGGGAACGGAACCTGTGAATCTACAGTGAACAGATGCTGGGCATGAAACCTGGGAATCTACAGTGAAGAGATGCTGGGCATGGAACCGAAGTACATGGTGAAGAGATGCTGGGCACGGAACCTGCAAATCTACAGTGAAGAGATGCTGGGCATGGAACCGGAGTACATGGTGGAGATTGTGGGCACAGGACCTGGAAATCTACAGTGAGGAGATGCTGGGCATGGAACCGGAGTACATGGTGGAGATTGTGGGCACAGAACCTGTGAATCTACAGTGAAGAGATGCTGGGCATGGAACCTGTGAATCTACAGTGAAGAGATGCTGGGCATGGAACCAGAGTACATGGTGAAGAGATGCTGGGCACGGAACCAGAGTACATGGTGAAGAGATGCTGGCCACGGAACTTGAGTACATGGTGGAGATGGTGGGCACAGGACCTGCAAATCTACAGTGAAGAGATGCTGGGCATGGAACCGGATTACATGGTGGAGATGGTGGGCACAGGACCTGCAAATCTACAGTGAAGAGATGCCACCACCATGGAACTGGAGTACATGGTGGAGATGGTGGGCACAGAACCTGTGAATCTACAGTGAAGAGATGCTGGGCATGGAACCTGTGAATCTACAGTGAAGAGATGCTGGGCATGGAACTGGAGTACATGGTGGAGATGGTGGGCACAGAACCTGTGAATCTCCAGTGTAGAGATGCTGGCCATGGAACCGCAGTACATGGTGGAGATGGTGGGCACAGAACCTGTGAATCTACAGTGAAGAGATGCCGGGCATGGAACCCGGAGTACATGGTGAAGAGATGGTGGGCACGGAACCTTGGAATCTACGGAGAAGCGATGCTGGGCACGGAACCTTGGAATCTACGGAGAAGCGATGCTGGGCATGGAATCTGGGAATCTACAGCAAAGAGATGCTGGGCATGGAATCTGGGAATCTACAGAGAAGAGATGCTGGGTATGGAATCTGGGAATCTACAGAGAAGCGATGCTGGGCATGGAATCTGGGAATCTACAGAGAAGAGATGCTGGGCATGGAATCTGGGAATCTACAGAGAAGCGATGCTGGGCATGGAATCTGGGAATCTACAGAGAAGAGATGCTGGGCATGGAACCGGAGTATATGGTGAAGAGATGGTGGGCACGGAACCTGTGAATCTACAGTGAAGAGATGCCGGGCATGGAACCCGGAGTACATGATGAAGAGATGGTGGGCACGGAACCTTGGAATCTACGGAGAAGCGATGCTGGGCATGGAATCTGGGAATCTACAGAGAAGAGATGCTGGGCATGGAATCTGGGAATCTACAGAGAAGAGATGCTGGGCATGGAATCTGGGAATCAACAGAGAAGAGATGCTGGGCATGGAACCGGAGTATATGGTGAAGAGATGCTGGGCACGGAACCCCGTGAATCTACAGTGAAGAGATGCCGGGCATGGAACCCGGAGTACATGGTGAAGAGATGGTGGGCACGAAACCTTGGAATCTACGGAGAAGCGATGCTGGGCATGGAATCTGGGAATCTACAGAGAAGAGATGCTGGGTATGGAATCTGGGAATCTACAGAGAAGCGATGCTGGGCATGGAACCGGAGTATATAGTGAATAGATGGTGGGCACGGAACCTGTGAATCTACAGTGAAGAGATGCTGGGCATGGAACCTGGGAATCTACAGTGAAGAGATGCTGGGCATGGAACCTGGGAATCTACAGTGAAGAGATGCTGGGCATGGAACCAGAGTATATGGTGAAGAGATGCTGGGCACAGAACCTGAGTACATGGTGGAGATGGTGGGCACAGGACCTGCAAATCTACAGTGAAGAGAAGCTGGGCATGGAACCGGAGTACATGGTGGAGATTGTGGGCACAGGACCTGGAAATCTACAGTGAAGAGATGCTGGGCATGGAACCGGAGTACATGGTGAAGAGATGGTGGGCACGGAACCTGTGAATCTACAGTGAAGAGATGCTGGGCATGAAACCTGGGAATCTACAGTGAAGAGATGCTGGGCATGGAACCGAAGTACATGGTGAAGAGATGCTGGGCACGGAACCTGCAAATCTACAGTGAAGAGATGCTGGGCATGGAACCGGAGTACATGGTGGAGATTGTGGGCACAGGACCTGGAAATCTACAGTGAGGAGATGCTGGGCATGGAACCGGAGTAAATGGTGGAGATTGTGGGCACAGAACCTGTGAAACTACAGTGAAGAGATGCTGGGCATGGAACCTGTGAATCTACAGTGAAGAGATGCTGGGCATGGAACCAGAGTACATGGTGAAGAGATTCTGGGTTTGGAACCAGAGTACATGGTGGAGATGGTGGGCACAGGACCTGCAAATCTACAGGGAAGAGATGCTGGGCATGGAACCGGATTACATGGTGGAGATGGTGGGCCCAGGACCTGCAAATCTACAGTGAAGAGATGCCACCACCATGGAACTGGAGTACATGGTGGAGATGGTGGGCACAGAACCTGTGAATCTACAGTGAAGAGATGCTGGGCATGGAACCTGTGAATCTACAGTGAAGAGATGCTGGGCATGGAACTGGAGTACATGGTGGAGATGGTGGGCACAGAACCTGTGAATCTACAGTGAAGAGATGCTGGGCATGGAACCGGAGTACATGGTGGAGATGGTGGGCACAGAACCTGTGAATCTACATGGAAGAGATGCCGGGCATGGAACCCGGAGTACATGGTGAAGAGATGGTGGGCACGGAACCTGCAAATTGCAAATCTACAGTGAAGAGCTGCTAGGCATGGAACCGGAGTACATGGTGGAGATGGTGGGCACAGGACCTGGAAATCTACAGTGAAGAGATGCTGGGCATGGAACTGGAGTACATGGTGAAGAGATGCTGGGCACGGAACCTGCAAATCTACAGTGAAGAGATGCTGGGCATGGAACCTGCAAATCTACAGTGAAGAGATGCTGGGCATGGAACCGGAGCACATGGTGGAGATGGTGGGCACAGGACCTGCAAATCTACAGTGAAGAGATGCTGGGCATGGAACCGGAGTACATGGTGGAGATTGTGGGCACAGAACCTGTGAATCTACAGTGAAGAAATGCTGGGCATGAAACCTGGGAATCAATGAAGAAGAGATGCTGGGCATGGAACCGGAGTACATGGTGAAGAGATGGTGAGCACGAAACCTTGGAATCTACGGAGAAGCGATGCTGGGCATGGAACCCGGAGTACATGGTGAAGAGATGGTGGACACGGAACCATGGAATCTACGGAGAAGCGATGCTGGGCATGGAACTGGGGATCTACAGAGAAGCGATGCTGGGCATGGAATCTGGGAATCTATGAAGAAGAGATGATGGGCATGGAATCTGGGAATCTATGAAGAAGAGATGCTGGGCATGGAACTGGAGTACATGGTGAAGAGATGCTGGGCACGGAACCTGAGTACATGGTGAAGATGGTGGGCACAGAACCTGTGAATCTACAGTGAAGAGATGCTGGGCATGGAACCTGGGAATCTACAGTGAACAGATGCTGGGCATGGAACCTGGGAATCTACAGTGAAGAGATGCTGGGCATGGAACCAGAGTATATGGTGAAAAGATGCTGGGCACGGAACCTGAGTACATGGTGGGCACAGGACCTGCAAATCTACAGTGAAGAGATGCTGGGCATGGAACCGGAGTACATGGTGAAGATGGTGGGCACATAACCTGTGAATCTGCAGTGAAGAGATTCTGGGCACGGAACCTGCAAATCTACAGTGAAGAGATGCTGGGCACGGAACCTGGGAATCTACAGTGAAGAGATGCTGGGCATGGAACCAGAGTATATGGTGAAGAGATGCTGGGCACGGAACCTGAGTACATGGTGAAGATGGTGGGCACAGAACCTGTGAATCTACAGTGAAGAGATGCTGGGCATGGAACCTGGGAATCTACAGTGAAGAGATGCTGGGCATGGAACCTGGGAATCTACAGTGAAGAGATGATGGGCATGGAACCAGAGTATATGGTGAAGAGATGCTGGGCACGGATCCTGAGTACATGGTGGGCACAGGACCTGCAAATCTAAAGTGAAGAGATGCTGGGCATGGAACCGGAGTACATGGTGAAGATGGTGGGCACAGAACCTGTGAATCTGCAGTGAAGAGATGCTGGGCATGGAACCTCGGAATCTACAGTGAATTGATGCTGGGCATGGAACCAGAGTATATGGTGAAGAGATGCTGGGCACGGAACCTGAGTACATGGTGAAGATGGTGGGCACAGAACCTGTGAATCTACAGTGAAGAGATGCTGGGCATGGAACCAGAGTATATGGTGAAGAGATGCTGGGCACGGAACCTGAGTACATGGTGAAGATGGTGGGCACAGAACCTGTGAATCTACAGTGAAGAGATGCTGGGCATGGAACCTGGGAATCTACAGTGAAGAGATGCTGGGCATGGAACCTGGGAATCTACAGTGAAGAGATGCTGGGCATGGAACCAGAGTATATGGTGAAGAGATGCTGGGCACGGAACCTGAGTACATGGTGGAGATGGTGGGCAAAGGACCTGCAAATCTACAGTGAAGAGATGCTGGGCATGGAAACGGAGTACATGGTGAAGAGATGCTGGGCACGGAACCTGCAAATTGCAAATCTACAGTGAAGAGCTGCTAGGCATGGAACCGGAGTACATGGTGGAGATGGTGCGCACAGGACCTGGAAATCTACAGTGAAGAGATGCTGGGCATGGAACCGGAGTATATGGTGAAGAGATGCTCGGCACAGAACCTGCAAATCTACAGTGAAGAGATGCTGGGCATGGAACCGGAGAACATGGTGAAGAGATGCTGGGCACGAAACCTGCAAATTGCAAATCTACAGTGAAGAGCTGCTAGGCATGGAACCGGAGTACATGGTGGAGATGGTGGGCACAGGACCTGGAAATCTACAGTGAAGAGATGCTGGGCATGGAACCAGAGTACATGGTGGAGATGGTGGGCACAGAACCTGTGAATCCACAGTGAAGAGGTGCTGGGCATAGAACCTGTGAATCTACAGTGAAGAGATGCTGGGCATGGAACTGGAGTACATGGTGGAGATGGTGGGCACAGAACCTGTGAATCTACAGTGAAGAGATGCTGGGCATGGAACCGGAGTACATGGTGAAGAGATGGTGGGCACGGAACCTGCAAATTGCAAACCTACAGTGAAGAGCTGCTAGGCATGGAACTGGAGTACATGGTGGAGATGGTGGGCACAGGACCTGGAAATCTACAGTGAAGAGATGCTGGGCATGGAACTGGAGTACATGGTGAAGAGATGCTGGGCACGGAACCGGAGTACATGGTGGAGATTGTGGGCACAGAACCTGTGAATCTACAGTGAAGAAATGCTGGGCATGAAACCTGGGAATCAATGAAGAAGAGATGCTGGGCATGGAACCGGAGTACATGGTGAAGAGATGGTGAGCACGAAACCTTGGAATCTACGGAGAAGCGATGCTGGGCATGGAACCCGGAGTACATGGTGAAGAGATGGTGGACACGGAACCTGAGTACATGGTGAAGATGGTGGGCACAGAACCTGTGAATCTACAGTGAAGAGATGCTGGGCATGGAACCTGGGAATCTACAGTGAACAGATGCTGGGCATGGAACCTGGGAATCTACAGTGAAGAGATGCTGGGCATGGAACCAGAGTATATGGTGAAAAGATGCTGGGCACGGAACCTGAGTACATGGTGGGCACAGGACCTGCAAATCTACAGTGAAGAGATGCTGGGCATGGAACCGGAGTACATGGTGAAGATGGTGGGCACATAACCTGTGAATCTGCAGTGAAGAGATTCTGGGCACGGAACCTGCAAATCTACAGTGAAGAGATGCTGGGCACGGAACCTGGGAATCTACAGTGAAGAGATGCTGGGCATGGAACCAGAGTATATGGTGAAGAGATGCTGGGCACGGAACCTGAGTACATGGTGAAGATGGTGGGCACAGAACCTGTGAATCTACAGTGAAGAGATGCTGGGCATGGAACCTGGGAATCTACAGTGAAGAGATGCTGGGCATGGAACCTGGGAATCTACAGTGAAGAGATGATGGGCATGGAACCAGAGTATATGGTGAAGAGATGCTGGGCACGGATCCTGAGTACATGGTGGGCACAGGACCTGCAAATCTACAGTGAAGAGATGCTGGGCATGGAACCGGAGTACATGGTGAAGATGGTGGGCACAGAACCTGTGAATCTGCAGTGAAGAGATGCTGGGCATGGAACCTGGGAATCTACAGTGAATTGATGCTGGGCATGGAACCAGAGTATATGGTGAAGAGATGCTGGGCACGGAACCTGAGTACATGGTGAAGATGGTGGGCACAGAACCTGTGAATCTACAGTGAAGAGATGCTGGGCATGGAACCAGAGTATATGGTGAAGAGATGCTGGGCACGGAACCTGAGTACATGGTGAAGATGGTGGGCACAGAACCTGTGAATCTACAGTGAAGAGATGCTGGGCATGGAACCTGGGAATCTACAGTGAAGAGATGCTGGGCATGGAACCTGGGAATCTACAGTGAAGAGATGCTGGGCATGGAACCAGAGTATATGGTGAAGAGATGCTGGGCACGGAACCTGAGTACATGGTGGAGATGGTGGGCAAAGGACCTGCAAATCTACAGTGAAGAGATGCTGGGCATGGAAACGGAGTACATGGTGAAGAGATGCTGGGCACGGAACCTGCAAATTGCAAATCTACAGTGAAGAGCTGCTAGGCATGGAACCAGAGTACATGGTGGAGATGGTGCGCACAGGACCTGGAAATCTACAGTGAAGAGATGCTGGGCATGGAACCGGAGTATATGGTGAAGAGATGCTCGGCACAGAACCTGCACATCTACAGTGAAGAGATGCTGGGCATGGAACCGGAGAACATGGTGAAGAGATGCTGGGCAAGAAACCTGCAAATTGCAAATCTACAGTGAAGAGCTGCTAGGCATGGAACCGGAGTACATGGTGGAGATGGTGGGCACAGGACCTGGAAATCTACAGTGAAGAGATGCTGGGCATGGAACCAGAGTACATGGTGGAGATGGTGGGCACAGAACCTGTGAATCCACAGTGAAGAGATGCTGGGCATAGAACCTGTGAATCTACAGTGAAGAGATGCTGGGCATGGAACTGGAGTACATGGTGGAGATGGTGGGCACAGAACCTGTGAATCTACAGTGAAGAGATGCTGGGCATGGAACCGGAGTACATGGTGAAGAGATGGTGGGCACGGAACCTGCAAATTGCAAATCTACAGTGAAGAGCTGCTAGGCATGGAACTGGAGTACATGGTGGAGATGGTGGGCACAGGACCTGGAAATCTACAGTGAAGAGATGCTGGGCATGGAACTGGAGTACATGGTGAAGAGATGCTGGGCACGGAACCGGAGTACATGGTGGAGATTGTGGGCACAGAACCTGTGAATCTACAGTGAAGAAATGCTGGGCATGAAACCAGAGTATATGGTGAAGAGATGCTGGGCACGGAACCTGAGTACATGGTGAAGATGGTGGGCACAGAACCTGTGAATCTACAGTGAAGAGATGCTGGGCATGGAACCTGGGAATCTACAGTGAAGAGATGCTGGGCATGGAACCTGGGAATCTACAGTGAAGAGATGCTGGGCATGGAACCAGAGTATATGGTGAAGAGATGCTGGGCACGGAACCTGAGTACATGGTGGAGATGGTGGGCAAAGGACCTGCAAATCTACAGTGAAGAGATGCTGGGCATGGAAACGGAGTACATGGTGAAGAGATGCTGGGCACGGAACCTGCAAATTGCAAATCTACAGTGAAGAGCTGCTAGGCATGGAACCAGAGTACATGGTGGAGATGGTGCGCACAGGACCTGGAAATCTACAGTGAAGAGATGCTGGGCATGGAACCGGAGTATATGGTGAAGAGATGCTCGGCACAGAACCTGCACATCTACAGTGAAGAGATGCTGGGCATGGAACCGGAGAACATGGTGAAGAGATGCTGGGCAAGAAACCTGCAAATTGCAAATCTACAGTGAAGAGCTGCTAGGCATGGAACCGGAGTACATGGTGGAGATGGTGGGCACAGGACCTGGAAATCTACAGTGAAGAGATGCTGGGCATGGAACCAGAGTACATGGTGGAGATGGTGGGCACAGAACCTGTGAATCCACAGTGAAGAGATGCTGGGCATAGAACCTGTGAATCTACAGTGAAGAGATGCTGGGCATGGAACTGGAGTACATGGTGGAGATGGTGGGCACAGAACCTGTGAATCTACAGTGAAGAGATGCTGGGCATGGAACCGGAGTACATGGTGAAGAGATGGTGGGCACGGAACCTGCAAATTGCAAATCTACAGTGAAGAGCTGCTAGGCATGGAACTGGAGTACATGGTGGAGATGGTGGGCACAGGACCTGGAAATCTACAGTGAAGAGATGCTGGGCATGGAACTGGAGTACATGGTGAAGAGATGCTGGGCACGGAACCGGAGTACATGGTGGAGATTGTGGGCACAGAACCTGTGAATCTACAGTGAAGAAATGCTGGGCATGAAACCTGGGAATCAATGAAGAAGAGATGCTGGGCATGGAACCGGAGTACATGGTGAAGAGATGGTGAGCACGAAACCTTGGAATCTACGGAGAAGCGATGCTGGGCATGGAACCCGGAGTACATGGTGAAGAGATGGTGGACACGGAACCATGGAATCTACGGAGAAGCGATGCTGGGCATGGAATCTGGGAATCTACAGAGAAGCGATGCTGGGCATGGAATCTGGGAATCTATGAAGAAGAGATGCTGGGCATGGAATCTGGGAATCTATGAAGAAGAGATGCTGGGCATGGAACTGGAGTACATGGTGAAGAGATGCTGGGCACGGAACCTGAGTACATGGTGAAGATGGTGGGCACAGAACCTGTGAATCTACAGTGAAGAGATGCTGGGCATGGAACCTGGGAATCTACAGTGAAGAGATGCTGGGCATGGAACCTGGGAATCTACAGTGAAGAGATGCTGGGCATGGAACCAGAGTACATGGTGGGCACAGGACCTGTAAATCTACAGTGAAGAGATGCTGGGCATGGAACCGGAGTACATGGTGAAGATGGTGGGCACAGAACCTGTGAATCTGCAGTGAAGAGATGCTGGGCACGGAACCTGCAAATCTAGAGTGAAGAGATGCTGGGCACGGAACCTGGAAATCTACAGTGAAGAGATACTGGGCATGGAACCAGAGTATATGGTGAAGAGATGCTGGGCACGGAACCTGAGTACATGGTGAAGATGGTGGGCACACAACCTGTGAATCTACAGTGAAGAGATGCTGGGCATGGAACCTGGGAATCTACAGTGAAGAGATGCTGGGCATGGAACCTGGGAATCTACAGTGAAGAGATGCTGGGCATGGAACCAGAGTATATGGTGAAGAGATGCTGGGCACGGAACCTGAGTACATGGTGGGCACAGGACCTGCAAATCTACAGTGAAGAGATGCTGGGCATGGAACCGGAGTACATGGTGAAGATGGTGGGCACAGAACCTGTGAATCTGCAGTGAAGAGATGCTGGGCATGGAACCTGGGAATCTACAGTGAAGAGATGCTGGGCATGGAACCAGAGTATATGGTGAAGAGATGCTGCGTATGGAACCTGAGTACATGGTGAAGATGGTGGGCA
Source organism: Ambystoma mexicanum (assembly GCF_040938575.1). Classification (NCBI taxonomy): domain Eukaryota; kingdom Metazoa; phylum Chordata; class Amphibia; order Caudata; family Ambystomatidae; genus Ambystoma; species Ambystoma mexicanum. The sequence continues at coordinate 1,162,335,807 of NC_090926.1, read as the reverse complement.
CAGAACCTGTGAATCTGCAGTGAAGAGATGCTGGGCATGGAACCAGAGTATATGGTGAAGAGATGCTGGGCACGGAACCTGAGTACATGGTGAAGATGGTGGGCACAGAACCTGTGAATCTACAGTGAAGAGATGCTGGGCATGGAACCTGGGAATCTACAGTGAAGAGATGCTGGGCATGGAACCTGGGAATCTACAGTGAAGAGATGCTGGGCATGGAACCAGAGTATATGGTGAGGAGATGCTGGGCACGGAACCTGAGTACATGGTGGAGATGGTGGGCACAGGACCTGCAAATCTACAGTGAAGAGATGCTGGGCATGGAACCGGAGTACATGGTGAAGAGATGGTGGGCACAGGACCTGGAAATCTACAGTGAAGAGATGCTGGGCATGGAACCGGAGTACATGGTGGAGATTGTGGGCACAGGACCTGGAAATCTACAGTGAAGAGATGCTGGGCATGGAACCGGAGTACATGGTGAAGAGATGGTGGGCACGGAACCTGTGAATCTACAGTGAAGAGATGCTGGGCATGAAACCTGGGAATCTACAGTGAAGAGATGCTGGGCATGGAACCAGAGTATATGGTGAAGAGATGCTGGGCACGGAACCTGAGTACATTTTGGAGATGGTGGGCACAGGACCTGCAAATCTAACGTGAAGAGATGGTGGGCATGGAACCGGAGTACATGGTGAAGAGATGCTGGGCACGGAACCTGCAAATTGCAAATCTACAGTGAAGAGCTGCTAGGCATGGAACCAGAGTACATGGTGGAGATGGTGGGCAGAGGACCTGGAAATCTACAGTGAAGAGATGCTGGGCATGGAACCGGAGTACATGGTGGAGATTGTGGGCACAGGACCTGGAAATCTACAGTGAAGAGATGCTGGGCATGGAACCGGAGTACATGGTGGAGATTGTGGGCACAGGACCTGGAAATCTACAGTGAAGAGATGCTGGGCATGGAACCGGAGTACATGGTGAAGAGATGCTGGGCACGGAACCTGCAAATTGCAAATCTACAGTGAAGAGCTGCTAGGCATGGAACCGGAGTACATGGTGGAGATGGTGGGCACAGGACCTGGAAATCTACAGTGAAGAGATGCTGGGCATGGAACCGGAGTACATGGTGAAGAGATGCTCGGCACGGAACCTGCAAATCTACAGTGAAGAGATGCTGGGCATGGAACGGGAGTACATGGTGAAGAGATGCTGGGCACGGAACCTGCAAATTGCAAATCTACAGTGAAGAGCTGCTAGGCATGGAACCGGAGTACATGGTGGAGATGGTGGGCACAGGACCTGGAAATCTACAGTGAAGAGATGCTGGGCATGGAACCGGAGTACATGGTGGAGATTCTGGGCACAGGACCTGGAAATCTACAGTGAAGAGATGCTGGGCATGGAACCGGAGTACATGGTGAAGAGATGGTGGGCACGGAACCTGTGAATCTACAGTGAAGAGATGCTGGGCATGAAACCTGGGAATCTACAGTGAAGAGATGCTGGGCATGGAACCAGAGTACATGGTGAAGAGATGCTGGGCACGGAACCTGCAAATTGCAAATCTACAGTGAAGAGCTGCTAGGCATGGAACCGGAGTACATGGTGGAGATGGAGGGCACAGGACCTGGAAATCTACAGTGAATAGATGCTGGGCATGGAACCGGAGTACATGGTGGAGATGGTGGGCACAGGACCTGGAAATCTACAGACAAGAGATGCTGGGCATGGAACCGGAGTACATGGTGGAGATTGTGGGCACAGGACCTGGAAATCTACAGTGAAGAGATGCTGGGCATGGAACCGGAGTACATGGTGGAGATTGTGGGCACATTACCTGGAAATCTACAGTGAAGAGATGCTGGGCATGGAACCGGAGTACATGGTGAAGAGATGGTGGGCATGGAACCTGTGAATCTACAGTGAAGAGATGCTGGGCATGAAACCTGGGAATCTACAGTGAAGAGATGCTGGGCACGGAACCTGCAAATCTACAGTGAAGAGATGCTGGGCATGGAACCGGAGTACATGGTGGAGATTGTGGGCACAGGACCTGGAAATCTACAGTGAGGAGATGCTGGGCATGGAACCGGAGTACATGGTGGAGATTGTGGGCACAGAACCTGTGAATCTACAGTGAAGAGATGCTGGGCATGGAACCTGTGAATCTACAGTGAAGAGATGCTGGGCATGGAACCAGAGTACATGGTGAAGAGATGCTGGGCACGGAACCAGAGTACATGGTGAAGAGATGCTGGCCACGGAACCTGAGTACATGGTGGAGATGGTGGGCACAGGACCTGCAAATCTACAGTGAAGAGATGCTGGGCATGGAACCGGATTACATGGTGGAGATGGTGGGCACAGGACCTGCAAATCTACAGTGAAGAGATGCCACCACCATGGAACTGGAGTACATGGTGGAGATGGTGGGCACAGAACCTGTGAATCTAGAGTGAAGGGATGCTGGGCATGGAACCTGTGAATCTACAGTGAAGAGATGCTGGGCATGGAACTGGAGTACATGGTGGAGATGGTGGGCACAGAACCTGTGAATCTACAGTGAAGAGATGCTGGGCATGGAACCGGAGTACATGGTGGAGATGGTGGGCACAGAACCTGTGAATCTACAGTGAAGAGATGCCGGGCATGGAACCCGGAGTACATGGTGAAGAGATGGTGGGCACGGAACCTTGGAATCTACGGAGAAGCGATGCTGGGCACGGAACCTTGGAATCTACGGAGAAGCGATGCTGGGCACGGAACCTTGGAATCTACGGAGAAGCGATGCTGGGCATGGAATCTGGGAATCTACAGTGAAGAGATGCTGGGCATGGAATCGGAGTATATGGTGAAGAGATGCTGGGCACGGAACCCGTGAATCTACAGTGAAGAGATGCCGGGCATGGAACCCGGAGTACATGGTGAAGAGATGGTGGGCACGGAACCTTGGAATCTACGGAGAAGCGATGCTGGGCATGGAATCTGGGAATCTACAGAGAAGCGATACTGGGCATGGAATCTGGGAATCTACAGTGAAGAGATGCTGGGCATGGAATCTGGGAATCTACAGAGAAGAGATGCTGGGCATGGAACCGGAGTATATGGTGAAGAGATGCTGGGCACGGAACCCGTGAATCTACAGTGAAGAGATGCCGGGCATGGAACCCGGAGTACATGGTGAAGAGATGGTGGGCACGGAACCTTGGAATCTAGGGAGAAGCGATGCTGGGCATGGAATCTGGGAATCTACAGAGAAGGGATGCTGGGTATGGAATCTGGGAATCTACAGAGAAGCGATGCTGGGCATGGAATCTGGGAATCTACAGAGAAGAGATGCTGGGCATGGAACCGGAGTATATGGTGAAGAGATGGTGGGCACGGATCCTGTGAATCTACAATGAAGAGATGATGGGCATGGAACCTGGGAATCTACAGTGAAGAGATGTTGGGCATGGAACCTGGGAATCTACAGTGAAGATATGCTGGGCATGGAACCAGAGTATATGGTGAAGAGATGCTGGGCACGGAACCTGAGTACATGGTGGAGATGGTGGGCACAGGACCTGCAAATCTACAGTGAAGAGAAGCTGGGCATGGAACCGGAGTACATGGTGAAGATGGTGGGCACAGAACCTGTGAATCTACAGTGAAGAGATGCTGGGCATGGAACCAGAGTATATGGTGAAGAGATGCTGGGCACGGAACCTGAGTACATGGTGAAGATGGTGGGCACAGAACCTGTGAATCTACAGTGAAGAGATGCTGGCCATGGAACCAGAGTATATGGTGAAGAGATGCTGGGCACGGAACCTGAGTACATGGTGGAGATGGTGGGCACAGGACCTGCAAATTGCAAATCTACAGTGAAGAGCTTCTAGGCATGGAACCGGAGTACATGGTGGAGATGGTGGGCACAGGACCTGGAAATCTACAGTGAAGAGATGCTGGGCATGGAACCGGATTTCATGGTGAAGAGATGCTCGGCACAGAACCTGCAAATCTACAGTGAAGAGATGCTGGGCATGGAACCGGAGCACATGGTGAAGGGATGCTGGGCACGGAACCTGCAAATTGCAAATCTACAGTGAAGAGCTGCTAGGCATGGAACCGGAGTACATGGTGGAGATGGTGGGCACAGGACCTGGAAATCTACAGTGAAGAGATGCTGGGCATGGAACCGGAGTACATGGTGGAGATTGTGGGCACAGGACCTGGAAATCTACAGTGAAGAGATGCTGGGCATGGAACCGGAGTACATGGTGAAGAGATGGTGGGCACGGAACCTGTGAATCTACAGTGAAGAGATGCTGGGCATGAAACCTGGGAATCTACAGTGAAGAGATGCTGGGCATGGAACCAGAGTATATGGTGAAGAGATGCTGGGCACGGAACCTGAGTACATGGTGGAGATGGTGGGCACAGGACCTGCAAATCTACAGTGAAGAGATGCTGGGCATGGAACCGGAGTACATGGTGAAGAGATGCTGGGCACGGAACCTGCAAATTGCAAATCTACAGTGAAGAGCTGCTAGGCATGGAACCGGAGTACATGGTGGAGATGGTGGGCACAGGACCTGGAAATCTACAGTGAAGAGATGCTGGGCATGGAACCGGAGTACATGGTGGAGATGGTGGGCACAGGACCTGGAAATCTACAGTGAAGAGATGCTGGGCATGGAACCGGAGTACATGGTGGAGATTGTGGGCACAGGACCTGGAAATCTACAGTGAAGAGATGCTGGGCATGGAACCGGAGTACATGGTGGAGATTGTGGGCACAGGACCTGGAAATCTACAGTGAATAGATGCTGGGCATTTAACCGGAGTACATGGTGAAGAGATGGTGGGCACGGAACCTGTGAATCTACAGTGAAGAGATGCTGGGCATGGAAACGGAGTACATGGTGAAGAGATGCTGGGCACGGAACCTGCAAATTGCAAATCTACAGTGAAGAGCTGCTAGGCATGGAACCGGAGTACATGGTGGAGATGGTGGGCACAGGACCTGGAAATCTACAGTGAAAAGATGCTGGGCATGGAACCGGAGTACATGGTGGAGATTGTGGGCACAGGACCTGGAAATCTACAGTGAAGAGATGCTGGGCATGAAACCGGAGTACATGGTGAAGAGATGCTGGGCACGGAACCTGCAAATCTACAGTGAAGAGATGCTGGGCATGGAACTGAAGTACATGGTGAAGAGATGCTGGGCACGGAACCTGCAAATCTACAGTGAAGAGATGCTGGGCATGGAACCGAAGTACATGGTGAAGACATGCTGGGCATGGAACCGAAGTACATGGTGAAGAGATGCTGGGCATGGAACCGAAGTACATTGTGAAGAGATGCTCGGCACGGAACCTGCAAATCTACAGTGAAGAGATGCTGGGCATGGAACCGGAGTACATGGTGGAGATTGTGGGCATAGAACCTGTGAATCTACAGTGAAGAGATGCTGGGCATGGAAGCTGTGAATCTACAGTGAAGAGATGCTGGGCATGGAACCAGAGTACATGGTGAAGAGATGCTGGGCACGGAACCAGAGTACATGGTGAAGAGATGCTGGCCACGGAACCTGAGTACATGGTGGAGATAGTGGGCACAGGACCTGCAAATCTACAGTGAAGAGATGCTGGGCATGGAACCGGATTACACGGTGGAGATGGTGGGCACTGGACCTGCAAATCTACAGTGAAGAGATGCTGGGCATGGAACCGAAGTACATGGTGAAGAGATGCTGGGCATGGAACCGAAGTACATGGTGAAGAGATGCTGTGCATGGAACCGAAGTACATGGTGAAGAGATGCTCGGCACGGAACCTGCAAATCTACAGTGAAGAGATGCTGGGCATGGAACCGGAGTACATGGTGAAGAGATGCTCGGCACGGAACCTGCAAATCTACAGTGAAGAGATGCTGGGCATGGAACCGGAGTACATGGTGAAGAGATGCTGGGCACGGAACCTGCAAATTGCAAATCTACAGTGAAGAGCTGCTAGGCATGGAACCGGAGTACATGGTGGAGATGGTGGGCACAGGACCTGGAAATCTACAGTGAAGAGATGCTGGGCATGGAACCGGAGTACATGGTGGAGATTGTGGGCACAGGACCTGGAAATCTACAGTGAAGAGATGCTGGGCATGGAACCGGAGTACATGGTGAAGAGATGGTGGGCACGGAACCTGTGAATCTACAGTGAAGAGATGCTGGGCATGAAACCTGGGAATCTACAGTGAAGAGATGCTGGGCATGGAACCAGAGTATATGGTGAAGAGATGCTGGGCACGGAACCTGAGTACATGGTGGAGATGGTGGGCACAGCACCTGCAAATCTACAGTGAAGAGATGCTGGGCATGGAACCGGAGTACATGGTGAAGAGATGCTGGGCACGGAACCTGCAAATTGCAAATCTACAGTGAAGAGCTGCTAGGCATGGAACTGGAGTACATGGTGGAGATGGTGGGCACAGGACCTGGAAATCTACAGTGAAGAGATGCTGGGCATGGAACTGGAGTACATGGTGAAGAGATGCTGGGCACGGAACCGGAGTACATGGTGGAGATTGTGGGCACAGAACCTGTGAATCTACAGTGAAGAAATGCTGGGCATGAAACCTGGGAATCAATGAAGAAGAGATGCTGGGCATGGAACCGGAGTACATGGTGAAGAGATGGTGAGCACGAAACCTTGGAATCTACGGAGAAGCGATGCTGGGCATGGAACCCGGAGTACATGGTGAAGAGATGGTGGACACGGAACCATGGAATCTACGGAGAAGCGATGCTGGGCATGGAATCTGGGAATCTACAGAGAAGCGATGCTGGGCATGGAATCTGGGAATCTATGAAGAAGAGATGCTGGGCATGGAATCTGGGAATCTATGAAGAAGAGATGCTGGGCATGGAACTGGAGTACATGGTGAAGAGATGCTGGGCACGGAACCTGAGTACATGGTGAAGATGGTGGGCACAGAACCTGTGAATCTACAGTGAAGAGATGCTGGGCATGGAACCTGGGAATCTACAGTGAAGAGATGCTGGGCATGGAACCTGGGAATCTACAGTGAAGAGATGCTGGGCATGGAACCAGAGTACATGGTGGGCACAGGACCTGTAAATCTACAGTGAAGAGATGCTGGGCATGGAACCGGAGTACATGGTGAAGATGGTGGGCACAGAACCTGTGAATCTGCAGTGAAGAGATGCTGGGCACGGAACCTGCAAATCTAGAGTGAAGAGATGCTGGGCACGGAACCTGGAAATCTACAGTGAAGAGATACTGGGCATGGAACCAGAGTATATGGTGAAGAGATGCTGGGCACGGAACCTGAGTACATGGTGAAGATGGTGGGCACACAACCTGTGAATCTACAGTGAAGAGATGCTGGGCATGGAACCTGGGAATCTACAGTGAAGAGATGCTGGGCATGGAACCTGGGAATCTACAGTGAAGAGATGCTGGGCATGGAACCAGAGTATATGGTGAAGAGATGCTGGGCACGGAACCTGAGTACATGGTGGGCACAGGACCTGCAAATCTACAGTGAAGAGATGCTGGGCATGGAACCGGAGTACATGGTGAAGATGGTGGGCACAGAACCTGTGAATCTGCAGTGAAGAGATGCTGGGCATGGAACCTGGGAATCTACAGTGAAGAGATGCTGGGCATGGAACCAGAGTATATGGTGAAGAGATGCTGCGTATGGAACCTGAGTACATGGTGAAGATGGTGGGCACAGAACCTGTGAATCTGCAGTGAAGAGATGCTGGGCATGGAACCAGAGTATATGGTGAAGAGATGCTGGGCACGGAACCTGAGTACATGGTGAAGATGGTGGGCACAGAACCTGTGAATCTACAGTGAAGAGATGCTGGGCATGGAACCTGGGAATCTACAGTGAAGAGATGCTGGGCATGGAACCTGGGAATCTACAGTGAAGAGATGCTGGGCATGGAACCAGAGTATATGGTGAGGAGATGCTGGGCACGGAACCTGAGTACATGGTGGAGATGGTGGGCACAGGACCTGCAAATCTACAGTGAAGAGATGCTGGGCATGGAACCGGAGTACATGGTGAAGAGATGGTGGGCACAGGACCTGGAAATCTACAGTGAAGAGATGCTGGGCATGGAACCGGAGTACATGGTGGAGATTGTGGGCACAGGACCTGGAAATCTACAGTGAAGAGATGCTGGGCATGGAACCGGAGTACATGGTGAAGAGATGGTGGGCACGGAACCTGTGAATCTACAGTGAAGAGATGCTGGGCATGAAACCTGGGAATCTACAGTGAAGAGATGCTGGGCATGGAACCAGAGTATATGGTGAAGAGATGCTGGGCACGGAACCTGAGTACATTTTGGAGATGGTGGGCACAGGACCTGCAAATCTAACGTGAAGAGATGGTGGGCATGGAACCGGAGTACATGGTGAAGAGATGCTGGGCACGGAACCTGCAAATTGCAAATCTACAGTGAAGAGCTGCTAGGCATGGAACCAGAGTACATGGTGGAGATGGTGGGCAGAGGACCTGGAAATCTACAGTGAAGAGATGCTGGGCATGGAACCGGAGTACATGGTGGAGATTGTGGGCACAGGACCTGGAAATCTACAGTGAAGAGATGCTGGGCATGGAACCGGAGTACATGGTGGAGATTGTGGGCACAGGACCTGGAAATCTACAGTGAAGAGATGCTGGGCATGGAACCGGAGTACATGGTGAAGAGATGCTGGGCACGGAACCTGCAAATTGCAAATCTACAGTGAAGAGCTGCTAGGCATGGAACCGGAGTACATGGTGGAGATGGTGGGCACAGGACCTGGAAATCTACAGTGAAGAGATGCTGGGCATGGAACCGGAGTACATGGTGAAGAGATGCTCGGCACGGAACCTGCAAATCTACAGTGAAGAGATGCTGGGCATGGAACGGGAGTACATGGTGAAGAGATGCTGGGCACGGAACCTGCAAATTGCAAATCTACAGTGAAGAGCTGCTAGGCATGGAACCGGAGTACATGGTGGAGATGGTGGGCACAGGACCTGGAAATCTACAGTGAAGAGATGCTGGGCATGGAACCGGAGTACATGGTGGAGATTCTGGGCACAGGACCTGGAAATCTACAGTGAAGAGATGCTGGGCATGGAACCGGAGTACATGGTGAAGAGATGGTGGGCACGGAACCTGTGAATCTACAGTGAAGAGATGCTGGGCATGAAACCTGGGAATCTACAGTGAAGAGATGCTGGGCATGGAACCAGAGTACATGGTGAAGAGATGCTGGGCACGGAACCTGCAAATTGCAAATCTACAGTGAAGAGCTGCTAGGCATGGAACCGGAGTACATGGTGGAGATGGAGGGCACAGGACCTGGAAATCTACAGTGAATAGATGCTGGGCATGGAACCGGAGTACATGGTGGAGATGGTGGGCACAGGACCTGGAAATCTACAGACAAGAGATGCTGGGCATGGAACCGGAGTACATGGTGGAGATTGTGGGCACAGGACCTGGAAATCTACAGTGAAGAGATGCTGGGCATGGAACCGGAGTACATGGTGGAGATTGTGGGCACATTACCTGGAAATCTACAGTGAAGAGATGCTGGGCATGGAACCGGAGTACATGGTGAAGAGATGGTGGGCATGGAACCTGTGAATCTACAGTGAAGAGATGCTGGGCATGAAACCTGGGAATCTACAGTGAAGAGATGCTGGGCACGGAACCTGCAAATCTACAGTGAAGAGATGCTGGGCATGGAACCGGAGTACATGGTGGAGATTGTGGGCACAGGACCTGGAAATCTACAGTGAGGAGATGCTGGGCATGGAACCGGAGTACATGGTGGAGATTGTGGGCACAGAACCTGTGAATCTACAGTGAAGAGATGCTGGGCATGGAACCTGTGAATCTACAGTGAAGAGATGCTGGGCATGGAACCAGAGTACATGGTGAAGAGATGCTGGGCACGGAACCAGAGTACATGGTGAAGAGATGCTGGCCACGGAACCTGAGTACATGGTGGAGATGGTGGGCACAGGACCTGCAAATCTACAGTGAAGAGATGCTGGGCATGGAACCGGATTACATGGTGGAGATGGTGGGCACAGGACCTGCAAATCTACAGTGAAGAGATGCCACCACCATGGAACTGGAGTACATGGTGGAGATGGTGGGCACAGAACCTGTGAATCTAGAGTGAAGGGATGCTGGGCATGGAACCTGTGAATCTACAGTGAAGAGATGCTGGGCATGGAACTGGAGTACATGGTGGAGATGGTGGGCACAGAACCTGTGAATCTACAGTGAAGAGATGCTGGGCATGGAACCGGAGTACATGGTGGAGATGGTGGGCACAGAACCTGTGAATCTACAGTGAAGAGATGCCGGGCATGGAACCCGGAGTACATGGTGAAGAGATGGTGGGCACGGAACCTTGGAATCTACGGAGAAGCGATGCTGGGCACGGAACCTTGGAATCTACGGAGAAGCGATGCTGGGCACGGAACCTTGGAATCTACGGAGAAGCGATGCTGGGCATGGAATCTGGGAATCTACAGTGAAGAGATGCTGGGCATGGAATCGGAGTATATGGTGAAGAGATGCTGGGCACGGAACCCGTGAATCTACAGTGAAGAGATGCCGGGCATGGAACCCGGAGTACATGGTGAAGAGATGGTGGGCACGGAACCTTGGAATCTACGGAGAAGCGATGCTGGGCATGGAATCTGGGAATCTACAGAGAAGCGATACTGGGCATGGAATCTGGGAATCTACAGTGAAGAGATGCTGGGCATGGAATCTGGGAATCTACAGAGAAGAGATGCTGGGCATGGAACCGGAGTATATGGTGAAGAGATGCTGGGCACGGAACCCGTGAATCTACAGTGAAGAGATGCCGGGCATGGAACCCGGAGTACATGGTGAAGAGATGGTGGGCACGGAACCTTGGAATCTAGGGAGAAGCGATGCTGGGCATGGAATCTGGGAATCTACAGAGAAGGGATGCTGGGTATGGAATCTGGGAATCTACAGAGAAGCGATGCTGGGCATGGAATCTGGGAATCTACAGAGAAGAGATGCTGGGCATGGAACCGGAGTATATGGTGAAGAGATGGTGGGCACGGATCCTGTGAATCTACAATGAAGAGATGATGGGCATGGAACCTGGGAATCTACAGTGAAGAGATGTTGGGCATGGAACCTGGGAATCTACAGTGAAGATATGCTGGGCATGGAACCAGAGTATATGGTGAAGAGATGCTGGGCACGGAACCTGAGTACATGGTGGAGATGGTGGGCACAGGACCTGCAAATCTACAGTGAAGAGAAGCTGGGCATGGAACCGGAGTACATGGTGAAGATGGTGGGCACAGAACCTGTGAATCTACAGTGAAGAGATGCTGGGCATGGAACCAGAGTATATGGTGAAGAGATGCTGGGCACGGAACCTGAGTACATGGTGAAGATGGTGGGCACAGAACCTGTGAATCTACAGTGAAGAGATGCTGGCCATGGAACCAGAGTATATGGTGAAGAGATGCTGGGCACGGAACCTGAGTACATGGTGGAGATGGTGGGCACAGGACCTGCAAATTGCAAATCTACAGTGAAGAGCTTCTAGGCATGGAACCGGAGTACATGGTGGAGATGGTGGGCACAGGACCTGGAAATCTACAGTGAAGAGATGCTGGGCATGGAACCGGATTTCATGGTGAAGAGATGCTCGGCACAGAACCTGCAAATCTACAGTGAAGAGATGCTGGGCATGGAACCGGAGCACATGGTGAAGGGATGCTGGGCACGGAACCTGCAAATTGCAAATCTACAGTGAAGAGCTGCTAGGCATGGAACCGGAGTACATGGTGGAGATGGTGGGCACAGGACCTGGAAATCTACAGTGAAGAGATGCTGGGCATGGAACCGGAGTACATGGTGGAGATTGTGGGCACAGGACCTGGAAATCTACAGTGAAGAGATGCTGGGCATGGAACCGGAGTACATGGTGAAGAGATGGTGGGCACGGAACCTGTGAATCTACAGTGAAGAGATGCTGGGCATGAAACCTGGGAATCTACAGTGAAGAGATGCTGGGCATGGAACCAGAGTATATGGTGAAGAGATGCTGGGCACGGAACCTGAGTACATGGTGGAGATGGTGGGCACAGGACCTGCAAATCTACAGTGAAGAGATGCTGGGCATGGAACCGGAGTACATGGTGAAGAGATGCTGGGCACGGAACCTGCAAATTGCAAATCTACAGTGAAGAGCTGCTAGGCATGGAACCGGAGTACATGGTGGAGATGGTGGGCACAGGACCTGGAAATCTACAGTGAAGAGATGCTGGGCATGGAACCGGAGTACATGGTGGAGATGGTGGGCACAGGACCTGGAAATCTACAGTGAAGAGATGCTGGGCATGGAACCGGAGTACATGGTGGAGATTGTGGGCACAGGACCTGGAAATCTACAGTGAAGAGATGCTGGGCATGGAACCGGAGTACATGGTGGAGATTGTGGGCACAGGACCTGGAAATCTACAGTGAATAGATGCTGGGCATTTAACCGGAGTACATGGTGAAGAGATGGTGGGCACGGAACCTGTGAATCTACAGTGAAGAGATGCTGGGCATGGAAACGGAGTACATGGTGAAGAGATGCTGGGCACGGAACCTGCAAATTGCAAATCTACAGTGAAGAGCTGCTAGGCATGGAACCGGAGTACATGGTGGAGATGGTGGGCACAGGACCTGGAAATCTACAGTGAAAAGATGCTGGGCATGGAACCGGAGTACATGGTGGAGATTGTGGGCACAGGACCTGGAAATCTACAGTGAAGAGATGCTGGGCATGAAACCGGAGTACATGGTGAAGAGATGCTGGGCACGGAACCTGCAAATCTACAGTGAAGAGATGCTGGGCATGGAACTGAAGTACATGGTGAAGAGATGCTGGGCACGGAACCTGCAAATCTACAGCGAAGAGATGCTGGGCATGGAACCGAAGTACATGGTGAAGACATGCTGGGCATGGAACCGAAGTACATGGTGAAGAGATGCTGGGCATGGAACCGAAGTACATTGTGAAGAGATGCTCGGCACGGAACCTGCAAATCTACAGTGAAGAGATGCTGGGCATGGAACCGGAGTACATGGTGGAGATTGTGGGCATAGAACCTGTGAATCTACAGTGAAGAGATGCTGGGCATGGAAGCTGTGAATCTACAGTGAAGAGATGCTGGGCATGGAACCAGAGTACATGGTGAAGAGATGCTGGGCACGGAACCAGAGTACATGGTGAAGAGATGCTGGCCACGGAACCTGAGTACATGGTGGAGATAGTGGGCACAGGACCTGCAAATCTACAGTGAAGAGATGCTGGGCATGGAACCGGATTACACGGTGGAGATGGTGGGCACTGGACCTGCAAATCTACAGTGAAGAGATGCTGGGCATGGAACCGAAGTACATGGTGAAGAGATGCTGGGCATGGAACCGAAGTACATGGTGAAGAGATGCTGTGCATGGAACCGAAGTACATGGTGAAGAGATGCTCGGCACGGAACCTGCAAATCTACAGTGAAGAGATGCTGGGCATGGAACCGGAGTACATGGTGAAGAGATGCTCGGCACGGAACCTGCAAATCTACAGTGAAGAGATGCTGGGCATGGAACCGGAGTACATGGTGAAGAGATGCTGGGCACGGAACCTGCAAATTGCAAATCTACAGTGAAGAGCTGCTAGGCATGGAACCGGAGTACATGGTGGAGATGGTGGGCACAGGACCTGGAAATCTACAGTGAAGAGATGCTGGGCATGGAACCGGAGTACATGGTGGAGATTGTGGGCACAGGACCTGGAAATCTACAGTGAAGAGATGCTGGGCATGGAACCGGAGTACATGGTGAAGAGATGGTGGGCACGGAACCTGTGAATCTACAGTGAAGAGATGCTGGGCATGAAACCTGGGAATCTACAGTGAAGAGATGCTGGGCATGGAACCAGAGTATATGGTGAAGAGATGCTGGGCACGGAACCTGAGTACATGGTGGAGATGGTGGGCACAGCACCTGCAAATCTACAGTGAAGAGATGCTGGGCATGGAACCGGAGTACATGGTGAAGAGATGCTGGGCACGGAACCTGCAAATTGCAAATCTACAGTGAAGAGCTGCTAGGCATGGAACCGGACTACATGGTGGAGATGGTGGGCACAGGACCTGGAAATCTACAGTGAAGAGATGCTGGGCATGGAACCGGAGTACATGGTGGAGATGGTGGGCACAGGACCTGGAAATCTACAGTGAAGAGATGCTGGGCATGGAACCGGCGTACATGGTGGAGATTGTGGGCACAGGACCTGGAAATCTACAGTGAAGAGATGCTGGGCATGGAACCGGAGTACATGGTGGAGATTGTGGGCACAGGACCTGGAAATCTACAGTGAAGAGATGCTGGGCATTGAACCGGAGTACATGGTGAAGAGATGGTGGGCACGGAACCTGTGAATCTACAGTGAAGAGATGCTGGGCATGGAACCGAAGTACATGGTGAAGAGATGCTGGGCACGGAACCTGCAAATCTACAGTGAAGAGATGCTGGGCATGGAACTGAAGTACATGGTGAAGAGATGCTGGGCACGGAACCTGCAAATCTACAGTGAAGAGATGCTGGGCATGGAACCGAAGTACATGGTGAAGAGATGCTGGGCATGGAACCGAAGTACATGGTGAAGAGATGCTGGGCATGGAACCGAAGTACATGGTGAAGAGATGCTCGGCACGGAACCTGCAAATCTACAGTGAAGAGATGCTGGACATGGAACCGGAGTACATGGTGGAGACTGTGGGCACAGGACCTGGAAATCTACAGTGAAGAGATGCTGGGCATGGAACCGGAGTACATGGTGGAGATTGTGGGCACAGAACTTGTGAATCTACAGTGAAGAGATGCTGGGCATGGAAGCTGTGAATCTACAGTGAAGAGATGCTGGGCATGGAACCAGAGTACATGGTGAAGAGATGCTGGGCACGGAACTAGAGTACATGGTGAAGAGATGCTGGCCACGGAACCTGAGTACATGGTGGAGATGGTGGGCACATGACATGCAAATCTACAGTGAAGAGATGCTGGGCATGGAACCGGATTACATGGTGGAGATGGTGGGCACAGGACCTGCAAATCTACAGTGAAGAGATGCCACCACCATGGAACTGGAGTACATGGTGGAGATGGTGGGCACAGAACTTGTGAATCTACAGTGAAGAGATGCTGGGCATGCAACCTGTGAATCTACAGTGAAGAGATGCTGGGCATGGAACTGGAGTACATGGTGGAGATGGTGGGCACAGAACCTGTGAATCTACAGTGAAGAGATGCTGGGCATGGAACCGGAGTACATGGTGGAGATGGTGGGCACAGAACCTGTGAATCTACAGTGAAGAGATGCTGGGCATGGAACCCGGAGTACATGGTGAAGAGATGGTGGGCACGGAACCTTGGAATCTACGGAGAAGCAATGCTGGGCATGGAATCTGGGAATCTACAGAGAAGCGATGCTGGGCATGGAATCTGGGAATCTACAGAGAAGCGATGCTGGGCATGGAATCTGGGAATCTACAGTGAAGAGATGCTGGGCATGGAATCTGGGAATCTACAGAGAAGAGATGCTGGGCATGGAACCGGAGTATATGGTGAAGAGATGCTGGGCACGGAACCCGTGAATCTACAGTGAAGAGATGCCGGGCATGGAACCCGGAGTACATGGTGAAGAGATGGTGGGCACGGAACCTTGGAATCTACGGAGAAGCGATGCTGGGCATGGAATCTGGGAATCTACAGAGAAGCGATGCTGGGCATGGAATCTGGGAATCTACAGAGAAGCGATGCTGGGCATGGAATCTGGGAATCTACAGAGAAGAGATGCTGGGCATGGAACCGGAGTACATGGTGAATATATGGTGGGCACGGAACCTGTGAATCTACAGTGAAGAGATGCCGGGCATGGAACCTGGAGTACATGGTGAAGAGATGGTGGGCACGAAACCTTGGAATCTACGGAGAAGCGATGCTGGGCATGGAACCCAGAGTACATGGTGAAGAGATGGTGGGCACGGAACCTTGGAATCTACGGAGAAGCGATGCTGGGCATGGAACCTGAGTATATGGTGAAGAGATGCTGGGCACAGAACCCGTGAATCTACAGTGAAGAGATGCCGGGCATGAAACCCGGAGTACATGGTGAAGAGATGGTGGGCACGGAACCTTGGAATCTACGGAGAAGCGATGCTGGGCATGGAATCTGGGAATCTACAGAGAAGCGATGCTGGGCATGGAATCTGGGAATCAACAGAGAAGAGATGCTGGGCATGGAACCGGAGTACATGGTGAATATATGGTGGGCACGGAACCTGTGAATCTACAGTGAAGAGATACCGGGCATGGAACCCGGAGTACATGGTGAAGAGATGGTGGGCACGAAACCTTGGAATCTACGGAGAAGCGATGCTGGGCATGGAACCCAGAGTACATGGTGAAGAGATGGTGGGCACGGAACCTTGGAATCTACGGAGAAGCGATGCTGGGCATGGAACCTGAGTATATGGTGAAGAGATGCTGGGCACAGAACCCGTGAATCTACAGTGAAGAGATGCCGGGCATGAAACCCGGAGTACATGGTGAAGAGATGGTGGGCACGGAACCTTGGAATCTACGGAGAAGCGATGCTGGGCATGGAATCTGGGAATCTACAGAGAAGCGATGCTGGGCATGGAATCTGGGAATCTACAGTGAAGAGATGCTGGGCATGGAATCGGAGTATATGGTGAAGAGATGCTGGGCACGGAACCCGTGAATCTACAGTGAAGAGATGCCGGGCATGGAACCCGGAGTACATGGTGAAGAGATGGTGGGCACGGAACCTTGGAATCTACGGAGAAGCGATGCTGGGCATGGAATCTGGGAATCTACAGAGAAGCGATGCTGGGCATGGAATCTGGGAATCTACAGTGAAGAGATGCTGGGCATGGAATCTGGGAATCTACAGAGAAGAGATGCTGGGCATGGAACTGGAGTATATGGTGAAGAGATGCTGGGCACGGAACCCGTGAATCTTCAGTGAAGAGATGCCGGGCATGGAACCCGGAGTACATGGTGAAGAGATGGTGGGCACGGAACCTTGGAATCTACGGAGAAGCGATGCTGGGCATGGAATCTGGGAATCTACAGAGAAGGGATGCTGGGTATGGAATCTGGGAATCTACAGAGAAGCGATGCTGGGCATGGAATCTGGGAATCTACAGAGAAGAGATGCTGGGCATGGAACCGGAGTATATGGTGAAGAGATGGTGGGCACGGATCCTGTGAATCTACAATGAAGAGATGCTGGGCATGGAACCTGGGAATCTACAGTGAAGAGATGTTGGGCATGGAACCTGGGAATCTACAGTGAAGAGATGCTGGGCATGGAACCAGAGTATATGGTGAAGAGATGCTGGGCACGGAACCTGAGTACATGGTGGAGATGGTGGGCACAGGACCTGCAAATCTACAGTGAAGAGAAGCTGGGCATGGAACCGGAGTACATGGTGAAGATGGTGGGCACAGAACCTGTGAATCTACAGTGAAGAGATGCTGGGCATGGAACCAGAGTATATGGTGAAGAGATGCTGGGCACGGAACCTGAGTACATGGTGAAGATGGTGGGCACAGAACCTGTGAATCTACAGTGAAGAGATGCTGGGCATGGAACCAGAGTATATGGTGAAGAGATGCTGGGCACGGAACCTGAGTACATGGTGAAGATTGTGGGCAAAGAACCTGTGAATCTACAGTGAAGAGATGCTGGGCATGGAACCAGAGTATATGGTGAAGAGATGCTGGGCACGGAACCTGAGTACATGGTGGAGATGGTGGGCACAGGACCTGCAAATTGCAAATCTACAGTGAAGAGCTTCTAGGCATGGAACCGGAGTACATGGTGGAGATGGTGGGCACAGGACCTGGAAATCTACAGTGAAGAGATGCTGGGCATGGAACCGGAGTACATGGTGAAGAGATGCTCGGCACAGAACCTGCAAATCTACAGTGAAGAGATGCTGGGCATGGAACCGGAGTACATGGTGAAGGGATGCTGGGCACGGAACCTGCAAATTGCAAATCTACAGTGAAGAGCTGCTAGGCATGGAACCGGAGTACATGGTGGAGATGGTGGGCACAGGACCTGGAAATCTACAGTGAAGAGATGCTGGGCATGGAACCGGAGTACATGGTGGAGATTGTGGGCACAGGACCTGGAAATCTACAGTGAAGAGATGCTGGGCATGGAACCGGAGTACATGGTGAAGAGATGGTGGGCACGGAACCTGTGAATCTACAGTGAAGAGATGCTGGGCATGAAACCTGGAAATCTACAGTGAAGAGATGCTGGGCATGGAACCAGAGTATATGGTGAAGAGATGCTGGGCACGGAACCTGAGTACATGGTGGAGATGGTGGGCACAGGACCTGCAAATCTACAGTGAAGAGATGCTGGGCATGGAACCGGAGTACATGGTGAAGAGATGCTGGGCACGGAACCTGCAAATTGCAAATCTACAGTGAAGAGCTGCTAGGCATGGAACCGGACTACATGGTGGAGATGGTGGGCACAGGACCTGGAAATCTACAGTGAAGAGATGCTGGGCATGGAACCGGAGTACATGGTGGAGATGGTGGGCACAGGACCTGGAAATCTACAGTGAAGAGATGCTGGGCATGGAACCGGAGTACATGGTGGAGATTGTGGGCACAGGACCTGGAAATCTACAGTGAAGAGATGCTGGGCATGGAACCGGAGTACATGGTGGAGATTGTGGGCACAGGACCTGGAAATCTACAGTGAATAGATGCTGGGCATTTAACCGGAGTACATGGTGAAGAGATGGTGGGCACGGAACCTGTGAATCTACAGTGAAGAGATGCTGGGCATGGAACCGAAGTACATGGTGAAGAGATGCTGGGCACGGAACCTGCAAATCTACAGTGAAGAGATGCTGGGCATGGAACTGAAGTACATGGTGAAGAGATGCTGGGCACGGAACCTGCAAATCTACAGTGAAGAGATGCTGGGCATGGAACCGAAGTACATGGTGAAGAGATGGTGGGCATGGAACCGAAGTACATGGTGAAGAGATGCTGGGCATGGAACCGAAGTACATTGTGAAGAGATGCTCGGCACGGAACCTGCAAATCTACAGTGAAGAGATGCTGGGCATGGAACCGGAGTACATGGTGGAGATTGTGGGCACAGAACCTGTGAATCTACAGTGAAGAGATGCTGGGCATGGAAGCTGTGAATCTACAGTGAAGAGATGCTGGGCATGGAACCAGAGTACATGGTGAAGAGATGCTGGGCACGGAACCAGAGTACATGGTGAAGAGATGCTGGCCACGGAACCTGAGTACATGGTGGAGATGGTGGGCACAGGACCTGCAAATCTACAGTGAAGAGATGCTGGGCATGGAACCGGATTACACGGTGGAGATGGTGGGCACTGGACCTGCAAATCTACAGTGAAGAGATGCTGGGCATGGAACCGAAGTACATGGTGAAGAGATGCTGGGCATGGAACCGAAGTACATGGTGAAGAGATGCTGTGCATGGAACCGAAGTACATGGTGAAGAGATGCTCGGCACGGAACCTGCAAATCTACAGTGAAGAGATGCTGGGCATGGAACCGGAGTACATGGTGAAGAGATGCTCGGCACGGAACCTGCAAATCTACAGTGAAGAGATGCTGGGCATGGAACCGGAGTACATGGTGAAGAGATGCTGGGCACGGAACCTGCAAATTGCAAATCTACAGTGAAGAGCTGCTAGGCATGGAACCGGAGTACATGGTGGAGATGGTGGGCACAGGACCTGGAAATCTACAGTGAAGAGATGCTGGGCATGGAACCGGAGTACATGGTGGAGATTGTGGGCACAGGACCTGGAAATCTACAGTGAAGAGATGCTGGGCATGGAACCGGAGTACATGGTGAAGAGATGGTGGGCACGGAACCTGTGAATCTACAGTGAAGAGATGCTGGGCATGAAACCTGGGAATCTACAGTGAAGAGATGCTGGGCATGGAACCAGAGTATATGGTGAAGAGATGCTGGGCACGGAACCTGAGTACATGGTGGAGATGGTGGGCACAGGACCTGCAAATCTACAGTGAAGAGATGCTGGCCATGGAACCGGAGTACATGGTGAAGAGATGCTGGGCACGGAACCTGCAAATTGCAAATCTACAGTGAAGAGCTGCTAGGCATGGAACCGGACTACATGGTGGAGATGGTGGGCACAGGACCTGGAAATCTACAGTGAAGAGATGCTGGGCATGGAACCGGAGTACATGGTGGAGATGGTGGGCACAGGACCTGGAAATCTACAGTGAAGAGATGCTGGGCATGGAACCGGAGTACATGGTGGAGATTGTGGGCACAGGACCTGGAAATCTACAGTGAAGAGATGCTGGGCATGGAACCGGAGTACATGGTGGAGATTGTGGGCACAGGACCTGGAAATCTACAGTGAAGAGATGCTGGGCATGGAACCGGAGTACATGGTGAAGAGATGGTGGGCACGGAACCTGTGAATCTACAGTGAAGAGATGCTGGGCATGGAACCGAAGTACATGGTGAAGAGATGCTGGGCACGGAACCTGCAAATCTACAGTGAAGAGATGCTGGGCATGGAACTGAAGTACATGGTGAAGAGATGCTGGGCACGGAACCTGCAAATCTACAGTGAAGAGATGCTGGGCATGGAACCGAAGTACATGGTGAAGAGATGCTGGGCATGGAACCGAAGTACATGGTGAAGAGATGCTGGGCATGGAACCGAAGTACATGGTGAAGAGATGCTCAGCACGGAACCTGCAAATCTACAGTGAAGAGATGCTGGGCATGGAACCGGAGTACATGGTGGAGACTGTGGGCACAGGACCTGGAAATCTACAGTGAAGAGATGCTGGGCATGGAACCGGAGTACATGGTGGAGATTGTGGGCACAGAACCTGTGAATCTACAGTGAAGAGATGCTGGGCATGGAAGCTGTGAATCTACAGTGAAGAGATGCTGGGCATGGAACCAGAGTACATGGTGAAGAGATGCTGGGCACGGAACTAGAGTACATGGTGAAGAGATGCTGGCCACGGAACCTGAGTACATGGTGGAGATGGTGGGCACATGACCTGCAAATCTACAGTGAAGAGATGCTGGGCATGGAACCGGATTACATGGTGGAGATGGTGGGCACAGGACCTGCAAATCTACAGTGAAGAGATGCCACCACCATGGAACTGGAGTACATGGTGGAGATGGTGGGCACAGAACTTGTGAATCTACAGTGAAGAGATGCTGGGCATGCAACCTGTGAATCTACAGTGAAGAGATGCTGGGCATGGAACTGGAGTACATGGTGGAGATGGTGGGCACAGAACCTGTGAATCTACAGTGAAGAGATGCTGGGCATGGAACCGGAGTACATGGTGGAGATGGTGGGCACAGAACCTGTGAATCTACAGTGAAGAGATGCTGGGCATGGAACCCGGAGTACATGGTGAAGAGATGGTGGGCACGGAACCTTGGAATCTACGTAGAAGCAATGCTGGGCATGGAATCTGGGAATCTACAGAGAAGCGATGCTGGGCATGGAATCTGGGAATCTACAGAGAAGCGATGCTGGGCATGGAATCTGGGAATCTACAGTGAAGAGATGCTGGGCATGGAATCTGGGAATCTACAGAGAAGAGATGCTGGGCTTGGAACCGGAGTATATGGTGAAGAGATGCTGGGCACGGAACCCGTGAATCTACAGTGAAGAGATGCCGGGCATGGAACCCAGAGTACATGGTGAAGAGATGGTGGGCACGGAACCTTGGAATCTACGGAGAAGCGATGCTGGGCATGGAATCTGGGAATCTACAGAGAAGCGATGCTGGGCATGGAATCTAGGAATCTACAGAGAAGCGATGCTGGGCATGGAATCTGGGAATCTACAGAGAAGAGATGCTGGGCATGGAACCGGAGTATATGGTGAAGAGATGGTGGGCACGGAACCTGTGAATCTACAGTGAAGAGATGCCGGGCATGGAACCCGGAGTACATGGTGAAGAGATGGTGGGCACGAAACCTTGGAATCTACGGAGAAGCGATGCTGGGCATGGAACCCGGAGTACATGGTGAAGAGATGGTGGGCACGGAACCTTGGAATCTACGGAGAAGCGATGCTGGGCATGGAACCTGAGTATATGGTGAAGAGATGCTGGGCACAGAACCCGTGAATCTACAGTGAAGAGATGCCGGGCATGGAACCCGGAGTACATGGTGAAGAGATGGTGGGCACGGAACCTTGGAATCTACGGAGAAGCGATGCTGGGCATGGAATCTGGGAATCTACAGAGAAGCGATGCTGGGCATGGAATCTGGGAATCTACAGAGAAGAGATGCTGGGCATGGAACCGGAGTATATGGTGAAGAGATGGTGCGCACGGAACCTGTGAATCTACAGTGAAGAGATGCCGGGCATAGAACCCGGAGTACATGGTGAAGAGATGGTGGGCACGGAACCTTGGAATCTACGGAGAAGCGATGCTGGGCATGGAACCCGGAGTACATGGTGAAGAGATGATGGGCACGGAACCTTGGAATCTACGGAGAAGCGATGCTGGGCATGGAACCTGAGTATATGGTGAAGAGAT
This sequence comes from Ambystoma mexicanum, assembly GCF_040938575.1. Classification (NCBI taxonomy): domain Eukaryota; kingdom Metazoa; phylum Chordata; class Amphibia; order Caudata; family Ambystomatidae; genus Ambystoma; species Ambystoma mexicanum. The sequence goes on along the minus strand of NC_090926.1, from coordinate 1,162,313,069 downwards.
GGTGGGCACAGAACCCGTGAATCTACAGTGAAGAGATGCCGGGCATGGAACCCGGAGTACATGGTGAAGAGATGGTGGGCACGGAACCTTGGAATCTACGGAGAAGCGATGCTTGGCATGGAATCTGGGAATCTGCAGAGAAGCGATGCTGGGCATGGAATCTGGGAATCTACAGAGAAGAGGTGCTGGGTATGGAAAAGAAGCACATGGTAAAGAGGTGCTGGATATTGAATGTAGCAATATACAGAGAATCGATGCCAAGCTGGGAACCTAGGAATCTACAGAGAAGAGAGATGGAGGCGTGGCATCTGGGAATCCACAATAACCAAACGGAGACTAACCATTCAACCACCTCACTCAACCAGATCCGATTTAGAAGGATCACGCACTGATTCACGACAGGGCTTAATAAAAATTAAAAAAATATATGATTCCACTGCACACATTTCTATTATATAATTGAATGCACATTTACAAAACGCAATTTCACTCTTACCTAAACGTGTCCATAAAACACTGAGTGTGAGCCCAAAAAACAGGAAAAAAAAGACTTCACAGAATTCACATATCGAAGGAAAAACACGTATTTGTGTCCAACAAAATATTCCCAGTATTCACACAACTGTGGGAGTCTACCGAGATGGGGTGCTGGAGCTGGCAACTAAATTGAAAACATTCTCGACTTTGGGATTTATTTGGCTAATTATTATTTGGTAAAGTTGTGCTATGGTGCTATTTGCATTGATTTCACAGACAAAGTTATGTAGCTATATATACACTACGAACTGTCTATACCAGTCTGCCTGTTTACTGCTGTGCCCCTTGTTATACTCCCTGCTCAATTTCTTGGCTCTGTCCAACAGTTGTTTGCTGGGTTTAAACGCAAAGCATGTATTTTTGTACTTACTTACATTATTAACCTTATGTTTCAGAATAGAAGGACGAGTTTTATCAGTGGAAAGATTTGGCCTAAATTGTTTTTTGTTTTTGTTTATAATGCTGAAAGGTCTTTCTTCATCAGCATTGCCGTGTGGCAGACTTAACACCAGTATTGCAGCTGCAGACAGTATAGGTAGACGGGCCTTGAAATGAACCATCTTCAAATTTGGGACGTGAGCCCATGCTGTATCCATTTGCATAGATGTGCAACCCCTTCAGTGTAACATGCACTCTAAAGCAGTGTATAGTCCGCCAGCTCATCATGTAAATTATTACGGTCAAACTCAGCCAAAAATGCGGGTCACAACTTGTAAAGTATTTAACGGTCGCCATCCTGCATCTAATCGTTTTTCCACATTGACAAACTTGGCATGTTCAAGCACTACATCGAGATATGGAAAGCCCTGTTTGTTGTCTAGCATGTACTTGACTGTCTCACTAAAGAATGCCCAACAGCCTGATTAAATGTGTGTACTTTATGGGGGCTGACATCATTTACAATTCTTCGCAACAATCGCCGCTTCTCAAAGCCAATGGAAATTTCAGAATTGGATTGCTGCTTTGCTTCAGAAAGTGTAACATTCAAGAGAGAGTCAGCATGGGCGATTGCTTCTGTCTGGACAAATTTACCAAAAGCCTTCTTTAGCCTTTCAAATATACTATCCTTTAAAAGATATACGCATGGCGTTTCTGGCTGTGACATGTTGCACTGGGTGAATATTTGAGAGACTAGCCTGATAAATCAACAAATACACTTCCGTGAGGGGATCTTCAAAATGCTTCCATGCCCAATGAAATCGGCAATTACTTTCTTTGTCATCATCAAAGGATTTGATGGGCCTCATTACGAGGTTGGAGGTAACCCATTAATACGACCGGTGGGTTGGTTGCCGCCGACCTTCTAACACGGTTTCTGGCACCTAGCTTCCCAGTACCACTGGGACATAAGTCCCGGTGGACTGGGAAGCAAGGTGCTGGAAAATGTTAGTCCCTATTCCCATGGAGCCCCAGAGTACTCCTTGGGAAAGGGTTCACGGATGCGTACCGGGGCCGATGCACCCACCAGTGTCAAACCTGACAGCCCCGGTAGGCAGACTTGGAGTGTGGCGGTCCGGAAACAAGGGTTTAGGACCACCAGACTAATAATGTTTTAATGTGATTCATGCAGTATCGAGGATTAACCAACGAGTACTAATCTGTTTGAAGATTCGCCTGTAACGAGTACTAATCCGTTTGAAGATTCGCCTGTAACGAGTACCAATCCGTTTGAAGATTCGCCTGTAACGAGTACCAATCCGTTTGAAGATTCGCCTGTAACGAGTACTAATCAGTTTGAAGATTCGCCTGTAACGAGTACCAATCCGTTTGAAGATTCGCCTGTAACGAGTACCAATCCGTTTGAAGATTCGCCTGTAACAAGTACCAACCCGTTTGAAGATTCGCCTGTAACGAGTACCAATCCGTTTGAAGATTCGCCTGTATGGGACATCCCAAAACGTGCAGAATTCCTGCATAGCAGGTTTGCGCTTTGTGGAGTAGTCGAACCAGTAAATTAAATCCACACTCAAGTCCTCAACATGAAACTTATATACAGTTGCAAATTCTTTGCACGAATAGCTGGCACAGCTAGGAACTATGTGGCAAGGGCAACCAAGGAAATACACATTAGGATTTTTAAGTAAAACCCTGGTCACGATTGAATTATGTTTGACTAGATTGACTGAGGTATTGGCCACTGAAAACCCAACGCAATTACTCCAGTCAATATCATGCTTAACAAATGAGTCATTTACTTACTCAAAAATAGCCTCTCTTGGAAACAGATGACCAACACATGTTCAAAAACCTTGGTCTTATGCAACTGTTCTTTGCATCATAGAGCCGGACTGTTACAGGATATATTTTCTCTAGATCCTGAACACTCCTTCCACCAATACAAAGAGCAAATGGACATGTTTTCATTTGCTGAACAATGTGGATTGGGCACTCTGGAGCAGTAGCATAATTAAGCATCATTAAGGACACATGAGGTTTCAGTCCTGGCACAGACGTATTGCTCTGCAATGCTGCTGTCATCGAACATCTGACGAAATATGGGTGCTGCATGATGAGCTACTGCGATTGGGCAATTGTGCTCCACTTGGAAACTGGAGAAAAGGATTTCTGCTCTGACAACCTGCCAAAATGTATAAGTTACTTTAACCTTCTGGCTCTGAGCCTACTTTCCTAGAATCGACAAACAGGGATGTTCGATTACTGTCGTCCATTTGTTTAAAAGGTCTCACTGAAAACTAGAATTAATTAATCTCTATTTTTATTTGAGAAATAGATGTCTCTGAATCTTAAGCACTCGATAGCTTTTCTGCAGCAAGCATGTAATTTGAGGAACTAACAGATTGCCTTCCACCATCCTGGCCTGTCGTTTGTGTTGAGCGCCATGTACATGCCTGGCGATATCCCTTTCCCCTTGATGTGTCACTGACACCTGCTTATCACATACTGTACCTCTGCAAACATGACATGATCTGATGCTGTGGATAGCTGGGTATTTCTTCAACCAGTCTGAATTGAATTTAGTTTTGTATTTTTCACGAGCTGCGCGAGGAGTAATGCGATTGGGGTCAACCCTTGAAATTTATGTCAACAGGGCTAGAACAGAACTCGCTACTGCACTCTTACTTGGTGTATGTACTTCAAGCGCAGAGCAGCCAGGGCCCCTACAAATGAGATCTCTACAGACAAAGGACCACTAGAGCTGAAGAAGGAAACAGACTTTAAGCAAATAGCGACAAAAAAACGTGTTTGTCTTCAATGAAATTATAGCTCAGGAACAGATGACCCTATTCACCCACCCTGAGACTGCATTCCATATTTCTACTCCTTAATGCCGCTCTAAGCCCCTCTAAAAAAGATGTGACATTGCTAGAAGAGACTGAATCTGACCCAGCTTTTACATTTTTATTGCCCCCCCTCACAACTCTAGTTCACCAGAAGGGATCCGAGCAGATTGAATTTTGGTAACGTGGACGGAACGGCAGGCTTATCTCTGCTAGGTCATGGATCCTTGGTTAGTTGCAACACAGAAAAAATAAAAATGTTACCCAATGAGAAAAGCGACTGTCCAGTCAAGGTTGGTATACAAATATCTAATTTATTATTGGCAAAACTGACAGTTCTAGCACACAACAAAATAGAACCCACCCTGTCTTGAATACAGAGGACAGACAGTTTCAAGAAGGAAAAGTGATGCACTCTGTATACTGACAGGAGGGTATTCGGTAAAGTAATTAATCACAATAGTTCAAGGATACTTGGTTTCAACACAAAGGGAGCAATGGGTTGTAAAATGTAACTAGGGGCCTTGGAGGAAGGACCAGGGGGACTGAACGACAATGTACCTGTGCGTGTAGAAGTTCTTGGTGCTCGACGGGGTCGAGGCAGATTCAGGGCTCTTTGCAGCTCCTGCGACAGAGATCAAGATGGGAGACAACTGCAGGTGTGCTGCCAGATCACCCGAGTCAGTGGTACTACATAGCTAGCGAGAGGGCTGCACCATAGACACCACCCAGACCAGTCTGCTCAAAGGGAAACTTACCCATCCAATATGTCGCTCCCAATACTCCAAAATTTGCCAGAACCAGGCTGGGGCATTGTCAAGTTCAATCTGATGGCTTAGCCTATCAAGTAGTACACTATGGTATTGTTTATTGGCAAAAGGTCCAGCACCACAAGCGCTCTCCTACACCCTTTGCCTTAAAGCTCCAATAGCATGTTTCTAATACATATTTTATGGGTTTTTAGAACCTAACCCCGCTTGAACCTGTAATGGCAACCATATAATAGAATGTTAGACTTTGAGTGGTTTAAATGTTGCTATGTTACTTCATTATTTACAATCTTGGGCTTCAAAAGTATATTAGAATTGAAGTATAAAATAGATGGCTCATTCACCTGGTCCAGCATGACCAGCATCTCCTTTAGGCAGATGCTAGTGGGAGGGTTAACTAGATCCGGCTGATGAAGCCATAACAAGTTGATGTATTTGATCTACCACACAATCAAGCAAGAGTCTACTAGGAGAGAGGCAGCCATAAGTGACGTCACACAAGGAGCCAACTTCTTTGACACTGGTAAGGTTGGCGGCTATTTTAAATAATTTCTTGAATGCTTTGCAGCAATGCTTCCCTATTACCACAAAATGAATCACAGTTCTCGATTCCAACTCTCCATCCGTTCTTATCCTTCTGGATCTTTCCTCTAATTTTGACATGGTCAATCATGCCACGCTGACAAATCGGCTCTGTGACACCCTTGGCATTACGGGCTTGACACTGGATTGGTTGACCTAATTGCTCTCCGACCGACCTTCTCGCGTGCAACTGGGCCCTTTTCTCTCCCCCTTGCTCTATCTTCTCACTGTGGCTCATCAACATCTACCATGCCCCTATGACACACCTGATCTCCTCCTTATCTCCTCACTTCAATTGTTATGCTGACTCTCATCAGCCAGTTCACCTTAAGTTCTGGAAGCTCCTCAAGACCCTCCTTTTCTCTTCTTCCTTCCCTCTCCCCTCCCCTGCTAACGTCTTGTCTGCCGCAGTGACTGGCTGCCTGGTTCTACAGGGCACCAGGCCCCCCGCCCAGTCCACCCCTTCATCGCACTTATCATATGTTCCCTAACCCTGCACCCCATGCAGTCCCTGGAAGATGCCCACCTTGCCTCCCCTTAGCACTTGCCTAGCCCTTGTGGCCCTCTTCCCCCAAATCCCCCTTTTCACTTCACCCTCTCCTCTTTACGCTGCACTTTCCTCCCCATGCTAGCACTTCGCATTGCATGCAGACCTGCACTCCCTCACCCTCTCCCTTGCACTTCTTACTACTGTACTTGCACAATCTGAATGTCACAAAGCCTAGTAGGTCAGTTATTGTTATCCTTCTCCCTTGCCCCCCACCCCCATTTTTTTGTCTTGTGGTGCCTTCAAACACTATTTGTTGTATAGGTGCTTTACAAATAGCCAATAAAATAAAATAAGTCCAAAGGTTACCCATCCACAACCCTGGGGAAATCCTTTTCTCTAAACAGTGTAGGATGAATCCTTTGACTGAAGCCATACGAGAATTTCCAGAAAAACCAATAGCTGGGGAGGAGCAGTAGGAGGAGGGGCTAGTATGTAAGGAGACAGGAAATGTGGGCATCCCAGAAGATGATCCACCTGTACACAAGCTCCCAATGATCCACACCAACCAAGATAAGGGAGCAAATCAAGATGCACAAAGAAACCAGCTAAATTTTCTCCATTTGGCTGGTAGAATGTTCACAGACAATCTCAATTACTTCCTGGTAGGCCAGGTGTTATAAACTAAACACATTACATCATCATATTCATAATAAAACAATATTCACAAGCTACCATTGGGTGTTAGGATAAAATAACCTATATTAGTAAATACATCACTTCTTCTAAATGGGTAATCACTATCTTTGTGCACGCCCAGGGTCCCTCCCACTATGCAAGACATCATGTCCCGTTCATCATCGGACCGTGCTCTAATTGTTTGGCACCACAACATGCTGACATTGTTACAATACCAGTGTCTGTTACTGATGTGGCCTTGGGCGTTACACTTATCCACAACAATCCAATTAACTTCTGGTGGGAAAGGAGAGATCAAAATGTTGACTTGGCCATAGAACTATCAAACTCACTACCATCTCCTCTTTACACGCTGGGACACAATCTCCCTGACAGTTTACTCCACTTTGGACAGCTTCTCCTGTACTCCCTTCTGATGTATACTGCTGCTTGCAGGTGTTTGATCTAATTGGGTTGTGACGTGCATAGACTATTAATTGTAGTGTGAGGACAGTGTTTGCGAATACTTGCCTTCAATTTATTCGGCCTGTTAATGTGTTCTTCATGCATGCGTTGATCTGCTTTCACCATTGGAGGCACTGTCAATATATCTTATTAGTCTGTTATTTGCAACGTGTGCACCTGGCAATTAAACTTTGTGTATTTCTATCTGTTAGCAACAAAACAAACTCAATTGTTGCATATCTAAACTGGAACCATGGGAAATGCCTATCTGTGCAGTTTCAGCTATCCTCCCTTTCTCTCAGCCTTGGCACTTTCAGTCATCTGGACACCACCACGGACCAACAAAAATCCCTATTAAGCTATTTAGACTACATTGCTGTGCTTTCTTGACAATAAGCTGCATAGGCCTTACAAAGGGAAACATCATGCTTCTCTCATTATTTATATATTTGTACTCTACCTAACTGTGTATGCCATCATTTACTACATTCTCTCTCTTTGTATTAAGCAACCCAACCCTCCTTGCATGGTGGCAAACTATCTCCCTACAGTGTGGCAAAACAAACTCTACCTGCTTGTGTGGCATTCTATATGGGGGTGCTATACACAAAATGACACCTTATTCTAGTTTTCTTATTCTCTCTCTTAGCTCTCGTTTTGGAACAGGTTGGGGAATAGCCTTGCGCGTCACTGGTCTTAACTGCACCATCACACACTAGTGTGGTCAAGGTGAGGAGGAAGACAATTAACGCAGAGTCTAAGAAGAGGAAGATCTCTTAGGACCACCCTATGAGTAAGCTAATGAGGCTTTTTCATGGGGTGGCAGTAGCAAGGTTTCTCTAAAGAGGGCTAGAAATCCCTGGAAGGAAAGAGGGTGTGTGTCAGCTTCATGTCTTACCTTACCACTGATGAACACTTGTAGCGACTGGCGTCTCTCCTCCTGGCCAGCCACCATGACCTTGAGGTAAACTAACAAGGCCTTGGTCCTGTCCTGGGAGCGAGAAGAAAAACCTGCCAGATGTTCTGGAGTTTTGTGGTAGTTGAAAACCGTCTTTTTTGCAGAGAAGATCCAGAAGGATTTCACAATAAAAGTCTAGATGAAGACAGGGCCAAGGGTGAAGAAAGCATGCACGTAGATGGAGGGGAAACGGGGAACCAGAGAGAGGGAGAGCCGGAAACTCGACAAGCAGAAGAAGGAACCATGAGAGTGGAGAAGGGACAGCAAGAAATCCAGGATAAGAAGGGCTGCAAGGAATGGTAAGGCAGTAAGGAAAAACAGCATTGTGGCAAATGGATAGTGTGCGACGCGCTGACTTACCATTTTCTTCGGTATAAATGCAGTGGCTTTGGGATTGTCCGGATAATCCGCTGCTTCCTGATTAATGTCATTGACTTGCAGCCGTGTGTACGCAGCACTGATGCATGCATGGCCACCATGTTGGGTTGGATTGCTGCTGCCACAAGTGCTGCCATCATGATCAGAACCTTGGGCAGGGCATTGATTACTGACATCAGGTCACCTACATGTTTGAAAGGTTTTTGAGATCAAAAATGGCCAATGCGACGCCAGCTACTTGAAGCCAGATAGGTTCACCTGGATGGACATGCAAATGCACCCAGTAAACATGGGGCAATATGCTGCACGACCAAGCATCATTCCTCCACCATTTCACAACAATGTTTATTAGTGTGGACTATTAGGTGTCGTTCATGAAACCTATAAGCTGAAACTATTGCATTTGAGTACAGCTAGGGAGGTATAGCATATGGGGAGGGAAACACAGTCTGTAGGTATTGTTTGTTTATGTGTCCACCCATTGACTCCCCATGGACATGATAATCCCTATGGATATTTTCGCTCACTACCTCCTCCCCCGTGCCCAAAACACCTCCTCTTCGGAACACTTTGAGCTCACTTTAATCAAGCCTTACCCTCAAACCTTTCACTCAGGGTGCCTGCCAGTGTATTTTCAAAGCAGTCTTCTGAGAGTTAATGGGTTATTTGGAGCTGTAAACCTGCTACTGGTGTTATAGAACATTTCTTACCAGGTCTGCCTTCAGCCACTTCAGTCCTCTTAAAGGCAAGCTTTGGCAAACCCAACAGTTTTGGCTTGTGTATAAGTATTAGGTATTTGCCAGGCATTGCTATTATATGCCAAGGTACTCACACCATTTTTCACTGCTGCCACCAATGGTCAGTTAATACCACTATGGCTGTGTCTTGAAAGTGAAGTTTCCATGCCTGCACAAAAGCCCAAACTGTTGGCATTGCCAATGCTTGTTTATGAGTGGTTTCAATGGGGAGGTTACAAGTTGAGGTACATATGGTCTTGGTACACATGGTGGTGCTTTAGTTTATACTTGTGGGAAAAACATTGCTACAAAGAGTAGACAAAAGAGAGCAAATTTTGGGTAGCAGATATGTGGGTATCATGACTTGTGTGAATGCTCCTTGCATGCAATGACTGCATCTCAGATTGGTTCAATGTGGTTTTACTGCTTTCATTTTAAGGTGGTCATGCTGGTTGTGCACCTTTGTTTGACCAGAATTGAACCAGTTCCTTTTTAGATTATGGAACGTTCTCACTGCCTCCCCCTGGTCGAATTCTGGTAGTAAAAAAGTGCTCAACCAAATGGTCCACTTTAAAAAAGTAGTCAGCTACAACACTTGATACGCTCAGAATTTTTCTGGTACATTTGAACGCACCTTTCTTTGTTCTAGTCCTTCCTCCTTCACCATAGTCATCCTCCTTCATTATAGTCATTCTCCTTCATTATAGTCATCCTCCTTCATTATAGTCGTTCTCCTTCATTATAGTCACTCTCCTTCGTTATAGTCATTCTCCGTCATTATAGTAATTCTCCTTCATTATAGTCATCCTCCTTCATTATAGTCGTTCTCCTTCATTATAGTCATCCTCCTTCATTATAGTCGTTCTCCTTCATTATAGTCATCCTCCTTCATTATAGTCGTTCTCCTTCATTATAGTCACTCTCCTTCGTTATAGTCATTCTCCGTCATTATAGTAATTCTCCTTCATTATAGTCATCCTCCTTCATTATAGTCATTCTCCTTTGTTATAGTCATTCTCCGTCATTATAGTCATTCTCCTTCATTATAGTCATCCTCCTTCGTTATAGTCATTCTCCTTCGTTATAGTCATTCTCCTTCGTTATAGTCATTCTCCGTCATTATAGTCATTCTCCTTCATTATAGTCATTCTTCTTCATAATAGTCATCCTCCTTCATTATAGTCATTCTCCTTCATTATAGTCATCCTCATATATCCTTCTCCTTCATCAGAGTCATCCTGCTTTTTCCATCTCCTTCATCATAGTCTTTATCCTTTTTCCTGGCGAAAGTCATTCATCTAGTCCTTCAACATCATCATAGTATTTCACCCTGGTCCTTCTCTTCCCTCGTATGTCTTTGCCCTAGTCATTTTAATTAATCGCAGTCTTCCATCATAGCCCTTATTCCAAGTCCTTTTATTTAATCACAGTTTGTTATCATAGTCCTCCTCCTTTGTCCTAGCCCTTCACTTTTGTCCTAGTAATCATCTTACATCATAGTTCTTTTCTTTATTATAGTCTTTTGTCATAGCTGCTCATGTTTGTCCTGGTCCTTCACCTTTGTCATAGTCCATCATAGTCCTTATTCATAGTCCTTCATCTTCTAGTCTATCCACCTGGTCCTCTTTCTTCATCACTCTCCCTTGTTCTAATCCTTCATCATAGTCCTTCATCATATACCTTTGTCTTAGTCTTTCTCCTTTGTTCTTGTCCTTCACCTTCATCATAGTCCTTTTCTTTTGATATAGTCCTTCATCATAGGCTTTTCCTTCATCATAGTCCTTCTTCCTTGGCTTTCACCTTAGTGCCCGACATTATTTCCTACTCCTACTCCATCATGTTTTTGTGCTCGTCCTTATCCATCATAATCCTTAACCCCAGCCCTCCTGCTTCATCATAGTCCTTCATAGTAGTCCGTCTTTATCATAGTTCTTCTCCTCCGGCATAGGCCTCAGTTATAGCTCTTCCTCATAGGCCTTCCCCTTCACCGTATTCTAGTCCTTTTTCATTCTAGCTATTCATCCTAGTCTTTGCTAGTCATATTCCTTCACTCCTGTTCAGGTCTTTCTCCTTCATCATAGTCTGTTTTCTCCAGCATAGTACTTCCTCTTAGTCCTTTGTCCTAGTCCTTCTCCTTTGCTATAGTCTCTCATCCTAACCCTACTCTTCCATCGTGGAGAGTTGTGCCAGTCCTTCTCTTTCATCATAATCCACGATAATCCTTCATATTTAATAAAGTCCTTTAGTATAGTCTTTCTCCTTTGTCCTGATACCTCTTTTTCATCATAGGCCTTTTGCTTCACAGTCCTTTGTCGTACTCCAACACAGAGTGTTGTCATAATTCTTTTGAACCACTCCTTTTCATTAGCCTTAGTCCTTGATCATTATCTTTCCTTTTCATAGTACTTCATCCAAATCTGTCTTCTTCATAATAGTCTCACCCCTAAAACTTTAACCTAGCCTTTCCTCATCACAGTCCTCCATTCTAGTCCTTCTCCATCCACTTCATCATGGTCCAACTCATTTGTCCTTCATCATATTTCATTCCCTTCATCACAGTCCTTTGCCATTGTCCTTTTCATGTGTCATACATATTCCACATAGTCTTTCATCATAGTCCTTCTTCAGCCATAGTCCTTCATCGTAGTCCTGTGTCATAGTGTTTCATTCGACGACTTCTCCTTTGTTCTCGTCCTTCATCTTAGTCCTTATCCATTGTCATAGACAATCATCAAAGTCAATCCACATCGCATTCATCAAAATTCTTCTACTTTGTCCAGATACTTTTCCTTCATCATAATCCTTCATTATGGTCCTTTTCCATAGACCTTCAACTAGTTCTTCTCCTTCATCATAGTCTTTCATGGTAGCCATTGTACATCAGCTCCTAGTCCGTCTCTTTTATAATAGTCTATCATCATAGTCCATTGTCAGTCATTTTCTTTTGTTCTAGTTCTTCATCTGAGTCCTTTTATTTCTTTACTGTTCTTTATCTGAGATTTTCTCCTCCATCATAGTCCTTCGTTCTAATACATATCCTTAGTCCATCAGAGATCCTTATAGTCTTCCCCATCATAGTCCTTCTCCATAGGCATAGTACTACATCATTGACCTTCTCTCTCCTTTGTCATAGCCCTTTGTCCTAGTCCTTCTCCTTCGCCATCGCCTTACCGCTTCACAGTAATCCTTCATGATGGTCCTTTTCATTTTCCCTAGTCATTTGTCCTGGAACTTCCTCATAGTCTTTCTCATTCAACAACGTCCTTCAGCTTAGTAAGTCAACCTAGTGCTTCTATTTCATCCTAGTGAGTACATCTCTCAGGTACAGCCTCTCAGTCAAAGTCACAGTCTCGCTCCTTCCCGTCCCCCCAAGTGCTTCATCCATCTTATCTTCTTTTCACAGTTCCATAGGCCCCTCTTTGTCTCATTCTAGCTCCCTCTTTCTTTCTGCAATACTCGCCTTTTCCCTCTCTTTCCAGTAGGGTGGTTGCTTCAGTTATTCCATAAGTAAAAAGTCATGTAACGTAAGCGCTGCTCAAATGTATTTTAGCCAGAAATGGGCATATGACTTTCGCACAGTCGGACCTTCTTTGCATCAGAAATAAGCAGCATGGTGACATGAAAGTTGATGCAAATGTTGATGCTCTCTATGGATGGGCATGGGTGGTCAAATGGAGCTGGGACTTAGTAGAGCTTGATAGTCTCATCTTGCTACAAACGACAGCTCGCAAGCAGCGCATGCCCTCCTGCACACAGTCTCATATCATGCATGTCTGCATTTTATTTTGGAGTGGTACAGGCCCTCTTTCCACCCTGTATAAAATGGGTTGTTTTCTGTCTGACATCATTTATAGACTTGGGAACCCTGGCAATGAAGATGGGTTTTAACATTATTGATGATGCTGGGTGGTTCAGCCAGTAGAAGCAGCAGCGGGCATAATAACAGTCACATGATAACCGGTCCATCAACCTGCATGATCTTTGAGCTGAGCCCGTTCTTTATGGGGGGCAACCTAAATGAATGGCAACGATTGTAAAATGTACTGAACAACTACCAGAACTAAAGAAATCCGCATACGTTTGCTTTGGTTATTGTTCCCTGCTATTACTTGTCCCTGGATTGAGCCATTTATTTTAATGTAAACTAGATGGTGGGCTTAGAACGTTTTACAATCCCTGAGCACTACCAGGTACCTGTATCATTATTGTGTGCAGAAAGGAACAGTCTTGGGAGCCCAGAATTGCAGTGGCTTCAAAATGCATCAATGGCCCAGTCGCAGGGAGGAAGGTACATTTTCGGATGAGATATCTGCAAGAATCTCGTGCTGCTTTCTGGGCGCATCTGTGTTCACATTGTTGGCTTGCAACCTGAAAGATTCCCTTCCTGCCCTGCATCCCTGCAGGAGGTCCTTATTGAGGTATAACGCTCTGTGTAAGCAACAAAGTGTGTCATAGCTTTAAGGCAACAGTCAACGCATATTAGCATAACAGAAGGGTGCTAGACGGTCACTACATACAGAAAGATAAGACACCTGGTCCCTTTTGCCCAACCTGGCATGTTTTTCACACATCCATCTCTGCCTTTCACACTGTCTAATCCTCTCAGCTTCTATAGCAGGCTCCGGCAATATTTACTCTTTGTAGGTGGCTCTGTATTACTGCTAACACTAAAGATGATTATTTTCACTATGATCAACAGTGCACCTCCATCTTTATATCCAACATAAACCATTTCTACGGCATTAACTCAATGTTATAGCCATGTGGACATGTATTGAATGCAGCTTTGACCTGTCTGACAAATGTGCACGTAATTTGCATGTGTCTTTGTGTTATTCTGAGAGAGAGAGAGAAAGAGGGAGAGAGAGAAAGAGAGAGAGAGAGAGAGAGAGAGAGAGAGAGAGCGAGAGAGCACGCTTTCTGCATGTAAATTATAGCAGAGCCCTCAATTGGCAGAAAATATAAGTGATCAGTTGACCAAAAGTTACTATCTTTCACTGGTGCCTCAAAAAGTGATCCGAGTGCCTTGTCCATTGCTGGATGGAGGGTTGGGACAGCCAGATCGAGCGTTACCATGTCTTGTACGACAGACCACACACCACAGTGTTTCTCCAATGGGGAAGCAGGACCAGGAGTGTGGACAATGATATTGGGAGGTCGCCACAGCAACAACAACCTTAGCACCAACATAGCTGACACTGTTGATGGCGGTCCCAGGAAAGCTGGATATCGGCTATAGCACAAATGCTGGCCTGCCTGAGGCCCACACTCTTTCCCCACGCCATAGGTGAGGAGGACTCATATCGTGCCTGTCAGGCCCTAGACTAGTATCTTCCCAAAGAACACAGTATAGGCCAGAAAATAAGTTGATGTGCACGCCAGTTAACCATTCCCGCTTGCACCGTAGGCCTGTAGAGGCAGGAGGCACTGGTGAAGTGTGCCGCTCACCTCCCACTTGTAGGACATGGCATGGGATGGCCAGGAATTGTTCATTGTGACCCCGGAGTTCAATGGGCCAGGAGCCCTTAGAAACCTTTGGTAAAATTCAAAAGACTGTTCCATGCATCAGAGTCTAGACTTGGGGAGACATGCAAGAGGTCATGCTATAGGGTGCAGGAAGGAGGTCCAGCGGGAGATCAGGCTGAGAGAGACATTCTGATCACACCCACTGGGATTACCATGCTTACGCTTAGGCACTGAACATAAGCCCTGAGTTCTGGATTTATTTCGGAGTATTTATAGTGAACTGAAGATACCACATACCCCAGGATACGCCATCAAGGAGGGATGTGATAACTAAATTTCTTTTTTTTATTTATTTTTGTTTAGTGTATTTGGTTGTGTTACAAAACCTTTTCGACAAAAACAAATGTGCCGTATCAAATATAAAACGTGCATAAGATCAATGTCAAACATTACAAATATCAAAATACAATAGATAACAATATTATTTTCATGATAAAATTCAACAAGCACTAAAGCTTAGAGTTAAGATTTGATCTTTAGAAATTCCCACAATCTCAATGTGTCCAATATTAAACTTGTATGTGCTCCTCTAAAAATCCTCGACCAGACTGTGGTCTGTTGAGTAATTATCAAAGTCTTTAAAATGTTTCTTTGTAAAAATGCTTTTCACTGTGATTAAATTGACACATTCTAATAGAGATTCAGTGTCTGCATTAAAAAACCGGCGGAGATTGAGCATTGAGTGTGTATTATTATTTCTTCTTGCTTTGACTTGTCTTGTTTTCCACAGGTTCAAGCAAAATTGTAAAAAGTTTGAGCATTGAGTTTGTATTATTATTTCTTCTTGCTTTGACTTGTCTTGTTTTCCACAGGTTCAAGCAAAATTGTAAAAAGTTCCTTCGGCTGTGATGACACAGAAAATATTGTAGTTATTATGGTACCTCTTTCAGAGCTTTTGTTTCAAAATGAAAGTTTGTGAAGATTTTGTATCTGTGATATTCCTCAATTGTTCTACACCAGTCAAGTGTCCATACTTTAGACATTCCCAGGAGGCACCAATTTCGTTCATCCAAATTTCACACTGTGCCTTCCAGTTAGTCAATACTAATGAGAAGCTATTTCAAAAGCGTAGGCCATATAGGATAGAACAGAATCTTGCCTGCCCGAGATAATCTTTCTCAGAACTGCCAGGGCTTTCCATTTAATTATCGCTTGCAGAGACAGTAGGCCAAGTTCATACCTTAAGATCTGAATGGGAGTGCTTTTTGTAACAGCTAGTATTTTTTTCCAGAATATACCTTCTAACAAATTCCAATTTATTATCCCTCCTGAAATTTTAGCTTCATTTTCATAGGTAAGAGTTGTAATTACTTTTTGTTTGTAAAAAGTATGACCGGTAGACATGAGAAAGTACAATATTTATTTTGGGTGAGAAGGGCTTGTGACGTAGCAGTTCTAATTTTGGTTCTTAGGGTTTCTTCAAATAGAGAATCGTTTCGCGTAACATTTATTAAGATTCCAAGATATTTGTCTTTGGATGTTAGGTTTAGCGAAATCTTATAAATTTTCCATGTTAGTCTGTCTAGTTTTTTCGCTTACCCACAATGAAGATCATAATGCTTGATTTATTATTGTTAATTGTAAGATTACTAATTTGGCAGTAGTCATGTAGTGCATTCAGTTGTCTCTGTAAACCAATTGGTGTTTCCTGTTTATATCTGTGTCCTGTTGAAGTATTTCAAGATCAAGTTGGGATTGAAAACCCTTTCTCCAGCATCCATTCACCTGGGAATCCAGCGCAAAGGGTAGATAGAGCTAATGGTCTTTACAATTATCTTGTCTCTGTTTCATTTTTTGTCTACCATTTGCCCCTGGGTTCCACAAACATAACACAAAGCACACAAAAGATATTAAAATAAACTCTAACACAGCACTCCACTGAAACATCTAATCACATACATCAGCATTCTGTTCAATGGCCACTCTGTGTACACACACACACACACACACACACACACTTCACAGAATCTCATCACTACTCCCCATTGGGGACCCCCTTCCCTACGAGGCTAGGGAGGTGAGGCTGCTACCCAATAGTCAACCTACGGGTGGTAAAGGTGGGAGGACCTCATAGCAAGAGACTCCCCTCACGGGGATAAGAACTCCCATGAAAGGCCTCCCTAAATATCTTGTTCCCAGAAGCCATGGCCCTATTGACTTCTTCTCCCTCCCAACCTCAAACTACTACTGTGTGTTATTGTGAAGTCCCTACTATCGCATCTGTAAAACCAGATAGGGGTGAAACGAAAAAGGATCAAGAAATTTCCACAAAAGTCAAGATATAAAAAGTTGGGCAAAACACCAAAAATAAGAAGAAGAGTTGATAAAGTCTTAAATCTGTTGTTCGCAAATCCATGGGAGGAATACAGAGACTTCTCAAGACTTATACAATGGACTATCAAGGACCAGTCTCCAAAGCTCTTCCAGATAGCCGACAAAAAGAGAGTCATTCTCCTGGTCTAGGTATATTTATTTGGTAAATCCGACCATGATACAAGCGACTGCTGTCAAGACAACCTAAGACTGGAATGATTCAGCAGGAGAAGAGAGCCATTCTCCTGGTGACTTGGATAAGAAGTTCATTGACCCATTTTCTTCTTGGTTTATTTGATCGTGGGAGGGATAGAGTAGTTGGTTTGGACAGAAGATGGTATATTGTTTTTTTTTGTATACATCCTGATGAGCACCCAAGTTATTCTGTGTTGAGGTAGGGAAAACCCCTCTAGACATAGGGAGACGCAGGTTGTTTTCTTTATTTGAATAAAGGTGTATAGCCAAAATGATACCATCTTGTCAGTCTCCTTATTCCATCACAACACAACATACACACACACACACAATCAATGAGCTAATTTGGACATGCTTGTTGAACATACTTTCTAACAGAGCTCCACCACACACCTATGATTCCTGACATGCTTCCCATTATCGACAGAAACCACCCATACAAACAAGTTGGTTGCATTGGTATCATCTACAAATATTGTTTCACATTTAGCAACCCCACCACCATACACTTCCTTTGAAACACTCTCTCTCTCACATGCTCGCCTCAATCATACCCACACCTCACCTTAATCCACCTCATTTACCGCTCCCATAAAACATAAACCTAACCTCCACACTGACTAGACTGCCTCGCGACCAACAACCAGCTCCCCTTGCATCAATATCTACCTGGGCGTCTTCAGCCCTGGTAGTTTCCATTCAAACAGCAGCCTCATACTAACAGTATCCTCACTCTACTCCCTCCATGGCCTCACACAACACAACACTGACCCGACACACATAGCTTTCAACACCCTGGACTTTTTGATTTTAAGCAAAAATCATGTCAGTGGAAAATGTAATATGGGAGTCATGGTCAGATCACTTTGCGATCCCCTTCACGCTCAATTGATCACATCCTCCTCACCCCATCCAGACAAATAAAACACATTACATACATAGCTTTAGGACCACTCATATCACTCTTTGCCTCCCCAAAATACTTCCCTCAATTCTCCTTAAGAACTATAACACCATCCTCACACAAGCAACTGACAAAATTGAACCCTCAAAACACAAAACCCTGAAGCCATAGTTCAACATTTCCCTCCTCTCTATCAAGCAGGAAGTGCAAGAATTCTAATCTGCCACCAATGGAACACAGAACCGATTCAACATCCTCAAGTCCCTCTCCTATCTACCATCCATACCCCCATCCACTTCCATGTGCAAACCCCTCATGGACTACTTAAAAAAATACACACCAGGCAAGCTATCCCCTCTGCTCCCCCACTTCCCCTACTCCCAAACATTTCAACACAGGGGACACCTTCCATCCCATTGGCACAGACACCATCATTGCTCTTACTGCCAAGATAAAACCTGCACACTTCCTTGAGAACGCATGCTCGCTTC
Organism: Ambystoma mexicanum; assembly: GCF_040938575.1. Classification (NCBI taxonomy): domain Eukaryota; kingdom Metazoa; phylum Chordata; class Amphibia; order Caudata; family Ambystomatidae; genus Ambystoma; species Ambystoma mexicanum. The sequence continues at coordinate 1,162,294,809 of NC_090926.1, read as the reverse complement.
AAGCAGCATCCAATTGCGTCACCACCCTTGCACCACACTGGTCCAAAGTCATCTACTTCTGTCTCTCACATGATACGATTAATTCTGCATTAAACACTGGACAAATCTTTCCCTCCTCAAAAAAACATCCCCCGATCCTATGCTTCCCGAAAACTACTACCCCATTAGTATCCTGGCATACCTCACCAGAATCATTGAATGCTTCATCACAACACACCCTCAACAGGACATCACCACAAATAACCTACTCAACCCCTTCTAATCTGGCTTGAAACCTGGGCACAACACCGATAGCACTACACTTCACATCCTCTGCATCATCACAGACAAAGAACACACAGCACTACTCGCATTCTTTGACCTCCCTGCAGCCTTCGAAAACTTAGACCAAACCATTCACCTCAACATCCCATCCCACAGGATGAAACTCTCTGGCAACATCCTTGATTGGGTCACCTCCTTCCTCACTGACAGAACACACTTTGTCTTCATGCCATCTTATCATTCCAACCTCACCCCAGTCAAGTACAGGGTCCAGCAAGTTTCCTCCCTGTCTCCACTCCTCTTCTATACGGAGAATCACTTGGACAGTCCCTTAACAAACACAACACGCATTTCCGCCATTACGCAGATGACATTAAAATGTACTTGCAAATCTCATCCCCTTCAAAACTCCACACTCTCAAAAGCTGTCTCTCCACTACCACCACCTGGATGGGCACCCACTTCCCCAAGTTCAACTCTTTCAAAACAGAATTCCTCCTCATTTGCCTCCCCAAGCTCAAACCCAACCTCAACCCCTGGATCAAAGAATATGCTGCAGACAAACCACACATATCCCTCTCCACACCTGTCAAGTCCCTTGTCTTCACCATCGACTCACACCTTACCTTCACACACGACATAGCTACTGTCACCAAAACACACCATGTACAACACCTCCTGAGCAAGATCAGATACAACCCAACCCGACGATTTCCTCACCACAGTCAAAGCACTGGTTCACCTCACTGGACTCACAAACAGCACACAGACCACTTGCCCATCTCCAAGCCATACAACACATAGCAGCCATACTCATCCTTCACCTAACCAAACATTCACACATCACTCCAGCTCTCACCCAGCTCCACTGACTCCCTTTTCTTGCATTGCCTTCAAAGGACTCTGCATTGTATCCAAAGCCATCCACCTCAAAAGCCCATTTTACCTACATGACAAACTGAAAACGATCACCCACATAAACACCATATAAATGAGCCAGCATTTCCACTCTGCAAACCAGCATGCACACATAAACAAGCATTTACCCAGTGGGTATTCAGAGCATGGCACACCCACCGCTTCACATCCGCACTGCACCCTCCATCTCCACTTTTTGAACGATCCTCAAAACATACCTGTTCCCCACACATAATCCTGCCTCTCTAACTTCCCTGCTACCACACGTCTATTTTATGCTATCCTATACTGTCAACTTTATGTGACTTCTGTTTCCCCTTCCACCTTTTGAGCCTTCCTACCCTGCACGATGCTCCAAGACCATCTGGGTAGAGCCAGTGCTGAACATAAATTAAAAATAAATGTTAGACAGATGCCTAAAGCACCATCAAATGGGTAGTGCCTGAGTTGCGGGAAAAGCATAAAATCGGGCCTTTTGGCACACTAAAACCCTATCACCCTACACGTACTCTAAGATCAAGCTCAGCCGGCCTCCTAGTCATACCAAAAACAAATTTAGTCAGATTAGGTGGATCATCATTCTCGGCCTTGGCCCCCACTCTGTGGAACGCACTCCCACCCCACATCCAACTCACTGAGGACCTCATGTCTTCTGCAAATTACTGAAAACTTTTCTCTTCCCCTAAAACCGACCCCTAACTCCAAATGGATAATGCTAGATCATAAATAACAATCCAGCATCATGATCCGAGCAAGAAATCGAAAACTAATAACCTCTAAGGTAAACTAAAAAGGACAAACAAAATAGAATGAGTAATAAGGATCAAAGCAGAGAAGTGGATAAACAGAATATGTTGTATGAGAGCAGTAAAGTGGTTGAAATTAATTAAATGGATGAAACAAATGTAATGGACAAGAGGATCAAAGTGGACGAGAGGAATAAAGTGGATAACAGCAATTCAACTAGCCCAAAGTACTAGATCACAAATAACAATAACACAAATAACAATCCAACATCAGATTCCAAGTGAGAAATCGAAAACTAATAACCTCTAACATAAACTAAAAAGGACAAACAGAATAGAGTGAAATGATGAATAAAAAGAATAAAGAAAGCAGTAAAGTGGTTGAAATTAATGAAATGGATGAAATAAATGTAATGGACGAGAAGAACAAAATGAACAAGAGGAATAAAGTGGAGAGGATGGAAAGATGAATACATGACACGGATGAGTGCACAGAGTACACAGAACTGGTAGAGTGCATGAAACAGATAGATGGCATGGAATGTAAGAATGCATAGTATAAATGGAACGAATAGAATAGACGATTCAAGTGCATGAGACGGGTGTAGTGCATGGGACAGGTGGGGAACATGGGACGGATCGAGTACGTGCAACAAGTGACATGAGTCGAACCGATAATGCACGATGAATGGATGACGTGAATGGAGCGGATGAAGTCTGTGGAGTGGATGAAGTCGGTGGAGCCGATGAATGTCGGTGGAGAGGATGAAGTGCGTAGAACGGATGAGGATGTAGAGTGGATGATAGCACAGAATGAATGATAGCATGGAGCAGATGACAGTGTGGAGCAGATGAGAGCGTTGAGCGGATGTAGGGTGTGATGCGGATGTAGGGTGTGGAACGGGTGATGTAGGTGGAAGGAACGGGTGAAGTCGGTGGAGCGGATGAATGTCGGTGGAGAGGATGAAGTACGTAGAATGGATGAGAGCGCAGAATGAATGATAGCAGGGAGCAGATGAGAGCGTGGAGCAGGTGAGAGCGTCGAGCGGATGTAGGGTGTGATGCGGATGTAGGTTGTGGAACGGGTAATGTAGGTGGAAGGATCGGATGATGTAGGTAGACCGAACGGGTCAGGTATGTTGAATGGAATGGATGTAGAGTATGGAGCGGGTGTAGAGTGTGGAGCGAACGGGTGATCTATGTCGATGGAATGGGTGAAGTAGGTGAAATGAACGGGTGATGTATCTGGAAGGAACGGGTGGAATCTGTGGACAGAACGGGTCAAGTATGTTGAATGGAACGGGTGAAGTATGTGGATGGAACGGGTGAAGTGATGGATTAAATGAAATGTGTGGCTGGAACGGGTGATGTATGTGAGCAAACGGACGAACTGGGTGGAACGGACGAACTGGGTGGAATGGATGAAGTATGTGGATGGAAAGGACGAAATGGGTGGATGGAATTGAGAGAAGTGAGTGAATGGAATAGTGAAGTAGGTGGAAGGAACGGGTGAAGCAGGTAGATGGAACTAAGAAAGTGGGTGTACAAAACGGGTGAAGTACGTGGATGGAATGGGTGAAGTATGTGGATGAAACGGGAGAAGTATGTAGATGAATGGAACGGGTGAAGTATGTGGATGAAATGGGTGAAGTATGTGGATGGAACGGGTCGAGTATGTGGATGGAACGGGTCGAGTATGTGGATGGAACGGTGTGAAGTATGTGGTTGGAACGGGTGAAGTATGTGGATGAAACGGGAGAAGTATGTAGATGAATGGAACGGGTGAAGTATGTGGATGAAATGGGTGAAGTATGTGGATGGAACGGGTCGAGTATGTGGATGGAACGGTGTGAAGTATGTGGTTGGAACGGGTGGAGTGGGTGGAATGGATGGAGTGGATGGAAGGGGTGAAGTGGATGAAACAAAAGAAGTGTGTGGACGAAACAGGTGATGTGGGTAGAACGGATGAAGTAGGTGGACGAACCGATGGAGTAAGTGGGTGGAACGTGTGAAGTGGGTGGAACAAACGGGTGAAGTGGGTGGTTGAACGGATGAAGTGGGTGGTTGAACGGGTCAAGTATGTTGATTGGGGTGCATGGAATGGCTTGGGGTGCATGGAACGGCTTGTAGTGCATGAAACGGTTGGAGTGCATGGAACTATTGGAGTGTACTCGATCTCAAGCACCTAAGGTAAACCACCATATCACATCTCCACGCTTACTCTCTTCTTCACACCATCACTCAACTAGAACACAGCGATACTATGACACCATTTGGTATAGCTGTTCTCATACCATCACTTGCCTCATACTCCCCATCATCCTAAATAAACACAGCTGGTTACGCAGCCAGAATCGGTCTGTATAACATCCTGCCTGACTGAACAGATACTCTTGATCTCCCAACCACCACACCTACCGCTAAGAAGCAGCTATCACACGAAGGCCACACCTGCTGCATACATAGCCGGTGCTCACATGCACCTTTTGACTTTCTCTGTCTCTCTCTACTGACCTGAACTTCGGTTCCCTAGGGCGTTCAACCTAGCAGCGCCTTGAGATCATACCAATGGTACATAAGGCGCTATATAAATGCAAAATAACATAACATAACATAAAATAGGTAGCACCAAAATAACATTTTAACATGTGATGGAACGAAGCTTTGCATCTGACTGGAAGACAGGGCCTCCAGGAATTGCTGGTCCCCCTGCTAGGAATAATTGAGCAGATTGGTGTACTTAAGGACCCTGTGTTCCCATGTGTAAAGTCAAGCATAAGGGCCTATGTGGGGTAGAGCTGCACCCATTCCGTGAGAAATGAGTAGACAGGGAGGCATAAAGTACCATGTGGGAATCCTCCTTGATATCAATAAGTCAGAATGCTCTCCAGGGCATCGGCAGAGCTGAGCAACTGAATGTTAAAATGAAAAACAGGAATGAGACGGTATAGAGATGGGCAGGGTGGCATTGGAATGGGAACATTTCATTTGTTTTAGTTACTGAAAGTATAAGAGCCTTTATTGATGGGTCTGTCTATTTAAACCATTGTTTATTGCTCTTTGGGATTAGGAACAGGCAGCATGCATACATCTGCATTTGATGCATTCATGGTTTTATGGGATAGTGGTATTGATTGATCGATACTACCCAGTAAATCAATATTTATGAAACCTGAATGACCCATTGAATGTGGCCTTGAAGCTGGAGATACAATTGAATGGGTGCTACATCATAGTATATGAGGTTGAAGCCTTTCAATTACAATCAGGGCTGGTCCCCCTCTTCATAAAACTACTTAAACGTTATCTGCTGAGATGCTCCCTGAGTCAAAGCCCTTCACAGGCAAGAGTCCATCTCTTGGCATCATTTTGCGAATTCTAAAGAATTCACCAGCAAGATTATGTCAATTATACTTCAGAAAATATAACGCTTTTTGTTGGGCAGCAAGATGGCGAACGATATTTCTCCTGCTTCGCAAGAACCACTCTACGAAATTATGGCACGAGGCAAGAGAAATGACCATCCCAAATGACCATGCATTGTTAAACCCTATTGCCAAAGACGAATGGGAGAGTTATATTGGGGAGCTGTTTGGCGACGTACCTTCTCACTCTTCAGTAGATACGGTGGAGATAGAAAGGCTTTTTCCGAGGAATAGGTTGAGATGGCCTTTAAGAGGCTGAGAGTATCAGGAGCCCCTGCGCAAAATGGCCTGGCTAGCACAGTACTGAAGGACAACAACGAGGGGTGGACCCCTATCTTGCCAAATCTGTTTAGCAAGATTAGAAAAGAAGGTCTTATACCAACATTGTGGGAGAAATCAGTGCTAAGCCCAATCCACAAGAAGGGTGTTCGGGCATAGCCAATAAAATAGGCTATTGGCTATGTTAGACAGCCCGGGAAAAAAATTCTGGACCGATTAAAATCTTGGTGTAATCTTTTGTCAACACAGCAAACAGCTTTTCGTAAAATAATGGGGATACACCAAAATATCTGGGCCCTTGACTATCTAATTCAGCAGACCTTGGCATACAAGGATAGAAAGCTCTGTGTCGCCTTGGTCGACTTCTCAAAGGCCTTTTACTACGTTGACAGGAGAAGACTCAGAGAAAAACCTAAAGAGTGGGACAGTTAAGATCTCTTGCACCTATTTAAGCTCTGCCATGGTCTTGGGGTCAGCCATAGATTCATGCTGGTCGTGCCTGCCAAAAATAGAACATCGGTGGATAAGCTGGCCCATGTGCACTGCTGACACCAGAGAGGACACCCATAGGCCTTCAAAGGGTCTTGAATGAGCTTTATACATACTCTAAAAGGAATGGCCTGGAGATAAACAACGATAAGACCAGGATTATGGAAATTGGACAGAAGAGAAAGGCCATTACCTTCGTTTGGAAAGAGGACGGTAAGCCTATAGGGAAAGTTGGTGCATATGTTTATTTGTGCGCCCTTGTCACCCCGACATGTTCTGCGCAAGTAACTCAGGAATACACAACTAATAAAGCACTCTGCAAGCGTGGGATGGTAAGAAAATGAAGTGCGTCAAGAGCAGTATCCTGAGCGGAAGGACTAATAATGGTGTACCGTCCCAGTATAGTACCCATCATTGCATATGCGTTATAGATAACAAGGCACAACGAAACACAGTGGCTTCAGATCTGAGAAGGAAGCGACGAGCACTGGGGCTTTCTCAAGGTACACCGGTAGAGGCCATCCGATTGGAATTAGGCCTAGTATCACTGGAGACGGCCCTAAACATCAGGAGATGTATGGTTTTTACAAAATACTTAATGACCCTGGAGGCACACAATACAGCTGGTATAAATCCCTATGGGCCAAGCAGACTGCTGGCGGTTTTTCATATGAGTGCATGCAGAGGCGTTGCTGGGGGTGGGGGATTAGGGATCTATAGCCCCGGGTCTTTTGGTTGTAGCCCCGGACAGATTCTCAGGGTCTACAACTAAAAGGCTAGCTATCCCTGAGCCCTGACAATCCTGACATTAGTGTAGCCCCAGAACCTTTCCAGACCTAGGAACACCCCTGAATGCATGGAAGGACACACTCAGTCGTGGACTGGCCCATATGGAACTCTGGAGATTTCCCAATGGGTCTCTGCACCTTGGGCCTCTTTTGAGTGGTGTTTCTAAAGGTTCTCATAGGGAAAGGGTTGGGCTTGCTGAAAATGTGTAATATGGGGCCACTTTGAAAATTATTTCCAGGGCCTCTTTCGCTTCCCAGTCCATCCGTGGACACAATAGAGCGATTCTTTACAAAGATCAGTGCATTTTTGGATTACCTCCTATGCCGAACAATCTTCAAGAATATACCTCCAAGAGTACATTCCAGGACTACATCACGCAGACATTTCCGATCCTCCTACCATTCCCCTATTTGATGTTATGGGACAACCCAACCACGAGATACTTTAGTCTGAAACTGCAGTTTAATCTGTTGCCGTCTTTGATGAGATTGGTTGATAGGATACAGCTCTATAAGGAAAAGGCACTATGCAGGCTATGTAACCTCAACCAGCGGTCCGCATATGAGCAGACTATGCGAGAAATCCAATGGTGTAATGAGTATAATTGGCTCGAGTGGCAGCCGTGGAATTAAATGTCTGCTTACAATGGGCCTGATCACAAGTTGAGCGGTAGCCTTTAAATGCGGCTGTAACGCTAATACCGCTGAATTTAAGGGCTGGCCCGATCACAAGTTGGGCGCTAAATGGGCTGTGTAGCTAACAGCGCCAGACCAGGTGGCACTAACGAAATTAACGTTGGCCGGTATCCCGGCGACACCGCCCCACTCGTGATCAGGCTCAATGAATGGCATCACGCAATGAATAAAATAGCTTCTGGGAAACTACTGGGTGTTGTGTTAATAGTGAATGCTGTAGCGGAAAGTCGCGATTAGCATTTAGATTGTTTATGGGAGTATATTGGCAAAGTAACATGTCATCAATGCTTTGATTATCATTTTTCCTCTGATTTCTTAGGGTAAAATTGCTTTTTATGTTGTTTGTGATGGTTTACAAGATTATAGGGATTAGGAGACACACAACAGATTATTTTCTAAAGTGTATGACATAGTTTCTATTGTGTCGAGGAACTTAATTTTTTAGTAATTGTATTCATGGAAATGATGTATGGACGATTTTTCTTTTTCTTAAATTAATACTGTGCAAAAAATGTATTTGATAAGTAAAATACACAATTAACAAAACAAAATAAAATCCATCATAGGGTTTTGGGTACTGTACGGTTTACAGTTCTTTAAAGCCTGCGGATTGTTTTCCTGGGGAGCTCCGAAATGCATTGCATGCTAATCTCAACATCAAACATGTACTGTTATGTTAATTTTGCACAATTGTCAAAGTATATGAAGAGATTGACACATTCCTGGCTGTAAAAGTAATGGAAAGAATATGATTTGGAAACGTCTTTTGCAGTGCATCGTGGGAATTCCATTAGGGGATCCTTCCAAGCGCCTGTCAAGTTTTTGGCAGGAAGGATTTTCATTTCAGAGTCATCCCAGGTGCAGAAGGGGGTTTGCTTTGGTTGCAGGAGCACACACAGGACATGATCATTCAAAGCTACTTGTTGTGACCACGTGACCACTGCTTCCAGTTTAGATATGCTGGCAGCTTTGTCACAATGGCAGTGATAGACGAAGCCCACAGCTGTGTGGGTCCTCCGGAAGGGGAAGGAAGACATCAGATGAAGGAAGTGCTACACAGGAGAAATGATGGTGGGAGTTGAATTAATGATTAATTGCACATACAAATGCATTCCCTTCTCAAACACATGGTCACACCTTCCCTCATCCGAGAAGAGGCCAGTCAGGTGAGCCAATAAAGTTGCTCCAACGGCGTGCATTATCATCTACCTGTGCCTGCTTGCCCTTAGAGCAGCCTGGCTGGGTGATTGGCCTCATCGCTCTTCGCCCATGCCGCCGCATGTGGTCACCCTCAGCCACCTGGGACTCCACGCCAGCCTTACTGTCACAGGTTTCCCCCTTTTTCACCTGTTTTCGCTGCTTGATGGATTCCGTTGTAGAAGTTTTCTTCCTTATGGTTCGAGTCTTGTACAAGCCCGCTCGGCTGTCTTCGGCTTCCAGTGTTCGTTCAACTTCTTGTCTGGGATCGATAGTAAACTCCAGGAAATCCAGGAAAAAATAAGGGGAAGAGGCGGGTACACGGATTCCGGGAGAAGTTTGGGTAAGAAGGAGAAGGGATAGAATGGAGCAAGGGTCCAGGAACCAGGAAGGCAACAAGGTTCCGTGAAAGCGAACTACGGAGCACACGTCTAGCCACAGCTAACAGTAGCGTTGAGACGAGCGGAAGCGCGGGGGTGTTGCTATTTTATCGAGCGTGCTGCAATGAACGTGAAGACTGGTAGGCAGCGTTCAGTGTTTGCGCCCATGTTGGTAGTACAACAGAGTGCAAGCCCCGGCGTGACAGGGACCAGGAGGCCCAGAAGGGGCGTGTTCGATGGGTCATGACACTTACTCACTGTCTTCCTGTCCACCGGCACTGCCTCCATTCCTGACACCTGCAAGGCTGCCCTCATCCACATCCATACATTAGCGGTTATAGAGTTGCATTTTTCAGTCAAAAAACATGAGTTGTATATTTATTTAATTAATTATGGTATGTATATAATATCTTTATACAAGGAGCTGTACACACATTTTACACAGTACAAACATTTATGAAATCTGACAATTGAATTCATAGAAGGGCAGAAGAACACATGGTGCAACCAAGGTCATGAGAACACGTGATGAGGAACGGTGCACTGCAAAAGATGAGTTTTAAGACATTCTTTAAATAGAAAAAGATTAGAGCAAGAACGAATATTAAACGGAAGAGATTTTCTTGTTTTTGTACACAATAAAGGCACCCACCACCTGACCATAAGGCCCCACTGTGCTCTGGCCTAGTTGCTGTTACAAATCACCTAAACCCCCAAAAAAATTGGGATAAGTCCTTAAAAAAAGCGGGGAACTCATTAACATACCGATTGAATGTGGCATCACCATAAATTAGCATATCACGGTGCCCTCTGAAAAAAGTTGGGGTGGGGGTCTCCGTTCACCAGCGTGTACCCTCAATTTAAGCCCTGTGTGCAATATATCCCAGTAACAGGCAGGATTAAGTGGGTCTATTTGGGACAAAAGAAGCCAGCCTGGGTGACAAAAGGAGAGGAGAAAAGGCAGTGGGGAAGATAGTCCAGAGCCTCTGCAAGAAGCAGAGTTATCCCTTAGCTCTGCATGCAGAGATGCGACGGGATAATGCTGCTCGATAAAGAGGCGCACTGAGGCCAGTGACAGAAAGAGGACACGCCCATGAATAATATCCAACACCAATCTTGCCAGCTTGGGTGTGACCATGACCCGAATGACTGGAGGTGAACAATTACTTCCAGGTCTTGACCTCGGCGGAAACACATCGGCCTGCCTTTGCGTCGGTGTAAAAGCACGTGGCCATGCGCGTCGCTCTGCAAGGATGGTTCTCTCCTTTCCTGTTCCAAACGGACATGCAGCATTTCTGCTTTTGCAACAGAAAGGCCCCCATCCCAATCCAACATACTTATTCTTCCAGAAAATGTGCTCCTTCCTTCTTTCCTGTAGGGCAGCACAAAAAGAAGAGCCGAGTGTCCAGAGTCCCTTGTCCCAGAAACACCTCTCAGTGTAGCTTAAACAGTATCTCCTTGACCTCAGCGCCCTTTTCTTCCTGATTCCTTTTCCCTTTTTTAATGGTGCCTGGTCATTGTGGCTTTCAGAATCCTTCAAGGCGATCAATTCCTATTATTCCTAAAGGGTCTGAGCATGAAAGGGGTCTCTGTGTAGTCTTTATTTTAACACTTATCTTTTCTCTCTTCCCACATACATCGCTCTTGGGTTTACCTTTTTTGGAATACCTACTTTGGAGTAGGGGGTTAAATTGTGGGTTTATCACAGTGTGCCTCCTGGACACGCAGCCGGCCACTTCACTCCCTGAAAATAGCAAAAAACTCCAAAAACAAGAGGGAGTAAAATACTCCAAAGCTGTTCCACGCTATCGCTAACAGACACAGCTCATGGATATGTTGGAATCAGTGGTACCAGCCGAGCAGTGCAAATTGACCTGTAATATTACTGCTTGATCTCGAGATGAACTTTACAGTAAAACTACATCTTTTAATTGGCATGATTTACTAAGTGAAAAGAAAGATACCAAATGATAGTGGCTGCAGAGTTCAAATGTATTTCCACTCACCTAAAAAGATGGACCCATTGGATAATTGGAATTCTGCTTGACCCCTAGAAAGTCATTTTACTCCGAACATCAGAAAAATATTTTCCTTTCACTCTTGAGCCTTGTGGGTGTCCCGGTCTTCCCTTAGAATTTTGACAAAAGCCTAGCCGGGTAATAAGCGAAACACAGTAACCAAAGAAGATTAAATTGCATTGCAAGATAGCACTTCAGGTTATCACTGGGTTCAAATATCTTGCACACCCTTAGGGATCTGCGCGGGGATTGCATCTCTCTTTCTAAGGATCTATAAAAGGTAAGGGTTCAGTTAGCATGCCTCTTACATCATGATTCGCATGTTCAGGCATCCTCAGGTAAATTTAAATACTGCCACAGACTGTGGCTGAAGACGCTGCCGGCATGGTGGGGGTGGTCAAATAGCAGATCAGTGAGTGGGCAGCACTCTCTCAGGAAAAGACCTCAGCACAATAAAATCAAACTCTCATCTTAATTTGTTTATTTATGTTTTATGGGGTTGCCCCTAGTGCTTGTGCCGCTTCAAGAGGGCTCAAACAGGAGGAGGACTAACCCATAAGGTAAGATAATACATAAGGTAAAATAATAATACAGAACACGTGAATTTGTGGAGCACATATTCGCTCCATGAGGGAGTAGGTAGATTCATTGCCCCAGTGAATAGCAGATTTTCACTCTTACCCAACAACACGCATGTCCTCACATGCGGAAGGTTGATGGGCTGAGTGGAGGACCAGTAATGATCTGAATCCGTGTCCAACTCAGATTCCTTCAGTGTCTTCATGAATCCACTGAGCCACACATGTGCCACGTCTGTGTGGAGCCAAAAAACTTTGCATAGGTGAGGTGGTCACTGACTGTTGGTGATTAGAAGGATCAGAAGAGCGTAAGGTGATGGACCCTAAATGCTTTTTCAACCCTCTGGGGAATTGTGGCGTTGCCCGATGATGGGCGAACGCGGCGGCGTGACACGTCACGCCGCCGCGTGGTGTTTAAATAAAGGGGGCGTTCCCGGCCGCAGCAGAGCGACCGGGAAGCCCGAACCAGCAACACCGTGTCTGTGTGTGGTCTGTGTTACGGGGCTTGCGGGACCGCACCGGGGGCACAGATACTGCCCCACAACAGTGGCGACGAGGTGTAGAGGAGACCCGGGCCCGGCGGTGAATGAATTCATCCAAATTTTTCTTACCGGAGCGGATCGAAGATTCGCTCCGATCAAGGCCGGGTCGCGAGGACGCACACGCGGCCGGCGGCCATTTTGTCTCGAGGCCATAAATCTTTCTCAGGCTCCGGTTTGGAGCAGAAACGTTGTATGAGCCTAATTTTTGGACACATTAAGAGCGGATAGCTCAATCTGCACGCCCATATCCGTGTTATGGATTTTTGAGTTTTTCTGGGACTCCTACGTCGTGTGGAAGCTCGGAGAAGGATTGTTATGACTGGGCTTGCCTGAGACCAATCCATGCTCCAGGCTTAGTTTTTGGAACTTCATAAATTGGAATGGACATTCAATAGTGGTTGCTTGACAGCTTCTTGATCACCTTCATCATCAGTGTGCTGTGCATCCCCTTCTTCATCTCTCTCATCATCAGGTACACCTGGCGTTTTGGGTCTTGCCGGATCTACCCCATTGTGACTGTTGGTGTGCTGGGGTGACCAGATTGAGGCTGCTGCACGAACGCCGAAATGGTCGTGGGTTGAGTCGCGGCCCCCAACGCAGTAGGTGGGGGTGCCTGTGCGCTCTAGTCCATGGACGGATCTGATGGTTCAGACGGCGACACTCCATCAACGTTGCAACCCCGGGATCGTGGCCAGGCGGCTGCCCCGCGGACCGCCCAACAGCCGGCTACTGCAACCCCAGTGACTCAGGCTCCTCCAGGTCTGCTGCTGGGTCAACCTGCACCCCCCATCATGGCTCAACTACCAGTGCCCACCGCACACGCAGCTCTGCAGCCCATTCCAGAGTTTGATGCGTCAGGTCCACCCTCAAGCTTGGGGCCCCGATGGAGGAGATGGGTGAGTCGTCTTGATATGTACTTCAGGGCGGCACACGTGACGGATGATGACAGTAGAATCGCCACTATGCTGTATTCGGCTGGATCCGCAGTCCAAGACATTTTTGAGTCCCTTACGCCTGCCAACAACACGTATGATGCGGCCAAGGCGGCACTCCTTACTCATTTTCTCCCTCTTGCTAACGCGGACTATGAGAGGTTTGTCATGCTCTCGGCCAAACAAAAGGAGGAGGAGACACTGGACACTTTCTATGGTCGCCTACGCCGTCTCTCTCTGGGATGTGCATGGGGGGATGCGGACGACATGATGCGCACCATGCTCATTCAAGCATGTTCGTCGGGGAAACTCAGGAGACAAGTCCTCAGAGAGCCTGGTATCACGCTGCCACGCATATTGGAGCTAGGCCGGTGCCATGAGGTAGCTGAAGCCCGGGCTGTCAAGATGGAGTCTGGATCTCGATCAGTGAGGTCGGAGGAGGTGTGCGTCGTGTGGCGAGGTGGCCGAGGAGCGAGGCGTCCGGGCGGAGGGCCCCGAGACAGGGCAGGAAGAGCCGGTGAGTCATGCCAAAAGTGCGGCTATGACCTCCCTCACGCAGCGGAGTGCCCGGCGGCTGGAAAGGTCTGTGGGAGGTGTGGACTGGCAGATCACTTCTCGAGGGTGTGCCGTGCAGCCCTGCCCGTGATGGTGCCGAGAGGTCAGGCTCGGATATGGGCCCCTCGCCAATACCAGCAGCCCAGCGTAGCCCAGGTGGAACAGGGTGAGGGTGATCCTCAGGCGGAGGTGGCTGATGAAGATGACGAGGAAAACATATTTTTTGTCTCGAGTGTGGGGATGCTCAAAGGGAAGAGCTGAAGGCAGCCACGGTGTATCGTAGAGATCAACAACGCCCCGGTCCCAGTCCTGGTGGACACAGGTGCCTCTGTCAATGTGATGGCCAGGGAACATTATGACTCTCTTAAACCCCCCCCAGGTTTGGTAACGCCGAGGGCCCGTATATTTGCGTTCGGTGGTCAAGATCCCATACCACTGGATGGGGCGTTTGTAGCAAGGGTGGAGCATGATGGATCGCACATCAAGGCTCGATTTTACGTAACCCCAGTCAGTAGCAATACCTTGCTCAGTTGTGCGGCTGCGGAAGCTTTGGGGATCGTAAGATTTGCATACGCCGTGCACCGAGAGGACATCAATGACCTCCTGGACCGTTACGCTAAACTCTTCAATGGGATCGGCAAGATGGCTGGAGAACCGATCCGATTGCATATTGATGAGTCCGTGCAACCTGTTGCGCTGACACACCGCAGAGTGCCCTTCCATCTCAGAGAACTGGTGGACAAAGAACTGGACAATTTGGTGCACCTCGATATCATCGAGAAAGTGGAGGGCCCGACACCCTGGGTGTCCCCGATTGTGGTTGCCAGAAAACCTAAGCAACCCGACTCAGTACGCATCTGTGTGGACATGAGGCTCCCCAATAAGGCCATCCGGAGGGAGCGGCACCTCACACCGACCATCGATGACATTATTGCTGAGGTCCAAGGGGCTCGTGTGTTCTCCAAGCTGGACCTCCAAGCTGGCTATCATCAGGTCGTACTCCACCCTGAGTCCCAGTACATTACGACCTTTACTACTCATCGGGGGTTGTATCGGTACAAGCGGCTGAGCTTTGGAGTGTCGTCGGCCGCCGAGGTATTCCAGAATATCATCAGGGGCGCCCTGGCAGATCTGGAAGGCGTCCTTAATATCAGCGATGATATTCTGGTGTTTGCCAAGACCGAGGTGGACCATATGCAGAGACTGGGAAAGACTCTAGAACGCCTTCTGTCGCTGGGCCTCACCCTTCACAGGGAGAAATGTGAGTTCCTGCGCTCGTCTATCGAGTTCTTTGGGTTCATATTCAAGGAGGGTGGGGTGTCGCCAGATCCGAAGAAAGTCCAAGACATTAAGGCGGCGAAAGCACCTGAGTCAGTAACGGAGGTGAGGAGTTTTCTAGGGATGGTCACGTACTGTGGGCGTTTCATCCAGAATCTGGCCTCAAGATCAGAACCTCTTCGGGCGCTCACCAAGAAGGACACGCTGTGGCACTGGGGCCCCCTGGAACAAGCTGCCTTCGAAGACATCAAAGGTGCTCTCACCATGGAGGACACTATGGCATTCTTCGACCCAGCGCTGGAGTCGGAAATTGTGGTCGATGCGAGCCCTTTCGGGCTGGGTGCTGTGTTGACCCAAATAGACATCACTGGGACCATTCGACCTGTGGCGTATGCCAGCAAGGCTCTCACAGACACGGAACAGAGATACTCCCAAATTGAACGGGAGGCTTTGGCGGTGTTATGGGGCTGCCGCCATTTCCGGCTCTACGTGCTGGGGCGCCCGGTGACTGTGGTAACAGACCATAAACCACTGATTCCAATACTGGCAGGGTCCTCATCGAAACCCCCGGCAAGAATCGAGAGATGGATGCTTGCCCTGCTCGAATACTCCGTCACCCTTGTTTACAGACCAGGAGCCAACAATGCGGCGGACTACTTATCCCGCCATCCTGGAGCGAGTGGGCGAGAGGGGTATGATACCTGTGAAGAGGAAGCGGACAGTCATATATGCATGGTCGTGGAGGCGGCAACACCAAATGCGATGTCCATAGAGGAACTGGAGGTGGCAGCAGCAGGAGATGAGTGTTTTCAAATACTGAAACAATCGATGCACAACGGATCCTGGAAGTCCATTCTGGAGGCAGTGGCCGGACGCACACCAGAAGCTAGAGCATCGCTGGAACAGTTGTGGAAGGTCAAGGAAGAGTTATCGTTCTCTAACTCCGGGCTGCTGCTCCGGGGGGACCGCATTGTTGTTCCACAATCAAAGGTCCTCGAGGTGATCAGTCTCGCCCACCATGGACATCAAGGGGCCGCCAAGACCAAGGTGCGACTCCGCTCGAAGGTTTGGTTTCCCGAGCTGGAGAGAAAGGTCGACGAGTTCGTGGCAGCATGTGTGTGGTGTCAAGCGGCCTCCCCTCTCCAACGGGAGCCTGCCATTGAGGCCATGCCTAGGGGCACGAGGCCTTGGGAGATCGTTAATGCGGACTTTGGCTCGACGTCAGTGGGGACTCACTTCCTGGTGATAATAGATGAATACTCCAGATATCCAGAGGTTGAGTTTGTGGAGTCCGTGGCATTCGAGCATGTGGTGATCGCTGTTGAGAAGATCTTTGCGGCCCATGGTTTTCCACACACACTCTGTTCCGACAATGGTTCGCCGTTTCAAAGCGAGAGATTCTCTGAGCTGATGGAGAGCTGTGGAATACATCACAGGAAGGTGTCCCCACTGTGGCCCCGGGCAAATGGGGATGCCGAGAGACTGATGCGGACATTGAACAAAACATTCCGGATTGCTCAGGGAAAAGGCCAATCCTTACAACGGGCCCTTTATCAGTTTCTCCGTGTGTACCGTACCACTCCCCATGCCGCCACCGGAGTGGCCCCGGCGGAGGTGCTGTTCCGGAGATGCCCCCGAGGACTGCTGCCGGAAGCGGGGGACAGGGAACCAGGGGTCATTGATGATCAACGAGTGGAGGTTGAAAGACGGCTTCGGATTGAGCAGGAAAATCTACGACGGGGCCTTCAACCTCAAAGGCTCGAACCAGGGGATGAGGTTCTAATCCGGAATAGACATCCCCAGGGCAAACTCTCACTACCCTACGAACCTGAACCATTGGACGTTGTGGCGGTGAAAGGGTCTATGGTTACGGCCTCTGATGGCAGGTCGGCCGTCACCCGGAACGTCAGCTTCTTCAAGAAGTTGGGTGATTCGCGAACTAAAACCCCTCCTGAACCTGTTCCTCCCTACACATCGTTCAACGACAGCTTCCAGGACGAGTTGCCGGATTCTCCCCTCCGAGGTGAAGCAACCGAGGGACATCATGTGCCGGAGGTAGGCCGGAGGTACCCCCAGCGATCTGGGCGTGGGAAACCCGCCTACCTCAGTGACTATGTTGTTGGACAGATGGCCAGTGAATTTGGGGATCCTAATGGGGGTGGCTGCAATTAAAGGGGTTCTGCTCTTCTGGGTGTGCAGTGAAGTTTTCATAAGTGTGGTTATTGGGTTAATAAAGTTGAAGGTTTTATATTGTTTGTTGATCCTCCCGGAAAAGGAGGAGTGTTGCGTTGCCCGATGACGGGCGAACGCGGCGGCGTGACACGTCACGCCGCCGCGTGGTGTTTAAATAAAGGGGGCGTTCCCGGCCGCAGCAGAGCGACCGGGAAGCCCGAACCAGCAACACCGTGTCTGTGTGTGGTCTGTGTTACGGGGCTTGCGGGACCGCACCGGGGGCACAGATACTGCCCCACAACAGGAATCTCATGAAATCTCCTTCAAGCCTCATTTGAAGGATGGAGTCCCATAGGGAGTGGACGTGTACCTGGTGGCTTCTGTCCACCCCTCCCCGCTACCCTCAAATCACGTGTATCCAGATGGAAGGGCGGCCAAGCAGTTCATGGGTGCTGTCCTTAACCATCTGCTCAGCATGGTAGAGTAGAGGACTTTCTTAAGATTTAATGTTCTCTATTAAAGTAATGCTTCCAGATGAGATATTTATCTAAACGACTATCAGGTCTTATCGATGAAACCCACAAGCCCACAACCCTCGACCAATGTGATCACCATCTTAGATGATGTGGTAGTAGACTTCACTCTCTCTAACTCTGGCGCTCAGACATTTGACCCTGCGGTAATGTGAATCCCTTATTGATGCCTTGGGTGGTTTTGGGAGTGCAGCAACCGCCAATTCCCCTGAATTAGAAGCAGGATCCACACAGAAAAGACCACGCCTACTAGATATTTACATTGGGAAATCCACCTCGGCATGGTAGCTAATCCTTCAGATCCCTGCAGGAGATTGTGTGGCACTTCAAGGCGGCAAATCCACTCAACGGTTCAACAATCCGAGAGGAGTAATCCAACCAGATGTTATAACACTGGAAAGCCTTGTTGCGAGCCAGTCAAGATAGGTGGCTTGACGCCATATGCTTGGCCCGCGTCAACAGTTCATGTCCTCATGAAATGTTTTCCCTCACCACTTAGACATCATGCACTGGATTTTTGGAGCATTCTGTCCAGCCTTGTTTTCAGCATAAGGGTGATAAATGTAGTCTAAGCGCTGTTTTCAGTATTTGTACTATGTGTTGCTTTTGCTTGATATGCTCATGTTATTTTTTAATTTACAGGCCTGGAAAGCCATGATTTCATTTCTTAACGGCTTAAATCGCACTGTTTATTTGACCTTCACTTCTGAAGGGAAGCTTTGTGCTACTTTAACTGTGGATGTACTGAAACTCTGCTTCTGGGAGCCAATGCCTTCTCTTTGTGCAGGAAGAGCGACGCCTGATTTTGGCGGGAGTTGTGGTTCAGGCCCCACTGACAGCCCAACCCATCATGCGTGAAACAGAAAACAGGGAAAAATCAACACATTTAGAGACAGCTAAAGATGAATAATGAAAAGGCAGACTGGGGCCAATGTGACTGAATTAGTTTTATGTGTAGTCATCAAGGAGAAGCAGGGTGAGTGCAATCTATTTTAGTGTGCCCTGTTTTTGGACTTTGGTCAACATGGCGGCTGAGTTCCGTACTTATGTTGCCGGGGGGAATCGACTAGTGAGGCTCAGGCCCTATGCTGGAGCAAAATCCTTAAGCGGATCCCCTGAAAATGCCCATGCAATGAGGTTGCCCGTTCTCACCAGAGGGTTGCTGTCTCCTGAGGAGTCTTGCACGATCAGTACGTATCTCAGAAAAACAATTGGATTGTCGTGCGACATCCCCAGAAGATCTGGGGACCACGCGTGGCCTCCCCAATCCAGAGTTATCAGAATCCGCGTCTTTGCTATCATGGCAGGAATGCATATTCCGTGTTCGGGTCCCAGATATGGAGGAAAGCAAACATCACCTCCGCCTCGGGTCTGGCCTCCAACTGAAAAACCGAGGTAGTTGTTTGTTCAACCTCGAAGCAAGCAGGTCTGTCCGACATCAAACCCATCTTGCCATCAGCCTCTGAAATACTATCTTGTCCAGCTTTCAATCACTGACATCTCTGAGGAACCTGGAGTTCCAGTTGGCTACCGCATTCTGTAGGCGCAGTAGATATTCTGCCATTAATGACATTGGTCTCTGAGGGCATAGGTGCCAACATTTCTTCACCAGCTCTGCCAACAGTCTGGATCTCATGCGACCTAGTCTATTTATATTTCGGACCACGGACACATTGTCCATCTTGAGGAGTACACAACTTTGTGCTCTCTCCTGTGTCCAACATCTCACTGCGAACAAGCCCGCAAGCAGCTCTAGGCAGTTGATGTGTAGGTCCAACTCCTTCTCTGATCACTTGCCTCCTGTTGGCAGATCTCCACATCGGGCAACCCAGCCCCATCTGCTGGCATCCGACTCTATTATCAGGTCCGGGGATGAGCCAAACATTGCTCTCCCATTCCAGGCATCCATATGTTGTAGCCACCACTCCAGCTTCTCTCTTGCTTCCTGTGATAGGGGCACCCTTTGCTCTTAAGCTACGACCTTCGTGAGAAGTAGAATTTTTAATCTCTGAAGGGCTCTGTAGTGGAGTGGCCCCAGGAAAATCGCTTGGATTGATGATGCCAAGCGCCCCACCAGTCTGGCCATCTCTCGTAACAACAGCACCTCCTTTGTCAGAGTATTCCTTATTTATTTTTTGATGACGTTTAATTTGCTCAGAGGTAGACTCAGCGTCCCCACGAAATCTATCTACCACGTATCTACCACGAAACCCAAAAATTCCATGGTTTGCTCCAATTGCAGGAGAGATTTATATTATTTATTTATTTATTTATTTTAAATCTTATAAAGCGCCACACGCCCTGTGGTACTTAGGGCACAAATAAGAAAGGAACAAAATGGACAACAAAGAAAGGCAAAGGAATCAGAGATCTCAGTTGGGGCTCAAGAGTACAGACACAGTTCAGCCTGGGTTAAGGTTGAACAGGTACGTTTTTATTTCCTTCTTAAAAAGTGCCAAGTTATCAGCCAGACGTATATGACCGGGAAGTAGGTTCCATTGCAGAGGAGCCTGGGTGTCAATGGAAGTCCCTCCAAAATGCACCAGCTTATATCTGGGCTGGATGAATGTTGGAAAGGTGGAGGAGCGGAGTTTCCTTCCGCTTACATGGGCCTTTACACGATCAGTGAGATATGCAGGGCAAGCATTTGAGTGACATTTGAAGGCCAGAGTCAGGATCTTGTGTGTGATGCTGTGTTGTATTGGCAAACAATGAAGTGTCCTCCTAGCATCTGGGACGTGCAGACATTTGAACATGCCCTGAATGGCCCGAACTGCATTATTCTGAGCAACCTGCAAAGCTTGTATATTAAGATGTGTGGGAGCCGCTGAGAGGCTATTGCAGTAGTCAAGTCTGGAATTAACTAGTGCAGTAGCAAGCAGCGCATCATTTTTAGAATATAATTTATTTGCTTGGTAATAAGGCCACAGGATGATCGAATGTAGGAAACATGTGGTCTCATAGATAATTCCTCATCTATGACCACCCCCAGGGTCTTGACTTTCTTTGATACTGAGATGATATTGTCAGAAATGCTAAAGTTGGCCTATGCCGGGCTAATTTGCCAAGACAAGCTCTAGATGCCAGTATGAGGAGCTCAGTTTTATTACAATTCAGTGCTAGTGATTTACCTGCCATCGAGGCCTCGATGGTGTTATAGATTTTATTTATGGCAATCAAGTCTTGCTCATACTTCTCGCTGAGCTCAAGGATGACCTGGGTGTCATCGGCATAATTTGTATACCGGACACCCAGGGCATCAAGCAGGTCCAAAAGAGGCCAGATGTGTATATTAAATAAGGTGGGAGACAGGCAGGAGCCCTGGGGGACGTTGCATGTTTGAGAAACGGGATTAGAACTTTCCTCACCAACAGATACCCGGACTGTGTGGGGGCCGAGAAAAGAGGAAATCCACTGGGATGCTTGATTGGAACAGTGAACGACCTCCCCCAGTCTTGTCACCAGTAGAGAGTGGTCCACCAGATCCAAGGCCGGTGAAAGGTCCAGAAGCATCAGCGGGGCGGAACAACCTCTATCCACCATGCAGTCCAAGGTGGAATTAAGGTCTTCAATGTGTCTCTGCAATTGAAGATATGCCTATTTGGCCATGATATTTAAGAGAGATGGCACATTAGTAATGGGCCTGTAGTTGTCAGTAACAAGAGGATCAAGAGTGGCTTTTTTAAGCAGTGGTGTAACGCAAGCTTGCTTCATAGAGGAAGGAACCACACCCTCATCAAAGGAAAGGGTGATGAGTTTGGCCATCCAGGGGGCCAGGAGTTCAAGTGAGTCCTTAAAGACATCTGCTGGACAACAGTCACCCAGTCAGGAGGTGAGTCTGAGGTCACGAATGATCTTAGTGACTTGTTCCTCCGGTTAATAGGAGATGTTAAAGCATGGGACTTTATTAGTTTCTGGGATAGGCACTTGGGAGCTGTTCATATGAGTATCATATCCCTAAGAAGAGGTCTGGATATTACCTATAGTGGTCTTATGGGATATGTTCTTGGCCAGGAAACCATCATGGATTTTCTGGCACCAAGCAGAATCCTTTATGATGTCTTGATTGGTGGGAGGAGAGTCTTGAAAATCTGCCAGGATCTTGAAGAGTTCACCAACATTAGAGCAATCGTTATTGATCCTATTATTGTAGTAGGTGGATTTAGAGGAGATAATCCCATTTTTAAATTCCTTCACTGCTTGTTTATACAGTAATTGGATAAGGATTTTTGTGCCAGGCTATTTCTTATGCTCTCTTCGCCTGTCTGGTGGAGATAATATCATCAGAGAACTATGTGTTCTGGTGTACCTCAGGTTTAATGTCTTTTTGTTTCAATGGTGCCAGGTCTGAAATGACTTGTTTTATGGATGTAAAAACATGTTCCACAAGATGTGAAGACTTAGAAAAGCTGGTAAGCAGTTTCAGCCTAGATGAAAGATAGGCTGAAGAATTGGTGGCAGTGACATTTTTAAGGTTACGTGTCCGTTTTTGGATACGAGGTAGAGTGTTCATTTTTACTGGTGGTGTGGGAAGATTAATGATCCGACCATGCACAGGGGCGACACCTGCAGATGGGATACAGATAGATTTTGAGATAACAGCCAGTCGAGAGTGTGCCCACCTTTATGTTTGGCCACCTCGACCCATTGTCTGAGCCCTGCAGATGTCATGGAGTCCGTGAGTGAGGAACCGTGCTTATCCAAAGGGTCCTTAGCCCAATGGTTAAAATCATCCATTATAATCAGTGGGTTTTTTGATTTAGTAAAGTGTGCAAGCAGCTGCGAGAGCTGTTCCTCGAAATGTGACATATCTCTTGGGGGTCTGTAGAGAGTCAGCACAATTAAAGGTGTATTAGATGAGGTCTTTATCTTGATTCACAATCGTCAGGGCGGGTATGCAGTCAAGATTTCGTTCGCACATTAGCGCTACCCCAACTCCTTTACTGTTTATGCGGTCAGCACTGTACATCACATAATTGGCGGGTGTAGTAGTGTAGCATTACTGGGTATGGATGGATTTAACCATGTTCCAGTAAGCACAAACAAGTCAGGGCCACATTCAGACAGGTGGACCGCCAAATCAACTCCGTGTTTGAATAGGGATCTTGTATTGAGAAGAGAGAGGGACGGGGCAGGAATAAGTGCATTGTTATTAGTGAGTAGACCATGCGCATGTGTCCACGTTCACCAAAAAACCTAATCATTGCAGGAGGTCTATTGTGGAGCCCACCTGTTCCTTGATCAATACCTTGTCTTGAAACATTATGCAAATGTCATCCTGGCAAATGACCAATCATATTCCCTGCTCTCTCAGATACGTCACCACCGGTTTCATCAGTTTTGTGAAACACTACAGGGCTGATGCCAGCCCAAAGGGCAGACATAGGGATTCTTAGGAGGTGTATACCCTCCATCTTGAAGTGCCTGTAAACTACAAAGCTGTTCAACTCCCTCAGATGTATAACTGGCCTCAGTTTGTGCCTCCCTTTAACTAACAACCTATTTCTTATGAAACATCCTGAGGAATCTGTCACCTGTACAATTGCTGCCTTCTGTTCTAGACCTCTTATTTCTGCATCTAGTAGCAACTTGTCTGCTGCACTTTGCACCACTTCCCTTGCACTGGGAGAGTATGAAAGTCTATGTGAATACCTTGGACCGTATCTGTGACCCATGCATCTGAGGATATTAGATTCCAGTTCTTTACGCAGTGCATCAATCTCCACCTACTGCAGGAATCTCTTCTCTCAACATTCGTGAATGAGCTATTGCTCTCACCTGAGTTGTGTTGTTGCTGATGTGCTGCCTGTCTCCAACCCCTTCCTCTTCCTCTCAATGGGAAGAATGGTCAGGTTTCAGATTGTCTTGTTTACATTGGTTCCTATCATTGAAGGACATGTTGTATGCATAGCGGCTGGCTGCGTGGCCCCTGCCTCTGCCAGCCCGCCCAAAAATGTGTTTGCTGAATACCCTCTATAGGATGCTTGAGCTTTATCTATGGCGGTGTACTAGTTGGTGAACTGCGTTAACTCCTTTATGAATGAGTCGCAAAATAGCTTTCCCTTTGCTGCTGCAGCTGCCTCTGATGTAGCAAACTCGTTGAGTTTTTGGTCGATTTTTACTAGGATTGATATCCGCCTCTCTACGGTAATCGCACTGTTGGCGTTGCCCAACAGGCAACCGATAGATCACTATCTGGGCCCACCCTGTCAAGATCGCCGGGTCGATGGTCTCGTTCTTTTCTTTAGCTTCTTCAGCCATTTGTAGCATTTTTGTAAGAGGTCCGGCCACGTCTAGCATTTTGTTCTGGCATAAACGCCAGAACGTACCTAGACCCTTCTTTACATCTTTCACATATCTGCCCATAAATGTTACCACCCGGTCATCAATGTCCGGTGTTTCTGTAATCCCTTCTAGGAGGTGGGGTCTCGGGCACTTTGCCCTGAGCTTGTTCCTAGCTTCCTTTACTGGAGGGCAATATTAGTTCCACTTCCTCCTCAGAGGAATGAGTCAGCCAGTCCTCCTCCTCAAACTCATATGAACTCTTTGAGGATATATCCTGCCACCTTCTCTCTTTCATTCTGGTACTCACTGCCTTTCTCTTGCCTTTCCACTTCTGTGGTGTGCCCAAGGGTATCTTGGCCTCTCATGCCTTACAGGATTTTTTCCTTCCCCCTTTCTCTCACCCATGCTCACTCGCTCCTCTTAGGTCTTCCATTCCATGGGAGAACATTAACCAATCCTCCATCAGGGACAATTGCTGGGACCCTTGTCCTACACTAGCTCCCAGAGCCTATTGTATAACTTGCCCCATGCTGGGATGGACTCTATTTTTGCTCACTTGAGCCCTTCCTTCCGCACTGGAGCTGGACATCTTGTACAGAGATTAATGGGAGACTGGTCACAATATTCAAATATATACAGGATTCTTTGGCCTGATGTCAAAATTTGCAGAGAATGTGTTGTAGCGGGTCAGAATTATTTTGCGCTGTTCAGCCACACAGTTTTTACAGAAGACTGTGTCCGTCAGACAATATATTTATTCTTAGCACTTACTACCCAGCAGGTGGCACCAATTTGCTCTTCCTAGCGGTTTCCCTGACGTTCTTGTATTTCATTCTTCGCACCTCTGCATGTGCTGAATAGCTTCTCTGATATGAGGAGGCAACGCACGCGTACCGTGTGCAATGATTAACAAGAGCCAATAACTTTGTATGCACCAGCAGCTCCGGTGCTCAACTCCGACGTGTAAAGACTAACAGTCACAGAAGTCTGATCAGCGGAGCGCTGGAACTAATACGTTCCTGTCGCACTCTGATCCAACGTCTGTGACTGTAATTCCCCCTGATTGCGGATCTCTGCGCCCTCGCTCCATATCCAAATTAGTGTATGTGTGCTCTGAGGCCCATGGGCGTGTGGCGCTTTATAAACATTTAAATAAATAAATAAATACGCTCCACCAAAAGCCTGTAAATGCTGCGCTTTCACTGCCCACTCAACTCAATGCTTGCGCTGCCACAGCAATATCAGTTAACACAATAACATTTCTCACAAGATAGAACTGAGTAAAGCAGTATACTTAACTCGCTGCCCGAGCAGCAAAGAAAGGATGAGCTAAAATGGCGCACAGTGTTTATGGGACTGGTTATGGACTATTGGTCAGAAAAGCAATGTGGTTTTAAAGGACCAATAATAATATGAACTACCAAAGACTCAAGCTACGTTGGGGATTGTAGTTTTATGCTTTGTTATATTAATTATTGTTGACGTTTTACTGCTCGAGATAGTAAAGAAAAGAGGAAGCATAATCCGAACCTCCGGGTCTTGACACAGAATTGAAGAATTATCTTTGTCCTTAACTCTGTGTTTTTTGCCCATTCTTCAAAATGTATGTGCTGCTATAATTATTGTCTGCATGGTGCTGTTACCATACTGAGTCTGCTTTAAAGCGCGGAGGGAGAAGAATACAAAGGGAAAGGGGCTGACCGGATATATAGAGGGTTCAGGGAAAGGAACGGAGCCCACATGTTGTTATAGTAGTTTTGTTTTGCTGTTTGCCCATTGAGAATCTTCAGCTGGACAGACAAGACAGAGGCTTCAGCAGCATCTCACATGTCTGGCAGAATATAGGACTCTAGTGAATGCCCCTTTCCCTTTCTATGATGGCGAGGAGCCTTGCCTCCACGTCGTCCCAGTACTTACCATTGAGGCCCTGCCTCCCCCACAGCAACTTTATTTTGTCTTTTTTCAGAGCTAATACCTCCCACCTACCCACAATACATCAGTGTTTTATTTCTTGTCTCTGACAGGGACTTGTTGTCTCTGGAGCGGGGTTCCGGGGAACGTCATTGGTGTGACTTCCATTGTGGCGTTCTTTGGCGGGGTGCATTGTGGACCCGGTAAGATGGGGCTCCCTAGCTCCCTGCAGGACTTCGGGTTTGGTTGAGCGGTTCTGGTTTGCAGGGGTTTGAGGTCCTTCTGTTTTTGGGGGATTTGGACTGTGGCCTCACCACGCTGGATGCACCCAATTCCTTATTGGCTCTGTGCCGTTTGCTACTGCGTTTTCATGCGCTGGGTATGTATGTCTCTTGCCCTGCCCTCTTCCGGTGGTTGCCTTGTTGCGGGCTGGGTTTTCCTCTCCCCGTTGGGCTTCCAGCTGGTTGCCCTAACTGTGGGCATGGGTAATGTCCTCTTATGTCACGAATTGCAGTGTCTCTGCGTTTCTGGCTTCCCGTTGTGCGTGGTTTCTTGGATACGGCTTCTGTTATTTCGCACAGACTACTGCTTGGTTGGCTGTGTGCCTGCTCTCTGGGGGCCAGTATGGGCAAACATTCTATGAAGAGGTGGCATGTGGACTCTCCTTCTGGTTATGGGAGTCCTGACAGACACCATGCCAGGAAAAAGCAGAAGAAGCCTGTGGCTTTGAAGTTTTCTTCGTCCCAGAAGGAAATCAAGGGCCTTTTGAGGAAGGCCATTGAGGAACATGAGGGTTCTAGAGGCAGGCTTAGGCATCGGGCTATACCATCCTCTTCGGCTTCATCTTCTTCTTCTACCTCCTCGGCCTCAACAGCCCATTCTCTGATGGTTTCTGACTGTGATGAGGAGGCAGAGGGCAAAAATCTCTTCCGTGAGGAGGTCGAGACTGTGATTTCTCAGGTTTGGGACTCCATGGGATTCTCTGTCCCTGCGGAGGGTAAGTGTTCTTCGGATCCCAAGATAAGGCAGGACAAGCACACTCTGAAGCTGGGGCTCTCCCAGATCTCTGATATTAAGACCAAGCTGCTCTGGGAATGGAAGGACCCGGAGCAGGTCACCATGCCTCACTTCATGGTGCGTCTCTACCCTCTGAAGTGCTGAGTAACCTATGGACCACAGGCCCTTAAGACGTAGGTTTATTGAAGGGGATAGGAGAGGTTAAAATAAGGCTTAAGCCAGGAGCAATTTTACCTCGAGCAAAACAGTACCCCATGTCTCGAGAAGCTGATGAAGGTATATTTCAGACTATTTCAGCAATTATGAATCAGGGGATTCTGGTGTCATCATATAATACTGCAGTGTATCCAATTAAAAAATCTAAAGGAAGGTCATGGAGATTTAATCAGGATTTGAAACCTCTTAACCAGATTGTAGATGCTGAGTTTCCTTTAGTTCCTAATTTGGCGACAACATGATGTAGCATCCCAGTAGAAGCTCGATACTTTGCGGTGATCGATTTGAAAAATGTATTTTTCTCGATACCGGTGCATAAGGACTCCCAAGACTTGCTGTGAGTCCCCATTGATCTTTAACAGAGTCCTACCGATGGATCTAGGCAATATCGATCTTGAAAGTGCGGTGATACAATATGTAGATGGCCTGTTAATTTCTAGTAAAACAGAATTTAGCCATCATGAAACTCAGAAACAAGTTTAAATCGGCAATACTGGATCAGTCAACCCCTCACAGCCTCTCAAAGGAGTCTGAATCAATGCAAGGTCTTTAGTCACTCACGCTACCGAAGTAGCAGACATCATATTATCTAATAATCTGGACGTCCTAGCAGTAACTGAATCATGGCTGCACGCAACAGCAGGTCCTGCACTACTACTAGTAATCCCAGACATCTACTCTAGCATCAGAGTTGACAGACCCATATCCAGAGGAAGAGGTATCGCCCTCATCTTCAGACACTCACTCGACATGAGATTAGCTCCCTCACCACCACTATACTCTTGTGAAATCCTCTCAGCTAAACTCCAAACCTCGCACAAATGTACCACCTCTATCCACTTAATCTACAGACCTCCTCAGCCACTTGGCGCCTTTGAAGAGGATATAATGACCTTACTCTCTGACAATATCAAACCCTGTCGCAAACTCTAATCCTAGGAGATGTCAACCTAGATTTCACTGACCCTAATGATCCCCCTGCCACCTCTCTAGCTAATACCTTACAGCTGAGGCAATCATGCCTCTTGCAATCTCTACCCTCTACTAAACACGACTGACCCCAACCTTCTAGTAGACGCTTGCAACTCCTCTAGGTCTAAAGCAATAGACTCAGTAGCACCTCTCAAAATGTGTAAAGGGAAACCAAGAGCCCATGTAAACTCATGGTTTACCACTGAGCTTAAAGCACTTCGCTCCAAAAAGAAAATTTGAATCTCTCTGGAAACATCACCCTCACCAGAGAACAAAACCAATTTAGTCACCATCTCCAACAAATACAAAGAAGAGATCATACGTACACCTATAACAATAGAATAAATCAAGCAGGCTCTAGAACCAAATAACTCACCATTCAGCGAGAAATGAAGACGGCCAACCCACCCACGGATTCCTGCATAAAAGACAAACTCTGGTGTACAAACATCCAAAATGCTCTCACCAATAGAATTTCCAGCCTACAGACTAAAATAGCAGATAAACGCAGACTACTCCTTAACCCGGCCTCCTCCATGCCCCCCTCAGAACCACCTATCTCACAGCCACAGGGCTTCAAATTCTCGAAAGTATCCGTACCTGAAGTACAAAAAATCATAGCATCCCTGAAACCCTCTAACTAGCAGGGCGACAGTTGCCCATCACAAATCATTAAAGATGCGACTGTGTCAATTATGCTGAATTTTATGATGATATACCCTGTGTGAAGGAGAATGGATTAGCAGGAGGGGAGATTATTTTTATTGATGGTTCTTCGAAAATGTATCAGAGTAGCGGTGAAAGGGTCCAAGGCTACGTCTCATTTTTCAGCTCAAGCAGCAGAATTAGTAGTGCTTATTGTCACAATTGATAAACATGAAGGCCAGGAAGTGACGGTGTACAGTGACTCTGCCGATGTCATGTCAACTGTACACGCAGGTTCAGCATGTTGGAAGAGGAGAGGCTATCCCCGTGCAGATGGCTCTCTGGTGCAGCATGCGTCCTTATTGGAGAGACTCATTAAGGCACTACAACTCCCAGTAGCCGTAGCCGTCGTAAAATGTGCACTGCATACTAGGCAAACAGATTTTATCTCTTGAGTGAATGAAGCCGCAGACCTAGAAGCCAAAAGGGTTGAATAGTCTCCAGAAATTTCGAGTTTTGGCACTGAGAGTATTAAAGATAATTCAGTTACAACTATGTTAGTGCAAGAGGTGTTTAATGAATTGTCAATGAATAGAGATTCAAGGACGTGGATCACAGGAAGAGCAAGAACTGTGGAAATGAAGGGGGTGTTCTTTATCCACCACAGAAGCATTATGTACAGGACAGCACTGGAAAGCCATTGATGTCAGTAACTTTATTAAAAGTTGCCCTTGAACAGCTGGATTATCCCGCGCATATGACTAGAGAAAGTCTTGCTGCTATTATTGCAGAAGACTGGTTTATTCCTAATTTGTAGGAACACGTTGGACTATTTATGCTTATTTGCATCATGTATCAAAAGTTTACTCCTGGGCATACACTGAGAACGATCTGAGGAGTAATGTAAGCATTTACATATTGACTATGTCGATATCCTGCTGACATGTAATTGATATATATTAGTGGTGGTGTGTTGCTTTTCTAGGTGGATCGAGGTGGGTCCGTGTATACAACATGAAGCCAGTTGTGCAGCAAAGTTTTTAGTGCGTGAAGTATTCCCGAGGTTGGGTGTGTGTGAAGTGATAACATCGATAATGGGCTGCATTTTATCAATGAGTTATTTGAACAGATAGGGCTTCTATTAAGTATAAAACACAAGTTGTCTTCTGCTTATCACCTGCAAGTGAATGGAAATGTGAAAGACTCAACGGTATCCTCAAATAGTTTAAATTGACTCTGAGAAATGGATGGTTGTATTGCCTACCCCTGGCCTTATATACCCTTCGGAATCAGCCAAGATCGGACCACCACCTCAACCCGCATGAGCTAGTTACAGGGCTTCGCATGAGAACCCCCTCACACCTCTGTCAAAGATTAGGAGTGATGCCCAGAGTGTAGCTAAAACTTTAGGTGATGAGATGCATGATTATTTGACATGTATGACTACCAGTATTTCTTTCATTTCAGATCAAGTCAAGCATCAGGGGGGAAGATCTAAAAATACGGAAGAAGATAATTCAGCAACCAATCCAAGTGAACTATTACCACCACCTAAGCTATATTTTGGGGACCTAGTCCTGATCAAGAATTTCAGCAGGAAGTGGCATGAGCCTTGCTTCCATGGCCCATTCTGTGCTGAAGAAGTCTCCCCTTCTGCAGTTAAAATACAAGGAAGAAGAGCTTGGCTGCACTTAAAGGACGTGACGATTTGTAAAGGTGAGATCCTCCCTCCCACCATTGCAGATTCAAAAACAGTACAAGAAGTAGAATTGCAGCAAAGAAGAATGATGATAAAGCAATGCGTGATTAACACCTACTTAATTTCGACTGGAATTCAATAGACACTCCTTATATATATTTTAGCAGCGAATGCAAGGAATTTTGAAATAAACCTTTAGAAATATATTGAAGCAGAGAATAATGCATCAGAGTTATACCTAAACGTCAGTTCTTGATCAGAAATTGGAAACAAGATCAGTATCCAGATTCATTTAATGGAGAATATTTGTTTTAAGTGATAAAAACACATGGTACCTGTCGACAGTGATGTTCATCGGCTTATGGTTGCTGTCTTTGTGTTAATACTTCAATCTTACCCTGCTGCTGTTAGAAGAGAGGCTAATATTCATACTCTTTTACAGGATCCTAAAAACGGTCCAGTGATAAGAAGACTCCTTATTGCTATAATTGAACAATTTATACAGCTCCATACATAAAAGAAAGTTGATGATTGTATTAAAAATGATTAATGAAGAAGATGGCATGATCATAGAGAATGAACAATTTCAGCAAACAGTAGGATGGTGTGAGAAGTGGTTACCCAGATTTGTATGCATGGTAAATATTTGCATGATTGTTCTTGTTGTCTTTCTGTTCATCATCTTTTACAATCTCTATCATCTTAATGTGTCTACTGAAGAAAGAGCTCTTATGGTTCTTCACACTATAAAAATGAATAATGACAAAATCTTTGATCTATACAAATATATTGGGAGACATAATAGATGCAGATGATGATAATGAAGGGATACATACATATCTAGATAATGCAACTAACCTAGGGAATAACATGTGGTATCAACACATGAAAAAGGTGGTGTTAACAGAATCTGGTGCAAGCTGTTATGTCTGCTCTCGCATCCCCTATGCCAAGAATACAGTACCGACTTTAATTTCAAAGGAGGTTCCAGCACACAATGCGAAGTACCTCAGCCATCTTCCAGTGTGCACTACTCGAGGGAAGTTTCAAGGAAGTTGGGCAACCTTGCGCTGGAGATCATTCCATACCAGGATGACTATATCAAGACCACACAAATGGGGAAGGAGCCTGGATGGAAAAGCAAGATGCTTGTGTATCCTGCTGTGGGACAGAAGAGAATGAATTGTCCTGATGTGACAGAAATGGCAGGATCACCTGGATGTTGGCAACACACTCAAATGTTGATCTATGGACAAGAGCATACCAAGAAGAGATGGGAAGAAGGAATGGTGTCCTGTGCAGCTCATCTTCTGAAGACGGACTACGTGCAAGAAGTTCAGAAAGTGAAACATGGGTAGAAGACGAATCAGGCCCATTAGTTGTAATCCTGTTGGTTAATGCGTCACTATGCTTCCGAAAACACAGAAAGAACCATGTGGGATATAACAAAGAATGCAAGACCACAATTGACGTCCCCAGGATGGGAGAAGGGACAGACGTCCTTATGGATCGATATTGGGCTTGTGGATCTAGAGCCCATATGAGGTTGCCCAAGGCTTGGGGCGGAGTATGTTCCCTGGTACTGATCAATGGTCCAGGATTATTGATTCCTCAGAGCAATCCGAACATTGGTGAATTTCCCAAAGCTGATGCCCATTTGCAAAAGAGAAGATCACTTGAACTCCTACGGATAAAAAGAGAACATGATTTCTCACCCAAATCAATAACAGTGTATAAGACCATTCCTGAAGAGCACAAGTTGTTCATTAAGACTTCTATGATAATGACAGCTATATTTATGCCTGGAATCCAAACAGTGGCAAATGGAAAATGGTTGCAGATCACTAGGTGGGAGCTCCTACAGACAATCAATGCTATCATAAAGGGATTCAACGCCATTAAAAAAGAGCTGAGGGCCATACGACTAATGACCCTCCAGAATCGGTATGTCCTTGATATGATCACAGCAATAGAGAGAGGAGTTTGTGCCAAAATCGGGCCATCATGTTGCATATTCATACATTCTTTCGATGACCAGAATGGAACCTTGACAGAGGCCATAACGTTGTTGACAGACCTGCAAGCCAAAATGGAAGACGAGACATATGATATTGAAGATGACAGCTAGTTTGCCTCTTTGTTTTCATGGATTCCACAGTGGTTAGTGAATATATTTAAGATTCTTGCAGTAATACTGGTGTTTGTAATGTTTGGATTCTGTGTGGTCAGGGTGGTGATTGCCCAGTGCAAGAAAACGGCAAAGAAAGTAATAGGAATGAAGATCATGATCGATGTCAAACCTGAACGAAACGCCAAAGAGCTGACTGATGAAGCTGTCAGGAAATACATCGAGACCAGCATCCTAGCACCTGAGAGAACAAAGTTCTTGTATCCAAAGAATCATAAGAAGTACGTGGGACGATGGGTCTATTGTACCCCGAATGGACAATGTAACTACATGAGTGTAAATGAACTTGTGAAATCAGCAAGCACCCTGAGGGGGGTGATAAAAATAGGGACAACTAAGAAACACTTCTTTAAGAGAAAATAGCAGGATGTGGAAACGATTAAGGAGGTGGTTGAGGACTCGGCCAGAGGGGGGGAATGTAGAGGAGCAGCTGCATGCCTCTGCAGGAAACCCTTCTTGCCTACCCCCATATGTTGGAGATCTGAGACTGTGCAGTGTTTGACACCAGCAGTTGTGCCAATACTGCAGCGTGTGTTCGAAAGAAGATACCCATCGAGACAACCCTATCAAAGTATCCTAGAAGTGATGACAACCTAAGGGAGGAACTCCCTGAAGGAATATGAAAATTATTAAAGAAAGCAGCTAGTGACGTCACCAGAGACATAAATGACGTCCCGTGATACTGGCTGAAAAGGATGTATGGATCCTACAGAAACTAATGATGAAGTAAAGAATCAAGAGAACCTTTTAAATACGAAGAAGGAAGATTATACGTGCACGTAGTGCTGCAAAGAATTAACTGTTCAACAATTGTACAGACCCTGACACGCAAGTAGATTAAGTCATCATAGAAGCTGGCTACACATAGTGAATAGAACGCAGGTGAAGCCGCCATTGTATAGAAGCTGGACATCGGTATCATGAATTTAGTAAGAAAGGACCCATGAAGAGGAAAGGGAATACTGTGTCGCAGCAAGAATAAGTTGAACCGTGGAGCTACATGGCGAGTGCTACGCTCATCTGGCTCCCACAGGGGCGTCGATCGGACCCGAACAGCTGCAGACTCCACCAACGTAATGCGGAGTGCAGAGATTACAGACTGGACTGGTCCTCCTAATCTCGTCTACTTGATCCGTAGAAGTATTCTCCTGCAAGTGGAGAGAGGAGTTTAACCACCTGTGGATTCTAGCGATGGCACCCCGCTGTTCTCCCCACCAATCACCTCCGAAATTCCCTTTCAGTAATCTCACCTTATATTCTTGAAAGATGAGCTCTCCATCCTGCGTGGATTGCAGGGGCGCATAGATACTAGTTATTTCACTGGTTCGACGGGGTTGGGAGAGTTCCGGATGAGTATTGACTCTGAGGTTCCTGGCGAGGACCAGTAAGTATACAGTTCATAGAGTTCAATATGTCCGATGTTCACTCTTGTCCCATTCCTATCTTATCTTGCAGCTGAGTCCGAGAGAAGTTGGTGTCATGGCAGCTGATGGCGTGCAGGTAAGAGTCTGTATTACCCGACGCTGTCCGGTAAAATGATACATGTATTTGACGTGTTGTTTTCTCTCGGTTTACAGGTGCGGCGTATGAGGATGTGGAGAGTTAAAAAATAATGCCCCCGGTGGTAAATCAGGTAAGTCTACGGTGGCAAAAGAGATTGTATTTGTTGGCTCTCTCGGCTCACCTTGTTGTTTCTTTTGTCCCCTAGGTGCCGGAGTTCAGCGAAGAAATGATTGAGGCAGCGCCAAATCGAAAGATGCTGTGAGGACTGGTGAGTATGGCGCAGCGCTGCAGCTGGCGATGCGACGCGTGCAGAAATAACTTCCTTTCCAGGTTCAGAGACGTGATGGATCCGAAATCATGTGAGGAACTGAATAATGTTTGTTTTCTAACCTTGCCTCTTCTTTCCTCTTCTTCTAGGAGCTCGGATTCAAGACGGGCGTGGCTGGATGCTGACTTGCAGGCACGGTTAGCGTTACGCTGCTGAGTGCAGAATAGCGCGAAGTGTGTGCTGCTGTTCGGGCGTGGTTTAAATAGCCTCCAAAGTAGTCCCAGGTAAGAAGTTCCCCAGAACCACACCCGAGTAAAAAATAGTCCCTGTAGTAAAATAGTCCCATCCAGGCCTCACGTTGGCTTGGATTCATTTGCAGCATGGTCTGCATGAGGTAAGTAATGTCTATGAGCCTGGCGCTTATGGCGCCAGGACTGAACCCAGACAGCCCCCCAGCTGGGGCTGCTGGGATTTTAATAAATATCTGGATGCCAGCTCCCGTGGCTGATGGGCTTGATCAGGGCATCATGACAGCGAGGTGGTCTGGCCTGGAGTCAAGACTTAAGCAGCCAAGGTCAGCTATCTATTCTGGAAAGGAACGAAAGTGCGAAGGATGAATCATCCCTTGTTAAGGTGCAAAGAAAGAACACAAAGAGTGCCAAGTTTTATTCATTTAGAGCATTTAAAAACCTGCAAAATGGACCAGATCGTGAGGATGAAAATAGAGTTCGATCTTGGAGTCCTAGAACACAATAGTGAGTGCTCACACTCCCAAATATTCTGAAGACAAGGTTACTTTTGAAAGGCCAAGTTCAAAGACAATCTTCATGGCAGAATGCATGGATGATGAGAGATGCTGGGCAAATTGGGTGGGGAGGTAGCGTCATGCCCATCTCCCTGCACCTGGGTCTGAGCTTACGTGCTGCTGAGTGAACCAAATGTTTCGGACATAGCACAAGCATGCCAACCAATTGTAGTGGTCCATATAACAAAGGACCTTATAGTTTGAAAACCAATGAGAAACCGTGTATCTAATTTTTTTGAGAATTACATGTTTTAGAGGTAGGTGTGGTCCAGCTGATCGGTGCTGCCTTGATGGGTGCTACTTGTGCGACCGGTGCTGCCTGGATGGGTGCAGCTTGTGTGACCTGTGCTTCCTGGATGGGTACAGCTTGTGCAACTGGTGGTGGCTTACTGGGTGCTGCTTGTACGACTGGTGCTGCCTGGATGGGTGAAGCTTGTGCGACCAGTGCTGCCTGGATGGGTGCAGCTTTTACGACGTGTGGTGGTAGCTCAACGGGTGCAGCCTGTGCTTCCATGGTGGCTCAATGGGTGCAGCTGGGTGGCAGTTGTGCCTGTTAAGGCTGTGGTGTCCTTGGTGGAGCCCCTTGAGGTGCTTGGATGGGCGTCTTCATTGTCAGATGATGTTCCTGAGGGAGTCAGAAAGGAAGGTTGTCAGTGAACAGTGTGGATTGATGAGGCAGAGATACATGCATTATTTTGTTTGTACCTGTACTGTGTCTGGGACATGGCAGGGTAAATGGCATGGTGCACACATGCTTGTGTCATGCGTACTGTGCGTGTGGATGTGTGATGTCCGTACATGGTAGAGTGTTGTGCCATTGATACTGTTGTGGTGTACTGACAATTGCTGGGTACTTTGTTAAGGGTGTGACCATCACGCTATGGGATGTTGGGTTTGGGAGGGATGTGGCATTAATGGGGTCACCATGTGCAAGCTCTCTGTAGTGCTTACAGGGATTGGTGGGCATTTCTGCTCATGGATCAGGCTGGCTGGGACGAGGGAGTCACATGTTGCCTTTGTGTGTGATGCTGGTCATTTGTGGGTCGAGATGGGGCTTAGCACTGATCGATGTGACTTTGTGCCAGGCTAAGCATGCCAGGCATGCCAGGCCCACATGCATTGAGCTGTGGCAGGGTAATGTGTGTCTGTGCGGAAGCGGAAGCATGTTCTGTTGGCCGTTCAGGGTGCCTGTGCTGTGTTCAAGGTGTATTAGTGGTATAAATCATGTTTTGAGCAGGGTGTATGTCGGTTTATGTACCCAGGTTACTGGTCTCTTGGGAGGGAACATGCAGGTTTTTTTGGTGTTGTGGACAATGCACTTGACATTCATGTCATATATTGGTACAGTAGTGGGTGCTGGGTGGACCGGGAGGTTGACATTACATTGGGGTTACGTGTACTCACGAGCCTCTTCAGGTGTCCTGGTCTAGGCCTCTGCATCACTGACACCTTTGATGGCCTTGAGGTGCAGCACACTGCTACACGTCTCCTTCCAGGGAAGCAGGCGTTTTGGGGATGCGCTCTCACCACCTGTGGACATGCCCCATCTGTGCTGGGCCGAGAGGTGGTTGCACACTCTCAGTTGTAGGTCGTCCCATCTCTTGTGGCAGTCTCGCACTGTGCGATGGGTTGTGCCAAATGCATAGACTTTCTGGGAAACTTCCTCCCAGATGCTCTTCTTGCGCAGCTGGGCCTGCCTGCGCTGGTCGTTTGAGAAGAGCTCTGCAGCATGCTGGCCAATGGTGTCTTATAACATGTTTAATTCAGCCTCGCTGAAGCGTGGCTTGCGCTTTCGGATCTCACAAACTCTTGATTCCATGGTAAAGGTGGAGTTTCAGGGCTCAGGAGTGGTGGATGTGGCCTGTGCTTTCAGGATTGCAATGGATTGTGTTTTTTTAATGGCCACCGGCCGATTTCCTTTTAAGGTGATTGCTCTTAAAAGTGCCGGTGTCCGGGTTGCGGATTCGGAGTAACCGGCACCAAGGACGACAGTGTTGGCATTTTTTGTGGGTTTTGATGGTGTTTTCGGCATGCCAGTACCACAGTTTCTAGCATGCTGGAATGCTCGTGCATGCCAATACGTAATCATCTGGAGTTTCCGGCATCACGGATTTCCGGATACGGTGGCACCGGCATGCCGCAAAATCGGATTTCTTACCGTCATACTTGTAATGAAGCCCATGAGCCAGAAAATTGAACAAGCCTTGAGGAAAAATTTCAATCAGTTAGACATGGTAACATACCCGAGAGAGATTCAACACTACAAGGCAATAGTCTTAAAAGGCTAAAACACTTCCCTAGATAGTACATATCAAAACAGCAACTTACTCAGAGAAAGGAATGGTCAAAATCACCAAGGAAATGTGAAACCCTGCATCATGATAGCAACAAACATTTCCAGAATAAAGTGAAAAATAAAATAATTAGCCATACATACAGCACAAACTCATGGAATTGACGTAATCCTTCCGAATGACAACCCAATAATAGTCCCAACACACAACCCTTTCAACCCAATAACAATCCAAACACACAACTCTTTCAAACCAATCACAGTCCCAACACACAACCCCTTCAACCCAATCACAGTCCCAACACAAAAGCCTTTCAACCCAATAAAAATCCCAACACACAACCCTTTCAACCCAATCACAGTCCCAACACACTAACCCTTCAACCCAATCACAGTCCCAACACACAACCCTTTCAACCAAATCACAGTCCTAACACACAATCCTTTCAACCCAGTAACAATCCCAACACACAACCCTTTCAACCCAATCACAGTCCCAACACACAACCCTTTCAACCCAATCACAGTCCCGACACAAGAGCTTTTCAACCCAATAACAGTCCCAACACACCACTTTCGACCCAATTACTGTCCCAACACACCACCCATTCAACCCAATAACAGTCCCAACATACAACCTTTAAACCCAATAAGAGTACCAACACACAATCCTTTCAGCCCAGTAACAGTCCCAACACACAACCCTTTCAACCTAATCACAGAAGGCGACTTCCAAATTTTGGAGACGGAAAGTAACAAAGCCAGCTCTGCCGTGGACCACTGCACACCAGACATTCAGAAAGAAATCCCTTACAAAAAAAAGTCTGCTGCACTATTTCTGAATAGACTATTCACTGAAAATAGGCATTTAGCTCGATCTAATAAACCCCTTCTCAAAAACACCAGTGGAGACCTAGATGATTCCACTCACTGCCGACCCATCTCAAATATACCCTATCAGGCTTCAAAATGTAATTGTTTCTCTATATCGCGCTTCCTACTAGACTCTCACCTCTAAGCGCGGGACCGGGAATCGGACCTGTGCTTCTCTGCGCTTTCTTGTTTCCAAAATGGGCCAGTTGCTCCTGAGCTATCTCAGCATACATTTTAGTCAAATCCTGTAACACATAGATGCCAAACACTTACTAGATCACACATAAGTAGGTCTCAGACAAATGAGAAGAGCAGAATCTGCATTTATATCCACCTCTGCTAACCTAAAAATCAATGCAAACATTAGAGATCAGTGGCTTCTGGTGCAGGGCCTCATACTCCTGGAGATCAGTGGCTTCTGGTGCAGGGCCTCAGAATCCTGGAGATCAGTGGCTTCTGATGCAAGGCCTCAGACTCCTGGAGATCAGTGGCTTCTGGTGCAGGGCCTCAGACTCCTGGAGATCAGTGGCTTCTGATGCAGGGCCTCATACTCCTGGAGATCAGTGGCTTCTGATGCAGGGCCTCAGACTCCTGGAGATCAGTGGCTTCTGATGCAGGGCCTCATACTCCTGGAGATCAGTGGCTTCTGATGCAGGGCCTCAGACTCCTGGAGATCAGTGGCTTCTGATGCAGGGCCTCATACTCCTGGAGATCAGTGGCTTCTGATACAGGGCCTCATACTCCTGGAGATCAGTGGCTTCTGATGCAGGGCCTCAGACTCCTGGAGATCAGTGGCTTCTGATGCAGGGCCTCAGACTCCTGGAGATCAGTGGCTTCTGATGCAGGGCCTCATACTCCTGTAGATCAGTGGCTTCTGATGCAGGGCCTCAGAATCCTGGAGATCAGTGGCTTCTGGTTCAGGGCCTCAGACTCCTGGAGATCAGTGGCTTCTGATACAGGGCCTCATACTCCTGGAGATCAGTGGCTTCTGATGCAGGGCCTCAGACTCCTGGAGATCAGTGGCTTCTGATGCAGGGCCTACTCCTGGAGATCAGTGGCTTCTGATGCAGGGCCTCAGAATCCTGGAGATCAGTGGCTTCTGGTTCAGGGCCTAAGACCCTGGAGATCAGTGGCTTCTGATGCAGGGCCTTAGACTCCTGGAGATCAGTGGCTTCTGATGCAGGGCCTCAGACTCCTGGAGATCAGTGGCTTCTGGTTCAGGGCCTAAGACCCTGGAGATCAGTGGCTTATGATGCACGGCCTCAGAATCCTGGAGATCAGTGGCTTCTGATGCAGGGCCTCGGACTCCTGGAGATCAGTGGTTTCTGATGCAGGGTCTCATACTTCTGGAGATCAGTGGCTTCTGGTTCAGGGCCTGGGACTCCTGGAGATCAGTAGCTTCTGGTGCAGGGCCTCAGACTCCTGGAGATCAGTGGCTTATGATGCAGGGCCTCGGACTCCTGGTGATCAGTGGCTTCTGATGCAGGGCCTCGGAATCCTGGATATCAGTGGCTTCTGATGCAGGGCCTCGGACTCCTGGTGATCAGTGGCTTCTGATGCAGGGCCTCGGAATCCTGGATATCAGTGGCTTCTGATGCAGGGCCTCGGACTCCTGGTGATCAGTGGCTTCTGATGCAGGGCTTCAGACTCCTGGAGATCAGTGGCTTCTGATGCAGGGCTCAGACTCCTGGAGATCAGTGGCTTCTGATGCAGGGCCTCAGACTCCTGGAGATCAGTGGCTTCTGATGCAGGGCTCAGACTCCTGTGGCTTCTGATACAGTTAAGCATGGATCCTTATTCAGGAGATTGATCGAAGCTCGACTACAAAACATAACATTTCAGTGAAGGAAATATAACACACGAAAAATAACCTATGGAGTCTCTTCACCATAGAGCCAGAAAACTGGCTAAAATAAGCTCCCCTCCCCTGAGCACCCTTGTAACAATAGACTAGCCTGTGAACCTTTGGCATGTTGGTGTGATCTTTTCAACTTTGGTCGTGGCGAGAGCTGTCTTTGAAGTTTTTGTTGTGATGAATTTGATATTAAAAATATGTGTTTTCTTTTCACGATCTACAGTTTAGTTCCTGAAGGAGGGGTTGTTGTTCCCAAAGTACGTTGAGCATCGACTACATCTTTGAATTGGATGTTTATTATAGATTTGAATATCAAAGATTAAAATACACTGCGTATTTTATTTGGACAATCATTTATGTTTTTTTTCTCGCTTCGAAGCATTGTCTAACTTATGTCATTATTTTAGCCAGTTTTCTGGCTCTATGGTGTGCAGGGGACGGGAGAGCTCAAAGATGGGGCTCTTTTTTCCAAAATGTGATAGAGACTGGCACAGACATATAAAGCATGATCGAGGGCCTGCTGATTGTGTTACAGCCCATAGAGCGGCATCTCATCTCTTGTGTATTTTTCACTGTGGTGTACAAGTGCACATTCATTCACTTGTGGCCCATCTGAACTGAATAATGATCAAGTGTCTTCTTGTTGTGCAATACTTTAGTGACTGACATGAAGTATTCATATAGCCGACACCCAGCTGGTGTCCACAGCGATTCGTTATTTATTTAATTATCATGGAGCGCAGCACCGGTGCATCTGGTTGCCATCTCTGCATTCCGTGCTGTGCGTTGTGCTGCACCCTACGAGGCCCCTATGCTTTGAGTGTCATGTGTTGTAACGCGGAATGGGGAGCACAGGCGACGTGGGTGCGCCACTCCATAATCCCCAAATGTTCTCAACAGAGCAGATATCAATAAAGTTTATACTGACTGAACCTCTCAGGACCTTTGTATTCTTCTGGCTCTCCCTTTGCCTGAATGTATGTATGTGTCTTCTTCATGTGCTTCCTAGTCTTCTTCTCTTTATCTGACCTCCTCTCTGCTAGGCAGGATTGGCTCTTCGTTGGATGGTGCACTGAACTGTTTGCTGGTTCTGTATGGTGAAATACTGCGAATTCCCAACGGCATGCCAGCACTACTTCTTTCACTTCTTCTCTTCCTCTGGTAGATTTCTGCCATGTACCACTTCTTTCCTACTTTGACTGTTAGTGTGTCTTGTGTATTCCAGTGACAGTCAATGGTCCACTGTACTTGGACGAGGTGACCTCGTCCTCTGCGGCAAAAGTGTTTTCACCACGTCTTCCACCTGTATCTCTCTAGCACGTGTTGAGTTGCGTGCATCAAAGGTTTCTCTCTGGTGCATCTGATGAATTGCCAATATTCTCCTGATCTTTGAGACATCAATAGCTTGCTCTTTGTAATTCTGGTGTGCCCATGCTAGGTTCCGCTTTGCATTGGCCCTTCCTCCTCTCATTAGCTCGAATGGCCTCTGTACTGCTTCATGGCAATTTACACAACATGCTGTTGCCTACTGAATTACTTCCTTGATCATGCGATTTTCTCGCTCTATTTGGCCATTACCGTTCGGGTGGTAAAGGAACACCTGGATGTGCTTTATGTCGTTCCATGTCAGGAAGTTTATCATCTCCATCGATACGAATTACAGTCTGTTGTCCGAGACTACTGCCTCTGGTCATCCTTCTCTCCTGAAGACTCTCGCGAGAGCCTGAATGGTTGACATGTGGTTTTCTCACCCATGGATTCTGTTTCCCGCCGACTTGGAGGTGTAATCCACCAGTACCAAGGCATATTTGTGTTCTGCAGGCATGCGATCCATGAGACCAATGAAGTCTATCCCACTTTATGTCAGGGACCATGCAACCGATTTCTCCTCCTTTGCATACTGCACGCGCTGCGATGTGCCTCTCTATATCACTGTCCAGGCACGGCTACCAATAGTGCTGGCGTAGTAT
The DNA here is from genome assembly GCF_040938575.1 of Ambystoma mexicanum. NCBI lineage: Eukaryota > Metazoa > Chordata > Amphibia > Caudata > Ambystomatidae > Ambystoma > Ambystoma mexicanum. The sequence goes on along the minus strand of NC_090926.1, from coordinate 1,162,252,519 downwards.
CTGTTTCAACAGCGTGCAGCCCAAATGACCTTCATGAGAAAGGGCCAAAAACGTATTCATGATTGACGCAAGCAGAATGAGCTTGTCGGCTCTGCACAGCAGATCTCCAAATATGATTTCGGCTTGTATGTTTCTATAGGGACACAGTTGGTGCGGAATAGTCGTCTCTGATGGGCATCCTGCCTTGGTTAAGGTAGGTAGCTGTCAGAAAGTAGTGTCAGCCTTGGTTTGCTGCAGGCGATACACTGATATGGTGTGTGCAGTGTGTTCTTCTGAATCTTATATTTATGCTACAATGCAGTCATTCGCATCCCATTCATTGCTGGCCTTGTGTGGAAGAGTTCCCCTGAACAGGCAATCCACTTACGAATTCAATCTTAATGTACATTCTTGCAATTTAGCTGCGAGTCTAGCCAGCCTCGGTGTGACTTTTCTCATGACTCCTGGTTATGATGTGAAGAAGAGGCTTGTGATCTGTGCGGAGCGTGAAATGTCCTCCCCCCAGGTATAATTCCGGAAGTGTTCCGTGGCACAGGCACACATGCGCAACTCTTTCTCTATGACCAAGTAATTGTGTTCTAATTCTGTGAGAGTATGAGAGGCAAATGCCATAATGGAGTTGCTTTCGATCTGCTTCTGCATCATGGTCCCTCCTAATCCATAGGCGCTGGCATCGGTTGTGATAATCGTGTGCTTTTCAGGAACAAAAAGATGAAGAGAGGGGCACTCTGCATGCTGGATTTAATGGTATCGAAAGCAACTTGGCAAGCTGTTGACCACCCAAAAGAGGCATTTTGCTTCAGGATGAGCCTGAGAGGTTGGGGTTTTGATGAAAACGCTGCTTCTGACAACCACATTAAGAATTGGAGTTGCTCTTTCATGGTCGGTCTGGGAGCCTTTATGATTGCTTCAATTAGCGACACTTTAGGGCATATTCCAGTGGCCAAATTGGTGTAGACATCAGACTTCTCGAACATTCATTTTATATTGCGCCATGTGAGTCTGCTGTATTCCAACGTGCTTAGCACTTGTGCAAGGGTGTTGCTGTGCGATTGCTCATCCCTCCCATAAACCAGGATGTCATCCTGAAAAAACGTCACATGGGGAATGTCCCTGGGGATTTTGGTAGCAAAGCACTGGACCATTGCAGCCGAAGCGAGAACAAATGGCATCCGTGTGCACAGGAAGGTGCCTTCCGACATCACAAATTATTGCGTTATATATTGAGTCCAGCCTTAACCAGTGGAATTTCTCCCCATCCCCCGATCAAGGAACCCTGCAATACTTGCTTAAGTCGTTTAGCTCAGCTTTACTGAAGACTCATATAGAGTCACACAAATATCCCCCCTGTGCTCACAGTGAGCCAAGAACCAGGCCGGGTATAGGAAATATATTTGTATATTCTTTTATTATAGGTAACAGAAATCACACTAGACTACTACACACCACCTTCTTTATGCCTCACAAATAACTTCTTGTGTATCACAGCAATGGGTAAGGAAAAACACAAATTACAATACTTTCCTTTCTACAAATTTCAAATTAAATGATCATCAACACTGGTCCATGTATAAAATCACTTTACATTTGCAATGCTGTATAATTTCGATTTTCCTGCATGCTTAAAAGGCAAGCAGTTGGATTACAGATTTGTACCAATTGTAATGGAGGCATGGTATCACAAGTATGATACTGACACAAAAGGTACAATTGGTTAAACCTTTATTGAATTCTTGTGGTTTGGAAAAACTCCTACTCTGCCCTATAGCTAAGATGTGAGTAGTCTCTAACATCAAATAATAAAGAAAACACAGTCCTAGTCAGTCTGTGAAATCAAAATGGCCTTAACTGCAAAACCTAATGACTGTCCTACCTCCAGAGGCGTTGCTAGGGGAGGTCTAAGGGGGCTATAGCCCCGGATCTTTTGGTTGTAGCCCAGATAGAATCTCAGGGGCTACAACCAAAAGGCTAACTAGCTCCGAATCCCGACAGTCCCAAAATTAACATAGCCCCGGATCTTTTCCAGACCTAGCTACACCCCTGCCTACCTCTTATAGAAAAAGTGTGTAAAGGGGAATATGTATGCAAAGATAATCAATGGAAAAATACAAAGAATCAAAGTGGCTGAGTCAGCTCTCTTTCCCACGTTGGACAGCACAGAGTCACAGAGTAAGGCGATCCCCATAGACCGGATGACACACTCTGGCTAAAGTTCTCAAAACAAAGCAGTTCAAAATGTGGATCGAGGCCCGCCTAGCTTCCACGTTAAAGTCGCTCTTCCAGCGTTATAAAACAGTTAAAAAAACATGGATCTAGGCTTGCCTGACTTTCTACGTTAAAGTCACTTTTCCAGTGTTAACAAAAGTCCTTTCAACGTTCAACAGAAGGGTTCACAGTTCAATCAAAAGTTCACATAGGCCTCACTCGGTGTGGCTCAAACCTTTTACTCACAACACTGGCAGGGGTTCCCTTCCCCAAAGCTTTATTTACCTTTGTTAGGGTTCCCTTCCCCTAACTTATCACATTTCACTTTTGGTCTCGCTCAGTCGGGCCTGGATCTTTCCCTGATTTCGAAGACTTTCAAATGTGCAAGGCTTTTACTATAGACCTCTGCAGGACAATTTCGACTTTCACTTCAACTCGCACTCTTCTGTTATTTTCGCCAGAGCTTTCTTGGTCTATGGAGTTTGATCTCATAAGCACTAGAGTTCAATATTCACTCTCTACTTCCCCTTTTGTCATGGTCATTCTTGTTCATCACACTCTTTAAAGTTCATTCACTTCGCTGCTGTTTAATAAAACAATTCACCTTTCACAGAGATTTTTGAGTGGTCTACTTCCTTTCGTTGGACCAAGCCACTACTCTGTTTCAATGGATTTACAGATATCAGTAAATTAAATGTTCACCATAGGTCTGCCTTTCTTCACATTTCATCTACATGCATGCAGCCTTCTATTGTGCAATATACTTTTGCAACTTCAATCTTCCTTTAACACACACCGGTCTTTAATGTCACTCACCATTGCACCGGCTTAGTGCTTTCCTTTCTTGTCTTTGCCTTTTGATTCACAAGTCAAGATGAATACCACAGGCTTGGCCTCCCCTCCCCAACTCTGATGTGCACCCGAGAGGGTTGCAGGTGACTTTGAAACACAATGCCGTCTTCTTGTCTGGATTTTGTGCTTTTCCACGTATCTCTTAAGATTCTTTGGAGGCAACGACTTCCTGCAGGGAACTCCTGGGTTCCTTTACCCCAGGCTCTCCTCCTTCAATCAGTTGCTCTTCTCCAGTAAGTTCGCCTTCACCCCAGAAGTTCTGCTTTTTCTCGTGCGCCACCTTGCCCAGAGTTTGTCTCTATGTTCTGCCTTTTATCCATATGGGGAGAGCTAATGGGTATCAGATATATGTGATTAAAGTCAAGTGTCCGGCTTTTCCTGAACCGATTAGCGGGACATGTCCAAGGGGATGTGTTATGGTTAGCCTTGTTACTCTCAATCGCCCACTTCCTCGGTCCAGTGTTTTTGTGGAAAAGGGACGGGGGGTCGGAACATCAGAGAATCCTATGAAATAGAATGGGTCATGGGTACGGGAAAGGGGGAATACCATGTCTCGCCATCGGTCGCTTCACCCCCACTCCCTGAGGACCCCTCACCCAGGTGATCCTGCCGCACTGGTCCACCCTCAGGAACTGAATCCAAAAGCAATGGCCGTACCCTGGCCACCTGGATAACAAGTCCCTGAGGACTAGCAGGTGAGACACGCTTTGCTTTCTCACACAATGCATAGGAAAGTTATGATTTCACCCACATATTTGCTCAAAATAAGCAAAGGATGATTTAGCAGTGGGTTTTTCAGACCCCCCTACTTTGTTCTGTGTTCGGAAAGTTAGACAGAAAAATTGGGATGATTGAAAAATGTTGGATTTCAGACCCTCCTCCACTTAAATGCTTGTGTTGGGAAAGCTTGCAGTTTAGGGATTTTTTAAGTTTAGGGACAAAGACACTCTTCTTCCTAAAGAAGTCGGGTGAACAGGAAAAATGTGATCACCCAAGTAAATTACAGTCTATCGTTTTCAGCGCATACCAGGAATGAGCTTTGTTAATTTCAAATTTTAACAAAAATCACCCCGTGGTCTTCTGCCAAGGGAAAGTGTTTACATTTATATTTTTAGTTAATTAGACTGAGATCTACAAAGTTCTGCCCCCCGCCCACTATAAAGGGAAAGGACTTAAGGCAAGGAGACTCTGCCACATTTTGGTTTCCCATGGCTCAGTTCTACTTACATAGGAATCCTTTGTTTAAAGTTCAGGAAAGCTATCTGCATTTCAGATCCCTCTTGGAGGATAGGACAGGGATCTGGTGACTCCACTTTCAAGGATGGCTCACGGCATTCCCCCATAGGACCCAACCAGGGTTTAGGCCTCCCTAACAATAGACAGCTCCAACATGATGCAATCTTCTTTGTGAATTCCTTGCGCCTGTCATTTGGTAAGTTTCAGCAGCTCCCTCCCTTCCTCATAGTGCATCCACTTTATATAGCAGCAATGATACCATCACGTTTGCAATCTTGGAGAGTACCATGCAGGGGTTGTCGCAAATAGGATTGGACAGTTACCCTTCTCTCTCTTCCGAACGCCAGCCCATCTCTAAGGATTGGCTTAGGAGTCTGGAGCAGACATATGGCAATTCCCATTTGTAATCACCATTTGTTCTCATGTCAAATGTTTGGCAAAAACATTTGTGATTTACTAGTAAATGCCATAACATTTATATTTTCTGTTTCAAATGATCAGGGGAAATTTAATAAAATAACAGTCAGGTCTGCACCATGTTGCATGGCAGTTTAGCAATTTTCTGCCATTTTTACAAAAAGCATAATCGTTAGGAACATGCAATTTATTTTCCAAATTCTTCATTTTACACTCCACCCTTGGCCAACTCTCAAATTTGTAACATTTTTAGATCAGCCAGAAACCCATCTTAGATGGCAATTACAGTTCCCTGAGTCGCAGGTGGATGAATTATATATCACCAAAATTGATTGGCAAATTATCTAAAATATGAAACATACATGTAATCAGTACAACTTTTGGTTGCTGAGAAAAAGGCCTAAGTTATAATAGTTCTTTTAAATTGATATTAAATCTTCATGTTGGGCAAATGGTAGCTCTCGAGCCTCCAGGCCATTTGTCTCCCTTGGCCAGCCTGTAATCAGAGTTTTTATTAGTCTCTTGTATTTGTCTCTTTGTGTTTGAAGTTTTGCTGTTTGAAGTTGGTGGCTACAGATCGTAAATGTGAGATGCATTTGCTACACAAAGGTCCCCCAGTGTAGAAAATGAGCCGGCCCGGCCCTGTGATGTCAAAAGGCATGTGTCTTATCTGAAGGGGGCCACGATTTCAATCTGAAAGGCATCCATTTCTTGTATTTCTTTCAAAGTTCACCTGCCTTCTATATTCTGAGCATTCACCAGCCAGGGTCATTTGCCTCTGCACAGAGCCCAGCCTTCATGGACAAAACCTTTCAGGCAGGCCACATTTTCTTGCAGTTCTAAACAGCTGGGATGCAAGCCAGGCTTTCAGTGAGGGAAGTCCTTTGTGAAGTTTGCCCATTGGCCCAACATTTGTCGTAGGCTGAAGGAAAGTCGCAGACTGCAATTTCTAACCCCAGCCTTTATTCTTTGACATAAGGTGTGTTTTACTGATCAGGGTTCACTTTGATTTTGCTCTGAAAGTGCACGGCTGTTTCTTTCAGTCATTATTAAAATACACTTTTTAATATCAACTGTTCGTTTTTCTGTTGAAAAATAGGTCTAATGATCACAGTGTAACCTCTTTTGATGGGTGACAGTTTGATTGCAAAATGATGCATTTATTTCTCTGCCTGCAATGTGTTGTTCTTTTCCAATCTGCACTTGTATTACATGGTTTGCTTTCTCTGGATTTCCCTTGCAGAAAGTCTGCCTAGAAACGCCCAATTTTGCATTCAGGTTTCTGAATGCTGGCAGGTCATTTCCTGTCGGCCCTTCAGTTCCGTGGGTTGGGGCCTTGAATTACTCCCCACAAAATGATGTGAGGTGTTTGGAGTCTGGATGAAGAAGGATCTGGTGGTATGCACTCTTCAGATCAAGCTGTCTGAAAATTCTTGCTTTTTGGACCAGTAACAGTAATTCAGTAATGTTCGGTAATGAGTAGGGGTCCGCTTCAATGTTCATGTTTAGACACGCATATCTGCAATTTCATGCTGCCCTGCTTCCTCGTGAGGATGTTTGGACTTAACCACACTGTGACCCCCATCGTCTCAATGACGCCCTGGTCAAGAATCTCACCAAGTAGCAACTTTAATTCTTTCTGTGCCATAAGGGGTATGGGATTGACCTTGAGCTTCACTATGTAGTACTATCATGGGAGGTACTGTTTTAGCATTCCCAGTTTGTCCTGAAAGATGTCCATCTGGGAATTGAGTAGGTTTAATGCGGATTGCTGTTGAACAATAAATACCTTTTCGGGTAAGCATAGGCCCAATTTGATTTCTAGAAGTCTTTGGTCATTCCAACCTACGACTGCTGGGCCTTTATCTAACATGTACACCTTGATGACAGCAGTGCACTCCTTGAAGGAGACTGTGCTTCTCCTGAACCCGATCAGGTCAATCTTTTGCCCTCCTTATGCACCTGGGTTAACATCTGGTGCATGGAGGCAACCCTTACGCTTGGGAAAGAGTTGAAAGTGCGTATCTTTTGGTGTAAAGGTGTAATCGGAACCTGAATCCGCCAATACCTTGATGCTGGTTTTGTCAATATTGATCATGCAATAGCATTTCCTGCTCCCAGCGCCTTCATTCTTGATGCTGAGACCATCTATTCTAACTGGTCACTGAGTTCATTGTCATCTGAGTTTTCCTGAACAGCCACAACCATGGTTCTGGTGTTGCACATCGCAGACAAATGGCCAATCTCGTGACACTCTGCACACTCTGCCTGTTGATGGACACAATCTATCACTGACTACATGATTCCGAATGCCATATCTGAAACATTCTGTGCTCTTCCCTGGTTGCTTTTTGCCTGGCAAACAACTTTTCTTTTGAGGCTCAACCTCTGGTCTGCATTGGGGTGGACAACCTTCTTTCTCGTTCTTGACTTTTGGGACACCTTTTCACTATGCACGCCGCTTCTGATACTTGCTTGACTCACTTCTCTTATGGAGTGTAATGATCGCTTGACCGTTTTGGCAATAGTGATTGCTTACTCCAGTGTGGGATCTTGGCTCATCCATAAGGCATCTTGAGTTTTGGTGTCACGACAACGCACAATGATTTGGTCCCTAAAAAGTTGATCGGCCAAGTTGCTGAAGATGCATGTGCTCGCTAGTTCCTTTAGTGCAGTTACAAAGTCATCAATCGATTCTGAGGATATTTGATGCCTTCTGTAAACCTTTTGTAAACCTTTTGATGTTAAACTCGGTTTTTCCTCTTAACTGGATTCGAGTTTTTCTCATTTTCTCATTTTGTTGGGATTTATAGACCTCATGCATGGAGTGCAGGTTTTTTCCATCCTCCATGTGTTAACATATATATATATATATATATATATATATATATATATATATATGTATAATTTGATACATTATGTGTATATCACTTACTGTTATGATCGACAGTTGGTCAGTATGTATTGTTTTGAATATGTAGCAGTTAACTGTTGACATACTCATGTGTGAAATTATATGATAAGCTATTTATAACATGCCTATACACAAGTGTTTCTAGGCGCGATAAAACAAGGAAAGGAAGACAGAAGGAGGACAAAACAATTATCTTACTAGGCCTTGCGTCATTCAGATCACGCAAGTGTGGAGGGAGGGGGAGAAGTTTCAGGGAGATGGGGGAGGGGAGAGTGCAAAGGAACTTGTGATTGCTGCCAGGGAGGTGGCTCATAAGTGCAGTGAGTCAGGGGTTGCAGATACAGTCCCTAGGTTGTTGGGAGGCCCGGACGCAATGCAAGGGCAACTGGTTGTGCAGGAGCCTGGTCCCATAAGTTCAGAGGGTGGCTAGGTAACCAGTATGCCCAGCAGACAGGGACATCAGCAAGGGAGAGGGAGATTGAATGCAGAAGCGTAAAGGAAGGTCTTGAGTTGGTTCCGGAACCTTAGCTGGTCCTGCTCAAGTTTTAGAGAGGCAGGGAGGCTGCTCCAGAGGAAGGCCCCAGCCGGGGACAGCGATCAACCCCCCACTCTCTTCCTGGAGAAGCGTCTGGCCATCAGAGAGTTGGAGCTGGAGGAGGGCAGGGCTTGAGAAGGAAGATGCTTAGGAAGAGAAAGTTACATGTAGTGTGGTCCCTGGCACCAGAAAGCCTTGTGGACAAAGCAGAGGGTCTTGAACTTGATCCTTGCAGCCACAGCGGGCCAGTGGAAAGATTTCAGGGCTCGAAAGATACGATCTCTGGGCTTGAGGTAAAGGACAAGTCTTGCAGTCCTGTTCTAGATTAGTTGTAAAGGGGCAAAGAGTAGAGGCAGGCAGATTTAGAAAGAGGCTGTTGAGGTAATCCAGCCTAGAGAGGACCAGGGGTCTGGAGACAGCGAGCTTCTGGGGGAAAGTGAGAAAAGGAAGAATACCTCTGAGGGGGTGCAGCTGATAGTGTGACTTCTTAGAGACTTCAGAGATGTGAGGAGAGAAGGAGAGGGTGAAGTCGAAGATGAGACCAAGGTTCTTAGCCTCAAAGGAAGGTGCAGGTAGAGGGCCCAGGGTGGGTGGCCAGAGTGAGAGAGGGAAGGTGAGAGCAGGTGTCCCGATGAGGAGGATCTCAGTCTTACTAGCATTTAGGCAGAGATCGTTGGAGGCACACCATTCCTGAATTACAGACAGTCAGGTGTGAGAGAAGGAGCATAAGAGGCAGAGGGGAGCCTGAAGGAGAGCTAGGTGTCATCCGCATAACACTGAAAGTTAGAACAGAAGGTAGAGATGCGGTGGGCCAGAGGTGCTAGGCAGTTTATTGTGCTATTGACTGCAGTGGTATGTTTTGGCAGGGGCAGCTTTTTAGATGTGTATTTGGTATTAGGTTGTAAGGTGAATTCTCAATAGCACCATAACATGTTGTTTGGTCCCCAAGGTGACTAATGTGTATATATGTATGGGGCTTGGTGTGTGTTCAGATTGTCATCTTTCTACCTGGACAGCAGGGCCTCCTTTGAGAATAAATACTTATTCATTTACCTGCCTGCAGTGGCTGACTCTCGATACCTCAGAAAGCTCCCGAAACGTGACTCATGGGCTAACCCACCAGGTTCCCTTGACACATCTGCCAATGCAAGCAGTCTTTGGCATTCCTTAGCAGTGTGTATTTCCTCTCAGGTGTAAACTCTGTCCCATCCGGTGGTTCCTGGGGACTGGCGGCTCACCTCGAGTGGCGCGACTCCTTGCATGCTGTGTGGGTTCGGGCTGCGCGTTTCCTTGCTTTCCTCTGTGTAGTTCTGCTTCGTCGGGTGTCGATGCGAGGGCGTGTGGTGTTGGATCACTCTTCAGATCCGGCCTTCATCAATTCACCACAGTAGAAATGCACATTCATCCACTCGTGGCCTATCTGTACTGAATAATGGCCTCGAGCCTTCTTGCTGTTGTGCAATGCTTTGTTGGCTTACATAAAGTATACACATAGCTGCCAACTGGCTGGTGGGCACGGCGATTCTTTATTTATTTAATTATCACGTAGAACAGCGCGGCAGCATCCTCTTTCCGTCCCTGCGCCCCTGCTGAGTGGCCTGTGTTCGCCCGTGCTCTTCCCCGCGCCACGGGACGCATGCGTTGTGATGCGGGATGGTGCGTGCGGGCGAATTGGGGCGCGCCACTACACGTGCTCATTTTTTACTGCCAATTTACTGCATTTTTTACATGCAATTTTGCTGCTAAATGTAGGAGGTGTGTTGGGTAAGGGATCGGTGGTGGAAAAAAAGAGGTGGCTGTGTGTGTGGCTTCCCAGATTTTGCATTTAAAGGTTAAAACATTTAAATAAATCTGCATTAAAAAAATGTGCAGTGAACATTTTTTGGAGAAAAACACACAGAATCTATAGAACAGCCTATTTAAGCAGATTTTCTTCATTCTCAATTGAGGATTTCAAACATTGTTGCCAACTTGTGATCAACTTTATACACCACAAACAACTCTGTTCATGGCCCACATCTTTGCACAATCTTGTTTTATTTTGATAGCTCTATTCATGTGGGGAGGTGGTGGAAGAGGCGCTCTTGTGCACAGTGTCCATGCACCTGGTGTCTCAGGAGGAGCGCTGCACGTGCTTGCCAAGTATGTGACACCCAGACACGCGGCCTTTAGATCTCAGACCCTCCATTCATCCATCTTTCCCCCTCCCTGTGTATTTACATTGGGAAGTGGTGACCTCTCAAGGTCATTTCCTTCTTTTCTTGGCCTGCTGTGCTTAGGTCAACAACACCTGGGTGCAGAGGCTGAGTTTCCTGCTCCTGAACCCTCTCTTCCCCAAACTGTCTGCCTCCGATGTTCACAAATATTCTCTCCAGACTAGGATGAAATATACGCAGCGCGTGAGGACACGCAACTGCGCAGGAACATCCGGGAATTTAAGAACCTGCAACATCGCGCTCTCTCTCTCTCTCAACTCTCAATCTTTCATGAGTCTGTTCCCTACAAATGATGGGTTTAATTTGATTTTGAGTTTAATTCGATTTTGATTTTGAATTATTTATAACGTGCACTGGACGAAACTAATCGTATTTAGGCACAGATGGAAAATAAATGTAAAAACGAAGAGGTAGTACTCTAATACAAATAGGTAAGAAACAGAATCAAACCAGGGGACACCAGGAATCAAAGATGAATTCATTTGAACAAGTGGGTTTTAAATGCTTTGTGAAATTGAAGAAGGGATTTTGATGCCCGAATCTCCAGAGAATCTTCGGTTGCCCCTAGAGACACAGGAGGATGATGGAATTCTCAGTAACAATGTATCCTTAGACCGGAGCGTTCTGGTAGGCAAATATATATGAATTTTATCAACCAAGTAAGCGGAACCCCTAGGCCCTTTAAGCGAGGTAACGATTTATTGGATGGACGGTGATGCAGAATTTACTCTAACACCAATAATAAGACGGGCTAAGGAAGTTGGCAAAACGTAGCTGTTTTATTTGCAATTGTCTAAAACATGGAGTACGATGGACATCAATGGATGTTCGCTGAAGTCTCTCAGCATGTAACATGAAAAAATAGACATTTATAGCAAAAACTCGTCATCATCGACGTCATACTACTTGGCAAAATCAGAAAATCTACTTGGGGTTCATCAACTTCAGTAATGTGCCTACATTGTCCATTTGGACTGCAGTAGATCCATCTTCCCACATATTTTCTGTTTTCTTCATCTGTCAGCTCTTTGGGTCCAACCCCAGTCTCAACATCAATCATGATCTTCATTCCTACTGCTTTCTTTGCTGTCTTCTTGCACTGTGTGATTATTATTCTGATCACACAGAATCCAAACATGATCATCACAAATAGTGCTACTAGGAACTTGAAGGCATTAGCCATCCATTGTGGAACCCATGAGAAGATCGATGCAAACCAACTGTCATCTGCAATATCTTCTGTCTCATCTTCCATTTTGATGTGCAAGTTTGTCCGCATCGTTATGGCCTCTCTCAAGGTCCCATTCCCGTCATCATGAGAAGGTATGAATGTGCAACATGATTCCCTGATTTTGGCACAAAAACCTCCATCCATAGCTGTAATCATGTTCGGGACATATCTGTTCTTCTGGGTGATTAGTCTTATAGCTCTCAACTCTTCGTTGATAGCGTTGAATCCCTTTATGGTAGTATTAATCTTCTGCAGAAGGTCTCATCTGGTAATCTGTAACCATTTGGCATTCGCCATCGTCTGGATCCCTGACATGAAGATTGTCTCGAATACTGCCGAAGTCTGACTAAACAACCTGTGTTCATACGGAATAGCATCAAAATATTCAATGGACTTAGCCGAAAAGTAGTTCTCCCTATTTGCTTGATTGAGAAACTCAACTGATCTCCTCTTCCTCAAGTGACCATTTGCTTTTCGGAATTCTTCAATGTTCAGGTTACACTTTGGAATCACCAATTTTGGAACATGGACGATCATAATAGAACACAGCTCTCCCCAGTCCTTGGGCAACTTCATATATGCTCTGGATCTGCAGGCCCAGTAGTGGTCCATTATCACTACAGTTCCATCCTTCATTCCTGGTACATCAAAAATTTGGCCGCACTGTTGATTCACTCCAACTTTTCTTGTGCCATTGTTTCTGAAGCATAGTTCTGCACTAGCCAGAGGCACTATCTGCAACGTGCCTCCTTTATCATCAACCCATGTCAGCAACTTTGCAACCTTCGGGCAATGATGTTTGCACTCATTCTCTGCAGTATTTAGAACTGGTTCACAGAAGCCAGTCAGTGCTAAAGCCTTGCACACAATCAAGCCTTCCAACAATCCATTTGGAGTAAGCACTGTTCCCTTGATTTGCAGCCACCTCTCTCCTTGCATCTTCGTATTTCTTCGTAATTGTTTCCTTGACAATCAAGCTTTTTGTTTACTTCCCATCTGATTCTTGCTCCATTCATCCCAGGCTGTTCATATCTTATCACGTGATCTCTAGTGTGTGGTCTCTTTCTTGTCGTTAAATCTTGGACACAATCATCTTCTTCTGGAGCTGTCTTCTCGGTCACCCATATCAAGGATGCTGTTCGACCCTCAAACTGACCTCTTGTATGGCAGAGTGCAAGGTGTGTCAGGCAATGAGCTTTCTGCACTGCTGCTTCTATAGCTATGAATATCTTGGAATTCCCCATGGCATAAGGTATGAGAGCACAGACATAGCAATTTAGAGGTTCTCTCTCCTTCCTTTTTCATGTGCTGATACCACATGTTATTCCCCAGGTGTGCTGTACACTCTCGATAATTATTTAATTTTTAATAATTTTCCCTTGTGCTTCTCCGGTGTCTCCCTCTAGCAGTGTGACCTTGTGCATAATGCTGATGAAGTATATCAAAAATGGTCCTCCCTATAGGGGGAATCATCGGTACAGTTGTCATAGAAATGGTTTACCCTACACGTGTCAATGGTGTGGGAATAATCCTGAATGGTCTTGGCCTTTCATTAATAGATAAATCTGTGAGAGTCACTGGACTTGGAAGAATCATAGGGACTTCTATTTTGCTTGGACCAAAAAACAGTATGGATCAACAATATCAGGCAAACAATAATAAATGTTGAACATGCAAATATTATGCACCAATACATTAATCCCCACCATTTATGATTTTCCACACGTCGTTGAACTCACTTTCCAAAACTGTACTATTCTCGACATTCCTCATCGTGCCGGTCTACTATTTCAAGGAAGGAAAAAATATTTTTTTATCAGGCAACCCTGTTAAATGATCAGGTAGGATCTGTTCAACTATCACCACAAGCAGCCTCCCGATTGCAGGGCCATTTTTAGGATCCTGTAGAAAAACGCATTTATTAGTACTACACCCAACAAGAGCAGAATAAGCTTGAAGTATGTAAACAAAAACAGCGAGAAGTAGCCTATCGGCATCTGTTAGGACCATTGGATTAACCAAAAAGAAACTCAGTGAGGAATGAATCTGGAAACTGCTCATGTCTCCAGTCATCAAATTCAAACTACAGGTTTCCATATTCAGAATGTCAACACTTTCTAAAGTCCAATTCAAAGATTCCTGTGACTCAGGAACTTGGCTTGCACTCTTGCTATAATATCTATAAAGAGTGTCCGGGGTGAGCCACAGGCAAAATACACACTTCCATTTATTTAATCAGCAACCTTAGCATCCTTCTTCCTCGTCATCGATCGTGCCTGCACATGCTGAACTTGCTTCCGAATCGATTGTTGGAGGTACATTGGTCTCACCAGTGTATGGCTTTACATCACTTAAGTGGATCCAGGGGTGTCTTTCTTGGACTTTCACTGCTGAGGGAGTAACATTCTCTACTATGCAGGGGCCACTAAACTGTGGCTTATGACACTTCATGGTGAAATTATGCACTACAAATGGGTCTCCAACAAATAGTCTAGGTACAGGTAAAAATTCTTTAATGTTGGTTGCTGAATGGTCTTCATCTGTGTCCTGAGACCGACCACCCTTGCGCTTGAGTTGATCTGAAATGACAGAGATACTAGCGGTCATACATGTGAAACAAGCACATAACTTATTTCCTAACATTTCTGTAGTCTTCTGGGCATCACTTCTGCTCCTCGATGGAGGAGACAAAGGTGTTATCATTCGCCTCCCTGTTACTAGTTCGTGGGGTGTGAGGTTGCGGTCCAACCCAGGCTGGTTATTTAATGCATATAATGCAAGGAGTAGGCAGTACAACCACCCCTTCTTCAGTATCAATTTTAATTTCACAATTCTCTCTTTAAGGAGCCCATTGAGTATCTCACATATCCTGTTCACTTGCAAGTAATAAGCAGAAGAAAACTTGTGTTTTATGCTAAGCAATAGACTAATCTGTTCAAATATTTCATTGACAAAATGGGCCCACTGTCGGATCTCAGCACCTCACATACTCCCCAGCTGGGAAAGACTTCTCAGACTAAAAAGTTTTCTGCACAAGTGGCATCAGGGTGTGTACAATGAGCTGCTTTGATCCACCTGGAAAAGTGACATACCACCACTATCATATGCCTGTATCCATTTCATACTTGCAGCATATCAACATAATCAATATGTAAATGCTGAAAAGGATACTTTGATCGAGGAATCACTCCTCTGATAATGCGCAGTGTATGCCCAGCGGTAAACGTTTGACATACAATGCAATTTACTATATACAATGCAATGTGTTCTGACAGGTTCGGTACAAACCACTCCTCTGCAATAGCTGCTGTGAGGCTTTCCCTAGTAACATGCACAAACTAGTGCAGCTGTTAAAGCGCTACCCTTAACAAGGCTACAGCCATCACCCACTTTCCAGTGCTGTCCTTTCACCATAATGCTTTGAGGGGGGACAAAAAACACCTCCTTTGTTTCCACAATTCCTGCTCTTCCTGTGGCGCACTGCCTTGAACTTCCATCAAGTGTGTTCTTGACAAATGATTAAACAGTTTATTTACTATCATGATCGTAACTACTTTTTCCTTTACATCTGGAGTATCAAAACTTGAAATATCTGGCGAATATGCAACCCTTTTAGCCTCCTCATCTGTGGATTCATTCCCACGAGAGATAAAGTCAGTTTGCTTAGTATGTGCTGTGCATTTAACTATTGCAATGGCTAATGGGAGTTGTAGTGCCTTAATAAGCCTGTCCAATAATGCTGCGTGTTGCACTTGAGTGCCATCCGCTCAGATGCTGCACCTCCTTTTCCAATGTGCTAGCCCTGCGTGCACGGTTGACTTCACATAGATGGAGCCACTGTACACCATGACTTCCTGCCCTGTGTGTTTCTCAAGTGAGACAATAAGCGCCACCAATTCTGCTGCTTGCGCTGAAATGTGAGACGGTAGTCTTGCACTTGCTACCACATCAAATGCACCATTGGCTCTGTGTCTTACCACAGCTGTACCTGAATACCTTTCCCCACTAGTTTGCTCGATTTTCAAAGAACCATCAATCAAGAGAATCTCCCCCCTGCTAATGCATTTTCCTTTATGCATGGAATGTCATCGTAGAAGCCCTCATAGTTAGCCCAATCATGCACATGCTCACCCTCTACCACATGCTCAGCTACAAACGTGGCAGGGTTCACTATTTTACACCTGACTATTTTGATTGCTGGATTCAATATAACTACCTCATATGTAGAATCTCCCTGAGATGTCAATGTAACTTTAGGTTTTTCCAAAATGGCAAACAAAGCATTCTCAACAAACAATGTCATGGAGCACACCATCACAATACTAGTTGACTTCTCTATTGGGAACGCGGCTGCTGCCAGCGACTGTTCGCAAGGAAAGTGCCATTTAATAACTGGATCCAGAATCCCACTGTAATAAGCCAGAGGTTTATGCCTTAATGTAGTTCTCTGTGTAAGCACTGCTGTCATGACTGTCCCACTTGTGAGCGAAAATAAAAATAACTCCTCATCATAGTTGGGAATTCCTAAAAGTGGAGCTGTACATATTGCTTTCTTCAGTTCTTCAAACCCTCCATCCATTTCCTCAGTCCATTCTATCTTTTCCTTATTCACTTTCTTCAGAGCCTGCAAAAGGGGTCTTGTATATGAACTATAATAAAACACCCATGCTCTAACACAGTTGCATGATCCCAAAAACTGTTGTATGTGCGATTTTGCTGTTTTCATGATCACCTTTTTTCTTCTTGTGACATCAACTGACCTATATACAACACCTCTTCTTGACAACATTGCAGCTTCTCTGAGTCTACCTTATATGCTTTGTCTGCCAGGACAGTCATTAACTGAATCGAGTCTCATCTGCACTCATCTTCAGTTGTGTAACAAACCAAGATATCATCTATGTACTGTATCACAACGCTTTGCAGATCAATAGTGGTTAGGTCCATCTGAAGGACCCTGTTAAAGATCAATGGAGATTCACAATACCCTTGGGGCAAACTAGTGCTTTTCAGTTTATTTTGGCAAAACGTAAAAGACGTAAGATCTTGGGAGTCCTTATGCAACAGGATTGAGAAAAACGAATTTTTCAAGTCAATCACCGTAAAATATTGTGATTTTGCTGGGATATTGTCACAGAATTCGGAGCTAAACGAAACCCTGCCTCTACAATCTATTTAATCAGTCTCATATCGTGTATGAATCTCCATGACCCTCGCATCGATTTCTTAATAGGATATACCGTGGTATTACACAGTGAATTTGACGCCACTAACATGCCTTGTTCCATCAGGGCTGATATAGTCTTCAAAATACCCTCATTTGCCTCTCGAGACATTGGGTACTGTCTTGCTAGAGGTAAAATTGCCCCTGGCTTCAACTTAATCTTAACCTCCACTATCCCCTTCAATAGGCCTACATCATAGGGGCCTATAGTCCATAAAGAGTTTGGCACTTTTTCCAAATCTTCATCAAAAAATGTGGGGCACTGTCGTACTATCACCATTGGCTGTGGGATCTCTCTTTTCTTTATTCTGATCCAATATGTAATGCTCATCTGGAATATTACTTCCATCATCTGATGGATCATCTCTGAACATGTCTTTGTCTGTGACGTCAGTCAGTCTATACCCTTCCCCAATGGCAATCACTGTTCTCCATGGGCTGTCCTCATCATCAGTTCCTTCAAGCATGGCCATTTCCCCTTGCTCTATGAGTGCATTTAATTCTAGGGGAATTATCTGTCCCCTCTCTTCATCCATGGGTATCTGTGGTCTGAACAAAAACTCAACAGGTATTCTCATATAATCTTTCCCACTAAGACAGGTAGCCATGTCAACAAAATGCATAACCCATAAAGAAAGACTCCTGGCTCTAATGGAATTCCTCACAGAGCCATTTGGCCTGTAAATGGCAATATAAATTTGTCCACATTCATATAATGTACCTTGGAGTAGAACACACTATGCCTTCATCAGTGAAAGAACTGTTCATATTTAATTTCGTCATTAAATCTCTTCCCAGAATATTGACTGGTGTCTACCCTGAATATAATAATGGAACAGACATGTCACACTCGCCTATAGATATTGGTAATTTATCGATGCACTCAACTTGTAGCTCCAGAGAATCCTTGAGAATTCATGGCATTTCCCGACATTGGGTATTTTCCCTTTCGTATACATGAACGAGTAGCCCCAGTGACTACGAAAAAAGAAAAAGATCTGCCTCCTAGCGTCACATCAACCCTTTGCTCCTCTTGGGGGTCTGGTGTCACTTATATTACTGAACACATCAAGTCACCCTGTGAGCTGTTCTATCGTGGATACATACTTATCCCCGTACCCGTGAAAGGACTTCCTCCTACCACAGTGACACCCCCTAATCTAGGTGTCAGTAGTTGTCCTGTGTTTGAATTCTGCTGTACCTGCATGGGTGCATGCTGTGACTGCCCTTGTGGGGGATTCAATGGTGCTTGCTGTGGCTGCAATGCCTATTGTATTTGCAGTGCTTGGGGTAGATACACCGTCTGATCTTGGCCGAACCCATCTCTAACTTGTGAGCTATATGCTGGAGGATAAGCTGTCCCCCTCTTGACTATTGCCCATTCTGTATATACCCTTGGCTTCTGCATGTATGCGCAATGTGCCCGTCATCCCACATGTCCAACATACAGGAGGAGCGCTTCTGATTTGTCCCCCTTGGTTAAATCCTCATTGCAAGTTCTGATTATCATTCTGCATATTCTGAAAACCACCTTGGTTGTTCTGAAAAGCACCCCTTCCTCTATAGCCCAATCCTCTGCCACGCGGCATAAACCAATTCCCTCCTTGATCCATTGGCATTGATTATTTGCCTGCGATGTACCCACTGATTGCTACATTCCCAATCCTCCTCCGCTTGTCGGTACCGCCCCTTCTATGGCATACTTCGACAATTTTGTTCAGAACTAACTTCGCTTCCTCAAGTTTTCTAGCATCTTCCTTCCTCTTTTTTTCTCTTGCAACATTCGACAGTGATGCCCTATAGTACATTGTATCTCTGCCCATGGCTTCACTTCCATTCCCACTAATTTCTTGTGCTGTCTCCGTACTTGTTCTGGCAATTCCTGACATAGAATGTGGTAAAATACTGCCACTGATTTTCCCCACGGTTCCTGTGTTTCAAGACTCCACCGTTCCTGAACACTTTGAATGTAAGCAAGCGGATCTTCGTCATCTTTCATTTTATGTGCCATATTTGCACCCATATCTGACGTATCAGCATACTGTACTCTGAGCGCTCTCCAAACATCTGCTCTACAATTGTTAAATGGCACTCCATCGTGCACTGTATTCTGTGCCATGACAATTGAATATCCTGCTCTCGTCCAAATGTCATCAGGCCTCTCCCCAAGAATGGCTGCTAGTAGACCCTTAGGGGTCGATTCATAGAACAAACGTGCGCCGAAAATCCCAGCGCAAGCAGGCACAAGGAGGCGCAAGCGTGAGAAAGCAAGCGCACGCGCACGCGTGCGATTCAAGGAAGGCACTGTGCTACTTTCCCACTGGTTGTGCGCCAAATCCATGCATGGCTCACGCTGGCGCACACGTCTCCAAACAGCGTGCGCTAAGTGCACAGCAAAAGCGCACATAGCGCAGCGCACACAACAAAAGTAGGTGGAACAGGGGGTGTAACACGCGGAATGGGGAATAACGCGTGAAAAAGAAGCATAACTGGGGAAGTACTGCTGGGAAGTACACGGAACGCCCACACGCACGCAAACCACACGTATTCATGGAATTGAATAGGGCAAACCCACGCACGGGCAAAGACACGCACAGGCCTAAACACGTCCGCCACATGAAGGCAGGCGGTAGCATCCCTGCGCATTACAAAAGTGTGCACAAATAAAAAGCATGTATATACTGAGTGGGGTAAGTGTGTTACTGGAGTTCGCGGGAAGTTTTACACGCGACTGGCCCTGTGCGAGTGGGGTACGTGTATTACTGGGGTTTGCGGGAAGTTTTACACACGAAAGGGCCCTGCGCAAGTGGGGTACGTGTATTAGTGGGGTTTGCGGGAAGTTTTACATGTGAAAGTGCCCTGTGCGAGTGGGGTATGTGTATTACTGGGGTTTGCAGGAAATTTCACACGCATTTGGCCCTGTGCGAGTGGGGTACGTGTATTACTGGGGTTCGCGGGTAGTTTCACATGCGATTGGCCTTGTGCGAGTGGGGTACGTGTATTACTGGGGTTCTCGGGAAGATTTACACGCAAAAGGGCCCTGTGCGAGTGGGGTACGTGTATTCCTGGGGTTCGCGGGAAGTTTTACACTCGAAAGGGCCTTGTGCGAGTGGGGTACGTGTATTCCTGGGGTTCGCGGGAAGTTTTATACGCGAAAGGGCCCTGTGCGAGTGGGGTACGAGTATTACTGAGGTTCGTGGGAAGTTTCACACGCGATTGGCCCTGTGCGTGTGGGGTACGTGTATTACTGGGGTTCGCGGGTAGTTTCACGTGCGATTGGCCCTGTGCAAGTGGGGTACGTGTATTACTGGGGTTCGTGGAATGTTTTACACGCGAAAAGGCCCTGTGCGAGTGGGGTACGTGTATTACTGGGGTTCGCGGGAAGTTTTACACGCGAAAGGGCAATGCCCGTGCGCGATACGTCACAGACGCGCTTACGCGCTAAGGGCCTTTGGTCCAATGAAATGTGCTGATGCGCTTATGCGCTAAGGGCCTTTCCTCAGATTTCACACTGATGTGCACTTTTTTCACGTGGCAATTCACTCCGTATCAAGCTGTCCACGCGTACACACACGGAAGACCACGCTCCTGCCCTAAAGGCCATTTTCCTGCCCCCCAGAGACCCGAGCACGCTCCCACCTGCCATCTGCTGCTGCCTGACTGCCTGCTGCCCACGTGCCCTGCTATTTGGTGCCTGCACGTCAGCCAGGGTTCCAGTTGCTGTGTCCACCCCTGCTGGAACAGAAGACTCCCGACTGGGATACCATCGCTCCACAGCCCAGCCCCAGGACCCAGTTGCCCACCCACGCCTGCCTCGGGGGTCGCCATGTCAGGGCAAACACCATCTGAGACCACTGGCAACCCCCAGCCAGAGAGGCAGAGGGCCACCAGCTTCAGTGTGAAGGAAGTTGGTGTACTGGTGGAGCATGTCCTGGGGCATTATGATGCCCTCTTCGGAACATCACGCGCCAACAAGGAAGGATGGGAGAGGATCTGGGACAACGTAGTGGTTGCTATCAACGCGGAGGGGGTGGCAACCCGTGACATCAAGCACGTCAAGAAGCGCTGGGAGGACTCCAGGTCCAGGACCCTCCACAAAGCCCGGCGCCTCGTGGAGTGGGGCGGGTCAGCATGAGTGACATCCAGATGAGGATCCTGGAACATGTATGCCCAGCGCTCCACGCCCAGATCCTTCAGAGGAAGACCCGTCTGGAGTTGAGCGGTAAGTGGCCAAGCATTGGTGTGCGATACAGGGCATGTTGCAGTGTGCTGGTAGTCTGATACTTTCCTGTGTGTGTGACATGGGCCATGTATGGATGTGTGTGTGCAGGGACATCATGGTCATGCATGTGAGACCAGTAATATGCGAACCACATGGTTGGTGCATGAGTTCCAATGCTACATGGGGAGCTGTATGGCAAATGCACACATGGAAGCATGCTAGTGTCTGTTCTTGCACATGGTGGAGGTGTGAGGGATGGGTGCTGCTGTCATGTACATGTATGGTGCACATGTGTGTGTGTCTGAGAAGTGTGTCTGTGACTTCGATACGCCATGGATTCATGACACATGTCCGTGATGATGTGTAGATTCACTCATGCAGTGTGGTCACCATTGTATGCACTGTGTCTATCCACTGTGTCTGTGGTGTACAAGGCATGATGCATGACCCACCAGTGATGTGTGTGCATGGGATCAGTGTGAGCCAGGATGCATGTGAGTTTGAAGGCAACATTTTGATTAATAGAGGCCCTTGTACATGGATGCTGATGTTGATTGCAGGTGCCATGCCTGTTCATGCATGTGTGTTGCGTGCATTCACCCATGTGTTGTGGAGGGACAGGATGGAAGTGACATTTGACACTGCCACTCATGTGTTATTGCTTCCTGTCTAGGGGAATATTGTACTGTACCCTGATGCTTGTGTTATATGTCTCCCTCTACGCAGCGTCAAGTGAAGAAGAGGACGGAGACGGCGCTGTGGAGCCAAGCAGCGGGCATGCCTCCACTGGGTGGCGACGCAAGGCCCAGCCACCCTCCATGGACTTGCCATCATCCGGGAACGAGGGGGTAGGTGCCGCGTCTGCCATTATGGCTGTGGTGGAAGGGCCGGGTGAGCCCCCACAGGGGCTTGCAATGGCGGAAGACAGTACGGAGACATCCAGGTTGGTGGTCTCCACAGAGAAGGAGGTGCCCGCTACTGAGCCGCACATGGGGCCTGGTGGGGGTAGTACCACTGGTGCAAGTGGTGCAGTCCAGGGCCAGGGTCAGGAGGCAGCACAAGTCACCGCAGAGGGGCCTGTGCATGTCCCTGTCCTTGACCCTGTGACTGCACCACCATGCACCAGCAGGGAGGCCCCGTCCCAGGCCCGTCCGCAGGTAGGGGAGAGTGCCATGTCATCTGCCTCTCCACTACCTGCGGACGAGGGGTCCCATGAACATATGGACTCCGTCCTGATTGGTGTCGCGTTGCGCACGCGTGACATTCGTGATGACTTGCGGTCTTCCTGGGCAGAGAACGCACGCCATCACGAAGAGCAGCGTCGCGACGTGGCACTGTTGGGAGGGGCCCTGGTTGGTGGGTTCCTACATGTGACGCGCACTCTGGCGGACCTCTCCTCCTCTGTGGAGACTATGCGCCAGTCATTCTCCCCGCCGTCTTCCGGCCCAGATTCCACCAGGGCCCCCTGTGGACCTGGCCTGACCAACACAGCCAGCTTGGTGGAGATCCCATCCCTGCCACAGTCGGGAGTCGGCGGTCCAGCAGGGGTGGACACCACAACTGGAGACCAGCTGATGGAGGATGTGCAGGCATCATCGGACAGGGCACATCGACAGCAGCAGCAGCAGAAGCAGGCTCTAGGTGGGAGCAATGATGGCTCAGGGCCATCGACATCAGGGGGGCAGGCATCGGCCAGAGGGCAGGAGGACCCTGGAATGGATGTGTCTTCCGTGTGGCTGTGGTTGGGCCAGCACATAGATGCGGAGCAGCGGCGGGCGGAAGAGGCGTGGCTCACCATGGTCAGGGCAGAGTTCTCCATGCGTCAGGCGTTGAGGCGGGCAGAGTGCCTCGAGGCAACTCGCAGGGAGTTGGAACAGGCCATGAGTGCCTCCCTGCGAGACCTCAGGGCCAGGGCAGAGGCCCACCTCCGGGACATCGACATGGAGTCCGATGATGCCCTGGCCCGGGACACCACAAAGTGAGCCGCAGGACTTGCCCGCCGCCATTGTATATAGTTAGATAGTGTTAGGTTTCCTTTCCTTTTCTTTTTTATTTTGGTTGCGTTTGGACAATGCACCACGTTTTTGTATATAGTTTTTTATTAGGTAGTATTTTTGGTAGGTTTCATTTCATCAGTTGGGCTCATGGACCCTGGATTGTTCATTTGTACATAGTTCACCATTGGATTATTCTCATTTTTTTTATTTTCACCATGGAGCAATGGATTTCACTTTCTTTTTTCCCTTGGATTTGCTTTTTTGGACTATGACTTTGGACACCATTTCTTTTGGATTTCTTTGGATTATGATTTCTTGTTTTTTATTCTTTTACGGACATGCAGCATTTCTTTAATTATTCCCATTGTTGTGTGTTTTCTTTTAATGACATTCATGTTGTGTTTAATACATTGTTTTCTTCATACTTCGATGTGTGGTATTATCTCATTGGTTTCATGCATGTCATGATATGGGTTTTCACATTCACTTGCACCCATTGTGTGTGTGTGACGGACATGTGTTCAGTAACATACTTGCCTTTGGGGTTGTATCATGTAATTGCCTTTTCTATGTGGGTGGATACAATACTTGGTTGGGTCATTGGGCTGGGGAGGCTGGCCATAAGGGCCATGATTGAGGATCGTCATGACGTGGGGGCAGGAGGACATGAGTGGGACATGAGTGGAGGCCTGCTGGCAGGTGCCCCACACTGCTGGGGGGTGGGGGTGCAGGGGGACATGAGTGGGACATGAGTGGGGGCCTGCTGGCAGGTGCCCCGCACTACTGGGGGGCGGGGGTGCAGGGGGACATGAGTGGGGGCATGCTGGCAGGTGCCCTGCACTGCTGGGGGGTGGGGGTGCAGGGGGACTTGAGTGGGGGCCTGCTGGCAGGTGCCCTGCACTGCTGGGGGGTGCGGGTGCAGGGGGACATGAGTGGGGGCCTGCTGGCAGGTGCCCCGCACTGCTGGGGGGGGGTGCTGGGGGACATGAGTTGGTGATCAGTAGTGCAAGCTGACATGTGGCTTGGCTGGGGGGCATGCCCATGGTGGATGGGCTGCCTGCGGGACATGACCAGGGGTGCAGGGTAGTCCCCTGTGGTGTGGGCTGCCTGCAGGGGCCATGGAGGGTGTAGCGGGAACACCTGGGAGGACCCACACTGCCAATTCACGTGTAGAACTCCCTGCGCACCCCCGAAATACACGTACCCCACTCGCACAGGGCCAATTGTGTGTGAAACTTCCCACGAACCCCAGTAATATGCATACCCCACTCGCTCAGGGCCTATCACGTGTGAAACTTCCCGCGCACCCCCCAAAATACACGTACCCTGCTCAAATCGCGTGTGAGACTTCCCGCGAACCCCAGTAATACACGTACCCCACTCGCACAGGCCCTTTCGCGTGTGAAACTTCCCGCGAACCCCAGTAATACACGTACCCCACTCGCACAGGACCAATCGTGTGTGAAACTTCCCACGAACCCCAGTAATATGCGTATCCCACTCGCACAGGGCCAATCGCGTGTGAGACTTCCCGCGAACCCCAGTAATACACGTACCCCACTCGCACAGGGCCAATCGCGTGTGCATCTTCCCATGAACCCCAGTAATAGACGTACCGCACTCGCACAGGCCCTTTCGCGTTTAAATTTCCCGCGAACCCCAGTAATACATGTACCCCATTCGCACAGGGCCAATCGTGTGTGAAACTTTCCGTGAACCCCAGTACTACATGTACCCCACTCGCACAGGGCCAATCGCGTGTGAGACTTCCCGCAAACCCCATTAAAACACGTACCCCACTCACAAAGGGCCAATCGCGTGTGAAACTTCCCACGAACCCCAGTAATACACGTACCCCACTCGCGCAGGCCCTTTCGCATGTGAAACTTCCTACGAACCCCAGTAATACACGTACCCCACTCGCACAGGGCCAATCGTGTGTGAAACTTCCCGCGTACCCCAGTAATACACGTACCCCACTCGCAGAGGACCTTTCGCGTGTGAAACTTCCCACGAACTCCAGTAATACACATACCCCACTCGCACAGGCACTTTCGCGTGTGACACTTCCCGCAAACCCCAGTAACACATGTATGCCACTCGCACCGGCCCTTTCACGTGTGAAACTTCCTACGAACCCCAGTAATACGCGTACCCCATTCGCACAGGGCCAATCGCGTATGAGACTTCCCGCGAACCCCAGTAATACACGTACCCCACTCACACAGGGTCAATCGCGTGTGAGACTTCCCACAAACCCCAGTAATACACGTACCCCACTCGCACAGGGCCAATCACGTGTGAAACTTCCCGTGAACCCCAGTAATACACGTACCCCACTCGCACAGGGCCAATCGCGTGTGAAACTTCCCGCGAACCCCAGTAATACACGTACCCCTCTCGCACAGGGCCAATCACGTGTGAAACTTCCCGCGAACCCCAGTAATACACGTACCCCACTCGCACAGGCCCTTTCGCGTGTGAAACTTCCCGCGAACCCCAGTAATACACGTACCCCACTCACACAGGGCCAACCGCGTGTGAAACTTCCCACGAACCCCAGTAATATGCGTACCCCACTCGCACAGGTCAATCGCGTGTGAGACTTCCCGCGAACCCCAGTAATACACGTACCCCACTCGCACAGGGCCAATCGCGTGTGCATCTTCCCGCGAACCCCAGTAATAGACGTACCGCACTCGCACAGGCCCTTTCGCGTGTGAATTTCCTGCGAACCACAGTAATACATGTACCCCATTCGCACAGGGCCAATCGCGTGTGAAACTTCCCGTGAACCCCAGTACTACATGTACCCCACTCGCACAGGGCCAATCGCGTGTGAAACTTCCCACGAACCCCAGTAATACACGTACCCCACTCGCACAGGCCCTCTCGCGTGTGAAACTTCCTACGACCCCCAGTAATACACGTACCCCACTCGCACAGGGCCAATCGTGTGTGAAACTTCCTGCGTACCCCAGTAATACACGTACCCCACTCGCAGAGGGCCTTTCGCGTGTGAAACTTCCCACGAACCCCAGTAATACACATAACCCACTCGCACAGGCACTTTCGCGTGTGACACTTCCCGCGAACCCCAGTAACACATGTATCCCACTCGCACAGGCCCTTTCGCGTGTGAAACTTCCTACGAACCCCAGTAATACACGTACCCCATTCGCACAGGGCCAATCGCGTATGAGACTTCCCGTGAACCCCAGTAATACACGTACCCCACTCGCACAGGGCCAATCATGTGTGAAACTTCCCGCGAACCCCAGTAATACGCGTACCCCACTCGCACAGGGCCAATCGCGTGTGAGACTTCCCACAAACCCCAGTAATACATGTACCCCACTCACACAGGGCCAATCACGTGTGAAACTTCCCGCGAACCCCAGTAATACACGTACCCCACTCGCACAGGGCCAATCGCATGTGAAACTTCCCGCAAACCCCAGTAATACACGTTGCCCGCTTGCCGTGCTGGTACAGGGTTAGCTCAGCCCTTTGTGCTGGATTGGGGATTTTGATGGCTTTTCCCTGCGCGAGGGGCGTTCTTGAGGGCATAACTGGCGCTGCTGCAGGGTCGCTGCGCACTGTGCGCCACGGCTGGTTTTGGTAGCTAAAATCCATGAATATGCTGTGCGCGGAAATGGATTTTAGCGCACGCGCTGGCGCAGAGATTCACACGCACACACTGTGCGCCAGCCGCGTGCGCCACTTGTGCGCTAAATTCTAGCTTTGTATTCTTTTATCCCTTATTTTCTGCACTTCCTCTTCTTCTCTCTTGCTTTCTTGCCTCTCTCATTCTTCGATTGCTCTCTGTCGGTTGTCATATTTCCTTTGCTCCTCCACCCTTTCTTCATTCTTTTTCTGTTCTTCCTGATACATCTGATCTCGTCTCTGCCTACTCTTTCTCTTATGTTCATCCTTTTTCAATTTCTTTTCTCGTTGCTTGTCTTTTCTGTTCTGCTCTTCTTGATCTTCCCTTTGTCTAACTTCCTCGATACTTTTCCCATCAAGTTTGAGCAATATCTGTTCTCCCATCCATTCGTTCTGTACAAGCGTTACCTCATCAGCTTTATCCTTTTCTCCTTTCCATCTCTTAATCTCTCGTTCTACCTCTGTTGTTATATTTGATTGTTCACTTTTCTCTTCCCTGTTTTGTACGACCTTAAAGGTCTCTTCTCTCCTCCTAGTCTCCTCTGGACTATCATCACTGTTATAAGCAGGCGGTTTGTATATCAGATTAGTATACCCTGTTGCTGCTTTCAATTCCTTCAATGGATACAATCCTTCGCTTTCTTTACTGACGCCTTTTACTTCAGACAAAGCAAGGGGAGCAGAGGCTTAGCAACTTCCTCCTTACACTGATTAAGCATTCAATCCTCAGGTGGTGGATCCTCGGTCTCTGCCTGATACATCTTCCAAAGCTCTAAAATAGCTAACCTCTTCTTCAATTTCTTCCCCGTATACGCAGCGTGCACATATGTGGTCATGTGTTGCAATACCGCTTTTGACAGCGATCCCCCTTATGGCCATTGCATGAACATTTTCTCTGCTGTACCTTTTACCCATTCCGCACTATACTGTTTGAACCTTGGCACGTGTTTTGGCAGTGTCTTACATGTGTCGTAATATCTCCCATTGTGACGAGTCTCAATTGACTGTCAATACTTAGCGTTGTTTACACAGATGCGTTTCAGAAAAACAACAAATAGGGACGTGCTCCAACCTTCGCCACTGAAAGTCTCTATTTCGCAATGATCTCCTACTTTTTCAGTCGGCGCGGAAAATGACCTAAAACCAGGTAATCACTTTTTATCTCTATTTCAACTTTACGCAAGTTATTCTTGTCGCTCTTCAACACCTTTTTTAATTTACAAAATACACTACATACAGACAGACAGAAGACAGACTAGTCGACTTTTCACATTATATATATATATATATGTATATATGTATATATATATATATATATATATATATATATATATATATATATATATATATATATATGTATACACACACACACATATCATGGTACTCCTTTTCTCCTAGCCGTAAAACACTCTGATTAGAGTTTGAGTCATTCCCTATCATAAACCTGTTTATGTGCCGCCTATTTACACCCTGATTGGGTTTGAAATGACTCCTTCTAAACCTGTCTTGAAGTAGGAAACCAGGCTCTCAAAACGCTCCTCATTTTCTATAAATGCTCCTGGTTATTTTAAACAACCCCCCGTTATCTTTCTACATTACCACAATCCCATCCCCTGATTTTGCCATTCCCCTCAATCTACTCAACATTCGCTCTTCAGCTCAAGGCCATCGGCATCGTCCCCTTCCACCAATCGCCTACCGTTGCCTTCCGTCCGTTCAGCGCCTGTGGAAACCAGGAGGGATTTTGTGAAAGAGGGGCCCGTCCAACCTGTATCGATCTACTTACAAGTTTTCCATATCGGCTGCTCTCCACAGGAAACTTCACAATCTTCTGGCTAGTTGGCGGAAGGTGTCCGATAGTCAGAAACACTGGAAACCTACTGGTTGAGGGGTACTCTCACTATCCTATCTCTGCTACCATTTGAACCCGTAGGCCCTTTAAGCGATGTAACAATTTATCGGATGGATGCGAATGCAGAATTTACTCTAACACCAATAATAAGACCGACTGAGGAAGTTGGCAAAACTTAGCTGTTTTATTTGCAATTGTCTAAAACAGGGAGTAAAACAGACATCAGCGGACGTTAACTCAAGTCTCTCAACGTGTTACATAAAAAAATACACATTTATAGCAAAAACCCATCATCATCGACGTCATACTACGTGGCAAAATGAGAAAACCTACTTAGGGTTGTGATAGGCTTAAGGGAACATCTAGGTATACTTTCTATGGGGGATAGGATTATGATTGGGTCTCTATAGTCAGGTAGACAACTTATGCCCACCCCTAGTGCAAGGCATCTTCGCTGTCATCAAATACACAACATTTCATTGGCTATCAAACTATGGGGCTCTTAACTACATGGCTCTCTATAATTGGTTGGCATGCTTGTACCCTTCTGGAATATTCCAACGCACGCTGGTACCCCAGGTGCTTGTGGGTGGACTTGACCATGCCTTCCCACCTAATAAGCCCATCATCCATCATCACTCCTGCTGTCTGCCATTCGACTTGTCTTTGAACTCAGCCTTGCAAAGTATCACTTTGCCTGAGAATGAAAGGGAGTGTGAGCACAGTCTTATCTTCAGTCTCGATGTGGCTTGCCCAAAGTCTATTTCCATCTGGACCTTCTGACAGGAGACAGTGTTGAGCCCTTTCTTTCGTATTTAATACTATTAAGTGAATAAAACATGGCACTCATAGTGTTTTTCCATTACACTTAAACAGGAGCTTGCCTGGCTTCTCACGTTCATTGTATCTTCTCAAATAGATAACCAGTTTCTTGGCTGCCCCAACCCTTGACACTGGGCCAGACAAGCCTTCTCGATTCTTCCTTCATCATCAGCTGTTTTCAGCCCCTTCTGTTCATTGGGCCCTAGTTTGCTTAAACACGACGTGGAACATCCAGATTCCATACACATATAAATATATATATATATATATTTATTGGCGGCACCGCCTGCAGTCTCTTCACTATGTATAGCCAGCCTTATGATTACTTAGTCTACTTGCGTTACAGCATCTGTACAGTTATAAAGCGATTTTCATTTTCTTCAGTGCTCTTCGCACATGCAATCTTCATTCCCGCACATGAAATGTTACTCAACTCTTTACTCTGCCATCAAAATCTATAAAGTCTATATACTTTATTCTTCAGCATCTCTTCTTAGTGCCTCATCCTTGCTTCATGTGACATCACCAGTCTCTTGCCTTTGTCACTTCACACTTCTTCAAGAACGTCTTTTAAGAGACTGTCATTTCTTCGTGGGTACGTTATGTATGGCTTTCTCAATGGAAACCTTGTTTCGAGGATCATTAGTGGGATAGATACCAATACTGGCGTTGTGCATGTCGTAATTTCCGGCTTCCAGCATATCGGAAGAATGGTGGCGGGACTTCCGGTAGAGGCATTTGGCTCCTCCTCTACAAAGCTGTGGCCAAATTATTTACGCACTTAAAAACAAGACAAATCTTTAAAATCTTTTCTATCGCTCACCGACAGCCAGTGAACGAAACGACATAGCCCAGAAATGGGGGAGGATTTCCTCAACCTAATGACAAGTCTCACCTCTGCGTTTTGAGTCCTTTGTACTCGTTGTTATTGTTTAGATGGGATACTTGCAATCAAGCTATTGCAGTAGTCCAGCTGAGAGTAAACCAGTGCTCCAACTACGACTGCATGATTTTCTGATGGCATAAATGGCAATCCTTTATTGAGTGTAAAAAATAGATGTGACCTTAGCAGTAACCTATCCCTCACTGCTCAGGTTCTCCTGCCAAATGCAACCTACATTTTTTACCCTGACAGCAAAGGGTAAATCCGAAACCAATGGGGTGACTGAGGACGTCTACAAAGTTCAAGAAAGTGTTTGGGCCCAAACAGCGCAACTTCAGTTTTATTGCCATTAAGTTGCAGCCAATTGAATGACATCCAAGTACTAACCTTTTCCTAACATTGTTTGACTCTAGCAAAAGACTCCTCCACGCTGCCCACTTTAATATACACCTCGGTGTCATCAGCGTAGGAGTGAAAATGTACCTTGTGCTTCCTCAGGATAGCCATCAAAGGATGGAGATGTAAATTAAATAGTAAAGGGGATAGAGAGGACCCCAGCGGTACTCCACAGACTTGGGCCAAAGGATCTCACACACATAATCAGTGAGCTTCTTGCAATAGTGTGAGTTTGAGTGACATTCTGAGCAGGTTATGGTGGGAGTAACTAGACCAGTCACCAGGGTCAATACATGGGTGGACATACACAGATTAAGGACAACAAACATTAGACATTTTGAAGTGCAGGTAGGTACGGCTAGCTATTTTAGGGATGTTGCCATGATGGATGAAGTGCTATAGTGGAGCGTGTGAACCTTTTCTCGGATGCCCAGGCGAAGAGAATTCCATGCAAGTGGAGCACGAAGAGAGAAAGAGCGGAAGCGAGAAGAAGCACAGGGAGGGCGAGGTGCCACAAGTGTAGACAAGGAGGCAGAGCAGAGATTATGAGAAGGCTTGTAGAGTTGGATAGATACAGTAGTGCATTTCCGTGGATAGATCCGTGGATAGAGACATTTAAATCTGATGCTATTTTGCATCATCAGCCATCCAGCTTGGTGTCCATACGAGGACGTAGGTGTGAAGTGAAGGATTACATAGAGAGTCCTGGTAGCAAAGTTAATGATCTTGTCGAGAGGACAGAAAGCATAGTTGGGGAGGCCAAAGAGAATGCTGGCACAGTAGTCCAGTTAGAGAATTCAAGAGTGATTAAGCGATTATTGGTGGTGTTGAACGCGAGGAGGTATCTGATTTTCCTAATATTTAGGAGGTTGAGGGGACCCACCATTGCAGTTTTGGAGGTGAAAGTAGAGAAGCTGTGAGAAAGAGCATCGATGATACTGAGATTTCTAGCTGAAAAAGAGTAGGGGAGAGTGTCAGTTGGGAACCGAATAGGTAGGGGACGAGATGAGAGAGAGTATTTGGCAGGGAAGAAGAGAACCCCTGTTTTGGTTGAGTCTAACATCAGAGAGTGCAAAGCCATCCAATATTGAATGGCAGAGAGACAGTTGGAAATGTTGATAAAGAGTTCAGAGGAGAATTCAGGAAAAGGGAAGAAGATTTGGGTGTCGTCTGCTAAGAGTAGGTACGAGAATCAAAAGGAGGAGTTCAGTGCCCCAAGAGCAGAAGCGTAGAGTGCAAAGAGGAGAGGACCCAAGACAAAACCCTGTGGAACACCAACAGTTAGAGGAGTGAGTTGAGAGGTGTTGTTGATCCAGGAGACAAAATTGCTGAGGTGCCAAGTAGGAGTCAATCCAGGCAAGGGCTTGATCGTGAATCCCAAGAAGAAAGAGTATTAAGGAGATCAGAATGATCAACAGTGTGAAAGGCAGCGGACAGGTCATGGAGAATTTGGATAGAGGATAGTTTGGAGTGCTTAGCAGACGAGATGAAGTTGGAGGCATTTGTGAGAGCAGTTTCGGTGGAGTGACAGGAGCAGAAACTTGCTTGTAGGAGATCTCAAAGGTTGTGGAATGTGTAAGCCGGTTCAACACAACCCTTTCGAGCACTTCAGAGTAGTGCGGAAGGAGAGACACAGGACTCAGGTTAGCAGGTAGATTTGGTCAGCCCCTTGCTTTTTTAGAAGATGAATGACTGGCTGTTTTGAAACTAGAGAGAAAGCAAGCAGAGTCGAAGGACAGGTTGAAGAGTTCAGATAGTGGGTAGGTAGGTTTTGGATAGAGTGGAGAGCTCTACACTTCGCCCCCTTCAACTAATTCAGAAAAGGACTGCAAGACTTATCCTTGGTCTCAAACCTAGGGACCGCATCTCTCCAGCCCTGAAATCTCTGCACTGGCTCCCGGTGGCTGCAAGGATCAAGTTCAAGACCCTTTGCATCATCCATAAGGCTTTCTGGGGCTGGGGCCTGGACTATATCCAACTCTTGCTGCCTAAATACCTTCCTTCTAGAGCCCTTCACTCAGCAACGGCAAACTCTCTGAGGGTCAGGCGTTTCTCCAAGTGAGAGTGGGGAGGTAGATCCCTCTCGTCTGCAGGTGCCTCCCTTTGGAACAGCCTCCATGCCCCTATCAAACCTGAGCCAGACCACCTGACTTTCTGCAAGCTGCTCAAGACCTTCCGTTTCTCCTCTGCCTTCTCTCTTTCTCCCCTGCTAATCTTCCTGTCTGCTGCCCTTACTGGCCTCCGGGTACCCTCAGAGTCTCACAGGCTACTTATTCTAACGTCACTTCCATGGTGCTGTTGGGACAAACTCCCAGGTAGGTTTGCGGGCTAATAGGAGTTCGCGGACTCAGATCTTATGGAAGGCCCAACAACTTCCCTCCCCAAAAGGAACGCAGGCCCAGACAGACAGCAAGTTCAGCTGCGGTTTATTAAAGCCAAAACCAACAGGGATCAGTACAAGGAAAGAAGAACAATCCGTGGACGCCTCTGTGTTCCCTGGACAGTTTTGTGGGCCCATTGCGTCATGCTGGCATCACAACCTGGGCCCTACTCCAGCAAACCTATTGTGCGACTGGATTGGGTGTTGAGTGGTAGCCCACCTATAGTGGACCCTATACATGTTAGTTCACTGGCTCTCGCATGTCAGGTGGCTGGCCTGGCCCGTCCCCAATTATCTGATTCTACACAATGTTGCAGTGCGAGGGTCTTACCATTGGTTCTTGCCTGTTGCTACCCACCACTAGGGAACTGAACTGTGATTGGCTAGAGCTGCCGTCCAAGGCCTGGGATCTGAAATGGTTCTCAGCTCGAAGTGTACCTTTCCAAGGTAATAAGTACAACTATGTGTTTGCAATGTAACTTGTGTGCACCACCATAGTCTATGAGAGTGCCGTTCATATCATGCAACTCTTGTCTTCTTACTGTAATGACTTTGTTGCAAGCTTCTGTCTGGTGGCATGTGATTGCTTCGATTTCCAGTGCCGGTTTCAATTCATAATCCAGGATTGGTGATTCATGTGTCCAGAGACCGTGGTTGAGCCCCTTCTGAGCTCTAAATATTGGAGAATTATTCGTTTTACTGCAGCTGGTGTTACTGTCGTTCAGAGAATGGAATATCACTCGTATCTCTGGCCTTCGCAGTAAGATTCGTTTCACATGTTTGCTCTCCTGTGCTGCCTGAATTCAGCTCAGCTCTCGGTGAGGGTCTGTGGCCTGCTGTGATTTCCTAAGCCATATCATGGCTTCTGTATGTTTGTGCTACTCTATATTCTCCATATGTTATCACACTGGACTGTCAGGTTCCATGGGTGCTCCTGCAGTTGCATAAGGTTAAATTGTGTATAAGCTTCTGCAAGCATTCAGTCAGGATCTCATGCTTCTTGCGGTTTCTGCTCTGCTGTGTTTAAGCTAGTGCCAAAATAATAAAGCAATGACAGTATGTATATGTGTCTGCCCTCTAACTATAGAGCTGTGCATCTGTGTTCTTCGTGTACTCGTGTGTGTCTATGTTTTATTGTGCGGATGGCACGTGTGTTTCTTGTCTAACGCTGCTAAGTCGTGGTGTCTCTAACAACATCAGTAACGTGGCCTCTTGGCACTTTAGTCGATACTGTCAATTGATGTGTCCTTAGTTGCCGCCTGAGGTTCTTCATCCACTCTGGGTAGGGTCTGTTCCGCCCCTGTTCTGTAAGGTTGGCTGAGTGGGTACCTTTCGATGTACTTGTCGATGATTGGAGCACTGGGGATTGGTGCAAAATAGTATGGATGGTAACAATATCTTCGGTTCCTTTTCTGCATCATATACTTCTTTGGTGGGGGACAAGAGGGTAATTTTGCCCATCCCTCTTTAGTCACCCCTCTGGTCCCCCCTCTGGTCGACTTGTCAACCACATCCTTATATGGTCGTCCTCCTGCTCTGGGCTGCCATATCTTCGTTATTCCTCCGAGATGTCCATAGTAGTTTGTGTGGTCATTGAATGACCAGTGCATGTAACAGCATACTCCTTCGGGGTTGCACCAGACCCATTTCGCTTCATAGAACTTCAGATCATGGGGGTTGTACAGCTTTATCACTCCTGCTGGAAATGATTCACACTGCAAAATCCTCTCTCTCAACTTGTCCCGTTCTGCAACAATCTCATATTTTGTTCCTCCTATGTTCACATCCATCAGGATCTACAGTTCGATTGCCTCTTCTGCTGGCTTCTGGCACCTTCCAATGCATATTTTAATTCCACATGCTGATGCTGTTCCTAATATAAGTTCTCCAACTAGTAGCTTTAGTCCTTCTGACAGTCATGATGGCATCCATTACCATATGTATACTAGCCAGATCTTGTCCTTCCCTGTCGCTCGTGCTTCATCTTCCATCTTTGCATGCATTTGTGCCCAGCGGTCAAGGTGTATGAAAAGAAGTAGTGGAACTATGTTCCCTGCTGGCCTGCCCCTGCTCCCCACAAACCACATTGCCACAAGCCCTCCTACACACAATACACCCCCCAAACACTTGCACCTGCTGTTTAAGGGAATGTTCAGTGCAGTGCACTGAAAGTGAAGGTTTCAACTTCTTCCTACACTTTTATTTTAAAACAAAACCATTCCGGAACGGTTTCTTTTTAAAATAAAAGTATAGGAGCTGTACAAGGTAATTAAAAAAAGTATAGGAGCACCGCTCCCGACCGCTCCCGCTCACTTCTACCACTGTTGTGCCAATTGTGCAACTGCATCTGAGAGAGTTCTATTATCTTCATCGTTAGCTGGTATGAATGTACAACATGAACTCCCTTCCTTTGCACAAACTAATCCTTCCATCACCGTGAGAAGATCCAGAACATATCTATTCTGGAGCGCCACAAATCTTATTGCTCTGAGTTCTTCTTTAATGGCATTGAACCCATTCACTGTTGAGTTAATTGTTACCATCAGCTCCCAACAAGTGATCTGAAACCATTTGGAATTTGTGTACGTTTGTAGTCCTGGTATTAGTGATGTAAATAACATTTGTGTTCTGCTAAATAGTCTGTGTTCTGCTGGTATTTTGTCCAATGCCACTTCTGATTTCACTGAGAAGTAATTCCCCCCTCTCTTCACTCTGCTCAATCCGCTCTGCTTCTCCACCCTCGCTGTCTGTGCAGTTGGTGCTATCTTGACCAACTTCTTCTTCTGCCTGTTATTGTCCATCTTTGGGAATTCATCGAGTTCCACATCCTTTCTGGGTAGCACCAACAATGGCATGTTGATGTGCACCAGGGAGCATACTCCTCCTGCTTCAGATGGCAGTTTCACATAGGCTTTTGATCCACATGCCCAGTAGTGGTCCATCAGCATTGGTGTTCCTGCTCTCATTGCTGGAAGCTGTTAAATTGCCTCTCATCCTACATTTTCATCGACTTCGATCTCACCAGTGTTCTGCTAGCACAGCGCTATCATCTTCAGGGGAATTATTGGCATCGGTCTAGCTTCGTTTTCTACCCAGGTCAGTAAATTTGCGCTTGCATCCCATTCATTCAGGCACTTGTCATTCTCTTCCTGCACCTTGTTTACTGCTTATTGGGCCAGTGTCAGTGCTTTCCTTCCCACCACTCCTAGCCGTCTTTAGTATATAACCATCCATATACTAATATCTGTGGTCTTACCCAGCATCCTGGTACTCCTCCTACCTCCTTTACTCTTGTCCAGCAGCATGGAAATTCCTTCAGTGTTATAGTTTTCGTCTCTCCTTTTTCAGGGCCATCCGTTATGTACTGCAGACCTCATGAAACTGCCAGTAGTTGTGTCACTCTTCTGTACCGATGTGTAGCCCCCTCGCTGGCTGCCTTCACCCTGATGCTTGCCCCAGCCACTCCTTCCCCCACTTTTCGACTAGAGATTAACTGACAGGGGACCGTGAGGTTGGGAGGGACCTGGGTGGTTTTGGGACTTTTGGGCTGTATCGTTCTGGTGGTCAGGGTGACCGTAATGTTTGCGGCTACGGTTTTGGTCTTCAGGTACGTATCGTCCTCCAGTTACTTCACTAAAGGTGCGTGGTGCAGGCCGGCTGCAACACACAGGATAAAACGGGGAATAGGTAAGTCTTGATTAAACACGAGTGTCCAACTTGCTGTGCTTGCAAACTTGTTCTGAGCTTACTTTCACAATATCTTATTCTTTCTTCTTCACAGGAGCTGCGCGACTGAAGGCCGGCACCGCAATAAGACGCTGACAGAACAGAGTTGGACTCAATGCGCAGGTGAGCACATTAGGCACTGGGACGGGTGATGCTCGAAGAACGGAATGGAATCTCTCACACTGTTGCTTTGCTTTTCAGGTCCTCGGATGCTGCGGGAATGACAACAGTCGGAGAGACGAGAAAGAATCAAGATGAGAAGGCGAGGAAGAACCAATCTCCAAGAGGAGCAGGCGAGGAAGAACCAATGTCCAAGAGGAGCAGCCCCACCGGTCGACTCCGGGTGCTGTTCGGGAAAAAACAAAAATGAACGCAGAGACAAAGCCTTTACCCGAGTGTGTGGATCCTCGTTTCAGGTGAGTTTCTTCAGGTGAGCTTCCACTGCTTCCCATCCATGTAGAGTCATTTGTAGATAAACTGAGAGCAGGAGCGGTAAGCGAGACACTGTTCTTGCAAAGAGCAGAAGAAACGCTAAGCGCAGGGTGCGTTCCGGGGTGTGGTTTTATAGCCTTGGGCCACGCCCTGTCCGCGTTAGACTGTCAGGGGCGTTGGTTCCTCACACGTGCTCGGTGCTCCTTTGCACCTGCCTGGTGTTCCCTCGCTCTTGGTAGGCGCGCAGGTGCAGATTGCAGCCTTGTTCCATTCTAACCACTTACGCCAGCCAGCCAGCAGATCTGTCCACCACCTCCCTACTCTATCATGGGGGAAGACCCTTCTCCCCTGGGCCCGACGGCGCTGGGCCCATAATGGGATCATGACAAGTTGTTCATCATGTCTAGTGTCTTTATGTAATTATCTTAATAGGGGAAAGTCCCTTTGGACAGACATCTCAATGTTGCAGTCTTTCCTTGGAATCTTCCTTGCATCTGCACCATTGTGAGATACATCAGACACTGTGCGCTTGCTGCAGGTATTTCAGTTGCAATGAACGTTCGAGAAGCACTCATGGCATAGGGGATTAAAGAGCAGACATAACAGCTATCCACAGTGGTTTCCCTACCTACTTTGGATACATGTTGTTTGTGACTCGTGCTGTGTCTGTGAGATACATGTCAATTCTCTTCATGTCTGTACCAACACTGCGCTTACCTCTCCTTACCTTATCAGCAGTGTCTTCTCGTCCACCTGACATGGTCTTCCTACCTGCTAGGGTCGGGTTAATGTTAGTAGAGGACACAACGGTAATACTCATAGCAGTATAAAGCGACCAGAACACAATTGCCAGTACACCACTGTGTCAATTCTCTTCATGTCTGTACCAACACTGCGCTTACCTCTCCTTACCTTATCAGCAGTGTCTTCTCGTCCACCTGACATGGTCTTCCTTCCTGCTAGGGTCGGGTTAATGTTAGTAGAGGACACAACGGTAATACTCATAGCAGTATAAAGCGACCAGAACACAATTGCCAGTGCACCACTGGGAATTAGTAAACACACCATGATAATAATATTTGTTATTGTCTCTGTCATGACCACTTACGCTGCTGGATTCTTGCAGCTGATGAGAGGATAAAGGTTCCCACATGAAAATCGCGAATAAAAGCAGTTGTTGGTTTAGTGTTTGTCAGTACTCTCAATCTCTGCAATTAATATAATCGCTCATTGCAAAAGCAAAGACCTCCTCCCAGACCTGTCTTACTGAGGGGACTCTTAATGTGGGCAGAACCGGGTATGTGCTCTGTTCCAGTTATGGGTATGCTCGGGCTAAACATTCTATAAACACAAGCAGATATAGTGTAGGGGATCGAGCTCAGAATCTTCTGGGTCTCCTTATATAGTGCACCGACTGGTTGGAGAATACTTCAGGGTGATCAATGGAAGGAAACATCAGGAGGACAATCTATACAGCCCTCACTACATTCACGTAGACCTGCATGTGTGGAAAGGAAAATGACAAACTGACAGTCTTTAGCACATTCACCTAGCCCTGCATGTGCGGAAAGAAAAGTAACAAACAGACAGTGTTTGTAGCTAACTATTTGGACAAGTATGCCAGTTGCAACTTCTGCTACTTGGGATCGTCGAACAATTGGGTGACCTGGCTTCCCTAAATCTGTGAGATCCGTTTGCTCTTGTCGTTCATCGAGATCTTGAACGTTGGCCCTATCGGTCGCTGCACTTCCGTTGCCAGGTGAGGCCACTGCTTTGTAGGGCTTGATTTCCTGGATATGGTTCCAAACAGTCCTTCCTGTGAGCTTTACTGCTTGATCTGCCACGGCCTCAACTATGTGTGAGCTTGTAAATCGGGGTGCGTTCCAGGGCCATAGACAATTGTGGAGGAGCACTCCGTCCCACACCTTTACTGAGTGTTTTTGTCCTTGGTCTGGTTCTGTATCATTGGAGTCAATCTCTTTGTTGTCCTCAGGCCTGTCCTGAGTCTGCTGTATCCGGTGAGAGATAAAGAAAGCGCTAGAAAACAAGGAAGTAATATATGCATCCATTTCTTGACCTAACACATCTGCACTGCTCTCACAATCTTTAAACTAACTTGTGGGAGGAGCCAACGGATAATGCATGTGCCGTCCTGTCACCACAGCGTGGGATGTTAAATGGTGGTCAGACCCTGGCTTGTTGCGCAACTTAAACAGTGCCAGAGGCAAGCAGTGAAGCCAGTTTTTTGGTGCTCTGCTGAATTTTCCCAATGCACTCCCTCAGGAGTCCATTCAGCCATTCACACACCCCATTTGCTTTCATGTGGTATGCACAAGCAAATTTGCGATTGATGCCTAGCAAGGCTGTAATGTGTTGGAACAGTTCATTGCTGAAGTGAGGCCATTGTCAGACCGCAGGACCTCACACATGCCCCATCTTGGGAACACTTTCCAGACCAGAAACTTTGCTGCTCTGAGTGCATCGGCGTGGGAACATGGCCACGCCTCTATCCACCTTGAAAACAGACAAACCACCACTATCATGTAGAGGTAACCCTGACAGACTTGACTCATGTCCACATAGTCTACGTGGAGGTGTAGAAATGGCCCTACAGGCCTTGGTATGGCTCCTCTCACAACTCTCAAGGTGTGTCCTGCAGTGCACTGCTGACAAGTTAAGCAGCCACTAATGAATTCAGCCACATGTTCTTTCATATTTGGCCGAATTCACATTTCTCCAATGTGTGTAGCAATGACCTCCTTCCCTATGTGCGCTGGGTAATGCAATTGTGTTAGTGCTGTTTTCAACAATGCTGGTGGCATAACCACCTTCCCTGTGTTGTTCTGTTGTGATAAGACATCTGTCGGAGACATTGAGCATCCTCTCTTTACCCATAGCTCCTTTTCCTCCTGTGGTGCAGCTCCCTGCAATTCCATGATCTGTGTCTCTGGTAGTGTATTGTACCCTTCCCTCATCACCATGTTTCTCACCCCTCCCTGGGCATTTGGCCTCTTTTCTAGCTCTCATAATTGACCAAAGTACGCTGCACACTTTGCCTCATAATCTGCTGCTTCGTTCCCTCTTGAAATTGGGTCATCCCCTTTGTGTGTGCCTGGCATTTCACTAGCGCCACCTCCTGCGGATATGCAATCACGTCAAGCAGCTTGCCCAATAGTAGTGCATGCTGCACTGGGGTCCCATCTGCTATCCTGAACTCTGTCCTGAGCCATCGTGCCAGCCCTGAATGTACTGTTGATGTGACATAGGCGTGGTCAGAATATATTGTCACATTCTTCCCTAACCTGTGTTCTAGTGCCAGTATGAGGGCCACTAGTTCTGCTGCTTGTGCTGAATAATGGGATGGTAGCCGTGCGTTCACAACCACCTCACTTATGCCGTCCTCATTTAGTCTATCACTGCCATCCCAGTCCTTCAGATCCCGTTAGTATGGTCAATTGTCGATGAACCATCAATGTACAGTATGTCTCCCACTCAAGTGCATCTTACGTCACCTTACGTGAATCACTGAACATCTCTATATTCCTTGTACAGTCATGTGCATAGTCTCCTGGTTGGTGGCCATCTGCCAAGAATAGTACTGGGTTAACTGTCCTGCATCTTACTATCTTCATAGTATAGCCTTTGATAGTATTACCTCGTATCCTGATGCTTTTTGTGTGGTTAGTGTGCTCCTGGGCTTGTGCAGGATCCCAAAAAGGGCGTGCTCCACATAAAGAGTGGTGGTGCACCCCATTGTCACTGTTGATGACTTTTCCACTGTGAAGGCTGCTGCTGCAACCAATTATTGTTTGTATGGATAATGCCCTCTCATCACTGTGCCAAGCCTCATAATCTGTAGTAAGCAATTGGCTTGTGGCCCACGCTTGTCTTCTGAGTCAGTATCGCCTTCATCACTACCCCGTCAGTGTGGGAGAACAGGAAAAACACCTTTTTGTAGTCTGGGGTCCCTAACACTAGAGCTGTGCATTTGGCTTTTTTCAGCCCGTCGAAGGCTTCAGTCATGTCTGTGGTCCATGTCAGTGGGCCTCATTATGAGTTTGCCGGTCCAGAAAAAATGTTTCCGGTAAGCTTGCCAGTACCATTGTTTCCGAACCAGCAAACTACGAGTTCTGCGAGCTGGTGCCTTTTAGCTCGCCAGGTCTGACCAGGTGGCTGGAACAGCACCCACTCGCAGACCATGACGGATGCACCAGCACTGTTGCACACAGTGCCGGTGCATCCGACCTCCCCATTCCCATCGAGTCCAATAGGACTCGATGGGAATGGGGATTTTCTTTTTCCCACCAGAGTCATAATGAGGCCCAGTGTCTTTGATCCCTTCTGCTCTTCCTTTAGTGCAGTCAATAGTGGCTTTGTCTATGTGCTGTAATCGAAAACCCATGCTCTGCAGTAATTGCATAACCCCAAAAATCGCTGCATTTCCCTTAGTATCTTGGGCCGGGGTGTGCTGCGTATTGTCTCTGCTCTCTTTGGGGCAATGTGTTGGCCATTTTTAGATATTGTTTAAGAAGAAAAGCTAGGCTTATTGGTACAGCTGGTCTATTGGGCGACTCATTCAGCATTTAATTCGATTTAAATAGTTTTAACCAGATGTAGACTGGGGACAGGAATAACCCCTTACTTCCACATATATAATGTGTCGTCGCAGGTCACTGGATTGACGGTAAGCCATTTATTTCGTTCCCATGGTGACGCTACGCCAAGTCTGCCGCCTATCGATAGATTACATGCAGGACGCAAAATGGAAGAAGGAACCCTTACAGGACATCCACGAATGTCATATGGATCAAAGTTTCCTCTTGTTGTAAATTCTTGACAACCGGGCCAAGCGGCAGACTTGGCGTTGCGTCACCCTGGGAACAAAATAAATAGTCCCAAGATGGCACCTGCCTTCATTGTACGAAGCCAACGCGAGTGAATACAGGTTCTTTGAAAATCATATATAAATGGGATTTGACCCAATACACAACTACCATAAGAGAAGCTATTGACCCCCAGTGTGGTATGACTAGACTAGCCCTGATTTGAGAAAGGCTAGCAAGGGCCGAAACACGTGTTATCATTATAACGGCGAACTGCAATATTGGATGATAAGGATTGGATGATAATAAAACACATCTTTTTCAATTTAAAAGGGCGCAATGTCCTGGATTTTTTTGCATGCCTTTGCATACTTGTATTACGTTTTTAAATATCATATGTCCAATGTACAAACCCTCCTTCTGACAGTACTGGAGTG
Source organism: Ambystoma mexicanum (assembly GCF_040938575.1). Lineage (NCBI taxonomy): Eukaryota > Metazoa > Chordata > Amphibia > Caudata > Ambystomatidae > Ambystoma > Ambystoma mexicanum. The sequence goes on along the minus strand of NC_090926.1, from coordinate 1,162,210,053 downwards.
TGGCCGTGTCCACCTTGTACCCTTTGTCTTCTAACACTGTCAACATGTGTACTAAATCCTGTCTGCACTGTTCTTCTGTCTCGCGGCAAATCAAAATGGTGTCCACATACTGTAGAACTGTGCTATCCATCTGTATGTTGCTTAGATCCATCTGGATCACCCTGTTAAAGATGGGTGGTGACTCGCAGTACCCCTGTGGCAAACAAGTGTGTTTCCATTTCTGGGTTTGGTACATAAAGCTGGTTATTTCCTGTGAGTCTGGGTGCAATGGTACTGAGAAGAATGCATTCTTTAAGTCAACTACCATGAAACAAGTGGCTTCCGCTGGAATGACAAGCAAAATTGTCACCGGGTTTGCTGCTACTAGATACTCTGCTTCTACAATATGGTTAAGAGGTCTTAGGTCCTGGATAAAATGCCATGACCCCCTTTTGGCCTTGCACACAGGGTACACTGCTGTGTTGCATGGAGATTCTGATGGTATCAGAACTCCGCTCTTAATGAGGGCATTGTCTCATAGATGCCCTCATCCGCCTCCTTAGTTAGGGGATATTGCTTTACTCTTGGCAAAATTGCTCCTGGTTTCAGTTTAAACTTCACTCACCCTGTGCTTTTTATGCACCCCACATCATAAGGACCTGTGGTCCATAAACTGCCTGGTACCTTTGCCATGTCCTCCTCCCAGAATGGGTGCGGTGCCTCCAGCGCCATTGTCATTCTCGGTGGTACCTCTCTGTAGTAGATTTGCAACCAAAATGTTACACTAATTTCGAACACCACCTCCAATTCAATCTTTCTTCTCCAAATAGCTCATCATCTGTCACTGCTGTGAGCCTGCACCCTTCTGCAACTGCAATTATTGCTCTTCACGCCCTTCCTGTGTCGTACACTGCATGTACTGCAATCCAATCCTCCCGTGCCAACACTGCCTCAATCTCAATGGACACTATCGTCCCTTGTGGCTCATCCAGTGGTGTCTCTGGCCTGAACAAGTATTAATTTGGCACTTGCCACACCTTCCCTGCAATGCCTGGAATCCATGCAAATGGCAATGTCTGTCCCATATTGGTACATCTCGGGGTCCACTGGTACCCCATTCTGTACTGTGCGACCACAATATGCCTGGACGATCTGTCACACATTCAACATGTGTATGCCTGGTGTTGAGCATGTTATGCCTTTGTCTGTGAAGGAAAAGGTCATGTTTAGTCTGCTCATGATGTATTGTTCCAAGGTGTCTGTCAAAAGTAAAGTAAAGATAGTGATAAGTCATAATCTCCTATAGATAAGGAGATGTTATCAGTAAAAGCAACCACTTCCCGAGCCCCAGAGAATCCTTCAGTGTGCATGGCATTGCCTGACAACTTAAATATTCCTTCCCTTATGCAAGACCTAGTCGCCCCAGTGTCAACAAGAAAGGAAAACATTTTGTCACCTATCGCTACCCCTATGCATGGTTCCTCCACAGGATTGGGTGTGATCGACAGGATGGGACACATCAAGTTCGTGTAGGCTGTCCTATTGAGGGTACATAGATAGTCTGTTTCCTGTGAAGGGGTTGTTCCCCACCATGGTAACTCCTCCCACTTGTCGTACTGGTACCGTCGCTATTGTGTCCATGTGCCCCTGCATATCATCATGCTGTAGTTGTGATAGCTGCTAGGTTCTTCCCCTGATCTGTGGTGACTGTAAATATCATGGTAGTGGTTCTGCCATTTGTTGTGCCTGTGCCTGTGGTGGTGTCTGTGTTTGTGCGGGTGCTTGTGGCATCTGCTGATGTGTATCCTGCGTCTGGTCCTGTGGTGGTTGGGTCGGTGCGTAATAGTCATCTGGACCCCTTGGAAATACAGCTGGTCTTGCCCTCCCCAGTTCTGTTGTACCCCTCTGAATTGGCATGCTTGTGAAATGTGTGCTAGCTGTTCACATGTCCAGCACTGTGGTGGCTCCCCCCCCCTGCCCAGGGAAAACCCCTGACATATCCCCTGGGCCTTGCTGCATCTGTTGCCCATAACCCTGAAATCCTGCTGGAAACCGCACTTGGTTGTGGTGCATCTGTGGCCCAAAGCCATACCCCCTAGGTAAACGTGCCCTTCAAGTCCTGCTGTGCATTGCCATGCCCCATATACCCTCCTCCCAGGGGTGTTGCAAACTGTGGTGGCTGTTGATACTGTTGTTGTGCCTGCGCTGGTGGGTGGATGCTGGTTATCACTGCCCCTTTCATTGTATATTTTGACAGCTTCCTCTGCACTAACTTGCCCTCATCTGCTTTCCTGTCTTCTGCTTTTTGTTTAACCTTCTCGTGCCACAATCTGCAACAGTGTATTATTGTGAGCTGTATTTCCGTCCATCCCTTCGCTTCCATCCCTACTAACTTCTTCAAATTATTCTGTACTAGTTCTGGTAGTCCCTGCACTAAATGAGTTTCGAGGTGCCAAAGGTCAGGAATCTCCTCAATGTACTTCACAGGGTCTTTGTCATCCATCATTTTGCGTGACGTAATCGCCCCAATGTCTCACGTGTCCGGGTCTTGTGTTTGCAATGCTTGCCACACTGCTGCCCTGCATGTTGCGAATGGTGCCTGTCGTGTTCTATGTTCTGTGTTGTGACCCCTGGGAACCCTGCACTCTTTCACACGTCATCGGCTGCATCTTCTTTTACGCCCCGTACATCACCCATGGCTCGCCAGTGACCCAGTGTCATCTTCTCCATCTCATAAATCCATTTCCCTGCTCCCGCACTCAATGATGGTAACCTACACTTCACGTTCTCCTTGTTAGTGTGCTTCCAAGGCACATACAGAGGTCTTGACCCCCATCTCTCTAATAAGGGCACCTGTGAATAAGCCGCCCTATCTTTCGGTGTCCTTCAGTACATTCTAATTTGTCGAGACCCTCTCTTATCTTCAATGTCTGTGCATACATCTACTGGTTCTAATGCAGGTACCCTTTTGCTGTCATCATTGGCCCTAGACAATTGTTCTCATGGGCAGGCTGGTGCAGTCTCCCCCTTCCTACGTCCTGAGTGATCCCTTAGTCGATTTACATATGTGTCCTTCATGGGCTGCAATCTTTTAAAAAAACAAGTGCTCTACTCAAAGGTTTAGTGCGAACCTGGAACCTGCAATGTCATACCCACAGGGAGAGACTATGAAATTAGCTCCAATCTTCCTGCAACAAGTGAAAAAAGTAAAAATGTTTGGAAACGAGAGAGCCAAAAGCAGAAGCAGGTCGCCAGGTGCAAGGGAAGCATTTTGTTATCCCAGGGAAAGGCAATGGCATCGGCTAGTCAATTGAGATGTTGTCCCTAAAGGGTATTAGTAGCATGGAACAACGTGGCATGGAAAGTGAATTCTCTTCCCAGAAGAGTAATGAAGAGGAAACATTGGCTTTGCCGTTCTGAGAGTTTGGCTCAAGACTGTAATAAAGAACCCAAAGTTTAATCTCTCAGCAGAAAAGATATCGAACCTTTATTTGGTTTCCTCAGAGGACATTGAATCAAAATGTTCATTTTGCTGAAGGAAGTCTTATCTCTACAGAAGTACTAAAGGCTATTCTAGGTGCCTCAAGAGATTTAGAAAAACAAGGCTTGACAGCGTTTTCCTCATTTCTAGAGGAGACTGAAAGGGAAGGGGGAGGAGAGTGGGGAACTAAAAATCGGGAGATTCTAGGAACAAGAGCAATTCTGAGGGAATCGGAATTACACAGCAAGAACAATGTTAAGCATGGAGCCCAACATGAAAAGGTCCTAAACCTCCTACCAGAAATCCTAAATCAAATGCTCCAGAAATTAGCAGTGGGAGCTCAATCCCTTTAGTCAAAAGGAATGTCAGCCTGTTAGTTGGAATATGCGGGGATCCAATACTTTCAAATCTAAGGAGATAAGAGAACAATTATTTGGTCATATTAACTAGACAGGAAACCTGGCTAGTTAATCAATCGGAAATTGAAGGGTTTACATTATGCTCCTAACCTGCACAACAAAAAGCTATGGGTAGACCATTGGGGGGATTACTGATGGCATTCTAGAACTCAACATGTAAAGACTCAGAATTCATTTTTAATGATAAAATGGGCATTCCGGCCTACACAGCCCTTTTAAGATCAAACAAGCCAGATTCCCAGCTTATTGTCATTAATGCCTATTGGAAACCCGCCTGGACTGACCTTCAAGCCTTCTTGACAATTCTATCCTCATTGTTAGAAAAAAAATCAAACTCGAATTTAGGGGCAATCAGATCATATTCGCAGTGGACTTGAACCCTCAGTGTGTCCAACTGCCAAAGGAGCATGAAGTAAAGAGTACTCTGGGAGTTTCTGGAAGGGGCAGAAGATGGGTAGAATTCTTGAAGGGGTGGGGACTTAAAATGACAAATGGGTTGGTCGTGTGGGACATCCCAGCAGCCTCAACTTGACAGCGGGGATGTCAGCCTCCACAATCGACTACATTTTTTTGTCATCAACCATGTACTCAAGTTGTTCATCACTGAACGTTAAGTTTGGAGGGGGAAGCGACCATGCTTGTCTTGAGCTGCTGCTCCCAGATATGTCCATCACAAGACCAGACAGGCAGGTCCAGGACCTAATAGTAAAGAAGGGGAAAATAAGATTGTCTAAATACAAAGCCGAAGGTCAGTATCTAAACAATAAATTATTAAGTATACCAGATCAGGTCCAATTAGAAAACTGTCAACCAGAAAAATGTGTAAAATTCATTTGGTCCATCTCTCCACCAAGTCCAGCAAAAGTGAGGAAGTCCCTTTCACACTGTCATATCTTTGATGAGGAAACGTGAAAGGAAAAAAGTTCTTAAGACAAAAACGTTGTAAATTGAAGAGGCTGAATTTGATTCTCGAGCCTTATAGATGAGAGGCTAAAAAACTAACCTCTGAATATAAATCCTGTTCACTAATGCGTAAAATGACACGCCTTCAACAGGATGCGGAGTATAAATGGGAAGAGTAACTCTTGTTCAATCATTAATCAACTAGAAGCACAGTCTAGTAGTGCTCAATGTAATCTTGTGGCAGAGACCAAATGAATTTAACGACAGCACATTTTGAGAATCCCTTTAATAAATCTCAAGCCATAAGCTTTTTGAGTCCCTGGCAGTTAAACTTTGATGAACAAGACATTGTGGATCTTATAGTTAAATCATCCTCTTCTAGAGCTGCTGGCCCTAATGGGCTGACATATCAAGTGTTAAAGAACAATTCTGTCTTATGGTCCAAACTGGTAAATTGCCTCTTTAAAGAGATTCTTACGAGGCAAACATTCCCCCCATCGTGGAAAACCACAATAGTTATTCCATTTTTCAAGAGGGCCGATCGATAATCTCTGGCAAACTATCGCCCCATCACCCTCCTTGACATCAAGAGCAAGCTTTTTATGAAACTATTGCTAAGAGACCTAGAACGCTGGGCGGAGGGAGCGCATATTCTATTGAACGCTGGGTGGAGGGAGCGCATATTCTAAATTCCAGACTGGCTTCAGGAAAGGTCTATCCACTGCCCTGAATGGATTAGTCCTGAATATCATCAGCAAGAAAGCTAGGAGGAAGGGAGCTCCATTACTGGACGGGGCATGGATGGACCTCTGAAAAGCTTTTGATCAAGTTAACAGAGGCCGTCTTTGGACAAAGATTCTTAATCTGGGGAGCCCTGAAAACATCTTAGCAATGCTAGTAGATATGCATAGGGACACGACATTAAGAGTGAGACTCGATGATCAAGGGCATTTGTCAGAGCTTATTAAGGTGGAGAGAGGAGTAAGACAGGGTTGTTTGGGGGCTCCTCTCTTCTTCAATCTGTACTTAGCACATATGGGAACATCTTTAGAACCATCAGCATTGGCCAGCCCGGTATTGAATGGTACTAAGATCTTTTGGCTGGCCTATGCTGACGATATTGTTCTTTTGGACAAAACAGCAGTGGAGCTGCAGCGCCTTCTGTACAAGGTGGGGGACTATGCCAAACTAAATGGTCTCTCTATTAGCCCAGACAAATCAAAAATAGTTGTCTTCAGACACGCCACAAGGCAGGTACAGTACTCCCAGTGGCTTTTAGAAGGCCAAGCTATACCAAGGTTCAAGGAAGTTGTCTGCCTGGGCTATGTGATGTATGCATCTCCATCAATAGGTGGGTTGGAAATGGCTGTGAATGATAAAATTACGCAGCTGATACCCCAGATGAAAAAGGTTTACTTTAAGTATTGTAAATTCTCAATAGTGCAGCTGAGTAAATATTATGTAGCCAAGGTGGTCCCTGAGATTCTATACGGGCCGGAGGCCAAACCCCTACTTTGGAAGACCAATTGGCAAAGACGGGAGGGTCTAACCTGGAAAAAAAGTCCTTGGACTACCAATGGGCCTCTCAACCTGAGCCTGAGATTCAAGCTCGGGCTGAAATCGTTATGCTCTCTGGCAGACTGGAAATTGGTTTCCCTCTTTCGGTTGATTAAAACTGCACAGCCTCAAACATTGTACGCAGACATCAAGGACCATCTGGAGTGCTCCAAGTCAATGTTACTATCTGACTTGAAGGCTAGGGTCAGGGAGTCCCTCGGGAAGGCAGTGTCATATCGCGGCAGAGATGGCGAGTGTGGAATCACTGGCGCGGAATCGCTGGCGTTACAGTCCGCCATTGCGCTTCCCGGCACGGCTTCTTTCTGCGCCATTCTAGATGTTGCACTAGTACGTAGCCGGAAGTATAAATTCCATCACTTCCTGGTTACATACGCGTTGCAACGTTTCTGGGTTTACTCCTGTGTTGCTGCTGCTCTCACTGTGTTCTCTCTTCCTCTCCTCGTTGCTCGCTTTTGCTACCCCGTTTCTTGGAAGTCCTGTATTCTTGCTCTCGCTAGCCCCTAGTTTATTCTACCTTTCCCTCTCCTCCCTGCTTTCTCTCCTCCTATCCCTTATTCTTCTTTTTTTCCCTGTTTACATTGGATCCGCTGTGTACCCGACCTTGGCCTGCTGTTTGGACTGCCTTCGTCTTGCCTCCTTATCTGTTGGATCTGCTGTGTACCCCGATCCTTGCCTGTTTCCTGGACTGCCTTAGCCTTTTCCTCTAACCTCCTGGACCTTGTTGTTACTCTCTACTGCCTACTCCTGGAGTCCAGCCCTTGTACGTTCTTTACCAGCTTACCTCACCTCATATATCTGAAGGAAGTCTCAGGGTTTTTTTGTGCCTCTGGCTTTTTCCCCTGCTGGCGCCTCCGGTGGGGTTACCCCCATTGCCCCTATTTTTAGTGGCACGGTGGCATCCTATCGAGGGCGTCCTTACCTTCATAAAAAAAAAATAGAGACCTTCAAGACACAAGAAAGGAAAACCTAAGAAGAAAGAGGAAGGTGAGGAGTTGGGGGAAGGAGGAGAGTCTACTTTATTGTCTGAAGAAGAGGACATTACCGACGTTAGTGACAGTTTGCAACGCCAACAAGAAAAAGATATGGCAACTCCTCAGCAAGTACAGGAACTTGTAGCTGCCGTTCAAAGCCTTAACCTGGAGGTCCAGAACCTCAAGGCTGCCAACACAGCACTGCAACAGGGAATGACGGAAAGAGAACGACCCTCTGCAGACCTACCCTCGCTCCCTTTGGTATCTGGCAAATTTGATGGCTCGCCTAAGCGAGTGAAGGAGTTCCTAGATCCTAATCTCCACTTTTCCTTCCGCCCACAGACTTTCGCTTCGGATCACGCCAAAGTAGGCTTTATGATTACCCACATGACGGGTAATGTCCTGGCTTGGGCCACCCCTCTGGTCAATCAACCCGATCCTGTCTTACAAAATTATGATGCTTTCAAAACTCTACTACAGCAGACTTTTCTGTGCATGGAAAGTACTTTTCTTGCATCCGAGGATCTTTTGGACATCCGTCACGGAAATTCTGACTTACTGACCTACATCACCACCTTCAAACAGATAGCCGCGGAAGCCGGCTGGCAGGAACAGGCTCAATATGCCATTTTTCATCGAGGGTTGAGAGAGGATCTCAAGGACGAGTTGGCACGTATGGCCCGTCCGATATCTTTTTCAGATCTCATCACTGCCACTCTTCGGATTGATTTCCGATTATCGGAACGACGGTCCGAAAGAAAGAAGACCAAGTTCTACAGTATACCTTCCCCAGAGACTCAGCCACCTTCCTCTTTACAGTCCTCACGCCAAGGCAAAGACGAACCGATGCAGATTGGTACGGCTCGAGCCACGCTCACCCCAGAGGACCGTAAGAGACGGCGGGATGGCAGGTTGTGTATGTACTGTGGAGCCTCTACCCATTTGCTACGTGACTGTCCAGATGTTCCTCCTAGATGTTCGGGAAACGAGCTCCCTCAGTAAGTGTTAGGACGCACTCCCGAGGGGTCATCCCACGTCCTTATGCAACTCTTTCGGTGTCTTCCCCTGAGACACCAGAGGATTCCAGGCTGATGGTTCTTACTGTTACTCTAATGCTGGGTAACACCGAAATCACCACTCAGGCTTTGCTCGACTGTGGTGCTGCTGGCAACTTCATCGACAACTTGTGGGCAGAACAGAAGGGTATAAACCGAGTGGCTAAACAAGAGGACCAGAAGGTAGAAGGAGCTGACGGAGAGCCTTTGAGTTCTGGCATGATCACACACACCACTGAAGAACTAAACCTACGCATACAGCAGCATTCTGAAAGGATCTCATTTGATATCATTCGAGCAGCTCACTTCCCCATCATACTGGGGATAGGGTGGCCTAGAAGACATAACCCTCACATAGACTGGGCTAAGAACATACTAAGCTTTCAATCCGCTTTTTGTAAGGCAGAATGTCTTCCGGAGCCAAGGTTCGAGACAGTCCAGACCACCTGTATCTACGATTCCAGACTCATTCACTGTCTTCCTCACCACCTCAAGGAATACGCTGAGGTAGTGGCGGAGAAATCTCCTAGTGATCTGCCTCCCTACAGACTGGAAGATTGCTGCATAGACCTTGTTCCAGGAGCATTAGCACCTTTTTGCAGGATGTTTCCTCTTTCGCTCAAGGAGAGACACTTCCTCCGGGAATACCTGGATAACAAATTGGCCAATGGGCTAATCAGACCTTCAAAATCTCCGGCTGGTGCTTCCCTGTATTTCATCCCCAAAAAGGAGTCACAGGAGTTGAGACCCTGCATAGATTTCATGGTCCAACGAAGCAGAAGACAGCTTTTGCAATCTTAAAGAAGCCTTTTGTTCCGCTCCCATTCTCCAACAGCCGGATCAAAGCCGACCCTTCATTGTCGAGACAGACACCTCCTCATCTGCCATTGGGGCGGTCTTACTGCAAAAACACCAAGGAGTGGAACACCCGATTTCCTATTTTTCTAAAAGCCTCAATGCCAGCCAAAAGAATTATTCAGTCATTGAGCGCGAACTGTTAGCTATGAAGTCAGCCTGTTTGGAGTGGCGACATTTGCTACAGGGAGGTAAACACCCTTTTACCATCAGAACAGGCCATAAGAACGTACAAGTACTACGACAATTTGAGTGCTTCAATACACGTCAAGCACGCTGGGCCCACTTCTTTGCCCAGTTTGATTTCGATATCACCTACATTCCTGGGCATCAAAACCTAGCCACGGACTCTCTATCTCGCAGAGGAGACTATATGTCAGGATCGGATTGTGCTCATGACCTGATGTTTCTTCTTCCCAAGCGGATCGGAGTACTATCCACATTTTTGCTACAGGTGAGAGAAGCTTCTGTAGGCAAATTTGAGTTGGAGAAACATCCCAGGAACATCTTATACGACATCAAGGAAGGTCTCTACCTTGTGCAAGGTAAATTATATTTACCTACACCCGCTTTTCGGAAGTTGGCTTTAAATTGGTGTCACGATTCCAAGATGGCTGGTCATAGAGGCACCAAGGGCACTTTGGACTATCTGCAAAGACATTTCTACTGTCCAGATATGAAAAAGGATGTGGTTAGTTACGTTCAATCCTGCATGACATGTCTTCGCAGCAAGGGTACCCGTCAAAGACCTGTGGGTCTTTTGGAACCCAATACCGTTCCTGAGGGGCCTTGAACATCATTTCAACTGATTTCATCGTTGACTTGCCTCCATTTCAGGGGTGTACTTGCATTATGGTGGTGATCGATTTCTTCACTAAGATGGCACACTTCTCCCCATTAAAAGGGGTCCCGACAGCTGCTGGAATGGTCGAGACATTTATCAAAGATATCTTCCGTCTCCATGGTGTACCTAAGAAGATCATCTCCGATCGGGGAAGTCAATTTACTTCTCGATTCTGGAAGGACCTATGCGACCGATTAGGCATTGAGAGAGCCTTGACGTCCGGATTCCATCCTCAGTCCAATGGGCAGACGGAACGTCTCAATGGCACCTTGGAACAATACCTAAGATGCTATGTTAACCTCCAACAGGACAATTGGGTCTCTCTACTACCTCTAGCAGAGTTCTCTTACAACAATTCTTTCCACACTACTCTCGGTCTAACCCCTTTTTTCTGTAACTATGGTTATCACCCACGGTCAATATAGCCCGTCTCTGACATACCTACCAGCTTACCCACTGTGGATTCCACTCTAACCATTCTGTGGAACATCCACCTGCAGACTAAACGGAATCTTAGTGAAGCCCAAGAACGATACAAGATGCAGGCCGACAAACACCGTAACCTGGTCCCTTCTGGATGGGGGGTGGGTTCTCGGGTCATGTTGTCCACTAGATACTTACCACGATGGGCACACCCCTCTAAGCTTTCCCCTAGATATCTAGGTCCTTACGAGATCACACAGGTTATCAACCCGGTGGCTTTCAGATTAAAACTCCCCAAAGGCCTACACAGGGTTCACCCAGTGTTTCATGCTTCTCAACTGAAACTTTTTCACGAAGACACTTGGGCTCATCACCCCAAAAGAGCCCCATTGCCCACTGTTACTACCCAGGAGGAATTTGAGGTTGCCCAAATCTGTGATTCCCGATACCACAGGGGTAGATTGGAGTATCTGGTAGGATGGAAAGGTCATCACTGGTCAGAAAACTCATGGGAACTAGCCTCGTCCATGTTCCGCTTCTTTCTGCGCCATTCTAGATGTTGCAGGCGTAGGTAGCCGGAAGTATAAATTCCATCACTTCCTGGTTACATACGCTTTGCAACGTTTCTGGGTTTACTCCTGTGTTGCTGCCGCTCCCACTGTGTTCTCGCTTCCTCTCCTTGTTGCTCGCTTTTGCTACCCCGTTTCTTGGAAGTCATGTATTCTTGCTCTCGCTAGCCCCTAGTTTATTCTACCTTTCCCTCTCCACCCTGCTTTCTCTCCTCCTCTCCCTTATCCTTCCTTTTTTCTTCCCTGTTTTCATTGGATCCGCTGTGTACCTGACCTTGGCCTGCTGTTTGGACTGCCTTCGTCTTGCCTCCTTACCTGTTGGATCTGCTGTGTACCCTGATCCTTGCCTGTTTCCTGGACTGCCTTTTCCTCTAAGCTCGTGGACCTTGTTGTTATTCTCTACTGCCTACTCCTGGAGTCCAGCCCTTGTGCGTTCTTTACCAGCTGACCTCGCTTCATCTATCTGAAGGAAGTCTCTTGGGGGTTTTTTGTGCCTCTGGCTTTTTCCACTGCTGGCGCCTCCAGTGGGGTTACCCCCGTTGCCCCTATTTTTAGTGGCACGGTGGCATCCTATCGAGGGCGTCCTTACCTTCATTTAAAAAAAGAGAGACCTTCAAGACACAAAGAAGGAAAACCTAAGAAGAAAGAGGAAGGTGAGGAGTTGGGGAAAGGGGGGAGAGTCTACTTTATCGTCTGAAGAAGAGGACATTACCGACGTTAGTGACAGGCAGATACAGATCTTGAAGCACTTTCAGCCAATCCCATTAAAACCAAAAAGGCTTTAGAAAAGATGGACTGGATTGTAACAACCAATAATATGCGCAGCTGAGTCCCCTAACTAATTCTTAGTGGTCAACAAGAAATTGCGGAGTCTCCCGAGTTATTTAGTGAAATTCCTTGACTGGAAATCTAGGAATAACTTTGTCAGAATTCGGTTGAATCTGGCCCACACTGGAGAAGTGCTCACCAGATGGGGGCAAGGGGAGTCCGCCCACACAGTGTGTGGGATATGCAAAAACCCAGAGAAACAAACTTTAAAACACCCCTTGATGGATGAGGGGACCTGGCTCATAAGAGCAGCTTTGTTCCTCACATTTGTGGACGCAATTGAAGGCATACTTTCTAATTTGTTCTGGGATAGACTGATTCCGGGGTACAAAACAGCACTGACAATAAAGATGATACAGGTACTAGAAAGAAGTAATATTATCGTATGAATGTAGCTCACTTCCCTGCTTAGGTTCCTGGTGCTCCTCTTTTATTTGTCTCTCTGGGGTCTAGACGGTCCTAGTAGGCTATTATGTGATCTTGCCCCCATCTCTTCTCTTTTTTTTATATATTAGGAGGCTATTTTATATCTCGTTATGTAATATGTTGTGTTAGAGGAAACTCAAAAAAATGCATAATGTTTTGTAAATATTTGTTTTTATCTTTTGTTTGTAAAGGTTTTTTCTAACCATGTACAATAAAAAAAAATTTAAAAATATGTGTTTTGTGTGGTGCGTATGTCGTCCCCCTGCTGCACTCGTTCCCCTGAGCTGACCCCTCCTTCTCTCGGTCTGTCAGCCGAGCTTCCCATGATGTCCATTTGTCTTTCCCTGTAGGCTGTAACTCCCCATGGTTCTCCCTCTCGTCTCCACTGCGCTTGTCGTCATTGTCAGATTCTGTGCCCATGTTGCTACAAAAATCGTCAGCAAAACTCGATGTCTGCGCAGTCTGCGCTGAGTTTTGTGCTAGGATCGATATCCACTAGGTTATACCTGCTGCCTCCTATCCAGCCACCTAGGTTCATCCACCTTCCTTCTGCTACTCTCCTGCCTCATGAACATGTGCTGTCCGGCTCTCGCTCTAGCGCTACCCGCGTCTCTACCCCCCTTATTGCTCGTTCATTTTCCTCCTTATGTGCTTGTTTCTTTGCCAGACTATCCAACTGCAACTTCCTCTGTTCCCTCTCTGCTAACTTGCGTTTTTCTTGCTCTGCTATCTCTCTTCGCCTCTCTGTCTTCTCCAGTTCTTTCTCTTTCGGCTCTCTTCCTTTCCTTGAGATCCCTTTCTATACTTTCTTCTTGTTCCCTTTCTAAGTGCTCCCGCACCTCTTCCCGTCTCCGCTCCCTGTCTTTTCGCTCCAGCTTCTCCTCTCTCCTCCTTTCTCTGTCCTCCCGCTCTAGTCTCACCTACCTGTCCCTCTCCTTTCTGTCTTCCTTTTCCATCAATTCTGCCCAGTCGGTTGCTCCACTGTCTCTCTCCAGTTTCTGAATGGCCTCAGTCGTCCCGTTTGCCTCACCATTTGTCTTCCCCTAAAGCTTTAAGAGCACTTGCGCAGGGTATCTGGTCATTGCATTGAATGCAATAACATCGAATGCCTAACCATCGAAAAAACGGCATCGAAAAAAGGCATTAAATGCATTTCTTAAAGGTAAAGGGTTTATTTGAATTATAATGGGTTTTAAAGGGTAAAAAGGGGGGTTAGTGGGGACCCCCACATTAAAATGTTTTTTTTTAAATGCATTTGATGCCATTTTTTTCGATGCTTTTTTTTCGATGCAATGATATGATTCGCTTGTGCTTAAATTCCCAAACTCTTCCTTTGTGCGCTGCTCTGCCTCGCTACTCACCCCTTCGCTATTGACTGGCTGTCCCGTATCCTTCTGCTTGTCCTCTTTAATGTATGTCCCGTATCCTTCTGCTTGTCCTCTTTAATGTATGGTGGTGGCTTGTATGTCAGATTTGAATATCCCTCTGCTGCCCTCAGTTCTCTCATCGGATACATCCCCTGTTCATCATCTGTGTCATCAGTTACTACACTAGGAGGGGTGAGTGGGGTCGGAGGGATGGGTCTCTTCAACCTTCACCTCCTGCTGGCTTAGCATCCACTGACACCATGCGCCACAACTCAAATATGGCCATGCGTTTTGCCAATTTCTTCATCTTATAAGCACCCTGTATGTGTGTCAATAGCAATTGCTGCACCTCCTTGGAGAAACTCCCACATGGTGGCCATGGCTATGTTAATTTATCTTCTGTACTCTTGGACCATGCTATACTATACTTACAAAGCTTTTCTTTGTAAGTTGGTAACGTTTTACACAAATGCTGAAGGGGGGGTCACTCCCCCGCTATTGCCCTGGTACATTTCAATACCGTTCCCCTGACCTCAGGTTGAGGGTTTCGATAATCCGCTGTTCAAAAATAAAGGGGTTACAAGACACCAATAGTACCTTTCAATTTCTACAAGCCTCTCTGGCTCGGCACCTTATCAGACATGCTCCACGCACCACCCCACCTTTACAATCATCGCCTCCTCAGGCACACAACCACAATCCTATACATGCGCCTTCCGCACTCTGCCACTGGTTCAACTCGTCTGCCATTCCCAAGTTCACAATACTAGCTCCTCGCCGTCAAACTCTCCATCCTATGAACCAACCTACGTGTGATGTCACCAAGCTAAGTTCACAATACAGGTAAATGGACGATCGTGCACACACAACAACCCGTTACTCCAACTCCACACAAACCCCAGAGCTGTCTTCCTGCTCTCCAGGCAGAGTATAACAATATTCTCTTGTGATTGAACTGTACCTATTGCATCACCTAATGTGTAAAACGCCTCTCTCCAGGAGACTTAACCAGTCAATTCACCTTCCGCAATCTAGGATAGCTTCAACTAACCCTAACGGGAATACCATCATCTATGACCCAAGCTAAAACACCCAACCCACAGGAATACCTTAATTTACAAAACTTCTGTCATCCATGCCTTTCAAGTTAGTAGCCTTATTCATCAAAACTCTTTGCCTCAAAGGCTGAATGTGCCCTAAACATAGAAAAGGGACTTCTACCTCCGCTCCTTGTCCCTACTCACTACAACAATACTAGGCAATACTTTGACACTACTAGACCATGCGCTGTCAATACTCAATACTGCTAAAGAACACCCCACAATATTCAATACCCTCCCTCACACCCACAATTGCTGTTGGTCTGGACCAATACTTACGTTCCGTGTTATGCTGAAACTGCTCGGCTGCCAATCCCTCGTCAAGGCACTCACTTCCCCGTCCTGGTCTGCCGGGACCACTCGCCAATCTTGGGCAGGATCATTTCCAAAATGGCTCCCGACAGCCTTTAAACAGGCACACATATTCCCGGCTTCTCGAAATATGCGAGAGCCCCCTAGCCTCTCAGGTACGGCGGCGAAGGAGTCAGCTTACTGCCGGGCTGGCGCAGGTAACCATCTTCTGGCTACTAGCTTGTTGGGACAAACTCCCAGGTAGGCTCGAGGGGTACTAGGAGTTTGCAGACTCAGAACTCATGGAAGGCCCAACACCTCCCCTCCCCAAAAGGAACGCAGGCCCAGACAGACAGCAAGTTCAACTGTGGTGCATTACAGCCAAAACCAACAGGGATCAGTACAAGAAAAGAAGAACAATCCATGGATGTCTAAGTGTTCCCTGGCTCGCAGGCCAGTTTTGTGGGCCTGTTGCGTCACGCTGGCGTCACAACCTGGGCTCTTCTCCAGCAAACCTATTGTGCAACTGGATTGGGCATTGAGTGGAAGTACACCTATCGTGGACCCTATACATGTTAGTTCACTGGCTCTCACATGTCAGGTGGCTGGCCTGGCCCATCCCCAATTATGTGATTCTACACAATATTGCAGCGTGAGGGTCTTACCATTGGTTCTTGCCTATTACTACCCAGCCCTAGGGTCCTGAACTGTGATTGACTAGAGCAGCCGACCCCAGGCCTGGGATCTGAAATGGTTCTCAGCTCGAGGTGTCCCTTTTCAAGGTAATAAGTATAACTATGTGTCTGCATTGTTACTGCACCATAGTCTATGAGAGTGTCGTTCATATCATGCAGCCCTTGTCTTCTTGCTGTAACGACTTTGTTGCAAGCTTCTGGCTGGTGGCGTGTGATCACTTCTCTTCCCAGTGCCGGTTTTGATTCATCATCCAAGCTTGGTGAGTCACGTGTGCAGAGACCGTGGTTGAGCCCCTTCTGGGCTCTAAGTATTGGAGAATTATTTGTTTTACAGCAGCTGGCATTACTGTCGTTTAGGGAATGGAATGTCACTTGTATCTCTGGCCTTGACAGTCAGCTTCGTTTCACACGTTTGCTCTCCTGTGCTGCCCCAATTCAGCTCAGCTAAGCTCTCGGCGACGGTCTGTGGCCAGCTGTGATTTTCTATGCCATATCATGGCTTCTGTACGTTCGTGCTACTCTATATTCTCAATATGCTAGTCACATTGGACTATCAGGTCCCATGGGTGCTCCTGCAGTTCCATAAGGTTCATTTGCCTATAAGCATCTGCAAGCATTCAGTCAGCATCTCTTGCTTCTTGCGGTTTCTGCATTACTGCGTTTAAGCTAGTGACAAAATAATAAAACAATGACAGGATGTATATGTGTCTGTCCTCTAACTATAGAGCTGCGCATCCGTGTTCTTCATGTACTCAAGTGAGTTTATGTTTTATTGTGTGGATGGCACGTGTGCTTTATGTCTAACGCTGCTAAATCGTGGTGGTTCTTACAATGTTAGTAACGTGGCCTCTTGGCGCTTAAGTCGATACTGTCAATTGAAGTCTCCTTAGTTGTTGCCTGAGGGTCTTCATACACTCTGGGTAGGATCTGTACCACCCCTTGTCTGTAAGGTTGGCTGAGTGGGCACCTCTCAATGTACAATGATTGGAGCACTGGGGATTGGTGCAAAATAGTATGGACGGTCACAATCTCTTCAGTTCTTCTTCCGCATCATATACTTTATAGGTGGGGGAGCAGGGGGTGAATTTGCACATCCCTCTTCAGTGCCTCCAAGTATCAAAGACTGATGATGCTCCTTTGGATGTCCATTTCTGTGAAGTCATTTCTGTTGGTGAAATCCATACACAAATTAGGAGCTTTGAATGTATTTCACCCCAGAGCGCCTGGACAGAGCTTTTATAGATGAGTTTCCTGCATCTGTAATGATTCTAAAATTTTATTTGTTTTGTTGTGTTAAAATGCCATCTTCCATTAATGTTAACAAAAAAGTAGATTGGGGCAGGGGTGGGTGGTTTTGGGGCACGAATGAGACTGTATGATATTGCCCGCACTGCATTTGGGGTGAAAAGTAGCAGGGCATTTTTCATGGCTCGCCCCCCCACACTTGCAATGCTGGATACTCCCCTTCCCCCCTTCCTGGGCTACTGTCCCCACGGCACACACACACAGGGCCGAAATCTTGCCCCCGGGCTGGCTAAGGGCGCAGCAAATACAGTGAAGAACACATCATTAAGGTGCACACAGAACAGCTGCACAGGGGTGATGTTCAGCAGTCGGGGTACAGGGCTTGCTACCGCATGCGTGCGCACACATGCACGGGTAAGTGAAAAGGCAACCCTGCCCTGCCTAATGGAGTGAGGCACAGTGAAAAAAATACCCCAATTTGAATTTCAACAATCGGGGCAGCCTGGCTGACGATTGTTGAAATTCAAATTGTGGTCTTGGTGGGTAGATCATCCCTAACAAGGGTTGCCCAGCCGAGCCCCCAGCTTAGCTGAGGGAAGCAGGGGGCTTGGTGATCTAATCTGCTGACCTCCTTTCCCCAGCCATCACTTGCACATTTGCAGATTCTTTGCTCAGCCTGTTTCTTTCTTCTGGCCTGAAAGGGACACACTACCCTCGAGACACAGAGTGGCAGCATCTCTGGAGAAGACACTGTTTTAAAGGATCATATCATGTCGGTGATTGACCGCTGTAATACCGCGCACACTGACGCACACTGTGCTCCTCTAGTTCACATGCCCGTCTGGATATTCTCAGTGCTCTTGCTACATTTACACTATAAAATGTCCACACAAGGACACTGCTGAGAAAGGAACCCACAGCCCCAATTGGGATCTGCACAGACCTTCCGGTAAAGCACCTCCAGCCAGATGTGATATGCACAAAAAGGCATAGCGAACCGTGGTAATTAATGGCACACTTGTGAAAGGTCCCCTACAGCAGATGCGATCGGGACACAATATGGACACTGTATCAGTTCATAGTGCATAAAATGACAGGTGTCCATTACAATGATTACAGCCAACATCTGAAGAAATTGCCCATGAAGTCCCGAAACCAGGAGTAAACTTAACCCGTGCTGTGTGTGTGCTGCACGAACACAGTAACACTTTAAAGTCGCCTGTTTCAGGAAAGGCTTCTTTCCCCTGACTAACAGAAAAGTATGACATGCAAGGCCATTGAGCTAATCCGGCCTCAGCTCCACCCTTCAGTTCACATTTAGGAGGTGTTGTGGGGGGGGGCTGAAGTCTGATTAGTTCAATGGCGAAGCGCGCCTGGTGCTGGGCGATATATCAAGATTTGGACATATACTGATATATATTTTCAATATCGATATAGAATGAGACAATATCGTTAACTTCAAGATATATACAACAGAATTGCTTGTGGCATAAATGCACGATTTTTACCTACCCCGGGCCACTTTGGACCACTTAGCCCGCGTCAGTTTGGGAAAAGCATACACTTTGTCCTTTTATAGACGGAACCCCTACTTTTGTCTGTGACCCCCTCTGTGCCCCCTTAAATTTGATTCCTAAAGACGCCACTGCGTGGAACTAAAATGTGCGCTATTTATGGCTGACAGTCAATGCTGATTCTATGACACGACAGGAGGCTTCATATTATACATAACCTCTTTACTCCTGACAACCACAGCAGCAAAGAAAACACTTTTACAAGGAAAAAAGTTTAAATAACAAACTTAAACATGGTCTAAAGACAGTGTATGGGGAGTACCCCAGTCCAACATGGAATGCAGGTCATGGCCTGCAGATGACCTATGAGATCAGACCCAACCGCATAAAAGTCCTTTACTCTAACACCAACTCCTCTTTCTTTGCTGCTGATGACACAAGCTAAATCACTCCTCTCATGTGCCTTTGTTGTTAGTCAGCAGGCCTGTCATTCTGTGATACTTTGTATCTGTTAAACCAAGGTTGTCCAACGTACGGCCCGCGGGCCACAATGCGGCCCGCCAAGCCATTTTATGTGGCCCGCCAGGCCGTATGTTGGACAATGCTTGAGTTAAAAAAAAAAAATGTAAAAAATGTTTTTTTTTTAAATGTGCCTGTGCGCAAAACTACTCTGTGCTCTATTCGGGACACATAAAAGAACAAGACGAATGAGAATTCTGAGCGCACACTCACTCTACTAGACTGCTATCAGCATCATCAGTCACAATATTTTTGGGGGGAGACTTGGAAACATTGGCACAAAAGGAGTCGCTCTGTGCTGGATCACCATCCTTTCACCAGTAAACCCGATTCAATCACCATGGCCCCCTTACAAATCCCAGCCATGCTGTGATTGACCTGTGGACACATAAATAATCGTATCAATAAACTTTCTCTGTCTTTTTTATGGCGAATGCCAATTTTGCCACATTCATTTGGGTCAATTTTATTGCTTTTTTTACCACAAAAACCGGTGGCAGAACCCCTGCACCCTCACTTTCTATATACCTTACCCAAAATTACCATCTATATTTTTTGGGTAAAAAAGCGTAAAAAAATGCGGCAAAAAAATGTTTTGTCGAAATTGCCATTCAGCAAAAGTGGGCAATAGCAAATAATCTACACGCTCAAGAACAACCTTTCAAAAAATGCTCTCCAGAAATGTATAGAAAGGAAACAAAATCCAAATCCAAATCAATGGGAACCAAAGTTTTCGTTTGTTAGTGGATTGAGTTTGTTCAAAAATGGATCGGAGTACACTTCGAATAGTTGCTGCAGCTCTGGAGAAAATACGAGTGGTATGATAGGTTATTTATAACGTGCTTAATACCCATGCAGCAGTGATCCCAATCATAAAAGTGAAACAGGCAAGCCCAACAGGTATAACTTATTTTCACTCTTTTGGTAGCGCAGTCTGAGGGCAGCCTATACCCTTCAGGAGAGGTGTGAGCTGATACAGTTGCAACACAAAAAACAATAGTACTATGTTCCCAAAATACCTTAGTTCTTGTCTTTCGGATCTCAGCAGAGCCAGGCTTTTCAACATCAGACCAGAAGCATGGGTGCCTTTGCGCTGGGCTGGGGTCAAGTCGGAGAGCAGCAGCGATGGGCCCCAATGATGCAGTTCTGTTTGGCAGTGGTGCTGATTTGTGGGTAGAAAACGCTGGGAACAGTAGGCCGTGCCAAGTGGATGGCACTGGAAGACTCAGTGACCTCTGGGCCCTGACAAGGGAATACTTGCCTTTGGCGCTGTGCAGGCTCGGCTGACACAACACGGCATATGGTTACGGCAAAGATGTCAAAGCTTCAGCATGGTCATTGAGCAGAACTCTGAGATTCAGGGGTGGTGGAGCGTCGAGGTCCATGATGATTATGATGGTGTGAATGGGGCCAGCGCTGAGCAGCTACGCTCAGGAGGGCCATGGGCCCGTGTGGGGCTGACAGGCCAGTGGGCAGACTGCAACAGGCCTGCTCAAGCCATCCTGCTATTTATACAAATCTCGGGCCGAGCAGCACCTGATGGGAGAAAGGAACTGCGCTACAATCTGCTCTTCTGCTGGGCTCTGCCTGCTGGAGCTTCCCCCTACACGCGGGACAGGCAGCTCTGCAGACGCTCAGAGCTTCCGGGGATTGGGGGGGTTGGGGCTGGGTCAGGGCCTGCCTTCTCACCCTCGCTTAGCAGGGCTTCCCAGAACTGACCCAACCCCTGCCCTCTTGCATGCAACTCATACTTAGCTGGCAGGGGAGAATGTGATCTCAAGGGCAGATCTCCCAGGGTGAGGCTTACCCATTGCACATCGGATTTGCTGACCCCTGCTATGTTCCCAAATGCGGGATACACGACTGCATTATTTCTGGTAGTGGGGGACTGCGTTTGCGCTCTCCCCCTGATTTATTGGTGAAAGAAAAGGTAAAGTGTGCACTAGGCCTGCTAGGTTGCATACTTTTAGATTGTGCTCACATTGCGTTTCTTCAATTAGGTTCACCTTTGGGTGATCGCTTTTCCGCATTTCATCTGTTGAATTGAATTATGCTTCTTTCATTACCACAGAAGTAATGTGTATTACAGAGATAAGCTGCCATATGTATTCGGCACACTGCACATGCTCAGGCAGCATCAATCATGCTTTGTACAGGACAATGCTGGCCTAAATTGGGAACAGCCAGCATAGACATGTTGCTACAGAGGCATATTTTGGGTACAACCAGCATGACAATGTGTTATATCAGTGACAGTGCTGTCTTACACTGTGGACACATTGATCATTAAAATGTGTTGTGTTGTAAAATGTTCTTTTCTGCTGTTGGTGACATGGAATTTTCATGTTCCCCTTTAGAACTGATTGTAAACCTATGGCTTTTCGGTCACCTTTTCTGCTGTAAAATGCACCATTTCAACCCCATATTTGAAAAAAAATTCTTGGGGGGGTAACCCCCCCAAACCCTCCCTAGAACCTTGTAGCTCCCTCGCTACCCTCGGTCGCCCCCACTATTTCAGAAATAGACACTGAAAGAAATCACAAGCAACTAACCTTTGATCACTGCTCATGACACCAAAACCTATCTTTGGGACTGCATGGCTATCACTGCCTGTGATGCTATTATGTCAAAGGTCACACACTATTGCTTTTTAATATACTGCTTTGGGTGAGGTTGTTGACTTTTGGCTCGCCGGCCCACTGGGTGACAAAAAGTTAATGCTTCGGCCCCACATTCAAAAAGGTTGGACAAGCCTGTGTTAAACAATAGTGCAGCCAACTTCGTAGTCAGTTCAGTTTTTCCCTTTGTTTATTAACGTTGCTTGGTTACCTTGTAAAGTATTCTGTTCCGTGTGAAACCGCAGCGGCTTATTAGCGTGTTCAGTTTCTCTTGTAGCAACATTTTCTGCAACATTTTCTGCTTTGTTTCCGGAAACCCAATGCGAGCGGGCCCATTTATACTGTTTTCCCTGTGCGTTGGTCTCAGGAACTTTTCGGCGGATGCCAGGCTCGATGCGCCCGGTGTGAAAGAAGTAATTTCACTTTACACCTGACACTCGTAGGCCTTTGTTTGTCCCTCATTTATTAGGAGCCGGTCGCGCGCTAGCCTGTCAGGAGCTTTGTTTCAGGCATTGCGCGCACGCTGCCTCTTTTTTCCATTTTGAATAATTTATGATTCCTTTATGAATAATTTATGAAAATAATTGGATTAATTAAATTGATTTTAAAATAGTTTTGGCACGTTAACAAAGTTACACACGTGCCTTGGCTTGCTCGGCTTCAGGTTTTACCTGAACATTTTGCGGGTTCACTCCCTCGCATGCTGCTGTGTGCCACACCCTGCTAGGGTGAGCAGTCTAGTATACACCTGCTCTGTGTGTTCAATTTTGTCACAGCAGGGCTGTAAGCATTATATTAAACCCTTGCTGGACTGCATACACATATTATATATATATACATATATATATATATATATATATATATATATATATATATATATATATATATATATATATATATTAAAGTTTTGCACAATTTGAGGCCGTCATGTCGGCAAAAGGGTCGGAAGTTCCCTCTTCCGCAGATGCCAGCACTCAAGTGAGGCCTTCAAAGAAAAGTAAGAGGGAAGATGTAAACAGACCTGTGGGGGAATCTTCTATTCCTATCCAGTCTTCAGTGGCTAATGTCATTCAGTCCTCTCTTGACACTGCTTTATCGAACATCAATTCTACCCTGGCCCCAGCCTTTAGTAGGCTTATTAACAAAATCTCAGATTTTTATCCTTCCCTTTCTGAACAAGCCCGTAAATGCACTAAAAAGTCCAAACATATCGAAGGACAACTCAGTCCTCCCTCTATCCCATGTCTTTTCTCCTCCCCGAGAAGGGGTCAGAAGTGCAGTCTGGAGGAATCCCAACAGTTCCTCTCTACTTGAGCAGCTCACAGCTTCCTGCTTCTGCTCCTGCAGTCCCTGTTTCCTCTTCTGATAATTTTGGAAGACTCCGATTCGCCTCCAAAGAGGCACAAGAGGAAGTTAAACCCTGGCCCTCCAGAAAGAAGGCCAGTGCTTGATGTTAATGGGGTAACTTTCTTAGATCCTGCCCTCATCCAACACCCCAGGTTGGCTGAATGGCATCCCTCGGAAGAAGTGTCATCTTTCTTAAGTCTTTGGGTCAGACGTCTTTTGCCCAAGGAGGACAGAAACAAGTTGCGTTTGGAGTGCCCTAGGCCGGTGGTTCCTGATAAGGTAGCCCTCACTCCAGAAATTGACCAGTCCATGGTAGCATTTCTGTCCCAAAAAGGGAAAGACCCCAAGAGAAAGGTAGATGAAGCTTGGCACAGTTGTCAAGACAAATTGTTGGGCGTGTTGGGTCCAGCAACACACATTTTTGAGAAGGCGGAGAAAGCAGCTGTTTCCAATATCCCTATTGATGTACAAGTACTGCAAGGCTGGATTCAAAGAACAGTTTGCCTGCTCAGCAATGCTAATGCCTCCATCTGTAAAGAGAGGTGCAAGTCCCTCCTCATGAGGATGGATCCAAACCTGATGGATATGTCAGAGAGAGAAGGGGGTCCTTCGGCCCAGGCAATCTGTTCGGGGAGATGTTCCTAAAAGATTTCTCCGCCTATGTGTACACGTTCACGGCACTGGACAAAGCTCAAACAAACATCATGAACGTTTTTGCACCTAAGGTTTTCGACAAGGCTGGGAGAGGTAGAGCCCGCTCCTTTGACCGTTTCTCCCAGGGCTCTACCCGTCCCCGCCAGTACGCGTCAAGAAGCGCACAAAATTACTCCTCTGCTCGGGGGGAGCGTAAGCCCAGTTTTTCCCTTAGAGAAGCTTCAATTGGAGAGGATGTGCCAGCAGGGGTGCTGGTAGATCGAGAGCAGCGCCAGATAATGCCTGTTGTGTTAAATGTTTCTTCCCACAGAAATTTAGGGGGCAGACTGGTCAGGTTTCTTCCTCAGTGGGAGGCTCTCACCTCGGACCCTTGGATGTTACAAACAGTGAGGGGGTTTCAAATAGAGTTTTATTCCCCCTTTGCCAGCTCTATTTGCCCCTCCCTTTGGTGTTCGACAAAGCCAAACAACACCTGATAGATGTGGAGGTTAGGTACCTAATTTTCAAGGGAGCAGTGGTTCCGGCAAACCCTCTACAGCCTCTCAGTTTCTGAGCATGATTTTTCTGGTCCCGAAGCCCGAGGAGGGTTTCCGCTCGGTCATATCATAAACCTAAGAGCGCTAAACTCATTTGTGGGATATCATCAATTCAAGATGGAGGGTATCCATCTGCTCAGGGACACCCTTCTCCCAGCGGACTGGATGGTCAAATTAGACCTCAAGGATGCGTATCTGGTAGTCCCAGTATTTCCCCCTCACCAAGAATTTCTTCAGTTCCAGTTTCTGAGCACGATTTTTCTGGTCCCGAAGCCCGTGGAGGGTTTCAGCTCGGTCAAAAACCTAAGAGTGCTAAAATCATTTGTGGGATATCATCACTTCAAGATGGAGGGTATCCATCTGCTCAGGGACACCCTTCTCCCGGCGGACTGGATGGTCAAATTAGACCTCAACGATGCGTATCTGGTAGTCCCAGTATTTCCCCCTCACCAAGAATTTCTTCAGTTCCAGTGGGGAGCTTGCATCTCGCAGTTTGCCTCCCTTCCGTTTGGCCTGTCGTCAGCTCCCTGGTGTTTCACCAAGTTGATGAAGCCGGTAATGGCTCACCTCAGGTCAAAGGGGATTTGAATAATAATTTACCTAGACGATATGCTTATTTTAGCTCAGAGCTCTCAGACGCTTCAGACTCATCTGGAGCTAACAGACATTAGGGTTTGTCATAAATGTAAAGAAGTCCATATTGACTCCTACAGAATCTATCCAATTTCTGGGCTTCAATCTAGATTCCAAGCTCTGCATCCTTCTCCTTCTGGACTGCAGGCTGTCCAAGATAAAGAAGGAAATCTGCCTTCTCCTCAGAAAGGGGAGGGTCTCCCTCAGACAGCTGGCCAGGGTTGTGGGGATGTTGTCAGCACCCATCCAAGCTATCTTTCCAGCCCCCCTCCATTACAGGGCGTTGCAACGCCTCAAAGCCAAACATCTGCGCAAGAGTCTGTCTTACTCTCAGTTAGTGGTGCTGTCTCCCGAAGCCAGGTTAGAACTCCTTTGGTGGCTCGGACACATGGATGCCTGGAATGGCAGAGCAATTTTTGGTCCCTCTCCGGATATCATACTGGAGTCAGATGCCAGCAGGATGGGCTGGGGAGCCAGGATAGGATAGGTCTCCAGAGGGGGGAAGTGGTCTGATTCAGAGAAGACTCTGCATATCAATTGTCTGGTTCTGTTAGCGTGTTCTTTTGCAGTCAAGAGCTTTCTCAAAGATCAGGGGAATTGTTGCGTCCTCCTTCAGATGGACAATGTTTCAGCGGTGCGATACATCAATCGCCTGGGGGTGCCAGGTCCAAGGCTCTAGCAGATCTAGCAAGGGAGTTTTGGCATTTCTGTCTAAATCGGGATATTGTGTTGAAAGTGGAATATCTTCCGGGGATCAGCAACACGGTTGCGGACTGGAACTCCAGGCATCGCCAAGACAGAAGCGACTGGATGTTAGACAGAGCGCTCTTTGCCAAGATATTGGGGGTCATTACGAGTTTGGAGGTAGCCATGCCGCTATTAGCCATGGCTACCTCCAAACTCGTGTCCGGGTCAGGGTTCTCTGAATGGGGATTTACCGGGTCATTCCAGCCTTGGTCCCCATCCAGAAAACCATTCCCCATATCCATTCGAGCCCCCATAGGGCTCAATGGGAATGGGGAGGGAGCTAATAACAGGCCTGTAAATTACGGGCCCGTTATTAGCTCCCTGGTCCCTTAGCGGCTCCCACTAAGGATGGCTGGTTTTACCAGCCGGCCTTAGTGGGACCCGCTAAGGGACCTCGGAATGTGGCAGTAAGGGGTTAAAGGCACCGGCATCCTTACCGGTGCCGTTAACTCCTTACCGCCGCACTCGTAATGACACCCCCTTGTCTCTTTGGGGTCCGATTCGAGTGGATCTTTTTGCTTCGAGACTCAACTGCCAGGTTCCCAGGTTCTACAGTTGGAGACCAGATCTCAGTGAACTGGCTACCGCCGCTTTCCTGCAGGATTGGCGCCCCTCTTTCGTATGCCTTTCCTCCCTCTGCCATGATAGCCAGAGTTCTAGTTCAAGTACACAGACAAGCGGCAACCTTGGTGTTGGTGGGCCCCTTTTGGCCCTCCCAGGTGTGCTTCCCAGCCCTTCTGGAATTAGCGTTGGATATTCCTCATCTTCTTCCTCTCCACCCGCAGCTAATGTCCGATCCGGCCGGCCTCCCTTACGAGCTGGTCCTTCAGGTCCACCTCTCCCTTATGACTTGGAAGATTTCAGCTCTTCCTGCTGCTTCCAAGGACTTTCGCAGGACACTATCGGGGTCATCAGAGACTCCTGGATGGCCTCTACTAAGTCAGGTTACTCTTCAGCATGGAACCGCTGGGTTGGCTGGTGTGTGGCTAGACACTTTGATCCCATTTCTGCCCCTCCTGTTGAGATAGTTAACTTCATGGTGGAATTATTTAGGGAGGACAAGGCTTACAGGACCATAAATGGTTTCAGATCTGCTGTTTCAGCGGGTCATGTTTTGGTTAAGGGGGATCCAGTTGGTAGGCATTTTTTGGTGCAAAGGGCCCTAAAATCCATACGTATTAAGGTCCCACCGAAAGTAAGGTATTCTGTTCTCTGGGATGTTAACATGGTGTTAGATCTTTTCCGTGCTTGGCCTTCTAATGAACATTTGTCTTTACAGCAACTGTTTTCCAAGCTGGGAATGTTGTTATGTCTTGTTTCCATTAAAAGGGTTTCTGATATCAGAGCTTTGGATGTGGATAATAAAATGTTTACCCAACAGGGGGTCACTTTCTTTAGTTCCAAAAGGACTAAATGTCTAATTTGCTCAATGTCTTATCCAGCTTTTCCAGAAGATGCTAAGCTATGTGTCATTCAGTGTTTAAAGTCTTTTGAATTGAAAACAGAGAGTCTTAGACCTCCTAATACCTCTCAGCTGTGTATTTCCTTTAGGAAACCACATAAGCCGGTATCCCCTTCCACTTTGGCTAGATGGATCAGGTGGGTCATGCGGGAAGCGGCGGATGACACGTCCTCCTTCGGTCCTCATTCAGTTAAGGGTGCTATGGCTTGTAAAGCCGCTTTCCCAGCGGGTAGTTTGGAACAAATCTTGAAAGCAGATGATTGGTCAAGAGAGTCCCCATTGAAAAAGGCAATCCCCATTCCCATTTGAGCCCCCATACGGCTCAATGGGGAGGGAGCTAATAACGGTACCGCGATTTGCGGTACCGTTATTTGCTCCCTGGTCCATTTGCGGCTCCCGCTAAAGGCGCCTAGTAAAACCAGGCGCCCATAGCGGGACCCGCAAAGGGACCTCGTAGTAGGGCACAAAGGGATTACCGGCACCGATGTCCTTAACGGTACCCGGTATTCCATTGCGCCCTACTCGGAATGAGGCCCAATGTCTTTAAACCATGTTTAAGTTTGTTATTTAAACTTTTTTCCTTGTAAACGTTTTTTCTTTGCTGCTGTGGTTGTCAGGAGTAAAGAAGTTATGCATAATACTCGCCTCCTGTCTTTAATAGAATCTAAACCCACTCTCAAGTTAGTGAGTGGGATTAACCATCGGTAGCTCCCACCTCGCGAATTATACATTTTCCTTACATTTTAATTTTAAAACTGGTTAAAGCTTATAAATGCATTTATTTCTTTTCTGGTTGAAGCTCAGATAAGGACTAGCATAACGTTTGCATTGATGTCTATATTAGAAACTAAAACTCATACCACGTTAGTGAGGGGGTTGGACTTGATTGCACTGCTGCTTGGTTGATGACAAATTGTATCACTCAGCGATGGCCTAATTTTGCACACTTATGTAACTCTGTCTGATCAGATGGCATGTTTATTTTTCCAAGTGGGTGTGGAGGAAGGGGCGCCCATCAGTCAGCAATCGGTGACGGTGCAGAAGCTCTGCGCAGCTGCACCACGTCCTCCATTTTATCTTGAAGGCTGTGGGCGTCAGGCTGCGTGAGCCACGTTCCACGGTGCGCCAAACGGTAACTAAGCAGCCCGTTATCAGCTCACAGTTAGTCAATATAAATAAAAACAAATAGCAAAGCACAAACGAGCTCGAGAGCAACACCTGCGTGCTAATCTCCAGAAGGGAGGGTGGGTTAATAAACATTCATTTAAAAGAATCTTACTGAAAGCATCGTAAAACAAAATCCTCAGGCGCGGGCTGCAGTGTTGGGCCTGTGTTAGCCTCGAGCGGCAGATGCGGGAGGTGGTATTGTGTATGTTCAGGCCTGCTGGCGATGTACGCCCACCAGGGGTGATTGAAGAGCTCTGTGTCACGGAGCTGCATTCACGCTTCCGTCAGCATTAGTTAAATATGTGCACAGCTTTCTAGCCGTTGTTGTCATGAAGGATGTGGAGGCGTGTAGACCTTCACCTGGAGGCTACTAAATTAAAAAGTTCTTCTCACCGCCTTTGTGGGCCTCCTCCACACACGTGGCCTTCGCTCCTGCCAAGAGAGGAAAGGCAGGTCGAGAAGGCGGGTTCTCACAGGAAGCGCCAGAGAGTTGCTTGACTGAATGGGCAGGGACTAGGATTTGCGATCAGGAGTGGCAACACTCTGCTGTAAAATGTGGGCATATGGCGGAACGGACTAGATGATGCCTAGCTCTAGTGCCACTATTTGAACCCTCTGAAGGGAAGATTCTCTTATGGCCCCATCAAGAACCGCTGTATTTCTATGGTGGCCTGCTGTCTAGGGTCACTAGATTTTAAAAATATAAAAATGGGATAATGTAGGACTACAATTTCCCGACCAGGACTACGCACCAATAGGGGGAACAGAGCAGGGCTCAGTTATTCCCCTGGATATAAATTCAATGGGGGGGCAAGGGGCGGTGCAGGCAGGGGGTGGCCGCCCATCCTGTCCTCCCTCTGGTGACGAGTGCACCCCCCAGCCTCCTGCTGGTGCCCTATTCCTCCCTCCTTGCATCCTTCGAGCCCCCTAGTTGGAAGATCACTGCCTTAACTGAAGACTTTACATGTGTACCGCAGGTTACAGACTGCCTTTGATAGCATCCAGCAAGGTTTACACCTCTTTGCCTTTTCCTCGGGTTTCATCTGTGTTAGCACCTTGCTGACAGAGCAATTACTAACTTTTCAGTGGCATTTTAGTGTTTCAGTCCCGCTATGGCTGCTTGCCCCGTGAGATTAAAAGGCATTCGTTTGTATCCGTTCTTATTTAAGCAACTCAAGGGTGTCACAGACTGTGTTCACCAACCCTCCCAACTGTAGGCAAGGGGGGGCCCAATCATATTGAAATGGAACCCCACAAGCCCTGACAAAAGTTTAACCGGGCCCTGTGAGCGAGTGCTAAATCTGGTCTTTGTTATTCCACTGTGCCAGACTGCCAGTGAGAAGGGTGTGAGTGCTGTGGCTGGTGTGATGAGATGGGGAGGTGTCAGCCCAGCAAATGGCAAGGCCTGCTGGCCCTTTGCCCATCATCCAAAACCAAATGCTAAGTCCGCCTCAATCTTTGCCACTGCCTTTTGCTGGGCTGCCAACCCGGGCAGTGGGAGCCCTAGGAGCAGGTCTGAAGGGATGGGGAGTAAGAAGGGAATGGATGAAGCCAGAAACAGAGAATGGAATAGGCTCGAACAGGGTGAAGTGGAGAGGTGCAAACAAGTAGGACCAAAAACATTTCTTTTAAAACACAAATATTGCTCCAGCAGGGCCAAACCTCTTTACCATGTGTTTTCTGCACAGGATGGGGTCAGATTAGAGAAAGCCAGAAACAAAGAAAGGATTAGGCCATAGTAGTGTGCAGTGTAGAAGTCTAGACACAAATGACCAGAAAAAAGCACAAATATTTCTCTGTCTGACCACAATGGCATGCCACGATCGATCACTCACCCGAGGCCACAAAGGTCAGGCTAAACACCCCCTCAGTTAGTGCTCATTCAAAACCTCCCTGGTCAAAGAGCTAGAAGTGAACTTGGCAGACTTCACCACCACAGGGAACCCCTCAGTCCTCCTAGAATTATTGAATACCTCTGCAATGAAACTCATGACACTGATGCCCCCCTAGAAATCAGCCAAGCTAACACCAAACCATCCGCTCCTTGGTGCATTCCTGAGCTCACCTATAATGCTCAATTAGAACCTTAGAGAAATGGTGACGCACAAATACATAACTCTAGAGAGCCTTCTACGAAGGTATTTAAGCATGGACTAAGCCCTCACCCAATGCCAAGGTGCCAGAAACTCAGGAAAAATGTAACAGATTCAACAACCTTTTCATTGAAAAAATAGACAAAATCCAACAGATCATTGAATCAACCTCCCCAGTCACCCTAGCAAGCATACTGGCCACCCTAGAGGGAAAACCCTCCCTTCCCCTGCACTTCCTAAAAATATTTACCACCCTCAAATGTACCTTCTATTTGGACAATATCATTCCAGCCTCCATCATTAAACAATTGATGGGCTCAGTGTTCAGCGCAACACACTACTCAGCACCATTTATGTTTTCCTCACTAAAAGGTCATTCCTGGACACCTTCAAGATTGGTCTTGTTTGAAAAAACAACCATAGACCAAGAAGCCCTAGCCGACTACGAACCTCCCATTTATTGGCATCATTTGGGAAAAGTAGTCTCTACACGACTACCAGTTCTGGTTCCTCCTAAAGTGCACTATTGGGACAGACATTATCCAGGTGGCGGTCTGTGTCTTCCAAATTATGGATAATGTAGTGTCTCATGTCCAGGAAAGGTAGTCAGGATGCAGTGAAGACGCAGGAGCCGGCAGATGCAAAAGTTAAGTGCTTTATTGTGATTACAGGGTATAAGCTAAAAGTAATGGGGAGAGCCATAGTATAGGCATTCTTCTGTCAGCATCTCCCATCTTGAAGTCCCAACTGTAGTTCCTGGAACCCTGAGGGAACCCAGGGTTCCAACGCAGCTAACATTCCATGGCTTGCATTGCCTTATGCAATGCAAGCCTACACTACACATAACTGTGACTCTCGACTGCATTTGACACCATTGACCACTGCATCCTCACCACCCTCCTCGCTAACAGGATGGGATTCACTGGCACTGTCCTGAATTGGTTTTCCTCCTTTCTCCCAGGCAGACACCAGACCATCAAGATGGTCATTCTGAACAGTCCCAGTCTCCTACAAGTTATACCCCCTTTACTTCACCCAGAAAACATCTACACTTACCTGGTTTGCATTTACTTCATCTGCATCTTCACCTTGTAATGGATGTGATGTGATGTGGTGTTTTGTGGTTAAGGTTATCTGTAAGGTTAGAATTGGGGTGAAGGAAGTTAGGTGGAAGGCTTTGCAGTAGAAAAGAATGGGATTACCGGGGCTCTTCCGCTGTAATAACAGATTGCGTGATAGGCAATGTGAAAGACAGGAGAAGTAAATGTATATGAATGTATGGTGAAGAGAATGAAGACAAAGCAAAGACATAATCCTCCTGTGTAGTCCCCCAAGACTCCATCCTTTCAGCGATCCACTTCAACATTTACATGGAGCCTCTGCACACCACCCTCAAGGATACAAATATAGCCATCCACCAGTACACGGACAATACTCAGTAAAAAGCCCACAGGACACCAGGCATCTCTGCAATTACCTGGCTTTCATCCAGTCCTTGATGTCGACTTTCTACCTCAAATTTAGCTTAACTCCTCCAAGACCTAATTCATCCTCATCGGTACTCTCACTAAACAACAACTCCTCAAACAATGGCAAAGTGATGCATGCCACGAAGCAATAGATTCGGGAACTATCAGATTCAGCAATATCTCTAGGCTTCACCATCAGCATCTGCCTGTCCTTCCAGAAGCACCAAGAAGGACTACGTGGCCAGGTTCCAGATCTCCACCCTTTGCCAAATCAAACTCTTTACCCAGATGTGCTGTAGCACCTTGAAGCATTTGTTGCGCTTGATGGAATTAACATGAAAAATACTTCAAACCCAAGAACCGGACAGACTCAAAGGAGATGGTCAAATACTGCTTTAATCTCAAGAAGTAAAGCAGGGCGAACATACACTCATCAATTCGACTCGTGGAGAATCACACTGTCTTATCATTCTTTTTTAGCTTATATAATGCTAGAGTGTCATCTATGCAGTCATCCTACGTGGCAAACAGTTAAAACCTATCGAGGAGAGGGATTAGATTAGGGGATCATCTCTACCTATAGAAAATGTGCATGTTAGTCTCTCATTGGTGGTCTCATATCTGTGAGAGACACCCTGAGCTATTTCTAAACACGTGTTGTATGGCACTTGTCATAGCAGAGAATGTGGCAACGGAATAATACATTACAACATTGTAGGTAAAAGTGCATGGCAGGCTATTCTAATTGGTTGGCAACCCAAAGTCAACCTTGGACATTCGGCTTGCTAGCAGCACGTACATAGAAACGAAACCCAAGTGGTTGGAGGTGTGTCAGTTCTTTCTTTGTTTCCCAATTAGACCATCATCTTTCATCGGTAGGTCTCATGCCAGTGTCTTCTATTTGAAAGTTGGCTTTGCCAGTCTGCACAGTCTCGGGACAACCGAAGGAGTGTAGGTACGCCGCTATCTTAGCTTCAGGCCTAATGAATAGCGCTTGTTTGCGAGCTCTTGATCACGTGTTGTAAGACCATGGATTTGTTCATATCAACTGTGTTTTTATCCTTATTTGATTCAACTTTTGCTTAGTGCAGTTCTTCTTTTGTCCTTTGGAGACTTGCTCACTCCATTCTATATTAACTTTTGTGCCCTTTGATCACCCAATATTTGGCATCAGTAAATGTTCGAGTTGCTCCTAATCTTTAGGAAATATGTGCTTGAGCATGGTCTGCTTGTGAACTCCCTTCATGCTTTTTCTTCATCTCTCAAAATAGCATCCTTGGTTCAAAGCCAATGTACTCCACTATTTCGCAAGTAAAATAGCTTCTTCATCATCTTTCCATATTAAAACTCTAGTTTCTCTCAAGAGCTGCAAGGAACGTTCCTGCTGGTCCCTCTCAAAGATCGAGGATCGGGTCCTTTTCAAATCCTTCTTCCTCCCACCTTCCTTGGGAGAGTGGGAACGGGTGATGGCAGGTTCCCTTTCACTGGCCTCCCAGGTGTTCATGGCTCAGTGATGCAAGGTTTGTTCTCAATGGTGCTCATAATGCCTCACTAGTCTTGGAGGTGATTCCAGGAGACTGGCTTCATCTGTCCCAGGGTCCGTCAGAAAACCCAGTTTTTCCAGCCCAGTCGTCGAATTGGTCCCCTTGTCCTCAGTATTTTTAAAATGTATTTAAAGGAGAAAGTGGATTTGACCACTGGTTGAATCACAGCTGCAACTGCATAAATCATATCTTGCTCCCAAACCATTTTCTAATAAAATGTATTATAGTTTGGTTTAAGTAGGACATAAGCAGGGGTGGACTGCACTATAGGGAACTTTGGCGATTTTCCAGTAGGCCTCTGCACCCTGGACCTCTTTTGTGTGGCAACTTATTTCATTTCAACCTTTTCTCATTAGAACTTGATAAAAATGTGTAATATG
This sequence comes from Ambystoma mexicanum, assembly GCF_040938575.1. Taxonomy (NCBI): domain Eukaryota; kingdom Metazoa; phylum Chordata; class Amphibia; order Caudata; family Ambystomatidae; genus Ambystoma; species Ambystoma mexicanum. The sequence continues at coordinate 1,162,176,341 of NC_090926.1, read as the reverse complement.
GGGCCACTTCGAAAACTATTTCCAGGGCCTCTTTTGGTACCCAGTCCACCCCGGACATAAGCCATCGAGGGCTAGTTGACAGAAACATGGAGTAGCTGATTGTGCCACAGATACTACTTTGGCAAAGGTCTTCACTGAGGCCTGCAATAGCAACACGTTATAGTTTTTTGAACCTGCTTAAAGTCACAGCAATAGCGGAGGCAGCTTTGGATTCAGTGAAATCTGCATCTGGTGAATACTTTCAAAGAAATCACATACATCCCATTCTAGAATTACCTAAAAATGTATTCTTGTTTCCCATGATACCTCTGCCTTGATACTATGAGATTATGAGACCTATCACCGGCTGTCAACAAGGTCAACCATGTAACCCTCATCAAAAGAAGAACAGAAGGGCTATGCAACATTGCGGTACAATGGATGAATTCCTTTATGGTGGAAACAACAGAAACCACCTGGCTCCCCGTTTCAGCTCAGCCTCACAAATACTCGCACATGGCGTTCCACAAAGCTCAGCCCTCTCCCCCCTGCTCTTCCAAGATATACATGGCTCCTCCCATACCTACACGAAACTCATCAAGCAACATGAGCATGCAACAACTATGCAGATGACAACCAAATCATCTACAAAATTACCACCGGCAAGAACTCAGCCCCGACCATCGTCAATTACCTCTCACAAATGAATGCATTCATGAGCAACAACAACTTTAAACTCCACCCGGATAAAACTGAAATCATATCACGCCTCATGATCCCTCATACGACCACCTATATTGTGAGCAACGGAAATGGGACCAGACAGAAATCCTCTGAAATGGTAAATAATCTTGGAATCTCATGGATAATGAGCTAAACTGCAACCTCAAGTTAACGCAGCAGTAAAGAAATATTTCTTCCACCTACGCTCCCCTCAGACAGATCTTGCCCTTTCTCACTTTTCCACACGTAACCCACACTATTACCTCACTCGTCATGTCAACAATCTACTATGCCAACAACATCTACCTTGGCATGCTCGACTACCTCACCAAAAAACTGATTTAGAACGCAGAAGCACACAGCAGCAAGAATCCTTCAGCAAGCGGTAACAGATCACGCCACCCACCACTAAGGTCTCTACACTGGCAACCAGTCAAGAAAAGGATATATTTCATAACATTCTGCATTGCTCAGAGCACCTTAGAGCCAAGGAGCAGAATTCCAGCAAAACAATGTGTCCATCTGCAGACCAAATAGAACCTGAAGGTCAAGGAATCGCATGCCACTTAAAACCACACGTTATGCAAGAAAGAAGTACAGAAAATCTGCCTTTTCTTACATCTTGATGAAACTCTGGAACTCACTCCCCAAGGAAATATACACAATAGAGGAACATCTACCCTTTAGGAAAGCTGTAAATTATGATTTTTTAACAAACGGAGCTAACTCGCCAAGCCATAGACCATTGTCGAAGAGAGGTCATACATCATTGACCAAGTCACAATGGGTTTGGTTACACATCAATCTGCCTCCGCGACAGTGATGAAGACCTACACCATGAGGATCACACTTCCCTCTTCCCCCTCTAACCCACACTAAAACCCTAAATACTCCTGCAAAACACACCACAGGGTAACCAACAATGCATGCAAACTTGGCATCAATATCAACCAATCCACATAGTGACACCAAGCAGCAGAACTCTGCAACTCTTCCAATAACCTTCACAATACTAACTTGGCTAAAGTATACTTGCACCAGGGGCACACACCCTCCCATAGAGACGCAACCGCGTGCACATCCACCAACCCATACTACCTAGAAGCAAACGCATTCAGCACCGGCTTTTCCAAACTGCAACGACCAACCTCACAGCAAAAGCACACTTCTCTCCTTCCACGGACAAAACCAGCCCCTTGTTTTTGATCAGATCCGCCAGAGCAACTGGAGGCCATACAAATGTCAGCGGAGCACAGTATTAATCCCAGTAACATACCAGATCATTGGCACTTGCTGTAATGGTCATTTCCACTGAAGGGGCTCCTCCCAAGTCTATGTGGTGACATTTTTCCACAAAAGGCCAAAGTTTTGCGATTTCAAAGTTGGCATGGTTCCGATTGGCGGCTAAGCGTAGCTGAGGATGTTCATTTTCATATCCTTTCAACCTCGTCTCTGCAGCACACTGTAAAGAAGTAACTCATTCTCCCAGGTGAAACCCACAAAGTAGGCTTCGTTGGGGGTCAGCCTGCTGCTGCTGGCTTTTCCCTTTGGCTCTCTTGGCCTGTGTGAAAAGCATGGCTAGCTGAAGCATTTCCATGTGCTTTTTACTGCCCATTTTGAACCAATGTGTACTGCTTTTTTCCCACGTATTTTCTACTAAAGAATGCGGGTGGTTGCACCCACCTGTTAGCCTGCAGCTCCGCCCCACCTATATACACTCATTATTCCCTTTTCCGAACCAACCATCTGTAGTTTTTTTGTTTTTTATATATTAGGTGAGTTTCTTTGCAATTAATATTCTACACTGAAAAAATATGCCTGGTGAATATTCTCCAATGACATCACTGGATACTGCGGAGGCCCCTGGGTGGTGACTAGGATGTGTCTTGGTCTGCTAATGACTAGTTTGCCTCTTTTTTGTTTAGAATGTTTCGATTGAAATCATTGTGGGGATGTTTAATGTTAGTAATAAATGTTCATGATGTAATGGCTTCCTGTTTTCAATGTTTGAACCTTGTTGTAGTTAAACCTTAACTGTATTGTGCTGTGAACATGCAAGGCCTACACCCCGAGCACTTCAAGCAGAGAGATAAGTCTAGGGTTTGGCAAAGAGCACCTATAGAGGGGCCACAAGTTATATCCTTACAAAATTGCGCCTGGGCTAGTGTTTTTGTGTATGTTGAAGTAATCCCCAGTGGCACCTTGGAGAACACCAACAGACTTGGAAAAAAATAGCCCCAAAATGGGCAGTCCAGTTTCCCACTGCCTCAGGTGCCGGAATAATAGCTCATGTTACAAACTATAAATAATAGATTTGCAGGACACCTTTTATCATTCTGAGGGGCAACGGCTGCTGTTACGACATATGAATGATGGACTTGACTGCTGGAAACAGTTTTCAACTCTGAAGTGCAACGATATAATTCTGAAGTAGTGCAAGTATTAAGCTCTTATGAGCTTGTTTGACCCTCTTCTCATTTTCCCTTTTCTATACATGTCTTCACTGAGGCAATGTGTCACAAGGCGCTCAGACCCGTAATTTGGCAGAGGGCCATTACCGACAGGGTCGGCCTGCCGCCTAGAAGCTTATCGCCTTTAGCACACATGTAGTTTTCTACGTGGGTACTAATGGTTTCGATATATTAAAAAAATTAAAATAAATGTACCTCACTGTGTGGGCCGGCACTGCACTGTTGTTTCCCCCAAGTCCATTTTCAGTGTTGATGACCCTGACACCATCAACAATGAGGCTCAGGGAAACAACAGCACAGCGCTAGACCGTGCAGCGATGTAAGTTTATTTATTTTTTTGTTTCAAATTAGACATTCAGCACCTGCCTAAGAAATTACGCAAGTGATAAGAGGGTAGAGGGAAGGAGGAGCAGGTAAGGGGCTCTGGCTAACAGCACAGGGGCTGTCGGGAACGCAGGCTTGTACCATGCAATCCAGTCCATGTTCAAGCATCCTAATTGGCCAGCGCCCCCTTCTAGGGTGCTAATCTTTCCTATTTTACATTATGTGTTCTCATTCTTTTTAATTTGGTCTATTAAAACTATTTAGAAACGGCATATGAGGAGGGACACACAGCTTGTAGATGCTGTTTGGTTATATGGCCACCGATTGACCGCCCATAGCCATGCTATTCCCTATGGCCATTCTCACCCAGTTCCTGCCCCCAGCCCAAAATACCTGCTCATGGGAACTCTTTGAGCTCGCGTTAATCAAACTTTGTACTTCAAGTGCCTCAGTGTTTTTTCAAAGCAGTTTTCTGAGAGTTAATTACTTAATTGGAGCTGTGAACCTGTGTAAGGACAGTTCTTCTGAAGTTCAACTAGGGCTTAGTAAAAGCATTCAACTGAGGCAGTACAAGACTCCACACTTAGTATAAGGGTGTACCACCTGAGTTCATGGTAGCATAAAGATAGCAGCCAGGCTTATCTTAGGAGGGAGGGAGGGCAGTAGAATCAGAACAAGTGAAATTGTCATACAAATGATCCAAAGAAACACTATGGGCCTCATTACGACCTTGGCGTTGGACCATGGTGCTAATAGCATCATGGTCCATGCCGGTAACTTACCGACTCCGCCATGACGGAATGGGGAATTACCGCCCCATTCCGAGGTTGGCGGGGCGGTAATTCCCCATGCCGCCATGGCCCTTCCCCATTCCCATTTTTGCCCCATAGGGCTCAATGGGAATGGGGAAGGTGCTAAGTACGGTGCCGCAAATTGCGGCACCGTACTTAGCACCAAGGTCCCTTTGCGGGTTGGTTTTTAACGCCTGCAAAAAGCAGCCGTTAAAGTCTCCAACCCGCAAAGGGACCTCGTAATCAGGCACTAAGGGATTACCGGTATGGGTACCCTTACCGGTACCGGTAATCCCTTAGCGCCAGGGTCGTAATGAGGCCCTATGTATTGTAAAAATAAAGGATTTATTAAAAGACAGGTAGGACCAGATAAATCTAGGTGTCAAGTAAGTACTAACACATTATATGAAATCACAATATAAAAACACAACACTATACTTGAATGTACACAGACCCAAGTAAAGACCTTATTTGGAACACCTAACAGAAGTTCTAAGGAAGTCAAAACCTTTTCATACACATTTAGTATAGGTCAAGTCTATTCTTGGGGAGTAAAAAACAATGGTTACTTTTTATGATTCCATTCAGAAATGTAAGGGCAGTAGACCCTTCCAGTTGTATAATGATTCTTAGCACAAATCACTTAATCAGTCAACTGGACGATATACTGGACGATATACTTTTGATGAATAGTGAAACACTTATTCTAGGTGCAGTAAAAACCTATAACTACTTTTGTCATTACACACAGTTATACTAGGTGAGTAAAACCTACGGATGTAATATACAATTACAGGTGATTTTGAAATCAGGGAACCCCAAACTGAGGTGAGCAGTAACTCTTAAATTATTTTGGGTGGCACACAGCTAACACAAGGTAAGTAAACCCCACATACTTTGATTAACCTCACAATGAAGGGGGAAAGAAAAACCCAATGTTACACTTTATTGAATAGTTATTCTAGGTAGGCAACAACCTAATGCAGACTTATTAAGGACAGGCTAGCAGCAAGTCAGGGGAAGCAAGACCCAGTTGGGGGACACTCATACAATTATCCTCAAGGGACTAATCTGGTAATACCAACACTTTACTTTTGGGAAGAGGCACAACCTAATCACAGTAGAGTAAAATACCCTCACATCTACTTTCTATTAGACTGGCAAAACAGTGGCTAAGGAAGAAAAGATGTTAACCATACTTTTAAGAATAGTGCATCACACATTCAAGATCAGTAAGAACTTTTGTAACTGTTCACTCTTAGATTAAAGTTACCAACCAAATCTTTACAAGTAAATAACTTTAAAAACACTTCTTTTCTTTTCTAGGCAGAAGTCCCAATCCCTTGACAGTCTTTCCCTTATTCTTGGAGCATGAGTGTTCTCAGTGGCAGAAGGGGGGTCACTAGGACTAGTGACCAACAGGCAGTATCAGAATAGGTTATTTAGTAGCAAAAGTCAGAGTTCCTTAGGAAAACTGGACAAACAGGTAAGTACTTCACTTTAGAGTTAGAAGAGGGTCCAGGGGCTTCACAGAAGACACCCTAGCAGGATTCTAGCAGTGGGACTGGATGTACTGGACAAGGGACCTCCCAATCACAGAAAACACCACATAGCGATACAGAAATCCTAACAGGCTCAAGGCAAGTACACACTCAAGCCAACACAGTACCTCAGCATTGAAGAAGATTTTGCAGCAGGAGAACTTCAGGGTCTGCAGCCAAATACCCGGTCAATGGATTCTTTGTTGTGGAGACTAAAAACAAGACCTCAGAAGGAACTTTGCAGCAGGGATCGATGAAGAAGGCTCTAGGCAAGGTTTCCCTCGTGGCTGAATGTGGTTCTGCGGATTTGGCGCCTTTTCAAGGAGCACAGAAGAAGACAGAAAATGGTGGTTGAATTCTCATCGTTACAAAGGTCCAGCACTCTGGTGAGGGAACTTTTCAGACTAGATTCATGTCTCTGGAGATCCACCAGGATGCCCACAAAGTTTCAGCGAGATACAGAATTTGGAAACTGTGCACCGCACAATGGCTTGAGGTCCCAGGGTATTGGGGTATTGCAACAACACAAGGTCGCAGCAATGCGTGGGATGGCTCAAAATGCAGGTCTAGTGGGTCTCACCAGGTTCTGGGTCAGGGTCGTCATTTTTGGAGCCCCTAGGTCGATTGGAAAGAAGGTTTACAGCAGGCTCTGGTTACACAGCAGACTCTCTGGTCGCTGGAAATCATCTCAGCCACTTTTCCTTCATCTGCCTCTTCGGTTTAAGTTCCAGTGGTCGCCATATCTTCAGCTTCCAGGTTCCAAGTATTTATCAGGAATTACAGTACAACCTCTGCATTCTCTCCCTATATTTTACAATAAGGGGCGGTCTGGTTGTCCAATTAGGACAGCCAGCCCCCCACTGGTATTTGTCCCCATTCAAGCAAGGTGTAAGACAAAGGGCTGTGGAGTTTTGGACTCTTCCCTCCCTTCCTGCTCTTACAGACAGACTGGAGCCTGGGCATGGAGTCCAGGGGACTGCCGCCAAAGATACAAAACACACAAAGGAATTTCCCGCCCTGGAGGTCAGGGGAAGGAAGAAGAAACGACAAGAAACCCTAAAATGGCGAACAAAGACGTTCGTGGACCCTTTTAGCAAAGATGGCTCAACGACATTTTGAAAAAGATGGCTCCTACGGTTAGCGTTACCGGATCTGCGAACAGCCACGGTAAATGCAAACCATGGTAGTTCATTATGAAACCACTGCCACCAGCCATTGAAGGTAAGCTTGTCACTGTAACAGATTTGTTACAGTTTTAGCATGAAAGGGGATACATTGTATCGCTCCAGCACTCAACATAAGGTGGTGTTTGCTGGTTTCACCTAACAAAATGTAAAAGGGATCCAAAGATCCTTTCTACCATTGGGAAGGTTAGCACAAGAAAGTTAAAAGGGGAGCCCCTCGGACAACCCAGCAACAACAGGCACTTATTACCAATAAGTTGTTAAAGATGATAACTTTAAAAAGACACTAAGAAGAAGTCTTAAAAATGACACCCATAAAAAGAGTTAAAGATTATGTGAGTGTGGAAAAAGGGTCCCACTCACTGAGGTATTAATGAAAAATATCCCACTAATAAAGCAACAAGTTCTGGCATGGAACCAGGAAAGGAAGATTTACCAGTTCTGGGCAAATCTTACCTAACACTGCAATAAAAATCTCTTGACTGGGTCTGCCTTCAGCTATTCGATTTATAAGCTCTATGCATGTCCTTCATGGAAGTCTTGTTAAAAACAAGCATTGGTAAAGCCTGCAGTTTTGGCAGGTGTATAGGCATTTGCCAAGCACTGATATTAGAAGCCCAGGTCCTTGCACCATTTTGCACCTGCTACCATCCATGGACAGTTAATACCACTACGGCAGTGCTTGGCAAGAGCCTTTCCCATGATATAATGTCCAAACTGTTGCCATTACCAATGCTGGTTTACTTTTCTTCTGTTTCTCCCTCCCTTTTATCCGTCTCTCTTCTATTTCTATATCTTTCTGCACGTTGTTCTTTCTTTCCAACACTTTCCTCAATTAGTTCTTTCTATGCATCAGTTTCCTTTCATTCCAATTGACTTTCTCTCCTTACTTTCTTAGACTGTATAATCACATTGCAGGGACCCTTAGTGAGTCCTTTAAGCCTTTTATTTTTCTTATTCTGGCTTCCCCTTACTACTGCAACCCTTTTTCTACAGTTCACTGGGGAGTCCTTCCAGCTATTAGTGCAGGGAACATGTATCTCAATTACTTTTCATCTTGGTATTTACATGGCAGTAGAGGCCACTTTAGGTAGAGTGCTACAGGCACACATTGTGTCCCATTTTCCTTTCTCTGAAGTAACTGTTTGTTACTTTTTAAATGTGGCCAGGAAAAGCTGGTGGCAGTGCCTCTTCGTGGTTGAAGACCCGTGCTTGGATGCATAATATTTGTTAGTTTCCTCTCTGCCTTCTCACCTTACAGGTTGCCTTATAACAGCATGCATCTTCACGGAATATTGGGCGGTACCAATTCCAGAAGCAAAGGGAGGGTACTGTCCATCCCCTTCCACATTCTAGCTGGGCAGATGTGAGGTAGTTTGCTGTCCACTATTCTTAAACCCATACATCTTTGAATGGTGCAGGTCCTTACTATTGGCGGGCTGGCGTGCCTCCTTATCTTGAATTTATAATAAGATGAGAACACCTTGTGCCATTTGTCCATGGGATCCAACTATTCTAAGCTGAGAAGACACCAGAGGAACACCAGAAACCCATTGCTGAGCCCAGCATGGGCAAAGCCAACAATCACTCTCTGAAGCCCCCAACCCTTCTTATCATTTTGGAAGACCTGAACCCAGTTCCTTCCTTCCTTGGATTGGTGCGACAAACCAGTCTGAAATTCTGTTTTCTAGCACTGCTGTCCCAGATCTCGGAAGAGTCCCGGTGATGGATTTTGCCTGCATCCTCCTGGAGTTGGACACCCTTGTTGGATGTGCGCCTTCTAGCCTTGGGAGTGGAAACCTTGAGGATGTCTTCCATGCGATGCACGGATCTCCATACCTTGCTACCGACATTATTTCACCGCAGAGAATAGACTGCCTAGGAACTGACCAGTGTGCCACCAGATGACCCTATCTAGGGTTTAAACAGCTGCTTCTCCCAACTACTGCTCCTGGTGGGTCCACCTGCCTTTTCGGGTGCTTGCTAGTGTCGGACTACGCTGTCTGAAGGAGTCTTGAACCTGCAACCTGGAGTCCACTGCTGCAGTGTCCAATGGTGAGCCTAGTTGTCTCCAAAGATTCTTTATCTTGTGGGGGGTGGTGGGTTTTGTTGTTTGGAGTCCATGGAGCTAGACTGCTTACACGCTTTACATATATTTAAGCACCCATGGCACCATTGAAAAGCATTCTCGATGTTCTAAAACTTTTAATAGTGTTCATAAGGATAGGCTTTGGGCTAAGTTGGAAGGGCGGGGGGGATTGGTTTTCGAGTTACCCTACCTAATTCGTCTCTTCCACACAAATACATCTGCAGCCGTGCAGATTAATTTGGATGGGTCTAAAATAAATTACATAAGCACAGGAAATGGACTCAATGGATTTGCGCCTATGTTGTCTAATTTATGTGTGGCAGACTAATGGATCAGTTTGGAAACCTAAGTATTTTCCACCTAAAATAGGAGACAGATGCACAGGCTGGCTCATGTGTGCAGATGACACCATCCTTATCGAGAGTAACCCCTATTGGCCTTCAAAGGGCTTTAAATGCACGGCACACGTATTAGCGCCTGGAGATACTATTAGCCCCTGGGTGGTAGCGGTGTGCGGTACACATCAGCATAACATATTCTAAAGAAAATGGGTGTGATTTGAACCACATGAAAAACAAAATGATGGTGATTGGTAGTAGACACCTGTTAGGGAGCTTACCAAAGGTCCGCCCGCGGAAGGGCTTTAGAAGACTCACGCTTGGAACACAGGGTTCCAACTCTTAGTATAGGCCTGAACCACACAAGTTTTGTTAGTTGCAATGGTTGAGCATCCAAGCTTATTTTAGGATGGAGAGAGCGCTGTATGAAGGTTCAAAGAACTTGTAGCATACGTATGGTCCAAAGAAACACATACACTCTGGGAGTTATATACAAATAATGGTTTATTTCATATATACAAACACAGGCAAATATCATTCTTCATAAAGTTAAGAACTATGTATAAGCAGTAGCACAATAGAAAACCAATGCAAGTTTCTGGTAAGTAAACCGCAGTGTAACAGACTTATAGAATGGCAGTATGCAATTCAAGCTAAGTAAAAACCACTTTGTAGTAAACTTGGTAAATATTCTGTTTCAGGAATAAACTGAAGTTACAAGACCAACGTAAGCAGGTAAGCACTTTTCAACACTTGTAATACTTTCAAAGTGAGCCTTTGGCTTTAGTAGTCCTTCCCTATCTAGGTAGGAGGTTGTCGCAGAGTCAGAGGGGGACATGGGGCATCAGTTGCCTGCTGTAGGCAGAACAGGATAAGGCACAAGCTGTAGAAAAGTCAGTTACCGAGGATGTCTTCTGATACAAGTATGTACAAAGCTTGTGTAGGTGAATTAGGTTCAGGAAAGCTGGCAGGCTCTCCCTGAATGCAAACAAGCATTGGGCCTGGCCAAACGTGTTTGGTCAAACTCCAAAACACACAAATCATCACCCCAGCAACATAGAAGCAGCAGAATGACTGTAGGTATGTATTAGCCAGAGTTTCACAGTACCTAAGCAGTGAAGAAGATGATGCAGGCGGACGCCCACATGATACAGCAGCTGCAGGACCCGTTCACCAAATTCTTGGTCTTCTGATGAAAGAAGGTACACTGGAATTGATTTTGCAGCAGCAGTTGCGTGGGAAGGCCCCACCAAAGGATTATTCATGGCTTATTGTGCCTCTGTGATTTTGGTGCCCATTTTCAAGACACCAGATGAAGAACAGTTCTCGTCCAATCGATTCACCTCACTTTCCTCGGTCCAGCACTCTGGTGAGGGGACTTCAAGGAGTGGAATCTTGCCTTTGGATGTCCTGAAGGAGTTTCGGCAGGATTCGATCTTCTGAATAAGATACACTGCACAATGGATGCAGGTCTCTGGGTATTGGTGGTTTGCAGCCAGGAAGGTCACAGGGCGTCGTGGGATTGCTCAAAATGCAGGTCATCTCAAGGCTGATTATACGCACCAGCCCAAAGGAAGTAGTCATCCTCTTTGGAGCTCCTCTGTCGCATGGAAGAAATAGCCAGCAGTGGTCACTCAGCAGGAATCTCCGGTTGCTGGAAGGAGCTGAAGACATCTTCTTCTCTTATTCCTGTTTGGAATTGGTTCAAGTGGTCGACTCAGTTGGTGGACCAGAAACCCAGCCTTTATCCAAGAACCCAGCTAATTAGCAGCCATCCCACATTCAGGCCTTGGCTGGTGGCATGGCATGCCAGAAGATAAAGAACAGCAGAGTTTGAAGATCCTCCCCTGCTTCCTGTCCTCACAGACACACTGGCGCCTGGCAAAGGATTCCCGCTAAACTGTCATGATGCCTACGCCTGGGGATCCAGATCAAGTCCAGCAACCCCGGAAGCAGGCATCAAGTTATTCCAAGCAAGCCCAACAACCCCTGCTAGGGGCCATTTGGGTGCAGTCCTGGTGTCTATGGCGCCAGGCTCATATGGAGAGTCAGTCCTGGTGCCATAGGTGCCAGGCTCATAGATTAAAACTTACATGATGCAGACCATGCTGCAAACTTACCTGATGCAGACCATGCTGCAAGAGCTCCAAGCCAAAAGAGGCTTGGAAGGGACTACTTTACCTTGGGACTATTTTTTACTAGGGTGGGGTCGGGGAGGAATACTTATCTGGGACTACTTTGGTGGCTATTTAAACCACGTCCGAAGAGCAGCACACGCTTTGTGTTATTCTGCATCCAGCAGCGTAACGCTCACTGTGCCTGCAAGTCTACATCCAGTCTTCTGCCACGCCCGCCTCGAGTCTGGAGCTCCTAGAAAAAGGGAGAAAGAAGGAGAAAAGGTTAGAACAAGAGCAATACCTTTGCTCCTTAACTGAATTCCTGATCCACCGCGCCTTCGAGCTGGAAGAAAGAAGTTATTTTATGCGTGTCGCCTCGCCTGCTGCAGCGCTGCGCTGAACTCACCGGCCTTTGCAGCATCTTCACTATCCACCGCATCCTTCTGCATGTTCCCGTCGCACTCCGGCACCTAAGGGAAACACAAGAACAGCAAGGTGAGCCAGGGGAATAAACAGAGGCAATATTAGTTACCCCCCATAGACTTACCTGATTTTACCACCGGGGGTACTATTCCTCTTCACCTAAGGGGAACAAAAGGACAACAAGGTGAAACAAAGGGACAAACAAGGGGAATCCTCCTCACCACAATAGACTTACCTAATTTTACCGCCGGAGGCATTATTCCCCGAGACTTCATACTTTCTCTCAGCACCTGAATAAGGGAGAAAGCAACAGGTTATATACTGACATCATTTTATCGAACTGTGTTGGATAATACAAATCCTTACCTGAATATTACCGGTTGCCACGAGGAACTCTTCGCTAGGGTCATGCTGCAACCTGCAAGAAATCGGACAAGAGTGAAAGTCAGACATTTGAACTCTTACGAACTATATACTTACGGCGTCTTGCCGGAAATCTCAGAGTCAATATTGTTCTGGAACTCACCAATTCCTTCGAACCAGTGAAGCAACTGGTTATCTACGCGCCCGTGCGCTCAATGCAGGATGGAGAGCTCATCTTTCCAAACCATCAGGTGAGACTATAAGAGGAGACATCAAAGGTGATCAGTGGGGAGAACAGCGGGGGTGGGGGTTTTACGCTCAACTCCACGGGTGGTTAATTCCCTTTCTCCATTTGCAGAAGAATACTCCTACGGGCCAAGCAAACAAAGCTAGGTGGGCCAGTCCAGTCCTTCATCTCGGCACTACGCGTCACATTGGTGGAGACCGCAGCTGTCCAGTTCAGATCGACGCCCCTGTGGGAGCCAGGTGAGCATAACACAAACACAAAAGTACGAGAAGGACCTCCCACAGCCTGCACGGCAGAAGACGGGCCAAGAAAGGACAAGCACTGTCACCATTTTGGGTCAATGGTGACGCTTCTGTGTATTACCGTGGCCGTGAACGCAGCCCGCAATTAGAAATTACAAAAAAGTTGGTAGAACGTGTCCACTGCCACCAGCAATTCAGCTATGCTTATCAGTGTAACAGAAATGTTATGGGCGCAGTGATAAAGGGGATACTGTGCAACCCTTAAGGTGGTGAGTTCTGATCTCACAATGGAAAATGTAGAAAGGATAAAACGTACCCTTGGGAACATGAGTTCACACAAGTAAAAGAGTAGGAGGCCCAAAAGTCGGCACAAGGCACAAAGGTAAATTACGGAAGCCCAAAAGTGTTGGGGGGAAAAAAGGTTCAGACTCACTAAGGAACATAGATAAAAAATCCACAGGTCCAACAAAAAGTGCTCGGGGACTCACGGGTGAAGACATAAACATGAAAACTCTACCTAACAATGCCTAACAAAAATTAATTCTTGGAAAATGTGTGGGTTGTCCATAGAAAAAGTTAATAGCTCTGTCTAACTAGGTGCTTTAATTAGTGCTACTGGCTCTCCTGACCCTCTTACGAGAATATATTACTGCGCATACATTGCGTAGGTTTGGGGGTGATACTAAAAGTAACTGCTGGTGGGGGCTGTTCCATTGAAGGACTTCTGCAAGTTTATAAAACTAGTCTCATACCCAGTATATTGTATGGACTAGAAATGCATTCTAATACATCATGCTGAGCCAATCAAGAGGGATTAACTGAGATGAGAAATGCATCAAACCTAATAGACTGATGGGTGCATGAATTGCTACAAACCCATATATATGAACTAAGAGTGGGGAATTTAGCAGACCGGAGTGAAGGGGAGAAGAGAAGTGTCTTGCTTGGAAGGGTGGTTGGAGACTAGAAGTGTATCTCACTCAGCGCCAAAAGTGGAAACAGAGGACGGAGATGTGTCACACTTAATTGGGACCTGGGGGATGTGAAATCCAATACACACAATGGAATGCATTTGAGGGCAGAAACCGTGCAGTTACGGTTTGACCTCAGGGGACAGAGAACACATCTCTCCTGGAGGAACTCGTGGGGATGGTAGTTGCTACGCGCTAGAATGAACGACAGGGGTAGTGATACAGGTTGCATATAGTCAGAACCTCGAGGGTAGGAAATGTATTAACACTCACTAACCGTACTAAAACCTCACCCTTCTTCATACTGCTTATCAAACTCTGAACTAAACACAACCATAAGCCTACAGCACCACAAACCGCACGCTCTTCACAACACCCCGACAACGAAGCAACCATACACAATCTCACCCAACACCACATGACTCTTACCAAGCGAAGAACGCAGCTATACTCAGTGATCGGTGTCGAACTTCTAATATAGAACAAGTAGCTGGCAAAAAGCCACTGAAACACTCTACAAAGCAGCGTTTTCAGTATCTACAGCCATTTCCTTATTTATTACGGCGGGAGGATCCGCACGGAATTCACTTCCTTCATTGACGGCAATGGGCTCTAGGACACATGTGTGCCAGGCGAGAAGATACAGGTTATGTAAATCAGAGTTGGAAACTACCGAGCACCTACTCACAGACTGCTTCAATTTAAGACAATATTATATAGAAGTATATGGTGTAATGGGCTTTGAGGGGGCAGCGGAGACTGAGAACGTCCAGTGGAGACATATATATTTGTCTCTTATCTCGTGCACTAACGCAAGGGGCCTGTAAGGTTTGGAATTATGCCTTGAATATGATAGAAGAAAGGGCAGTGGAGCAGAGTATTAAATACGATTAACTTTGATTCACCCATCTCAAACCTGCTTGCCTAATTGTCGTAGGGTGATTATAGCTATGTAGTAATGTTTATAAGCGACATTTTGCTCATATATGAATTTTGACTATTGCTGTTATATTAGTGATTTTAATACGCTCTTTTATAGAAAAAGTACTTGATTGGATTTCATTATTTTTGTAAAATGTATATATTGCTTCTAAAATATTTGCATTATGTTATAAATGATTGGATATGATATGGCATTTATAACACGCCTATACACAAGTATTTCAAGGCGCGACGAGGCAAGGGAGGGGAACAAGGGGACAAACAACGATCCTGCTAGGTCAGGTGTTATTCAGATTGCACAAGTATTGTGTACGTTATATATGTGAAAAGGTTACTTGTTACCAATATCACAAAAGAAAAAAAGTATCAGTGCTTGAGGCCTGCCTGCATGTATCCTGGGACTGGTCGACGGTTGTGGTGTCTGGCAATGGGAGCTCCGTCTGGAGTCTGCTTTGGCAGTAAGGACTGGAGTCTCCCTTACAGCAACCTTGGCCTTTTGACGACTTGACTTGTAATTTGAATTGTGCTCCAAAACCATCTCTTCTGCCACTTTGAGACAATTGTGTTCTAAGGTCAAGCCACTCTAGGCATCGGTGTGTTCCAATTGCCCGTTATACACCTGCACAACTAGGGCTACTTACCTGTAACACACCTGGTCACTGGTTAGAGTATAGTTGGAGTTCTAATGTATTGTTTAAAGTGTTGTACGTGCTCTATGAAGTTTGAAGACCTGTCATAATTGTGATAACGTCGTTGTTCCCACTTTAGCGATTGTAGAAGTGTGTATTTGCCTACTTACCTGTGTGAAAACTGAAGTGGCGTGTTATGTTATGTTATGTTATTTTATCTTATACCGCGCCAAAGCCCGTAGGCATCCAGGCGCCGAGAGACAGAAACATGCAGGCTACCCATGAGGAGAGGGGGTACTAATGAAAGAGATAGGTCTTCAACTGTTTCCTAAAGGAGAATAAATCCTCGATCTTACGCAATGTAGCTGGTAACGTATTCCAGGCATTAGCGCCTTGGCTATAAAACGCTCTGCCCAGCCCACGGGAGCGTTTCACACGATGTTGGACTAGTAAGAGGTCGTCCGCTGATCTGAGCCTTCCTGAGGGTTGGTAAACACTTACAACATCCTTCAAATAAGTTGGTGCAGTCCCAAAGACGCATTTATGACAGATGGTGAGTAGCTTAAACCGAATTCGGGCCTCAACAGGAAGCCAGTGTAGCTTTTCCCTAGCAGCAGTAATTGGTTCTGAATATTTCATTTGGTAGATGATGCGAATAGCTTTGTTTTGTACCTTTTGGAGTTCAAGGATGTTGGCTTTACTTGCCCCACATAGGAGAGCATTACAATAATCCACACGTGGTAGAATAACAGCTCTCACCAGTTTAGTACGGTTTTCCATGGAAACAAGCGGGGCAACCTGTCTGAGCACTTTAAGGTGGTAGTTAGTGCTCTTTGATATGGCAGCAACGTGAGCTTCACAGTCTAAGTTACTCTCCATAAAGGTGCCTAACGTTTTAACTTTCTGTACAACTTTTATATCACTACCATCAATCCTGAAACCTGTGTACGCCTGGTCCAGTTTAGTTAGTACCTGACGGGGTCCGAATAGCATGAGCTCGGTCTTCGAGGCATTAAGGCAGAGCCAGTTTGTAGACATCTATTTTTTTATCAGTTGATATACCATATCTACCAGATTTTGGTCTGTGTCACGATTACCCGTGATGTCAAGGACCAATTGGAAGTCATCCGCATAATTGCAAAAGAAAATCTGAAAGAATTCCAAATCATTGCAAAGGGGGAGGATGTAAATATTAAATAATAAGGGGGAGAGGCAGGCCCCCTGTGGAACTCCACAGGTCAACAGTTGAGGTTCCGAGGCACAGTCCCCCCAGTATATCTGCGATCGATGACCCTCTAGGAATGATTTTAGCCATTCTATAGCATTTGCAGAGAGGCCCCCAACTGACTGCATTCTCTCAAGAAGTATGTTATGATCAAGCAGGTCGAAAGCTGCCGATAGGTCCAACAGCATCAGCAGCCCCGACCTGCTTTCTTCTAGCTTAGAAAGCATATGAGTCTGCAAGTCCAGGAGGGCGGTCTCAGTGCCATGATGGCTTCTAAAACCTGACTGTTTAGTATGAAGTCTATCAGCCATCAATACATAATCCTGCAATTGGGTGGTTGCAACCTTGTCTATAAGTTTGAGTAGAAACAGGGTATTTGTAATTGGCCTTAGGTTGGCGGCATCAGAGGGATCCGGTCCAGCTTTTTTTAGTAAAGGTGAGACTGCAACATTTTTCAGTGGCTGGGGAATTTTGCCTGACCGAAATGAGGCATTTGTAAATCTACATAGGAAAGGCGAGAATTGCTCTTTGTGCTCCAAGATGATTTTGAATGGGAGGAGTTCACCTGGGCAGTTGGTAGGCCGCATAGATTTCATAATGTTAATCATTTCTACTACAGTGGTTTCCTTAAAGGTGAAACCAACAGCAGGTTCAGTTTTGGTGACAGTATTAGGCATAGAATTTTGTTCAGTAACCGTTGGTTTAGCATCAGGTTGTGATACCTGACTGGGCAGCAGTATAGTCTTAACTGTGGGCGATGGGAGAGTCAGAGTTTCCTGCTTAATTTTATCTTGGGCTTTGCGTAGTTTATCCGCAAACGCTTTCGGCACACGATTGCAGTCCTCAATGGTGGGTTTAATAGTAGAACCACAAGCGGTGGGTTTTTCCCAAGATCTAAAAAGGCGAAAAAGTTCTTTGGTCTGATCACCTGCAGAATTGATTTGATCGTTATAATACGTTTTCTTGGCCTCGAGAATTGCTAATTTGTACTGTTTCTCTTTTAGCTTCCAGTCCGCCAAGTTGGCCATAGAACCATCTTTACGCCAGATATGTTCAGCCTGCCTTTACTTGCTCTGAGGTCAATCAGAGAAGGAGAGAACCATTTCTGGCGATTTGGTAAATCCCTGACCAACTTATCTTTCATCGGAGCGAATTGATCAAGCATATCAGTGGTCAGTTTATTATATTTGTCAAATTATGACTCAGGATCATCAGTATCCTTGGTTACGGTCATCAAAGAATGTAGGTAATCAGCTAGGACGGGTGTGGTTATATTTTTTACATTTCGGACTCTAACTGGATGCATGGGAACATGCACTCTGCGCGCAAGGGCTGGAAGCCACAAAGCACAGGTGACAAAGAAATGATCTGACCAAATACATGGTGTGGTCAAAAAATCTTCTACAGATAAATTACTGCTGCCCACCCAGTCCAAGATGTGGCCCTTATTGTGTCTTGGGTCAACATTATGGATTGTGATATGGTGGTTAGCCAGCATTTTTCTAATGACAAAGCTTCCTTGTCTCTCCTGTCACCTTTCCAGTGGTTGAAATCACCCAGGATGACCAAGCCAGTATTGAAGGTTAGCATAGGCGAGATAAGATTAACTAAATCTTCATTAAATCTAACAGAAACTTCAGGAGGTCTATAAAGAAGAACCAAATTTAAGGTAAAGTTGGGGTTGGATGTCAACTTAATGTGTATCATGTCAGTCCCACAACATTCAATTTTAACTTCATAAAATCCTAGGTATTTGTTACATATGATGGCCACTCCTCCTCCCACTGCCCCTTCTCTCTGTTTCCCGAAAAAGCATAGTCAGGGGGAGTCACCTGCTCTATGGTAGGTCCATGGGAGTCAGTAAGCCATGTCTCAGTGAGACACATAATATCCACTTTATGTTCCAATATATAATCATATATGTCCAAGGAGTGTTTAACTACAGACCGGGTATTAAGTAGGGCAACCTTAAGTAAGAACTCAGGCCCCTGATTTGGGAGAGGGCCTGGGGTATGGCTTACAGGGTTATATTCCGGTATGGTACATACGTCCTTACCTGGAGGTGCCATGAGTGCAGGGCAACAAAGAGGTAAGGGATGTGGCACGTCTGCGCGTCCCTGCACGGATCCACACAGACCTGCTTGTTCCGTTCGCGCTGGCGCTTTCGCGCCCGGGTACGGAATAAGAGGAACTACAGGGCTGCTGGGTAGTGTAGTCTTTTAGTAGCGCCCACACGTGTGTGCCGAGGATCCTCGGAACAAACACACAGTCGGCGTTTCAGGCAACAAAGTTTCAAAGATTCACCCAACAGAACTTCGAGCAAATTCAATTATGTTCACACAGAAATAATACAATTATTACAAGCAACTTCAGTTTTAAATTCCATCCATTATGGGTTACCAAACTCTTCTGGCCATTCCGTATATTTTGCCATGCTTAGATTGTAGTTTTTGGGACTTCAACGCAAGACCACTTATAATACTAAATAGTACATTTTGAATATACAGTTGTGTGTGTTCATTCTCATAGTTGCCAAGATCTCTTGTTGCCTGTTTGTACCTTACACTTAACCCCTGATCTGCCAGGGCTGCTCAGCCTCATTACCAAGTGAGCTACTGAGTTGACCCTTAGTGTGGGTAGCCTTTAGAGATGCATTGTGTTGGCTTCCCAGAATCCCACACACATCCCTACAGTATCCTAGTTTGAAGAATTACTGGCAGAGATCAGGCGGAACAATCATGGTGTGCAGTAGGCGCTGGCCCTAATCGCCAAACAAAAAACTGACAAACGGAATTCTTTGCAAAGACCGATTTAATCTAACATGGCACAGAAGGCGTGCAATGGCGGGCGAGGCGTCAGCCTGCTGTCAGATGCCCTTTGAACAATAAGAAAGGAGAGGTGGAAGGACTTCACATTTCATATCTCAACCGGGAGGGGCTTTTCTCTCAACCTAAATATCCATGACTCCCACAACCCTTAGCAAGGGGCAATGCAGGGAGTTCCCAGGCAGCTATCATGCACTTCACATGCCAGTGTCTGACCAGGCATGTGCAATGTGTACAACGTATGCAATTGGGGCAGGAGAGAAGTGGAAGGTAGGGTAGGGAAGAGGGGGTCCCAGGAGGACCGAGAACACCCCTGAACCCTCCGAAATTCATGATGAGACGAAAGACCAGGAATGCTTGCACCCATCTTATTTCAGACGAATCTCAAGTGCACCAATGATTGACAAGTACACTGAAAGATATCCTGTGAGCCAGCTAGACCAAATACAATGGAAATCTTTCCATGTGTGGGAGATAAGCCTGTGATCGTAGACAGAGACGCCTAAATAGACAGTCTCGACTGAGCACCCAGAAGCCATGATGACATCATTAGTGACACACCGACTTAGAAGCGTTAGACATGTAGCACATTTGCAGTCCTGCACTGCACACACAAACACACACCCGTATACATGTATACATGAAGAACGTGAGTGCACAGTTCTATAGCTAGAAGACAGCTACATATACATACTGTAATTGCTTTTATTATTTTTGCACTAGCTAAATTCAGTAATGCAGAACCGCAAAGCACAAGAGATCCCGAGCAAGCTTGCTGATGCTTATAGCCAATAGTCGCGTGGACATACAGGAGTCTATATTGAACCTGATCGAACCACGTATAACTAACCCATAGAGAATGTAGTATAACATGGACAATGTAGAAACTGCATGACAAAGTTTAGGAAAATTACAACAGGCCTCAAGCCACTGAACATGAAACGAGCCGAGCTGACTCAGGCTGCAGAGGGAGCAAGATGTGCAAGACAAGCTCACAACTAAGGTCAGAGATACAAAGACACATTCCAAACCCCAGACAACAAAGGGACCAACCGCAGAGAAACAAAATAAATCCTCATAAATGGGAGCTGCAGAACTCAAATTTGTGGTCTCTAAACCCGTGGTACAGCCAGACAAGACAATGGAGAGTCATTCACAGTGAGAAAGGGGAGCCAATTCCAGTAAACCAGACGCAGACTGCAACAAGTGTTGCGACGTGAGGAGCATATTCTCATAGGCAAAGGTGGTACACACAAGTTACTATGCAGAGACATATTTGTTCACATCACCTTGAAGAGGTCAATAGCGAGCTGAGAACTTGATCGAGTCTCAGGCCTTGGGGCATGAGCTCTGACCACTCACACCTTAGAGTGCCAGGGGTGGATGGCAAGGGGCCCAAAGGTAAGCTCACTATTCTGCAACAATATAATAGTTCCTTGGGGATGGCACAGGCCAGCCACCTGACATGTGAGGACCAGGAGGATAACTTCTATAGAAGACTGTATAGTTTATAGAACCCTCTATGCCCAAACTCTCATGCTGATAGGTTTTTTGGGGAAGGGCCCAACTGGTGATGCCAGAGTCCTACAAAACCATGCTGTGCGTGATGGAACATAAAGAGATACCAGAATCTTCCTGTGTTCTTGTATTGATCTCTGCTGGTTTTATTTGCAATAAACCGCAGTGTGCACTTGCTGTTGACTGAGTCCTCTGTTTGTTCTGGGAGGGTGTTGAGCCTTGGAAGTCTGGGGGCTCCAGCATCGCTCTGGCATACCTGGGAGTCCCCCCCTAACAGTAGGCTGGGATAGGGGAGTGGAGGAGAGGTGAACCTATGCATGCGGACCTTCAGTTCCACCATCTGTCACCCACATGCAATGTTTTACTTCTCTATGGCATGCTATGCTGCATTGTATTATGCTATGCAATAATTGAACTTTATGCAATGTTTGAAATGTTTTATGATGCCTTCAACATCCTGCTCGGTCTTTCACCTATTCGGATTCTTGTGACTATTCTGTGTCTATAACGCTCATCCAATTACTCTGCACCCTTGTACACGGGTCAGGAGGATAGCTTGGGAGCACTGCGCTCGTCTTGGAAGCAAGACAATACTGAGCAGCACCGGTTCTGCAGCACGGTTCCACGCTTAGAGGCTGCATGATGTGCAATATTAAGAAACGATTACATTTTGACTTTTATTTTTACCCTGCCACCCACATATGCGCTTGTTGTTTTGGGAGAAATTCAGTGTATTTACACGTTTATTCACTGAATCAGACACACATGTTCCCAGTTGCAAATAGATATACCTTTGTCTGTGCCCAAGGAACACCCGTTTCCCCCAAGTGGTGATCCGACAGGCCTGTGAGAGTCAGATGACTTTGAAGATGAGTATGTTCTGAGCTCTGCATGCATGTGGTGGGTTTTATGCAGCAAAACACTGTGCGAGAAGGGAATGCAGCAATAGAAAGCAACATTATATGGATTCAATTTAAAGGAACGACTTGAGAGTAGACTTGGGGGCCGCTGGTGGAGAGAGGGGATCCAGTGGCTTACAGGCATGAGATAGTTAATGCCCCTTTGATGGGTGACTGTACTGCATGCACCCTGCTGCCGGTGGAGAGTACTGTGTCAAACCCTGTTTTCAAAGCACTGAAGCCAGTGCTGAAGTTGCTGGGTCTTGTTCTGATCTCAGGGGATTGTTGTTACACGGAATATGACACTACCTCAGGTGCACGCCCACCCCAGGCATGGGCTCGGAAAGCCAACCTTCCCCACCCACTAACTCAGCTACTGGTTGGTAACTGGATTCGCTGCAGAAAAACACGCCATTGAGACCTGTGCTAATAGTGTGGTGGGCTCGCTCCTGATCGAGGGGTTCTATGCTAGTGTTAGGAGGCGTGTCTGCACACCCCCCCCCCCCCCCCGCTGTTTTCACAGTTTTATGACTGCGTTGTTTTTTAACATTAAAAAACACAAACAACAACTGCGAGGCAGTAAGTCCTTTTGTGGTTATTTTCTCGCGATTATTAGCCATCTGAAAGTTACTGCCAATCAATGCAAGAGACTCTAATCAGAGTGGAGAATCCTGGAGAAAAACATTAAAGGCGTTTAAATGCAGAGTTTCTTTCTAAAGCGGACAAACATTGGCAAAGAAAAGGGCACTAAAATGTTGGAATAGCTGAAGTCATGGGAGGGAATCGCTGAGGCAAACCCAGGGACTCAACAGGGCAGGTAGGAAGCTCAAAGTGTGTGACACTCAATAGAATGCACCTTGAATACAGCTGCAGGCCCACCAACAAATTAATGAATCAGTCAGATTGTCCCTCCCCAACCTGCATCCCTGCCTGCAACTCTCTGCAATCCCTCTGTCCATGTCCTTCCGCCATTCCATTGCATCCATAGTGCCGTATCTTAGGACTCTATGTCCTGCGTGTGCAGCATTCCATTGCATCACAGGCAAGCTTGCTCTATCTCATCTCTGCACATACATGCACACATTCCATCATTCTATCATGCAACCTTCATCTCTCTTTCCCTCTTTCTTTATTTCCATGGACTTGATCTATCTTTTTGCTTCCAACTGCTCGTTTTCCCATCCCCTTTTTCTTTCATTATTTATTTATCTATTAATGTGCTTAGTGAATTAAAACTTTCCACATTATAAAATTAACATAGCAATACATTTACCTTAACATTAACATGTGTATGTAAAATCTAAACATATAGGAAACATAGACTACAATTTAAGATATTTTAAATCACATTTGGATCACAGTCAAAATCACATTTTAAATATACTTTGGGAACTCCCTCTAAGACCCAAATCCAACACATGTCAATTAAACATCCACAGCTAGCCATTAATAATCTTCTAATAGCATTCCCAGACAAATAGCCTTAATTAAAACACCTAACCTGGATTAAAACCTTAATTAAAAATCCCAACCAAAATATTTAATTTGCTTGGCTGAACAGAACATCTCACCAAGCATCTTTGGGTCGTTTCTGTGCAACTTCCAGACAAATTCTATAAAATACTAGGTGCAAATATTTAACATGATAGCTTAAACAACATAACCGAAATTCAAAATCCTTAATAATATCAACATTATGAACATATGGACCCAAATATTTCAAGTATACTGGGCCAAGTTCAGAACATTCAGTTTAGAAGCGCTTAGCGGACTCAAGGTGCATACTTTTACAAATTCTACAAGTTGTTTCTTGCTCAGGGATCTTCAGCCTAGGGCAAAGTGTAGTCAAGACCAGTAAATGATTCATTCGCAAGAGCACTATAAACCTTCTCTATCTTTCAAAGGGCATAGGGTCAAATCATTTTGAGATTTCTTAAATGTGTAGTTCATAAATGATACAAAACCATAGGACTTTAAGGTACGCAAAGGTTCAAAATTGTTGCCCCAGTCCCCTTGTTCAATCATTCTTTCAATGGATTTTTTGATGTCATAAAAATGTCCATTTCAATTTGGAGTCCAACCGACATTTCCAAAGTCTTGCTTTTTTTTTGCATCACATGCGTTGATCGGTCTCTGTTTTCCATCGCCTTTCCAATGGAACAGAGGGGAGAATTCTTAGGGGAAGTCATGGCTTTTATATATAATAATGCTTGTTTTAGATTCACCATGGATCGTATAGACAACAACCCTAGTTCTAATGAGATTATTTCTGTAGGCACACAGGACACGCGAGCGACAGAATTAGCCTAAAAAACACGGATTCACTGACCACCTAGGTGAGTGTATATGCTTTTAAAATTATATGTGATTTACAATATTGATTTTAACTGTGGTCAAAGCGTGGGACCCAGTGCTACATTCTAGCGACTGGTCCCATGCTTGACTACACATTTAAATCAGTACTAGCACCTTGACAAATCTAAATGCCACAATCCACTTCATTTTCAGCGTCCACTAAGGACGGTGAAAGGTACATCAGACCAGTCAAGATGACATAGGAAACACATTTTTTCTCCCATTGCTGATACTCCGTGAATTTCCAGGTTAGTTATTAATGCCCACAGGTCATTCAGAATGGCTTATCCTTAAACATGAACGTCACTATTTACACGTTATTATTTAGATTTACAGCAGAGAAAAATAGATAGCCTTTACCTGATGAAGGGTATGTCAGCCCGAAACGCGTCGTATTGAACAGGAGAAGATGCACCGAGCTATATCATCTTATCTCAGTTCAATAATCTTCTCAACAGGGAGATCTGTCCCCACACGCCATTTAGTTTTGAATGTTATTATGATGTCTCATTTTTTTGCACTGAAGCTTGGTTATCAAACTTGTCAATGTAACTATACCGCACATGATTGTGCAAAATGTGTTAATCTTTATGTTATCAATGTACTGAGTTGCCAATTTTTCTGTAAGCAATAAGCGCGGAGCCGCTGAGGCATTACTGCGTCAGGTAAAGCCCCATGGCCAATAGTTACAGGCCTGATCGAAGCAAGGGCCTTACCGAAGGCCGCAGGGCTTTACCCGACTCGGTAATGACCCAGCGGCGGGGGGCTTATTGCTATTAGTACCCCAGCCCGCAAGACAGGGGTACTAAGAGCATTGTTTTTCTGTTCTGAAACTCTCTGGCATTTCAGAACAGAATATTTTTTTGTTTAAAAAAAATGCCCGCTGGGGAAGGGACTACGGAGTCCGTTTTCCCTTTCCATGGTGACCATTCGAAATGAATGGTAACAGGTAAACAAAAAAAAGTATGCCATGGAAAGGGATTAGGGACTACAAGTAGTCCCTTCTCCCTTTCCATGGCAGCCATCCAAAAAATAGGAAAAATGTAAACAAAGGAAATGGCTGCCATGGAAAGGAGAGAAGGGACTACGTGTAGTCTCTTCTTCCCTTCCATGATGGCCTGTCGCAGATCAGGAGCAGACACGCTGGGGACATAAGAGTTCCCAGGGCGTCCGCTCCTGAAATGTACCAAAAAGAATGTAAGTGGGGTTGGGAGGGCGGGGAGGGGATTGTTCGGATTGGGGTAGGCGGAGGGAGGGAGGTAAAACACTTACCTGAATCCCCAGTGGGGGAAGATGGCAGCCTCCAGCCGTGTGGTGGCTCGGAGCGTTCTGAGCTGCATCATTGGCTGAGGGGCTGCCACCCCCCCCCGCCAGGGTTAAGGGAAAGGAACATTGGGAGAGGGATTCCCGGTCGGTTAAAGTCCCAGCGAGGGCCAATCACATTGCATGTTACAATCTGATTGTCCCTCGCCAGGTACTATTATGACTTATAATAATCATTGAACTACTACAAACCACAACAACCTTTTATGATTAAAACACTTTACTGTATTAAACGAGGTTTGATTGTGATTTAACCTAATTAGTCAAATTCCTTTTGATCCTCCTCCAATAGGTGCTATCGACTTTTGTCAGCCAATCCCAATTAATAATAGTTATGGCCTCTATACCATAAATCACTGCTGGGATAAAACATTGAAGATATAACCTTCTTGCACCCATCAAAGAAAAACCACCACTCTTCATTACGTATTGCGAGAACAGTGCTATCAACTGATTGGCCTTCGTAACATGTTCATTAATACACACAGGGAAACCTTTCAGGGTCTCCATTGTAACCCCAAGATATTTATATTAACTGGTGTATTCAATGCAGTCACCATTGAGTCTTAAAACTGGTCTTGGGATACCTTTTTTCCCCCATAAAGGATTACCAGAGTTTTACTCATATTAATAATTGCACATAGGCCCATAGCGCTTCCACTGTTCTTTTTAACCCCATAAATGTATGGTCTAGAATAACCAGACCATCTGGATAGGCCATAACTGGGAAGCAATACCATCAACCTTCGAAGGGCAACCTCCTGCCCTATGTAAAACTCCAGGTAAATCAGCTAGGTAAAGGTTGAATAGTAAAGGGGCAAGACACAGCCCTGTTTCACACCCCTCCATATCCTAACAGGACTGGTCAAGTCCCCCACACCATTCAACCTCACCTGGACCTTATTATCATGGAGCAGTCTCACGTCATATAGGATATAATCCGGGCAGCCCACACTTTCCAGCTTGTGCCATAAATTTGCTCTATTAACCAAATCAAAATCTTCTTTAAAATCAATACATAAGGCGTACAAACTGGGATTACCATTCTTACGAGTTATTTCAATTAACATAGGCATTGTCCTTATATCAACCACTGTAGAACACCCCGCTCTAAAGCCGGTTTGAAATCTATACAGTATAGGATTCTCTGACACCCATGCTTGCATTCTTTGCAATAACAAGGTTGCAAACAATTTCCCCGTAATATTCTGCACTAAAAGAAGTCTATAATTTCCTTGGTCCAGTATATCACCCTTCTTATACACTGGAACCAGTATGGCAGTTTGGCAGACCACGCTCCAAATCCTTCTCGAACAGCCTACAGATTATCTATGCCAACATTTCAGGTTCTTGCTTTAGAATAATACTTGCCAGACCATTCGGACCAGGAGTTCACAATGACTTATAACTCCTTATTTTACATAATAGTTCCTCCTCTTCCACAGTAAATTCACTTTTAGACACACACCTCAATCCCATATCCATGGGTGATAGGTCATCACTCTCTCATGATTTACTAACATTTACTAAGATATTTAACCCATTGAGAACCCCCAATAGTGTTATTTTCTGATTCTTAACGCCCTTAGCTTCTCCCAGTACGAGCAAAATATCACAGCCATTCTTCAACTTCAATTTTGCAATCGTACATTGCCATTCTTTCAATATTCTCTTATTCTTCCAACAGTGGATGTCATTTCCATATTTATTTTTTATTCTTTTAGCGATAACTACAACATAGATTCAGACATACCACTAGTCTTAAGCATAAGCATCTCCCGCGTTATTTCATGTTTCTTATCTCTTATGACACAATCATATGCCCTTACCGTTTTTACCCTCGCATTCATTCTGGGTAACAGCATGGCGCCCGTATTCCATAGTATAGTTCATAATCCACTCTTTAATCTCTTCACATGTCCTAAATTCCATATTAGAGAACAGATTGGTGACACTCTCACAGATTGCCACCGTTTAATAGCATTACCTGCATGATTAACTTCAATTGCAGCCCCTCTCTAATTCCCATCACGCAGATTTCCAGTTGCATATGACATAGTATCAGTAGCGTGGCTGCTATAACCATTTTCTTTTCTAGACATTCCTACTACCCCCGAATAAATAGTCAAGCATAGCACGTTTGTTGCCTAATTTCCATCTGTAAGTAATTATCAGGGCAAACTCGATAATCCCAAGAAGGGTTCCACAACCTTTCCCCCTTTCTCACTGAATTATTGGGATTTGTGTGGGGTTTAATTCTGGATAAGAGGTTCAGCCTAGGGAAGATCAGCTAGCTCTGGCCTGGCTTCTTGAATCAGGAATCTTGCAGGGTGAATGGGGAACATCTGGATCTCTGGATGTTGAGTTATGAATGCTGGATTTTCTTGAATGTCTGTCTGTTGGATTTTCTGGAAGGTCTGCCTTAAGCTGTGAATGCCTTCACCTGTATAGGCCAGATGACAGAGTATTTTTACTATGTGGGCAGAACTAAGCTAGACATACCTCTAAATCAGATAGGTCAGCCTATGGAAGTTGCCTCCTCCCTGTAAGCAGATTGGACTGATGGACGTGACTCAGTTTTAGGGTGGGTGTTTTATAATATACCTTTGTTTCACTAAAGTTATTTTTGCAAAATAAGTTATGGAGCAAAACACTTATTTTTATACACGTCACCCTTATAAAAAATTAGATAGGCAGATCCCATATTTTACAAAGAATATACCATTCAAATTCCAAGACAGTGCGATGTGGTTTAGTAATTCGGGCAATCTTTCGCCATTTCCATGGAAAATATTTCACCTAGAATTCTACAATTGTATATATGTATACATATTATCAATGGGCTTGTTTTCATACATTTTCAAAACTGTACCATGTATGCTTTTCCCCGAAATGATATTTTCCTGGCATTTGCATCCCCAACATGCTAGGAAAACCTACAATGTATTATTTTAATGGCACAAAAAGTACATTTAAACTGTTATAATTGTATATTAATGTTGCTTTTGATTACTGAAATACATGACATGATCTAAACAGTCTCTGAAATTAAAAGGGCTGGCTTTGTTTTCCAAATATGGGCCGCCTTTCCAACCCCCAGTCAAATGTCAGGCTCTGGTCAGCTTAGCCCAGGGTTGCCATGGATTCACCTTTGAAGTCCTTCAGTTTGAGTTGAGGGCAGGTGTCACCAGGAATTCACACCTGAGTGCCATGGAAGTCCATTTTCTCATGCTGGAGCAATGCCGCTCAGTCTGGCGAGGTTGATAGATTCTCCACCTTGGCCCATTCATAGTTTGTGGGGGAGATTCCTGCCCGAGGAAGGTTTAGTGCCTTTGAATTTCCTGCACAGCCCCCTTTGTTCTGCTGTTTTCAAACACACACATTTTTTTGTCTTGCTTTCTGTCACAGAAACCAAGTCATTTTACGAATAAATATCATGTATATTTTAGATCAAACCCCCATCACATTTCTATGCAAGCACAGGGCCTCATTTTAACATTTCACTTTCAAAAAGCATTTTCTTGTTTGGCAAAAGCACCCTTTTACATGTGGGTTAATTTTCCTTGGATGCCACTTTACAAATGCAGTTTTTCCTCGCATCTTTATTCGGAACGTTTATTTATATCCCTAATAAATTTCTAATACACAGAAATCTGTTCAACACAAGGGTTCTCTGAAACTGACATCATGAAAAAGGAGAGAGAGAGAGAGAGAGAGCTTATTCTGAAGAGTTTGGACTGTGTTAGATTGTACAAAAGTAAAACATTTGCCATGTGGCCTGGAATGACTTTCTCTGCTATTTCACAGATTTTCCTTGATACATAATGCTTTTCAGAGAGGACTGCCCTCCTTTGCTGGTGTATGGCCTGAAGATAGATGGGCATGAATGTGTCTCACTGGAACCAACTGTGTAACGTTGAAAAAAGGGAAATGGCCTCACTGGAAAACCATTTTAAATGCAGAACATTTCCTTTTCTTTAGGTGGAAGTTTTAAGCTGGCAGCACAGCAGCGCTGCACTAGGCTGCTCTTGAATTCTTCTTTTTAGTGCACATGAAGAAAATAACTTGCAGCAATTCTCAGGGTGTTCTATGTTTCATCTCGCCACATATGTGCCTGGTAAAGACAGCACAGCCATTATTTTTGTGACTGCAA
Organism: Ambystoma mexicanum; assembly: GCF_040938575.1. Lineage (NCBI taxonomy): Eukaryota > Metazoa > Chordata > Amphibia > Caudata > Ambystomatidae > Ambystoma > Ambystoma mexicanum. Next base: position 1,162,146,669 of record NC_090926.1, on the reverse strand, counting down.
AATGCAATTTTGATGCAAGGAAATAGGGCTCAACAGAGCCAGCGGAGCTAATCTGTTTGTAAATGCAGTTTGGTGATGTAGGGCAGTTCGGCTGGGCTGGTAAATGTACCCCACAGATTATACTCTGAAGAACTTTCTCAGTTCTGCAGCAGAAGAAACGCATCTGGACAGGCACCAAACACTTAGCTTATTTCCTTATTGCCTTCATTCTTTCCAGCTTTCCTGTTTTCCTTTAATGGATAAACAGCACAGACTACAGAACCTTTAGCTGTAAACGGTATTCTGGTTCTTGCTAATTGTGCGTTTGTAGTGGGTCACATATTTGAAAAGTTGACAAATTCAACTTAAATCTTTTCTAAATGGTTGTCATGAAAGGAATACCAACTTCACTTCCTGTCCCTAAGCGTCAGGATGAGTAAAGCCACATATCAACAATCCATACGTATGCCAATAAAGTCTTCACGCTCCTTCGACGTAGAACAAGAGAATACCCGGAGGAAGTGCCTCTTAAAGGAGCCTATTACAGAGTGCAACAGGTCACACTATTAAAAACAAAAACATTTAATAGTATCATACCAACTCTACTAGCTATTTCCCCCTCTTTTTTTGTATGGTGTGGGTTACATTAATGCTCACTATTTATTTATTTATTTATTTATTTATTTAAATACTTGATAGAGCGCCAAAGCACCCGCAGGCCTCGCGGCGCACATGATACATGACAAACAAACAGCGAGAGTGACTAAATCAGAATCGGAGACAGAGAAAGAAGCACAGAACTAAGGCGCAGAGAAAAGTAAGGTCTTCAGGTTCCTTTTAAAGTCAGATAAGGAAGTGGAGGACTTGAGGTGAAGTGGAGTCAAGTTCCACCAGGCTGGGGTGAGAACATCGAAGTTTGTTTTGCCAAATTTGAAGAGCTGTGATGTTAGCGGAAGACATACCGGCCAGAAGGCTATAGCAGTAGTCCAGCCTTGAGTTGATAAGGGCCAAGGCCAGAAGGGACATGCAGTTGACAGGTAGAAAAGAACGTAGTGAACAGAGCCGTTTGTTGATACAGCCACATCCGGCTCGGGTTTTGGCCAAATGAGGATGCATAGAGAGTTTGGCGTCAATAGTGACCCCAAGCGTCTTGATGCTTTGGACAACAGGGCTACAGACATTGGCTATACAAAATGAAGCATGTTCGGCGGGAAGGTTCTTTAGCATGTAACTGGAGGCAGCAATAAGAGGCTCGGTTTTGTCTGCATTTAGAGCCATTGAGTTATGAGCCATCCAAGAATGGATGATTGATTAAATGGCCGAAATGGCCTTGGTATCAGTCGGGTAGGAACCAGTAAATTCAACGATGACCTGGGTGTCATCAGCATAGTTAGTGTACAGGACACCCAGGTCATCAAGCAACAGAAGAAGAGGGAGTATGTAAACATTAAAGAGGGTGGGAGAGAGAGCGGATCCCTGAGGGACGCCTCGCGTCAGCAGAGATAGAGTGGATGAGGAATTATGAATGGCCACTCGAGCGACACGAGGGCCCAAGAAAGAGACTAACCATTGGGTGGTTAATTCGGTACAGGCTACAAGAGATTGCAGCCTAGCGGCCATGAGCTCATGGTCGACTAAATCGAACACAGCGGAAAGATCTAACAGCATTAATAGAGCTGGGTGGCCGCGATCGATGTTAGAGGACAGATGGATTTTATTTCGAGCATGGCCGTTTTGATGGGGACCAAGTATAGCATGGTCTTCGATGAATTTTTGTAGCTGAAGGTATGCCGCTCGATCCATTACCTTCAGTAAGAATGGAACATTTGTTATTGGCTGAAAGTGTTTAGGTATGGGTGGGTCAAGATTAGCTTTCTTGAGCAAGGGGGTGATCCATGCCTTCTTGAGGTCAGTGGGTACACGACCTTCAAGATAGGACTAATTGATCAGGTTGGTAATCCAAAATCCGATAGTATCGAGACACTGGACCAACAGCCTGGGCGGACAGGTGTCACCTTTGCATGAGGTAGGGTTCATGCCCAGAATAATCTTGTTCACCTCGGATACAGTAAAGGGGAGAAGGAGAAGGAAGGTTTGTTGGTTTTAATGTTGTCATCTAGACATGGTAGCGGTGCTGAGGACGGTGGTAGCGTGGGGCTGGAACTGAGTTGCTCAGAGCCTACAAATGGTGGCAGCGAAGGAGTGGAAGGCTCAGGAGGCATGGGAGTGGATATTGCAACTGGTGTTGGCAAGGAGGGAGTGGATATAATGATGGTGGGTGGTTGAGCACTCACGTCCAAGTGAGAGGCAACTTTGGTGGTAAAGGCATCATGGATGGTTTGACCCCAAGTGTCGCTGGGTGGAACCTGAACACTACTTGGTGTGTTCGAGTTAAATTCCTGGAGAATGGAAAATAGCTCCTTTGAATTAGATTGAGCTTGACAGATGCGATTACTATAGTAGGCAGATTTTGCCTGAATGACGGTGGTTTTAAAATTCTTGACCGCGTTTTTATATTCAGTAAGCAAGGTGGAAAAGGGCTGTTTCCGCCAAGCACGCTCTGCAGCGCATCTGCGATGCCTGAGGGAGAGAATGTCATTGTTGAACCATTGCTTAGATAGAGTTTCGGGTTTAATGAGCCTGGCGCTAATTGGGGCAAGATCATCAATGATTTGGTCAATGCCAGTGGCGCTTTCAAAGTTTGACATGTTGCCTAATCTGCTTTCAGGTTCCAGAGATAATCTGTCAGGAGGAAGCTTTTTGAAAGATCTAGATATGACAGGTAGTCTAGGTGTGCGTTGACTCTGGGAGAGGCGACGGGCAATGTAATGAGAGCAGTAAGCAGAACATGATCGGACCAGGGACATAAGGTACTGGTGATAGGACTTGAGGTAGTGATTTCATGGAGCAAGACCCAATCGAGCGTGTGACCCCCCTGACATGTGTGGGCTCAGTGATTTGTTGAGTATAGCCTATAGCAGACAGGGCAGCCAACAGGGATTGTGCAGCCCTGTCAGAGGGAATATTGGCCCACAAATTAAAATCACCTAGCAGTACCACAGGGGCATTGTTATTAGCAACCTTACTGAGCAGATTCAGGAGTTGCTCTTCAAACATGGGCAGGTTACGAGGGGGGTGGTAAATAAGGATGGCCGTTAAAGTGGTGTTGTTGTTAATCTTCATTTTGACCACCAGAGATTCACATTCATCCAGCGGTTCGTTTGCACAGAGGTGGTGAAGCCATGAGTCTTTTAAGAGGATGGCTACCCCTCCTCCTTTGGTCTCCATGCGATCTGCCCTCAACATGATGGAACCGGAGGGAACAGCAAGAGTAGCCTCATTGGGAATGCAGTCACTGAGCCAGGACTCAGTGACTGCCAAGAGGTCGTGACCTGATGGTGACAGCATATCTTCGACCTCAACCCCATGTGAGATGAGGGAACGTGTGTTGAGGAGTGAGATGGCCAAAGGCTGTGTACCCAAAGTTTTGACGGAACATGCTGGTGCATTGCGAAAATTGGTGGTGGTGTTGGAATGTTCAGAGATTAATTCCTTGGGCCTAGGGCACCTCGCGGAAAAGGCAAATGCTAGGTGTCCACAAGAGAAAATAAAAACTAAAGCCCAAAGGGGTCCTACCTACACGGAATCCAGGTGGAGTCTGAGTATGTGCCAGGAAAGAACAAGGCGGGCGTCTACAACCCGGCGCTAACCGGCCTACGTAACGCGCCAGCGCTGACACGCTGCTGACGGAAAAATAAAGGCTCCTGAGCCTGGGGGATTTAGTTCGGCAGAACTACAAAACACTTCTAATTGGGCAAGAAGTGTAATGTGGCCACCAAGTGTGACTGCACAGAGGAGAGAATCCTTGTACACTGTGATAATGCAAGACTGCAGTTGGTGTAAGGAAAGAAAGCAATTCGAAGCTATCATAACATCTGGAAGCCAGAAATCAATTCTATGCCTTGGTCTTTAGGCATCCTTCAATGGTAATGGGATTGGGGCTTTCAATCAAGTGCTTTGGCATTAAATACACACATAAGTATCACATAGGTGTGTAGGCGAAGAAATACTGAAACTTCTCAGTGACTTGTTCGAACTCACTTTCCCTAAAGGCTGGCTGTGGTGGTCTGACTGGTTTTGTTGGAAAGGTACCCTACCAGAAAACAATAAACAAACATCTTCATACCATAAAGAGGTTGAGTGATATTAGAAAATGCTTGTGTCAGTGTGAACCTTTGCGCTATGGATTCTGTGCTCTTGAAATGTAATCCTTCCAAACTTCATTTTATTTCTGGTAGAACGAGTGCAACATTTTTTTTTTTTAAATGGAAAAGATGTCAGTACGATTGCTTTCATTTTTGAGTGCATACCGCAGAAACGAATTTCGCAGATGACAATAACTGGAAAAAAGATGAACGTGGTGTTAGGTCAGAAAGCCAGAATTATAAAAAGAAAAATGAGAAAATACATGGAAATAAAGAAAGAAGAGAAAAGTAAGAAAAGAGAAAAGGGTATGATAGAAAAGAAGTGAGACGGAAAGATGACAAGAAAATAAACCAGATTTAAAAAAGAAAACATAATGAAAGAAAGGTCGGATGTTAACGAGATAGAAAAAGGAGAATGAAAAGATGGTAAGGCTAGAAAGACGGAAAGAAAGAAGGAAAGTGATGGAAGGGTTGGTTAGGATACATTCGGAAACAGCATTATGATCAGGAGTCAAAGTAGCAACAAGTTCCCAATAGTCAAGTTGATCATTGACACTTTGTGACAGTGCCACAGCCTCTCAGAGTTGCAGAGAGCGTCCTGTACTGATCACTAAGGTCCATTATGGACACTTTGTGACTGCCTCTCAGAGTTCCAGAGAGCGTCCTGTGCTGATCACTAAGGTCTATTATTGTGACAGCAGCCACTGCCTCTCAGAGTTGCAGAGAGCGTCCTATGCTGATCACTAAGGTCCATTATGGACACTTTGTGACTGCCTCTCGGAGTTGCAGAAAGCGTCCTGTGCTGATCACTAAGGTCTATTATGGACACTTTGTGACTGCCTCTCGGAGTTGCAGAAAGTGTCATATACTGATCACTAAGGTCCATTAGTACCCGGCGAGAGTCAAGCAGAATGCAACACGCATTCTGTCTGATTGGCTCTCTCTGGGTCCTTACCCGGCCGAGAATCTTTTGATTCTCAGCCGGGATTCCAGCCGCCTTGTCCTTGGCGGGGGGCGTGGCAGCCCCTTAGCCAATGAAGAGGCTGGAAGCGGGGCCAGCTGAGAGGCTGCCTTGGCCCCCCCGCCGGGGACTCAGGTAAGCTGTTTTTTTCCCCTTCCCTCCCTCTTCCCTACCCCAGCCCACTTACCTTCTTGCTCCTGCGTACCTGGTGGGGGATGATGGCAGCCTCCAGTAGTGTGGACTCGGAGCGGGGCTCTGCGCCTCCACACAGCTGGAGGCATCCATCGTCCCCTGTGGGGACGCAGGTACGTTTTTTTTTTCTTTTTTTTTTCCCTTCAGCCTCCCTCCTCCTTCCACCCTCCAAACCCCACTTACCTTTTGCTTCTTTTTTTTCGGGAGCGGACGCGCTGGGAAAACATGTTCCCAGCGTGTCCGCTCCCGATGGTCACCATGGAAAGGGAAAACAGACTCCGTTTTCCCTGTCCCGGTGGCCATTTTCTTGGTCGTTTTTTTTTTTCTGTCCCTAAACGCCGCAGCATTTCGGGACAGAAAAAATTGCTTTTAGTGCCCTGGGTAACGCATATACTGCGGGCAGGGGTACTAATAGCAATATGACCCTCGCCGCGGGGGCATTACCGACTCAGGTAATGCCCCAGGGCCTTTGTTTATAACTATGAGCCCCGGGGCATTACCTGAGTCGGTAATGCCTCCGCCGCTCGGGTCATGTTGCTTAATTATGGACACTTTGTGACAGCAGCCACAGCCTCTCAGAGTTCCAGAAAGCATCCTGTGCTGCTCGGTAAGTTCTTTTACTGACACTTTGTGACAGCAGCCACAGAGTTGCAGAAGGTGTCCTGTACTGGTAACTAAGGTCTATTATTGGCACATTGTTGCAGCAGCCACAGCCTTTCAGAGTTGCTGAACACATCCTATAATGATCTGTAAGGACTATTATTGACACTCAGTGACAGCAGTCACGGTCTCTCATAGTTGCAGAAAGCGTCCTGTACTGATCACTAAGGTCTATTATTGACACTCAGTGACAGCAGTCACTGTCTCTCATAGTTGCAGAAAGCGTCCTGTACTGATCACTAAGGTCTGTTATTGACGCTCGGTGACAGCAGTCAGAGTCTCTCATAGTTGCAGAAAGCGTCCTGTACTGATCACTAAGGTCTATTATTGACGCTCAGTGACAGCAGACACGGTCTCTCATAGTTGCAGAAAGCGTCCTGTACTGATCACTAAGGTCTATTATTGACGCTCAGTGACAGCAGTCACGGTCTCTCATAGTTGCAGAAAGCGTCCTGTACTGATCACTAAGGTCTATTATTGACGCTCAGTGACAGCAGTCACAGTCTCTCATAGTTGCAGAAAGCTTCCTCTACTGATCACGAAGGTCTATTATTGACACTTTGTGACAGTATCCACACAGAATTGCAGATAGCGCCTTGTACTGATAGTGAGAATAGTGCCTGTTAAATATGAAAACATTGTTTTTCAGGGAGAATTCCAGAAGCTCCTTGATCATGAGACTCAGAAGAGACACTATGCACATTTTACACACGTTTAAGAACATTACCTGGAAGTCAGACTATTTACTGGTCACCATATGTGTAAAAACACTGTAGACATCTGCCGGCCACACGTTGCCCCTACACGCATTGACTTCATATATTCCGCAACATCAGCTGCTTATTTTACACTTTTGGAGATGATCAAGGAGCTTCTGGACTTCCTACTGGGAAACAAAGTTTTCATATTTAATGACTATTGACGCCAGACAAAAGGCATCGCTGTGGGTGCCAACTACGCACCATTCCGTGTCAATTTATTTATGAGTCACTTTGAAAAGATACATGCATTGACTTGTTCGGAATATCGGAGCAATGTGATTAAATGGTACAGATACATTGATAGTTTTTCTACAGGGGTAACCCCCACGTTCTGAGGGTGTTGATCCACTGTTATCCCGGGCGTGAGATGTAGTACTCTGCCTGTTTGCAGGTTATCAGTTGGCATAGACAAGAGCTAGAGGAATTGTAGAAGGCCCTATCTATACAGACTTTCACTGTAGTGTTTTTCGGAGAATTGAAAATCGCTGGAATAGGCATTGATTGTCCGTTTTAGAAAATTGGAAAGAAAGATGATGGGTGACAATGCCAAGGAGTTGTGACTGTATCCAACTAAAGAACAGTTTTTAACACCCGAGGAGATAGCAACCTGGTGTATATGTAGGAAGAATCGACCTGGAGCACAGGATTACTTCTGCCCCTGATGAATGTCCGGTTATTTTGAAACACAGAGGACTGAAACTTATATAAGGTGGGCTGGTTCACACAATGGGAAATGTGAACAATTGAGTTGCCATTGTTGTGTTGTGCTAATGACATTTTTGGCATTTAATTCTGTACACTTTGAGGTGGCATGATTTTAAGATGTATATGACTATGTTATGTGTATATGTTTTTTAAAACAAATGAGTGTATTTCTTGTACTAAAGAGTGATTAATATATTAAAAATGATATTTTTTGGTAATACTGCTTTTTTATGATTATTGAGAACACGTAATGCAGCCTATATTTGTTTCATGGTTGCTACAAGAAATTGCTGTCTGAGGATATATACTGTGTTGATGTAGTCTGTTATATGTTCCTTCCTTTTGTTTAAATACAGATACATTGATGACATCTTCATGGTTTGACAGGGTACCCAGGAACTCTGAGAAAGCTCTCATCGATCTGAATCACAATGACTTGGGCATTGAATTAACTTGCACAACCAATTAAACCACTGTTAACTTTCTAGATATACGTATATCATTATGCCAAGATGGTCTACAAACATTCACCTATCAGAACCCCCTACTTCCGAGGTAAACTCTACCCTGAATTCATCTAGCTGTCACCAAAGAAATATCAGTGATTACATCCCTATGGATGAATATATCAGGGCACATAGAAACTGCATTGAGGATGCATGATTCATAAGTTAATGCACTTTACAGAAAAAACGTCTATTTGTACTCATCGTCCGTCTCATACTTGTCCGTCTTGCAATATCAGTGTTTTATGTACAAGTGCCCTAATGCCCGCGGGCTACCGGCGCTATACAAAAATTAAATACATACATACATACATACACAGATGATACTTAAGCAGAAAAGAAAGCTCTTGCGTTCAACAGGCTTGTCCTGTTGACACCCAAAGAGCGTGACATCAGTGACAAAAATGGCACGGTACGGTTTATAACTAGGTACAATTCAGAGAGTCAGACTGCATCAAGTGCCCAGGGCATCTGCTTCTCATGGACAATAACATCCGACAATATGTGAATGACAATCCTACTTTTATGTACACAAGGGCACCCACCCTAAGGACACTGCTCAGCCCCTCATATATGCACAGGGAAACACTCGCGATGTACTAACTGTTACAAGAATCGAATATATCTGGCTTTCACAGGTGTGGGAAGTGTTCTATGAGCCCTTTTGTTTTGAATGCTAAAAATGTGGTTATCGACCAAAATGGGGAGTTTAGCATATGACAATTGATCAACTGTTGCACCACATATGTAATTTATTTGATCATTTGCGTATGCAATCGCATCTACATTGGAAGCACTGTAACGGAGCTGAGAACCAAAATTTGCAAACACTTGAGCATGCTGGGAAGTCAGGACGCAAAGTACCCTCTCTGCATCACATTGGCAGATGAACCATCAGTTGGACGACAAGAGAAATATAAGATTCGTGGATCTTGAAGTGGTTTCTTGTGGAATGAGAGGAGGCGACAGAGAGCAGAAACTCTGACAGCTAGAAGCCAGACACATTTGCAGATTTTGAACTGTGTCAGATGGTCTTAATTCCGATCATGAATTCAATTAATTTCTTTCATGTATGTGTGCGTCAACCTTCCCCAATGTCATCAGGACTGGAGGAGACAATGATATTAGTCAGTCCCTTGGATAAAATACTACCACAAGTTAGACACTTATTTAGAAACAATGTCGCCCAGCAATTCACATATGAGTAATATATCAGACTCTCAAATGATTGGAACGCTTCATGCCTTTTGGAGACTCTGGCCCTCATTACAAGTTTGCCGGTATCCCACCGGTAATCGCAGCGGTATACTGGCAAACTGACCTACCGCTTCCAGCACCTGATATCACAGGTGGTGGAAAGGGTGGTACATCCCCATTCCTGAAAGGGATTGCCGGTATTTCCGAATGCCGGCTGCTTTTTGCCAGTAGGAGCCTGATTTACCTCCTGCTCTTGTCTGGCAGTAAATCAATGACCTACCACTGGCAAATTTGTAGCCAGTCTGGAAGAATTGCTGGTCACAATTATCAGCATTTTTTCAGGAACGGCAAACATGTAATGACCCCCTCTATCAATCTAACTGCTAGGGAAAGGATTATTGAGCAGGGGCCCCCCATGTAACATGCCCCTTCCTTACCTTCATCAGCTTTCAGATACTTTGTGCAGTACCACCTGCCTTAGATACATTTGGTCTCAAAGTATTGATACCTACTAATCTTCCTTTTATTACACACTAGCAAACCTGTTCATAGCTATATAACTACAGCATCACTAAGTGATTTATCTGGAATTCACAAACACTACAAGGACAGAAAACAAAAGTACGGGCCATTACATGCTCTCAACGCATGACGACACACTTTCCACGTAGGACGTCATCGTCTAAATAGAAACATCCAAGTAAAATGGCGCCGCGAATCCTGCCGCAGGACGTCAAGATGTGGCTGAATACGGGAGGATGTATTTACATAACTACATTATTCTAGGTGAGTTTTAATCACTTTACGGTATAAACTCTATTTGACCCTTCGACCATACTAACTGTGCCCGCTGAGTGAAATCTGCCCCAAGGTGTCGGTGGTGTACCACCTATCTATGGTGAGGGGACAGAGAGAGGCGGGCCCTATTCTTAAGCTACAATAAAACATAACTGTGGGACTCCACGGTGCGCATGTCCTTGTGGTGAGAGTTCAAACAGGGACCACAATTTCTTTGTTTTTCCTGCTTCTACGAGCTCAAAATAAAAACATTTCTATTTTTAAAAATGTGAACCCTGAGGGTGCACATACATCTAAACATGGGGTGCCCCTTTGATACTGGGGCATCCCCTGGTAATTCTGGCCGACCGGTTTCAGTGGCTAATGCTGGTATTGCCACTTTCTTCCGGGCCTTAAAGTGCACTTATTTCTTATAGAACACAGACTTTATCTGTATTGTCTTGCTCGTACTACATCAGAGTAAATCTAGTGTTGCTCCAACCTTGTAGGGAGACAATAAGGGAAGGTAACATGATGTAGGTGATTACTGGCTACTCTGAAATCGTATCTATAACAGATACTGGTGTTAGTACGGATTTGCGCGATTTTACCGCGGCCGATTATCCCGCGACGGAAATGGTTGCATTGGAAATGCACGAATACAAAATGTTCATACATTTCCCATGCGCACATCCATTACAAAACATCCCCACATCCATACTCACAAAAAATCCCCAACATACCCCCACCACCCTACTTACCTTCCCTTCCGACGCGCTGTGTCCCTGCAACGCCAGTTCCCTTTCACATCCGTGCGCCGCAGGGTCTGTTTCTTTTTTTCTTTTTTTGGGCAGCTGCAGGGGTTTCGCCCGCATCCCCCGCTCACTATACTGTGTAGTATAGTAAGCGGGGTGTAGCGGGGGATAACCGACCCCACCGAACGACCTATACACATACCACAAAAAGCTCGAAATTTTGGTCGTTTTAACTTTTCGTGGCATGTGTTTTATGTCTTTTGGTTGGGTCGGTAATTTTTTTCGGTAATTTCGGTCTATCCCGTTAGTACGGTGTACATGCCATGCTTACCCACTATATAGGCTTCACATTGATGTTGATATTTTTATTTTTATCACGCTCGTACACAAGTAATATATACATTGACCGGGAGCAGGATGTCCATCAAATTCAGTGTGTCTCAGGACCTACACATAATCATATAAATACAGTGTCAGGTATCATAGGGGGGGGTCACAAATAGCTAATTATGTATAGAGGCGGTCGATGACGCACGTTATAAAATGATCTGCTGGATCAGAATGTCAAGATACTTTCACCAACTGTCCTAAGGTGTCTGTCATCAGTATCCTTTGACTTTTGGTGTTTCTGAGGAATTGCATAACTCAGGACTGTTTTTAGGGCAGTGTTTCTATTTCCTGAGAACAAAGGCCTTCCAGAGAGGGGTCTGAATGAGATTGTCACCCCTATGTCTATTCACTAAGAGTAGGGCCCCCTCAAGTACGCCTCGTCTAGGAAAAGGCAACGCCAGCGAACACTCCACCTCGGGGGCCAGGCCTGGCCTTCCATGAAAGCACTGGCACTATTTGGGGTTTTAAGGCAGGAGCTCTGAGCCGCCACTCCGGCAGACGGGGCCGTGTTGTGAGGACTCGTGGCTGCGTCTGGAATATGCATTTAGGTGCCTCGTGAAAGAATAAGCCGGCCCACTGGGCCCACATTCCAGCGCTTTGGCAAGTAGCGGGGTCAGGCGCGCTATAGTGCGGTCTGGGGGTACTATAAATAAGTGCAGACTACTGAACTCCAAAGCCGGCCCTCCTGCTCTGTCTGGGACACCTCATGTCTGAGATAAGGTGCAGGAAGCAGAACACCCCCCACTCTAGAACTGTGGAAGGGGGCTGGGGGTGGGGTCGAGCCAATGCCGGGAGTGCATAGGCCATGGAAAAACAGAAACCCAAGCAGAGATGACGGAGCGGCATCTGGAAGCGATCAAGCCCTTTCCCTCACTGCCTCGCTTTCAGCTGTCTGCGCCTCCTCCTGTTCCTGCTGTCTCCATCTCACTCTGCCTCCGTTCTACCCCCCACCCCACTCCCACTCCCTATCCCTTTCACTAGATCATCGCACGGCTTTATAAATATTGATGATGGATAAGCATCACATGTGTTAGCCCTGTGTCTGCCTGATGTAACAGTGCTTGCTCTACTTTGTCTCCAGATGTGTCTTTGCTCTTAGACTATGAACACATCCCTGTGTCTTTCTCTTAAGAAAAAAAAAACAGAGGTTGCTCATTCAGCCTTCCCCTTGGTTTACCTTGGGCCCAGCCTAGACTGGCTCTGTCTGTTTTTCCTATTTGTAATGTAAATGTAATGTCATTTGTATAGCGCCTTTTACATTGGTATGGCCTCAAAGCGCTATAGGTGAACCTCCAAGGTGTGGGAGCTTCATCAGAGGAGATTACAATGCATATGCGCACTTTAGTCAATATGAAGTAGGTAGGATTGGCCAAGTCCCTGCTAGCGACCCATGCCTAAGCTGGCATGTGGGTGGGTGCTGTGAGGGTATGTGAGTGCAGGAGACTGATTATGTGTCCAGCTAGATCACACATTTTTGTGGTGGGACATAGCTGTATTCTAAAAGCAGAGGTGTTATGCAGTGTGTCTTCCAATAGTATTTGGTAGCATCTGCGTGCAGGTGTGTGGCCGTGCCTGCAGCTATCCTCCATCGAAATAGAGTGCATTACATACTGTGTGTCGTGGCTGGTTTCTTGGTTTCGTAGACATGGTGTGGATTCGGTCTTGGGGTCTACTGGGGTCTATTCTGTCTGTCGCTCAGTACATTCTATGAGGGGTTCAATGGGTTCGTCAGGATACAGGAATGGGGGGAGCCAGGGCCTTACGGAACACAAAGTGGTCCTCTAAGCGGCGGATGATAAGGGGAATTGCGTTCAGATTGTGTGATCTTGACGGAGAAGGAGGATCCACCTATTCTTGTCAATTTGAAGGGAGGGATGATAAGTAGGAGTGTGGTGCCTGAACACAGGTTTCTATTGGGTTGGTAATGGGTGAGCTTGTGATGAAAGTATTGTGGTCCTGTCTTGTTCAGAGCGTGGTGGGTGATGCACATGGCTTTGAAAGTGGACCGTCGCCCAACAGGGAGCCAGTGGAAGACACAGAGGGCAGATGTGATGTGCTCTCTGGAGCCAAGGGTTGTGAGAAGCCTAGCTGCAGTGTTTTTGCCCCGTTGGATCTTTCTGAGTTGATATGCAGGGGCACCCAGGTAGAGGGAGCTAGCGTAATGTTGGCGGCAGAGGGCAGTGGTCATGATTGCTGTGACTCTGCGAGAGTAGGAGAACTAAGGGAAGATGCGTTGAGAATGCAGAGGTGTAGCCACCAAGATTTAGACACAGAGTTGATGTGGTGGCAAAGTGTCAGATCTGCGTCCATGGTACATCACAGCAGGGTGGACTGGGACATAAAATAGTCTTGGGCACCAATGAAAAAGTGGCCCACAGTTGCAAATGGCAATTCATTCGTTTTGTGACAGACTGTTTGAATAGTACCCGAGGGGGAGTTTTTAGATACAATGTGATGCAATTTGTGCAATTTAAACACTATGGGCCTCATTACACGGATTGTGGTAAGGGAATAACGATACTGGTAAGGGAATACCGGTATCGTTAAAAACCCTTGCAAATTACGACCCGGCCAACCGCAATTAGCGGCACTGCTAAGAACGGTGCCACTAATAGCGGCTAGTCCATGGGCGCGCGATCCCTCATCCCGTAAATAGCGCCATGCCGCTATTAGCACACCATCACAAGCCATGCGGACATGCTAATAGCGGCATGGAACAGCCCCAAAAAGCCCATACTGGCATGGTGTAAATACCGGCATCGCGAACCACCCACTAAGAGAAATGAGCAGTGTTCCCACCTGCCACAGGTGGACACAATCAGCACAGGTGGAGGCAATGGAGACTGTGGCAGCACAAAAGGAGCACACCACACCTTCCCACACCCCTTCCCACACCAAGATGGTTCCAATACTAGAAGCATTACATGGGCTGGAGGACATGATTGCATTGCAGCACCAACAACAACAGGCAGCACAGAGGAGACGCAGGAGGAGGAGGACAGGAGGAGGAGGAGGGTGAGACAGGCGCAGCAAGCCCCACCAGTGCACCTAGTAATACCACAGAGGCAGCCAGCAATCCCCAGGATCTGAGCCAGTCCATTCAACCTAACCCCTGAGCAGATACACACCCTGTACCGTCTGGACCGGGATACCATCACCAGCATCGTGGACATGATACATGACGACATTGTGAGCCTCATAGACATCCGAACTGCCATCCCCCCTCTACTGAAGGAGGTAACTGTGCTCCACTTCCTGGCCACAGGCATCTACCGGCATACAGTAGGGTAGATGCATGGCATCTCACAACCAGTATTCTCACGCATGATGACTCAGGTGCTCGATGCCCTCCTCAAGCACACAAGTGAACACATATCCCTGCCACGGACTGCCCAGGAGATCTCCCACACCAAAGTTGGCTTCTATTCCCTGGCAGGCATCCCAAGTTGCATTGGGGCCATTGACTGCACCTATGTGGAATTGTTGGTCCCACATTACAATGAAGCAGTCTACCGAAACAGAAAGCAATTCCACTCCATCAATGTCCAAATGGTATGTGACTTAAACAAGATAATCACACATTGTTGTGCCCAATTTCCCGGATCAACCCATGATTCAATGGTCCTGCGGAACTCAACGATACCACGCTACATGGAGCGACAAGCCGGACAACGTTTGTGGCTACTTGGTGAGTAGCAGGGCAAGCACATGGCAGTGTGATGTGGGTTGTGATTGGGGGGGGGAGAGATGCATACTCCAACTGGGTGTGATTGGTGGGGGGGAAGAGATGCATACTCCAACTGGGTGTGGACTGTCGTCTGTAGAACAAATGGACATACAGATGTAGGCCAATGCCCACCAAGGCAGGCCACAATTGACGGGAAACAAAACAACATGCAATTTGAAGCAGCACAGCCTTGAAAACAATCAAAGATGCCAAACATGACACATCCATCCACATGCACATTGCACATCATACCTCACCCCATATGACACAAATCAGCAACATGGCACCAATATGCGAATAGAAAATTTGCGCTGCACAACATCACTACAGCTATGCGCTCTTGAGTGCATGCGAAGGGATCACCTCTAGCCATTGTACTGAACCACACCCCACACCACTACTGAAATGACGCTTCACAGCATGGCGACATCGATTTCAGAATGGCAGTACACTAGCAGTGTGGTACCAAATTTGCCTGGGCCCAGGAGCACCTAAGACCTGTCCACACCCAGGACATTGCAATTACTGCCGGAGGCATGCATGGTGCATGTCCACTTGCAGGGACTAGCTCACCTTCTCACATTGCAGTTACACAGATCGTCTCCATGCATGCTGGGATTCGTGGATGCCAATCACAATGCAAACTTGATTAGTGTGATATGTACAGGTTGCACTTGAGGTGAACAGTAACAAGTCCCCATTGTTCCACCCCTGCACATACCCGTACCCGCGTCGTTTTTGAGCAGACTTTTGGCTTTTTGAAGACACGGTTCCGGTGCCTAAGCAGGTCGGGTGGAGCTCTCCTGTACGGCCATGAAAAGGTGGCCAAGATCACCATAGCATGTGTCATGCTGCACAATATGTGTATCAGACGGAATGTGCCACTGCCCCCTGACGTCGAAATGCAACCACCTGATGAGGAAGATGATGGGGATGAGGAGGGAGGGGACGGGGCTGCAGGTCATGCAAGAGGCGATGCCCAGGAGGCACGCGATGTGCGTCAGCATCTGATCAACCAACTATTCGGAATCACATGGTTCAACTCTGTTGGATGGATGTGGGTATTAGTGTACTGGTGTTTGTGGTGAAGCGCACAATGGGCCCTGCCCCCCAATAAAGTTCACATACACAATGATGAAGTCCAAGCCTGTGTTTTAACTTGTCACCAGTGTATTAAACATATTTTGAGAAGAAAAAGTGCATGTCCCCGAATATGCAACCACCCTTTCTCCCCTCCCCCCACAACACTCCCAAAGCACCCTTTCCCCCTCCCCCGACAACACTCCCAAAACATCCGTTTCCCCCCACCCCCACAACACTCCCAAAACACCCTTTCCCCTCTCCCCCCACAACACTCCCAAAACACCCTTTCCCTCCTCCCCCCACAACACCCCCATGTGTGGCTTGTACAACGTTGGTGTCCTGCTGCACATGTGCCAGCTAGATCTTGCTGGCCCTACTTCCCATGCCCACCACCACCATTAGGAGGTTGGGAGGGTGTGCGCCTCATGGTGCGCAAGGAGCGGCGGTGGGGGCTTGTCTGCCTTGAACTTGCAGAGGAGGAGGTGCCTGGTTGTTCCTGTGGTGGTGGTGGGTACTGTCGGTCCATCGCATCCACTATGCGGGTGAGGACCTGCCTCAGTTGTGCCATCTCCTCGCAGAGCCTGTTGGTGCAGGCTTCCATGCCCTCCCTCGACTGCCTAGCATTCTCCCTGAACTCCTCCCTCAGACGGGCTGCCTCATCTACATGCTGGCCAACCAGCGCTGTAATATCCTGCTGGCGCTGCCTGATGGTGGCCAGGTCATGGCCACTGTGTCCAGCTCGAGGGATAGCTGCTGCACCCTGGTCTATGTCTCGGCCATCAGGTGAGGGCACCTGTGGGCTCCAACACCCTGCCATGGTCTCGTCGCCAGACTGGCCATAGCTACTGGATCATGGTGTTGGCCGTGAGCTTGCTTCTCTTGATCCTGGGGGGCTGGGGGTCTGCATTTGCATGGGCAAGTCACTGGTCTCCTCCACGTCAGACAGCGGCACAGTGGCTGCTGCCTCACCAGTCGAACTGGTGGCAGCAGAGAGTGGGCCCTCCGTGGGTGTTTCCTGTGTTGTGGGGATCACAGCAGTGGGTGCAGCAATTGTTGCAGCCGTAGCTTCAGGTCTTGGTGAAGTGGCTCTTTTGCTGTGTTTGCCCCTCTGCAGGTGCTCACTCCTCCCTGTGCCCCTTGATGTGGTGGCGGTGTTCCCTGCCTCCTGTGCCCTGGCTTGTTTTTTGGCAGGCCGAGCCTGTGTCGCAGTGTCCTGCTCATCGCTGTCGGTCTGTGAGCCTGTGGGGGACAAAGAAGGGGGTGGCATTGGTGATGGTTCAACGTGCTTCATGCAGATTTTGTTCATCATGCTGTTCTGTGCATTGGGACTTCATTAGTGGACATTCAGGTCATGGGGCTGTTGGGTGGGTCATCCATGAATGGGTCTATGTGGCACGTGTCTGTGGTGATGCGTGCATGTGTGTGTGTTGGGGTGTGACACTCACATGGGCAGGGTTGTGTGCATGTATGTTTGTGGCCGCATCCATGAGGTGATTCTGGGCTCACATTTGGGGGGTGCCTCACCTTTCACAGTGCATTGTTTCATGTGTACACTTACCTCCATCTGATGTTGTGGGCGCACCACGCTCCATGTCCCCAACTCCCTCTATGGATTCTCCGCCAATCGTGCTGGTGCAGGTCTCCTCCCACTCCCTGAATTTGATGGGAAAATCAGCGCCACCTCCTGTGGCCATGGCCAGCTTATGATTTGCAGACAGTATGCTGCGGACCCGGAGGCGGAGATCGTCCCACCGCTTCCTGCAGTCTTTAACGGTGCGGGTGGTGGTGCCCACCGCACTGACTTTCTGGGCCACCTCTGCCCAAATGGCCTTTTTTTTAATCAGGGTCTCACACCGCATGTCAATCGCGAAGACAACATCTGCGTTTGCAGCAAGGGTCTCCGTCAGCATGATCAGCTCCTCATTTGTGAATTTCTCCTTGCGCTGGCGATCTGAGCCTTTCTTGATTGCCTTGGGCATTGTGAGGGGATCCTTGATGCTTTGGTATGGCACTGGTGTGGAAACAGGTCCTGGGAGCAGAGGATGGCAATGGATTGTGTTTTTAAAGATGGCCGCCGTGCTCTTTCCCGTTCCTGTGCAATGACGCTATTTCCGTTTCCGCAATTTTACAGTGAATGCTAATAGCGGTGACCGCTAATAGCGGTGACTGCTATTTGCGTGTTGCTGGAGGTCGGAAGTGCTATCAGCGCTTTCGTCGGTGCCGCAAAGGGTCTTTTTGGGGTCTTTAGCGGCATGGCGGTAGGGTCATTACCGGCATGGCGCTGTGCTCTTGTCCGCGTACTCGTAAGGACACGCAATTAGCGGCCTCTTACCAAGGCGGACACGTTAATAGCGCCATGCCGGTAAGGGCAGTATTTTACCGCGTTCCGTGTAATGAGGCCCTATGTATTCAGAAATAATGGTAAAAATGACTACCCACATAGTGATTTAACTCATCAAAGTGACCCACATTGGCCAAAAAAGTGGTCTACACAAGCATTCTGTGTTTTTGGTTCGGGCATTGCCTATTGCCCTATAGGCCAGTCCGAGCCCGCATCCCAGGTTCTTTACTGAGTTGGATGCGGCTGGAGGAGGGCATAGGGAGAGGTGGGTTGGGGGGGGGAAGAGTGCCGTCTTCCCACAGATAATCATTTCAGTTTTTCTGGAGTTGAGGAGGAGTTGGTTAGCCGTCATCCAGTGGACGATTTCTGTGAGGCATGTGGTGAGGCTGGGATGGGGGAGAGAAGAGCCTTAGGGATCTTGAAGATGATCTGGGTGTCATCTGATTAGTTGTAGTAGGTTAGTCCGTAAGTGAATAAGAGTAAGGAGAGGGCTCAGGTAGAGGTTGAAGATCAAGGGTGCTCGTTGTGCGCCTGATTGTAGCCCTTTGGTGATATGGTGGAGGGGGGTCGAGGAGAAGGGAGGAACAAGGGTGATTTGTGATTGGTTAGCTAGAAAGGAGGAAACCGCCCTTAATGCTGTGTCCCCAATGCCAAGCAAGTGGAGTCTGCCCGTGAGGATGTGGTAGTCGATAGTGTTGAAAGCCACCGGGAGTTTGAGGAGGATAAGTGTGGCGCAGCCTTTCGAGCCAGTGGTTTTGTTGAGGTCATCCGAGATGTCGACTTTGGACTATTCAGTTCCTCTAAGGGCTCTGAAGCCAGACTGGGTGAGGTCAAGGAGAAGGTTGGATTTGGTGAAGAGGCAAAGCTGGGAGTTGGCTGTTCGGTCAATGGGGGTCATTACGACCCAGGCGTTAACAATGGCGCTATTAGCACCATGGTTGACGCCGGTATTTTACCGATTGCGCCATGATGGATGGCGGAATTACCGCCCCATTCCAAGGTTGGCGGGGCAGTAATTCCCCATTCACCATTGGCCCTTCCCCATTCCCATTTTTGCCCCCATAGGGCTCAATGGGAATGGGGAAGGCGGTAATTATGGCACCACAAATTGCGGTACCGTAACTACCTCCAAGGTCCCTTTGCGGGTGAAATCCTTAACGGCTGGTAAAAACCAGCCCTTAAGGTAGGGACCCGCAAAGGGACCTCGTAATTAGGTGGTAAGGGGGTTAATGGCGCCACAACCTTTTACGGCACCGTTAACCCCTTACCGCCTGGGTCGTAATGCGGCCCAATGAGTTTGCCTATGAATCAGTTTTTAGAGATAGGTCTTTAATTGGCCGGATGGAGGGGTTCCGGGGGAGGGGGATTTCAGCAGTGGTTTCATGTGTGATGTCTTGAAAGCTGCTGGGAATATGCCTGAGGTGAGGGTAGAGTTAATGATAGATCTTGCATCGCTGCCAGCACAGATAGAGAAAAGGTTTTCTTTAAGGAGGGAAAGGATCTCCCGGGGATCCGGACGGGTGGCTGCTAGCAGGTAGCTTCAGGAAGTTGGGCGAGAGATGGAAAAGAAGGAGGAAATCAATTTTTTTCTCAGAAACTCCCCTTCCAATTCTGTGTCTCCATTTGTTTTTGTCTACAGGTTAACCAGATGAGCCCAAAAATGGGATGGAATGTATCTGGTTATTGAATATCTTTCAGCTAGATCAGTCTTTAGCTGACAATATGACATTGAAAGAGACACTGGATTTGTTTAGAACGGCTGAAGCAAACAAAGTGGGCTGTTCCCTGTAAGAGGATGGCCTGATTAATGAGCTATCTTCATTACTCCTACTCCCACTCTTCCTTGGCCCAGTACTTACACATAAAGGCGTACTGCCCCCAGACATTCTCAAATGCTATCGCTTAAAAAACATCTTTAACCGTATACCCTGAATATAAAAGGCAGGTATTCACCCACAAATCTGCTGGTCAACACCAAAATGAACAAATCAATTATCTGGGTGGAGAGAGGTGGGCTAAGAGTTATGAAGAAGACCAGTAAGTAATGCAGCTATTACCTACACATCCTTCTTCCTCGTCCCATTCCTTACACATGAAGTATACCAATTACACATTGCTACTCACCCATCAACAAAACAAAACATGCCCCACAGCGGTACAGGACACATCACTGAAGATCCTTTTTGGTGCGGGGCAGCCTGCAAGACACCGTGCCCAAACCTCTGGACGGAATGACCTTGCAGAAGCAATTGGTAAGGATTCACAAGAGTGATAGGGATAGGCTTATATCCTGCTCATCCATCCCTTAGCACAGGCTCTCATGACGTCATGCAATTCTCTTCTGCTGGACGAATGTGGAATTCTCTTCTCTGGACGGATGTGGAATTCTCTTCTCTGGACGGATGTGGAATTCTCTTCTGCTGGACGAATGTGGAATTCTCTTCTCTGGACGGATGTGGAATTCTCTTTTCTGGACAGATGTGGAATTCTCTTCTGCTGGACGGGATGTGGAATCCTCTTCTCCTGACGGATGTGGAATTCTCTTCTGCTGGACGGGATGTGGAATCCTCTTCTCTGGACGGATGTGGAATTCTCTTCTGCTGGACGAATGTGGAATTCTCTTCTCTGGACGGATGTGGAATTCTCTTTTCTGGACAGATGTGGAATTCTCTTCTGCTGGACGGGATGTGGAATCCTCTTCTCCGGACGGATGTGGAATTCTCTTCTGCTGGACGGGATGTGGAATCCTCTTCTCCGGACAGATGTGGAATTCTCTTTTGCTGGACGGGATGTGGAATCCTCTTCTCTGGACGGATGTGGAATCCTCTTCTCTGGACGGATGTGGAATTCTCTTTTGCTGGACGGGATGTGGAATCCTCTTCTCTGGACGGATGTGGAATCCTCTTCTCTGGACGGATGTGGAATTCTCTTTTGCTGGACGGGATGTGGAATCCTCTTCTCTGGACGGATGTGGAATTCTCTTCTGCTGGACGGATGAGGGTTCCACATGGACAGTAGAAGGAAAGACCCGGCTGAAGTAGGATGGGTGCCCAGTGTTTCTATGCTGTATCCTGCTGATGACCAAGTTGTGATGAGATGACTTCTAATAACATTGCTGTAACAAAACAGCCTTTGAATAAGTGACTTTTCGTCATCGCTGCGTGCATAATTCTAGGAATATAATATTGGCGATGATCACAATTACACTTTTGAATTGACGTGGTACTAGTTGTACGCCTGTGCTAACGATTGCACTTTTGAATTGACGTGGTACTAGTTGTACGCCTGTGCCACAATTGCACTTTTGAATTGAGGGTGCACTATTCGTGTGCCTGTGCCAACGATTGCACTTTTGAATTGAGGGTGCACTATTTGTGTGCCTGTGCTAATGATTGCACTTTTGAATTGAGGTTGCACTATTGATGCGCCTGTGCTAACTATTGCACTTTTGAATTGAGGTGGCACTATTCGTGCGCCTGGGCTAATGATTGCACTTTTGAATTGAGGTTGCACTATTGATGCGCCAGTGCCAACGATTGCAGCTTATTTATGTTTTGATATTCATACCATCTTAATGTTGGTAAATAGCTTTGAGGAAGCGGCAGGGCTTGACGGTTGGCCATGATTCTATTCGGAGTAACTGCAGTGCTCGGTTGAGGGGTATTTCTTTCTCTCTCTGAGAAATGTACAATCTTTTGGAAAAATGAAAATGTGTCTCTGTCTCCGTGATCTAATATGCAGGTTAGATCATAGAGCCCGCGGGTTCGCAGAGGGTGAAGGGCGCCTCGGGCTCTGTGATCTCTGCTGAGAGCAGATAGATCACAGAGCCCGAGGTCTATCTCCACAGGCAAAGCTTTATAAAAGATGCCTTGAAGTGTCTACGTTTCAAGCCATGTTTTATAAACGTAGAAATATTTCTATGTTTAGAAAAGACGGCTTAAAACGTACACAATTCAAGGCATCTTTTATAAAGCTTTGTCACGGACAAAGCCACCTTGGGTTTTGTCCGCCATCAACGCTTTATAAAAGATGCCTTGAATTGTTTACGTGTCAAGCCATCTTTTAGAAACATAGAAACATGTTACAAATGTCTATGTTTTATGAAAGGTGGCTTGAAAAGTACACAAACCATGGTAAGGTAAGCACACAAATGTGCGCAATTTACTATTGTTTGTGCACTTTTCAAGACACCTTTTATAAACATAGAAATATGTAACATTGCTACGTTTATAAAAGATGGCTTGAAAAGTACACAAACCATAGTAGTACGCATATAAATATATAAATGCTCACATACATTTATATATTTGTTTGCGCACCTTACTATGATTTGGGCACTTTTAGGCCACGCCCACAATGAAAGCCACGCCCCCGAACGAGGGCCACCCCTCAATTTCTTACCCCACTTAAAGAACTGGACACTAATCATTAGCAGGTGGCCATTGCTTTAGCTGATGAGGTCCACAGGTTCCCTCAGGGCATTCAGGGATGCTCATTCAGAGGTTTGGTGGCTTTTTGGGCTGGTGAAGGGTTTCCTGATTCAGGGCATCTGCTGAGTAGACTCTTAGACTATCCATTATATCATTAACATGATGCACTCAGCGATGACCAAGAGCCACTTCTTCATGCAAGGCTGTTAGTTTATTCCAGGCAGGGTGTTACTGGTCATGTCATCAATGCTAGGTCATCAGTAAAACATAGCATACATACAAGCACCGGTCAACCATCCTACCTCAGCCAGGAATGTTCTTTAATTGTTCCAGCAGAAGATAATTCAGTCAAGTCATAAGACCTGTCTAACTTCTAAGCAAATCAAACTCACCTCCTTCTTCCATAGACAACCCAGTGGAGAGAGAATGGATAATGATCTATTGTGACAAATGGAGAGAGGACACCACCTTATGCTGAATTGCATGATCACACCCAAAAGTAAAAGCCTCAGGTGAGACTTTCAATTAGAGTTCAAAAGGATGAGTATCCCGTGGACCTGGGGAACAAGGTAATTCAAGAACGAAGGCAGGTGGTCACACGGATAAATACAGACATTATTAAATTCATGATTGACTCAGGTAAGTATAGGGAGGAGAAAAGGCTCAATCAGGTATTAATGTATCATCATATTTTAATATTATCAAAAAATCACCATAGAATAAAAATAATTCACACAATAACATTATACAATGTATATAGACATAAAAAAGTCTAAAAACAAACCTATCAAACACTGCTAAACATAATTCATTCCTATCTGGAGCAGTGTATAGTAATCAATATAAAGGTGCTGTCAAAAAGTGATTAGTGCCAACCACAAGTATCTTGACCATAATCGCAAGGTATTATCTTAAATGTAGTTTCGATGACACGATTAATCTAGTTCAGTCTTGAGAACTGATAGTCGTCTTCATTAGGGCACAAAAAGGTAACATCTGATATTAAATAGCCCACAGCATGTTTGGCATATACAACGTAAATAGACATGTAGGCCCCGCAATAACACATAAAATGTATTTCAGACTTGATAGTAGATCTGGACCTTTGGGAAAACACCAAACCAGTAAGAAAACAACAGACAAAAAGAAAAAGAACCGTTGAAATTAAAAATCAGCCTGACTGAGTCTAAAGAGGCCCCAACACCAGAGTTCAATTTTAAGGACTGCCAATATCAAGTAACCAATGTTCACCTTGATTGGTCCATAGAGGGTGCAGTGATCGATTGCTTCATTCACGCCGCCCAATAGAACACAGATGATAACAATTATTATTCATCTGTGGAGACAAAATAAAAGGACTGGGATTAGATAATATCCCAAGTTCTAGCCAAACCATATAGAAAGCCTGACTGAGAGCGTGCAAAGGATTATCTACATAAAGACATACTGACCTTACAAAGTTCATCAGTTCAAACATTCCAATATTATATGTAGAGAACTAAAGGCCATCTGGTATTCTGTGTAGGCCAATTCAGAAAGCGCTAGAGTGCAACAGGAAAGCACTAAATTGGAGTTTTAAGTATGCACCAGGGAGTATCAACCCTATGTGAAAAGGAGAAGGGGAAAAATACGAAAACCATATTAGAAACGACCTTTTAAATAAAAGGAAGAAAACCGAGCAATCAACGTAACGCTGTGTAGCTGTATAATACCTATTACAGCGATCAATGGAGGACAAGTACCTGCCTATAGAGCTGATGGCAAATGTAACCATGCAGTAAATAAGAGCTACTGTTGCTCTGATCATAAATTGTATATGGCAAGAGAGTACTAATTGGCCAAAAAGATTCTGATCAAGGATATAATCATAAATGCCTGACATCTGGATTTAACCAAGACAGGCAGATACTTGGTTGCTAAAGAAAGGCTCTACACTTTCGGTAACTCGGAAAAGTTAGCCCGTACAGAAATGAAGACAAAACGGTAATGGCGGCAAAGCACCCATGAAGGCGAGCGCCAAACGAAACGCGGCCACTTACCTGCCGGATAAAGAACGCGGTGGTAATGCAATAAAAGGGAAGCTGAGACTGGAAGTTCTCAGCGTTCCGAATAGGTACCGCTGTAATTAGACCACCAGCTCAGCCATTCCTCTAGCAGAAGTGATGGCCACCAAAGAGCGGTCTTCACTGGAAGAAACATGAAGGCCTGAAAGCATCAAAAGGAGGTCCCTGGAGAGCCAACAACACTGTTGGTAAATCCCAGAAAGGAACCAAAGGGTGAATCCTGGGTCCGGCCAGTGCATGCAGAACTCTTAAGGATTCTAGCAATCACTTCTGCACCTCACCCAGCTTCCCATCAGGGATCCCGGAAAGCCGCAGTGGCTGCCCACCGGACCTTCAGAGAAGAATGGGCCAGTCCCAAATGAAAGCTCTCCTGAAAATAATTAGAAAAAGGACGGGGTAGAAAACTCCAAGGACAGAGCTGATTTCCTAGCACATCACGCCTGAAACAACCCCAAAACCCTGGCATAAGGCCTGACAGTGGCCGGTTTACAAGAGCCCTGAATGGCAAGAGAACCAACCCTTAGAGGACCAGATATTACCAGTCTCTGCCCCCCATCCACTAAGTCACCCAGATGACAGAATGCTATCTAGGATAACCTGAGCTTTTTTGATTTCGAATAATTAAATTATGCAGGCAATTCCGTTTCTGAAAGAGATCTGCTTAATCAGATTGCACTCTCATAATGCTCTATGGAAAAAAGCAGAATTGAGACAAGTACCTTGTTGTGACTGTTTCCTGACATCCAAAGCAGCTGCCCTGCAGTGGCAGCAGAGCTGGTTCAAAGGTCACATATGCATTCCTGAACACAGCTGCTGCAAAACAAAGTACACCAAACAAAAGGGGTACTGTGTGTGTCGGTCTAAATAATCAAAGAAAGCCACAGGCAATATAAAGGGAACATGTATTGCAAAAAAATGCCAAAGAAGCATCAAATGAGATTAAAAAAGAACATGTAAGCCAGAAAGAACTTGTCAAGACATCCACGAAAGTCAAACAAAATACACGATGCACAACCCTATCCATGCATAACTCATACATCAGTCATACCTAGACAAAATAAACATACACTCCACGAAAGAACATGATACAAAAATATGACAACATGTAGTAAACAATGACAACAGTATCTATTTCTGTCTGGTTTAGGTTTAAAGCCACATGAAGAAAAAAAACATAATTTCACAAGCCCGTCTTGTGTAGGCCAACTCGAGTTTCGGCTTGAGGTAACGTTGTTCCCATAACCTACGCATCGTGTATTTTGTTTGACTTTCATGGAATGGATGCCTTGACAAGTTCTTTCTTGCTTACATGGTTTTGTATCTCATTTTAGGCTTCTTTGGCAATTTTCTGCAATAAATCTTCGCTTTATATTGTCTGTGGCTTTCTTTTATTATGTATACTTGTATACATAGGCCTCTGTTGTTTGCTGTTCATTGAACCCCACTGGCCCTGTGTTCTTTTGAATCAGATTGGGGGGACCTCATGTTTGTGTTGGGACCTCAACGTTCAAACAGGCAGAGATGGCTTTTTAACCGCCTGCACATTGGTTTAAAATATATATCTACATTGTTTTAAATCATACAGCCCGATGACAGTTATTAATATCTTAATTTAAGCCATGTCTGGTTAGGACAGGGTGGCTACTGAGAAAGGACTCCCCTTGCCAATGAGGCCCTGGTTGGGGTCTGCTAACAACCACAGGGCCAAAGAAGCGACCTCAAGCTCTCCCTGCATCTCTGAACCACCTCAATGCGGTTTTGTGCACTTTTGACACTGTACCCTACAAGTGGCACTCATTCCAGCTGCTGGAGGCTTCCCACTGTGGGCAGGGGTCCAACCAGGGCTGATCTGTGGGCTGATGATGTGACCCCTGGCCACAAAACATCACCACGCTCAGCACAACACTACCAGAGGCCCTAATTCCATCTGCCTGAGGCTGTCGGCAGAGGGCAGGTGACCTACAGGAACCAACCAGGGTCAATCTACAGGTTTATCACATCATCCTGGACAAGCTTTATCTAGAAACTCACTTAGGGGTGTCCGGCCCTGGGGCATCCAGGTAGGCGCAAAAGGCAAGGTAGATTCCCCCCTCAGTGGTGCCATTTTGCATCTCGATGCTCCCCTTGCAGTCCTCCCTCCAGCATCCTGTGATCTACTGCTTTCATTGTCAAAAGAGGACTGGCTTCTTGTTTCCGGTTTATATCTCTTTCCTGCTGAAATACTTCTGGGTTACTATTGAATTTTAATCGATTTCCTTAGGGGGTCCACAGCAAAGGGTTGACAGATCTAAGGGTTCTTGCAATTATCTTCCCCTTTCTCATTCTTTGTTCCCCATTAGCCACCCTTTGCCACCGGTTGTCACAAAACATGCCTGATACAAAGCCCACGCCCAAAATTCAAATCAAACTCCACCAGAGTTCCCTACAAAACAACTAATTGCATACGCCTGCATTGGTCTCAAAGGCTACTCAGCACCTGCTCAAACAAATGACATCAATGAACCCATAAGCACCCACTCCCCAGATATATTCTTCCGTTCAGAAACATGGCTTAAATCCCACCACACACCTATCATCCATGGCATGCTTCCCGCGCACTATTTCATCCACCACAGAGACCGCCCATATAAAGAACCACACACACTTAGCAAGCCCAAACCCCAATATACATCCTTTGAAGCACTCTATCTCACTTGTTCCCATCCATCAGACCCACGCCCCATCTTTCTCCACCTCATTTACCTCTATCCAACACACCAACACACAATCCCAACTTCACAACTAACTACCACAGCTCCCCTTGCATCAATATCTACCTTGGCAACCTCGACCCTGGTAGTTCTCATCCAGACAGCAACCCATACTAAAGAGAATTGGGATGAATCCAAGGAGATTGTCAACTCTCCTTTGGCACTAGGGAGGTGAGTCTGCTACACTTAACACCCCATTAGGGAACGTGGTAAGGGGGATCCCTCACAAAGTCATTCACCCTTGGGGACGGGTAATCCCCAGAGACAGGTATAGGTCACCCCCCCTCCCAGACACTAACACCTTTATGGGGTATGTAGTGGGTAGGGTTATATGTCATAATTTTGATTTTTCTAGGTAGCACAACAAAATGAACGATTTTTTCTGCCCTTTTTAGGCACCCTATAAAAAACGACATTCCCCTCACCACCCCAAGCACCCTGCCCCATCTCGGGCATGATTGATTTGAAATCAGGGGGTTTTAACCTCCAAAGCCCAGTCCCTCAGTCCCAAAGCCTCCCTCTGCAACCACCCAAGACTCCCCCAACCCAAACATACACAAACATACAACACACAAACAAACACATATTTACCTGGTCTCCCTTGATGGCGCTTCTGGGTCCTGGCATGATGTCAGCCACTGAACGCACTCGTTTGCGGCAGGGGTGTGACAGTTCGATTTAGAAAGACCGCTCAGTGTGGTCACAGAGCAGTCTTTCTAAAAAAAAAAAATGTTCAATCGCATTTTTTTAAAAGGTCTCTTGAACTAATACCTTAATAATAGTTGACTCGGCATCTGACCCATGCCGTGCTGAAAGGCAGCAGAAAGGCAAGTAAAGCACCCTCTGGAGGAGCACATTCAAAGAACCAATCAGGACAGAGCTCAGAGTTCAACTCCACCGAAGCACACTGAGGAGGTGTGGCCGGTCAGAGAGAGAGAATGCCAGATGCGGCTTTACAGACTGCACTGCACACTAGATAATTACAGCCAAGTATAGTGGATGAGCAGCAAGAACAGTCTGGAGCAGCCATGAGAATGAAAACAGAGTGTCGCAGAAGGCCGAGGAAATGCATCAACGATAGGCCACCTAAAGATCCCCGCCCTGAGCCAGGAGTTGCTCACAGTCAGCGAGGAATCCAGTTTTACGAGTCATCTTAGTGGCTCTGCAGTGATGGGATGTCATGGCAGACTCCATACCACTCTCAAGGAGCACTGCTCAATGCAAGCAGGTACACAGTGTCTCCAGTGGAATGGGAGGCAGGTAGCAAGGCAGGAAAGAGAGAGAAGAACCCCGGAGTGGAGAGAGAATGAAGATACCAAAAGGGGATTAGGAGGAGTGAGAAAGAGGGAAACCCCAAGGTGGGAGAAGAGAAAATAGACAAAAGAGTTGGCAACATGGAGAGACCCCAGAGTGGGGAGAAAGAAGCAAGGGAAGGCTTAGAGTAGTCAGTGAGAAGAAGAGCCTGTGAGAAACCAGAAGGTGTCCCACCCACTAGTACACAGGGTTCTGTCATTCAGGTGGCAAGGACACAGCCATCGCTTTTGGATTCAGTTCTTGGTGGTAGACCAGTGCGAGAGGATCACCTTGGTAAGGGGTCTTCGGGGAGTGGGAGTGGGAAACCGGATGTTGAGATGCAGTATCCCCTTCCCTATAACACCTTTACCCCATTCTACCAGGTAGGATATTTAGGAACTCTATGCCCCCTTTTAAAACATGAACACTTTCTCATGGACAGCACGCTAGGAGAGAAAACAGACTAACACCCAAAAGGTATACCTGACGTGTCCCAATACAATGGGCGGGCAAGGTCAGGCAATTACTGACCATCACACACACTGGACTTCTATTAAGCTTCCCCACACGGATAAAAGGCGGAGCATGAGAGCACACTCTGAACGGCGCAAAGTACACAAGGAAACAGCAGTTTCGAGATGACAGCTGAATGAAAGAGGAAAGACGGCAAAACAGAAGCAGATCGCAAGGAGTGAAGTTCCCTTGACCTTTTCAACAAGGAGCCGTTACTTTCCAGAAACCTCGAGAATATAAAGCATAAGATCAGGAAACGAGGCTGAAGAATTCTGCATTGTGTTTCGGAAATACCCGGGGCCCTCCTGCATCAATAGTCAAGGCGGGGAGAATCACCAGCCATCGTGGTACTGTCCTTGGCTCCAAGAACAAAGCGGCGTCAGTGAAATCAACACAGCCAGTGAGTTGGGGAGACCGATACAAGACCGGCCTGTGTTGAAGCCAAGGTGGAAAGCAGCAACATTGTATGGCGAGCACTGGACTGAACATTGTTACGCATGTGATAAGAGATGCAAGTAAAGCTGAACTGCTGTTGAGTGACGGAACTTTAAAAACAAGATACATTACCTTTGACAGTGTTGTCTGGCACCGCGTGGGTGCTCAATCGAAGGTCTTTTAATGTATCCAGCTGAGAAGTGGCAAAAGTGAAAGTGAGAAAAAGGTTATATCAAAAAGAGAACGAGTATTTATGAATCTAAGTGGTCCTGCGACAGGTCAAGCAAATTCCTGCGCACAGTCGAAAGTCTTCAATTTTGATGATCTAGAGAAAGTTTGGAAAAGTAGATATGTTTGGTCCGAGCCCAGCAGAGGGAGACCAATTGAAATATTTGTGCTAAAGTGTCTCTGAGCCCGTCAGAGGGAGACCCGTGGTGAACTGTAAATCACAGAGAAGTTATATATGTGAAATCCTAAGAAGAAAGGAACTTTAATGTTTGTCGTGTTGCATCAGGCCCTCTGAAATAAGAGACTTTGAACGGCAAAGAGACTTTGCCACAAAAGGCCCTGATGTTGAGGTTTTGAACTGCATCCTGGTACTAGAGAAGCCAGAGATTGTGCTAAGCTCGAGTGTGCCGCCTTGTCCTGTGCTGAGAACGTGGGGAAGGGTAGCCAATGGAATGAATATCCAGACATATCATTTCTTGAACGCTTTTCTTTTGCATAACCTTGTTTCTTACACTATTTGTATTTAGAAGTAAGGTTTGGCAATATGTTTATTAGTATAGGCCCTTTTATTTTGACAGCCTCGACTAGGATTGTGTTATTATTATTTGATGGTCGTAGCTTGCTCCCATCTTTAGATTTAGGTTTAGATAGGCACTTTTCAAACCCAATTGAAGTTCAATAAACAGCCTTGAACTGTGATCACTTGTATCTATCTTACTGTTTGATACTATACAAGCCCCAGAACGTAAAGAGACTGAAAGAACTTCCGGGTGAGGAGAAAGCAGGAGGAAAGCCCAGAGGTGGGGAGAGACTGAACTGAAAGAAACCCAGAGTTGGAAGAAAGAGGAAACACAGTCCCAGAGAGGAGAGAGACTGAAAGAACTCCTGAGTAGGGAGTGAGAAAGAAACAAAATCCTGAGTGTGTAGAGAACGAAGCCCCAGAGTGGGCATAGAGAAAGAGGCAAATCCCAGAGTGGTGAGAGAACATAGAAACCCTAGAGTGGAGTAAGTGAAGGAGGCACGTCCCAGGGTGGGAAGAGAAAGAAGAAATCTCTGAGTGAGAAGTGGAGGAGCCAAGAGCAGGGTCAACATTTGGTGGTCAGCAGGGGTTGCAACTGTGACCCCGGGGGCTGCAGTTGCAACCCCTGGGCACTCTCTTGCAACCCCAACTTTTTACACCCAAAAATATATTTTTTCTCTCCCCAAAATAAATGGAATCTCCTGGTGTAGCAGGGTCCCCAGTGACGTGTGGGAACCGCCACACCAGGTCTGGTGGGTCCCCGGCCAAGTCCTCACCCATCAGGGTGAAGGCTGAGCTGGGGAGGTGCTCAATAGGGGATGGAGCTGACTGTGACATGTGGCACATGTCACATGCCACGTTCATCTCCAACCCCTTCTCCCTCGGCTTCCTCGCAACTCACATACTGGAACCAGGAAGCTCTCACAGCTTCTTAGTTTCTGTTTGTGAGCAGCATGGAAGAGCGGAGGGTGGCCTGGAAGGACAGACCAAAGCTGCAAGAAAAAGGTAAGAAGACTTTTAAAAAAGAAAATATGATTTGCATTTTCAAGTGTGAAGTGCGTATCAGATGTATGTATGTGAATGCTGGGTGAATGCGAAGTGATGTGTGTTTTTGAAAGTTCTGGGTGGGTGGGTGTGTGCCTGTGTAGAGAATGCAATGAGTGGATGTAAGAAAAGGTGTGAGTGACTGGTGGGTGAATGAGAAGTGATGTGATGTGTGTTTTTGAATGTTCTGGGTGGGTGCCTGTGTAGAGAATGCAAGGAGTGGATGTAAGAGAAGGTGTGAGTGAGTGACTGCTGGGTGAACGAGTATGAATGTGGTAGTGTGTGTTTGAATGTTCTGCGGTAGGGTTTGGTGTGTGCCTGTGTGGTGAATCCAGTGTGAGAGTTGATGTATGGGTGAGCGACCAGTGGGTGAAAGGGGATGCATGTGTGTAAGGCCCTGGGAGACTGGGGATCACTGGAACATTTTTGCCACATCCTTTATTGACATTGCATGTTTTACTGGTATATCTGGGCAAAGGCAAGTTCATGTGTGCCCTTCGCTGGCTAGAATGGTATTTTGGTGCAGTGAGTCTAGCCATTGCTTACTGTGGCATGCCATTTATTACTCAGCATCGTTAAAAAAGCAAGCATGGTAAGTAGTGTTACCTCGCTAGACTGATGTTTTGGTGTAGCGGCCTGCATATTCTTCACTCTAGCATGACTTTTTATTAACTGAGCATCTATGATAAATTAAGCATGATAAGTATTATTATGGGTCTAGAGTGGCATACATTGGAACCAGTTTGGGCAGGTTTTCATATTGTGACATGTCACTTTCAATGGCCAAACCAACGGGAGTTCGTTCTTACATAGGAGAACAGGCATATATTGGCAGAGGAAGTTTTGAGCCCATTGCCAGTAATTATACTATTAAAAAAAAACATCTTAAATGGGAATACTAGCATATGTTGGTGGAGCCAGCATGGAAATGTATGGGCACAGCCAGCATGAACATGTTTTTTGTACTGGCATATATTGCAGGGTCCGGCATGATAATGCTTTGGGAAATGCCCCGTGCACTTTTGGTGACTTGCATCTATTGTACTTTTTTTCATGGTTTACCCTACACCCTACAAAACCGATTGTTGGCCGTTCACTCAAATTGTAGGCCTTTTAGCCACATTTTCCTAGAAAGTGTGCTTTATAATGCACCATTATTCAAATCATGTTCTCAGGGAAGGGAGGAAAATCCCCCCTAACCCACCCAAACCCATTTCCGTTAGTTCGGGATCCCTCACTACGCTCGGTCGCAATTATATACTTGTGGCAAATATTTACACCCTCCAAAAAAAAACTCACCAGCCACCATTGATGGCTGGTATATTTGTTACATTAACCATTTAAACTTTGATTAGAAAACAGATTTACTTCTTTCACACGCAGTAGTGCATGCCCGTGCAGCAGCATAATCATCATGGACATTGCACACACGTGGTGGTCTGGACTGGCCCGGGGTGTGGCGTGCCCTGTGCTTTGTTAAGGATTTTGGGGGCCCCCCAAAGCTTGGCTCACAGGGGAGCGGGCAAATTTTGTGCTACACCATTGGGCACCACTGGGTCTGACAAAGGGGTAATGTGCAGTGCGCGCCTTGAAGTCTGCCAGTGAGT
Organism: Ambystoma mexicanum; assembly: GCF_040938575.1. NCBI lineage: Eukaryota > Metazoa > Chordata > Amphibia > Caudata > Ambystomatidae > Ambystoma > Ambystoma mexicanum. Next base: position 1,162,113,547 of record NC_090926.1, on the reverse strand, counting down.
CCCCGAGCGAGAAGCAGCTTGTGAGTGCTTTCGATGTAAAATACCTGTGTGGTGCCATGGAGTGAGCAGCAAAGAAATTACACTTAGTTGTGTTTTTCTTAAAGTCCTCTGGCACCCAGTATTATGCTTATATAATGAAAACTATGGTGGGTCTTGGGTATATAGAAAGAACCTTTCCCAGGTATTATACTCTAGCAAAGATAACATTATCAGGTGCACTCCCCTGTGTGAGCGCAGACCAGTCCGATAGGTTTCTTCTATCGTAGTGGTAGCAGAGTCATAGATACATTTATAACCAGGGAATTTTGTTGATACTATATCCTGGTCAATGATTTCATTTTCAGGCCTCGCTTGTGCATCATTGTTCTCCTGGGTAAATAGCAGCGCCCACCTCCTCAGGTCAGTGCTTTTTTGGCTTGTTTTACAAAGCAATGCCATTAGAGATTTCAGTTACCCTGTTACAAATACTGCATTATCCATGTTTTACATAGAGACCCCACATCAAATCTGGAAAATCAGATTCCTCAAATGTGTGATCATGTGCAAATCATGCTTCCCTCTGTGCCTCTGTTCTTATATCTGGCTGAAATGAGAGCACCTCGAAACACGGGTGCTAGGCGCATCTTAAAAATCTGAAGGTCGTTTGTCATCGCTTCCCTTGATGTCACTTGGGGCTGGCTTAAAATGACATCACAATGTCATCAGGGGTCAAGGGTCGTGTGATGTCACTTCCGCTACCCCTGGCATTTTGGTGAAATGACATCCCTGGCAATGAGTAGGGAAGGGACTGAGAGGACCCCATGCTGGGGAGCAAGCAAGACAAAAGTCTCCACGAAGGGAGGAGGACTGAGAGTAACCTAGATCCAGAAGAGAAGCAAAGAGGCCTGGCTGGAACCTAGCATGACACCAACTGTATCCCTGGAACTGTAAATATAATTATGTATTTGTATTTATTTAGTTGTGTCTCCGGTCTAAATTAATAGACCTTAACACCACTCAGGCTTACAACAAAACAACCTTTTTAAATTAGATTTCCTCAATTCAGTCAATTCATATTCAATTTCAAAAAGAAAAAGGGAGAAGAAATGAAGTACATTCATCTAAAAACCCAACATCCACAAATAATAACAGAGAGCAATTAATATTGATCTCGAGCAAACATCCAAATATGGTCCCATAGGAAATCCTATCGGTCCAGTCTAATTCCTTCAGTAAAATGGCCAAAAGTGTTATTTCTCCAAGTCACTAATTCTGTGTATTCACACACCAAATGTTTTAAATATCCCACGTGAACATGACAACATCGACAAGCCAAGTCTTCTGCGTCTGTCTTTCCAGCGGCATTCGTTTTCCCTGGTTGGCAGAAGATTTAGACGAAAGCTCAACATGGTTCTGGCAAAAGACCAGGAAGGATATAATATTAAATATGAGGCACACCAACCCAGTTTTCAATTAGCCCTATTTAGGTATTTATACTGCTTATAGCTATTAGCTTTTTCACGAGCGTTGATGCAGTCAAGTTAGAAAACATTCTTCCTCGCCAACATAATGTTGGAGGCTGCCTCTTCCATACTGCTAGAGGCCTTATCTAGAAGGATCGTGCAATATTGAATAAGCAAGTTCTCAGCTCTAACCTTTACTGGATCCATCTGTGCACAAACAGAGCTAGAGGGTGGCTGGAATAGCTTTAAGCCCAATAGGATCCTCTTCCACTGTACCGTGGAATTTAAGGAAATGGGGTCAATTCAGATCTGATAACTAGCATAGCCACTGATTTCGGGAGTCCCAAAGTGCTTTTCCATGGCAGTCCCTCGATGTAATCAAAGTTATATATATGTTAGCAGCTGGTGTACTTCCAAGCCATATGGCCTATTTTAAAGAGACACAGGGTTGTGCTCATAAGCCAGCAGCCTTCTGTGATGAATCTGATGATGTCATCACTACCTTCCTGGAGGTAGACTCTCCTCGTGTGGCGAGGGGACGGCAGCCGCTACCTGATCTTGACCATGGGGGTGGCTATTGGAGGGAAGATCACATGGAGGCGACCCTCAGGGGCAGGGTCCAGCTTCATCAGATGAGACATGGTATCCCCCTTTTCCTTTTAAAGGATATCTCGTCATGGCATACTGTGATCATCCCCTTCAACAGCCTGTAAAGCCTGCAGATGGTATCCCTTCATAATCTGTAACCAACACAATAATAAAGACTGAGATGAGGAAGAGGGGCCGAGTAATGCTGAATACTCAGCAGTAACAGATGGAGCAGTCCAGTGCTTGGAGGAAGCCGATTGGCGCCAAGCAACTCTCTTCCTTGAAGCAGGAGTTTGAAGACAGAACAGCTGAATGTAAAGGAGAGATTGTACTGGCTAACCACTGCTGGGAAGTGAGGCTGAAAGATCCACAGGTGAGCGGGGAGACGGAGAGAGAGGAAGGACTGCAGGTGCTAGTTCGCTGAGCTGGGATCGCAGAAAAAAAGAGAAGAGGACGCTTCCTGGCAATGGCAGGAACTGAAAAGCAGTACCAAAACCGCCCAAACTTGGAGAAGGGCTCAGGAGTAAAGTGGGAGCCTCGAAGGACAGGCATGCTGCCAGACGAAGGTGATAAGCCAGTCAAGTGGAGGCGGGATGCTGGGGTGCTTCTGGGTGTTTGCCACAAGAGGTCCAGAGAACACCAGAGAAAGCCGGTGAGTCCTAAGAAGGGAAGCTGGGTCACTGTGGTGTTTCGGCTGCTCCTTCAAGTACTGATAAGTGCCAGTTACATGAGTTGGGTGACCAAAAGCAAGGAGGTTGGGTCACTGGGATATTTGATAAAGAAAGTAAATCAAAGTGGGTTTGAGACAGTGATTTAATAAAAACGATACAGAATATTGGAACTGTGTGAGTACATGAAATACAGGAATAAAGAGAGAACCTGGTAGGAGAGAAACCCAGGTGTCTTGTTAGTATGGGACCTGCACCCAAATTGTGTAATGGAACTACATGAGAAAACCCGGCAGGAGAGTACACCAGGTTTTTTTCTGAGTATGGGACCCGCACCCAAGATGAGATGTGGTACTTTGAAAAAGAGAATCCCAAGGAAGTGTCATTTCCATTAGGAACTTGTGTTGGATTATACCTTTTTGTTGAACTTGAACATTTGTGCACTTTTCAAGCCAAAGACCTTTCCGAGCCTCAACACGTTAAGAGTTCATATTAGAATGCGAGAGCTAGCATAGGATTTCAGACACAGAACATTTTTGCTTTCGACATTTTGACACAGGACAGACCCTTAGTTTTGGGTGAAGTAGGGAAATACCTCCTAGATTAGGGATAGTGAGGCATTTTCCAACCCGTTAATCGTTTTTATCAAAGTCTATAACCAATACCATGAGTCCTCTGTGTCCGCGTTTCATTCCTGGTTCCTCACACTTCCCTATAAATGGTCAGTTAAAAAAGCATGTCTGAGTTATTTTGTTATGCTTTTTTTTGGATGTAGGGAACGAGACTAGAATAGAGTAGGATTCCAAACAGAGGACTTTAATTATGTTTAGACATCCTGGTCGAGCAACCTTTTACATGTTTTTGTTGTAGCATAGGGTTTGGAGTTATAGGTTTAGGGAAATAGTAGTCCCTTTTGAAGGAGAAGATAAATAAAAACTCTAGATCACCTACACACACACACCATACAAGAGAGCCAGCACCTTCTACACATTCCACTCAGCAGACTAATATGTCCACCAAAACAAGCATTTACCCACTGGGCACCCAGGGCATGGAACATCCTACCTCTTTCCATCCGCACTAAACCCTCCATCACCACTTTCAGAAAGAGCCCCAAAACATACCAGTTTCCACACACATAACCCCACCCATCTATTTTCCCTGCTAACGCTTGTCTATCCTATTCTTTCTATCCTATCCTGAAAACTTTTTGTAACTTCTGTGCAACCTCTCACCTTTTCAGCCTTTTAAGCTTGAAAGGTGCCCCTCTGGGTATGGCCATCGCTGAACAAACACATCATGTAAATAAATACAAGCTGCTGCATGGAAGTTGCCATGGTTATCCTCAACTTCAAAGCTCAACCACATCTGCATCTCATACTTTTGTTCAATGCCGGCAACGAAGCAGCGCTGTCTAACATCTGAGATCTTCTGAGTCTTCTAACATTCCCAGGTCAACACCAACCCCCTAGTTATACGCGTCTTTAAGCTCGAGCCTGTTGCCACTGCAGTACTCTGTGTTGAGCTTGCTGAGACCACTCGCTATTGAAGGCCAGCCTCTGCCTCTCCACACCTGAGGCTGCCGCGTCTTAAATTGCCTGCTGTCACCAGCATCTTCAACCTGCAAGCCATTGTTGCTGCAGAACAGCACTGCATCACGGGAATCTGTTGATGCTTTTCACTAACCACACACTGCGCCAAAAGCGCACAGACTCCTGGTTCGATGCAGAAAAGTCTGTCTCATTGCTGTGGAGCCCCAAAGACAAGAACATAAAGAATCTGAAGAGGCCCTGCCACCTGGCCAACCTTTAAAGACACTAGTGACTTTTAGGCCGCACTGCTCTACCTTTTGGGAAACATTCATAAACATTGACATTTTTCAGTTAAATCCTTTGCCTGATCATCTTTGTCTACATATCCAGAGTGACCCTTGATTTTAAAGTCTACTTTCTCTGTGTTTTCCCTTATGGGTCAGTAGTGTGTGTATAAGTTGTGTGCATTTTTGTAAGTTCAATTAAAAGATCCTGTTTTATAACACCTTGGTGGACATTCTTTTTGTTTTGGTATCACATTACCATTGCTGTTTGGATTGCTTCTGTACCAGCTCACACCCCTCCTAAAGAGTTCAGGCTGCCTCCAGCCCACGTTATCAATAGAGGTATACCTGTTGGGCTGCAGCTCCTTCCTATTCATGATTAGAATCATGCTGGTTTTGTAGTAGTGTGGGGCTGTGAAGGTGATTTTGCCACTACTCATCCCTGTACTCCTGCAGAGCCTTAGTAATTTTGTCACACCCAGTTGCGATTGTTTGCAGGCAGAGAGCCCTCCCTCCTGCCCACAGCTTGAAGACCATGGAGGAACCTCAGATGTTGCCTCTGACAACTTCTTCAGGACTGGTACCCACGTGCTCCAGTCCCAATACAGAAGGTTGAATATCGGAAGTCTTGCTGTTCATGATCATTCGCTTTGCTCTGGGTTTCAGAGCCACGTCGTAAAAGCATAGGCCAAACCTTCAAGCCAACAGAGGGACAATGTATCCATACTCCAGGATTCCAGTTCCCGAAACTGCAAGCAGAACATCAGGAGGCGTGCATAGGTCTGTGAAGCAAACAGGTCCACATCAGAACCCCAGACACTGGAGGCATTCTTTGAAAAGACTCCCGGGACAGAGTCCATTCTGTTGACTTGGCAAAAGTTGTACATAGAGCAAGCCATTGAGTTCTCCACTTCCAAAGGCCCAACTCCCATGATGCCTACACCAATAACTTGGATATTGTTTGCACTTGACGTCAGCAATTTACATAAGCCAAGACCCTTGCATTGTCTGTCCTCATAAGAACCTCTTTTTGCTGTAACACGTGAAGCGAGAACTGAAGGGCCCAGTAAGTAGATTGCCGCTTTCACCACCACAAAACCATTCTCTGCTTTTCAGAAGCCCACAGCTCCTGAATGGCACGAAACCCAAGAACGGCTCTACACTGCTTTGCACTGGAGTTAGTTGTGATGGTGACTGGCAGAGAAGGATCAAGGGGAAAGCATCACAATAGATTTTCTGCACTCACCCACTGCTGGAGCCAGGCACCGGTCATCTGGGAGATAGACCTTACCTTGTGTGGTATAAAACGATGGTCTGATGAACTGGAGTACATGGGTTGGAGTAAGATGGGATTTCAGAAGTTGTGAGAAACCATCCGTACTCGGACCGCAGACCTGCTGGAATAATGATTCTCTCACCATCCAGTCATACAGGTAAGGAAACACAGAGTCTTTGCTCGTGGATAAGCGCCATAGGTGACACCAGGAATGTTGTGAAGACTTGTGGTGCTAGTCTTAACCCAAACGGCAACACAATAAACTGGAAATGCTCTTTTCAGACTCAACACCAGATGGAATCCTTAACACTTTGGGGGCCCTGATCACAGTAGAGTAACGCCCCCAACCCTGGTGCTCTAGAGGTACTAGGATGATGGAACCCTTCTCCTGTAAGGCCTGAAACTTCTTTTATAGAGACTCTTTCTTAGCTCCTTCCTTGGCCACCGTAGGCACTACTGTTCATGCCCATCGGTCTCGCAGCAATTTTGATCTTGTAGCCTTCCTTGATGACCTCCAAGATATCAAGTTGCAGGGAAAATGCCAGCCTTCTCCCAACTGGGTAGTCCAGGGCATAGTCAGGACCTCTGACGTTGGAGCTGTGTCTGAAGGCTGGTAACTAAAAACATATCTTGCAGATTCCAGGCCATAAAGGCTGCACCCACAGGTTTGGTCTTTGGATCCTGGCCCTCTTCAGCCCCTTTGTGGGGGGTGCCCCACCACACACCCCACTCAGCTGTGCATCCCCCTCCACACCCTTCCTCCCAACCACTTAATTGCTGTAGGCTAAGGCGGCCTTCATTCGTGGTTTTCATGCCCTGAACGGAGGAGGCGTACCCACAAAACTACGCTTCTGAACAGGGCCTTCTGGGGCTTGGACTATCGGGTTCACAGTCTTCAGACCGTGAACCCTGACGTTTTCCTGGTGAAGGGTCTTTCCTAGCCATAAGTGTGTTTCATCAAAGGCTCCTGGGCATGGTTCCTCCGTTCCCGAAAAGTGCTCCTCTTCCTGCCGTGCTCGAACACCTGGATGTCAAGGACTGGCCAGGTTTAGACCTGTCTGAATGAGCATGCACAGTTTTGCGTAGCATCTCAACATGCTTGCCCTGCTTATGGACAATGCCCACTTCATTCTCACGCTCATCGTGGGCACTGCCCGTGGTCCAATCTCTCACATGGACTTGGTGCTGGCTGCAACCGCTGTTCCCATCATCCAAGCAGTTGCTCTCAGTCCATCGCAATCTGGATCCAACAAAAAAGCTCTGCTTGATGCTGCATATCTTCCATTAATGCAGAGCAATCGGCAGCCACTTCCATTGTATCATCGAGTACCAGAATTCCTCGCCCAGGACCATTGGCTGTGGAGGAAGCGCAGGAACAAGTGCTCATTGACAGGTGAGCATCTACAAAATTCTTCTCAATTAGGAATCCACCCTCCTGTCCGTAGCATCCGCGAATGCCGCCTCTTCAGGGGCCACTGGCATCTAACCCATGAGACGGGATCCAGGGAGAAGGAGATGGGCAGCTTGGTCTCTTCTCCTGCTAAAGGGCGCCGCCGTAGAGCGAAGCACGGAACCATGATCTTCTCTGGATCCTTCCAGGCCATAACCAGCTTTACCTTGACATCTGGAAGGAGAGGCTTCCTCTTCCTTGCAGTCTCTGTTTACTGCTGGGGCATGGGGGCCACCCCCTGACCTTCCTGCTGTGTTGCCTTGTGTAACTTCATAAGTTCAGAAACTCGTGCCAGCTCCACAGCCACTGCTTCTTTTTCAGAGTTATCCGACGAAGACGACAAACAGGCAGGGGCCGGTGTCTGAGCCCTCCGCTGCTTCCTATCCCTTTAGCCTCTTCTTTCTTCCTTGAATGTCTCTTTGATGATCTCTCCAATGACTATAAATATGTTTAACTCTTTTCTAGGGAACTTTGACTCAGAGGAGGTCGAGTTCACCTCCATGAGTTTTCGTTTGTCAGTCTACTTGCCCATTTTATCCAGCAGGTAAGATGGCACCCAGCCATCAACCCAGAGTAGCTCTGCACCAGAGTTCTCCCCGCTGCACTCCGCTCTGCAAACAAAGCTCTAGCACACCGTAACCATAGAGACCAGATGCTTAAGCGGTGCGCAGCTCCAGGCCGCGCATACCTGCATGTCCCCTCAGAGAACTGTGCATGTGCTAGACTGCACCAGCCACCACTTGTGCATGTGCCGGAGTATTACATTTGCAGTTGTCAACCGGGGCCTAAAATTAAAAGGACGTTCTCGAATGCCAATTTCAACATAAACCTAATGTAGCGCTGTAAAATAGCACTGTAGGCCAGATTGGTTCCAGGCGCTCAATGAACAAAATCAACTGGCCTGTCTTAGACCACCATGGGAGGCGACCTGCGCGGGACTCCACTCCTATCTCTCCTGTGCAACTGCCGCCGGGCACAAGCCACAAGCCCCCCACCGTCCCTCAGCTCTTCTGAGAAAAGAAGTCCACTGCAAGACGGAAAACCCACGAGGATTATGGTTCAGTGTCTACATTTTATGGGGCGCGCATTGAAGGAAAAAGTAAAGAAATTGCCATTTTCCATACACTTGCCCGTTCTTAATGTCACTGGGCCTAGTAGAATCGTTGTTTTTTGTTCTCCCTTGTTCCCCCTCCCTTTGCTTGGTCACGCTCTGAAACACTTGTGTAAGAGCGCGATATAAATAAAACATCATATCGTTGGGAGCGGCTGGTAGTAAAGGAGTATTCCTTCAGGTGTAGGGGAGGGGACGAGGAACAAGGCCGTGGAGGTAATGCAGGCATTTCCAAGGTACCTGACTTTGCCTGGATTCTGGGGTGAAGTCCCTTGGTAAAGCCCTGCGTGTGGCCTGTGTGGGTTCCACGGCCAACTGTCGCCTGCTCCCGAACCTTCCCTGCCCCCTATATGTACCCCGTGGCGCTCTGCACGCAGGCCAGCGAGTTGGCCTGTGCAGCAGCCAAAATTACCCCGGGGAGAAACGCTCTGCGCCCTCCCCCTCCCCCCCCAAAACTCCCCTTCTAAGCTGTTCTGATTTGAGAGACGGTTAAAACTGTCAACCTCCTCTAAAGCGAAGTTTTCGTTTTCTACTTGTTTGTGTGAAAAAGTCGACATCTTCCAATATTGCCCCATTGTTTTAATTAAGTTTACCTGGTGGAGGGGGCAGGGGTCCTTAAAATCCTTTTACCCCCCTCACTCATGACAGATTTCTTTGCATTCCTGCCTTGCTCATGTCTGTTGAACTCATCTCTTTACCTCACTCTTCGACCCAGGAGCTGCCGGCCGGGCCACGCATTGCGGTTACGGTGTAGATTTTCATGGGGAATACATCACTGTTGCTGAACATTAGATTACGTTTTTCCATGTTCACGTCTTGCACGCTATTTCTGACTCATGTCTGTGTCCTCTTGTAGCTGCTTACACCATCTTCTCTTTCTCCACGTGTCTCTCATCTTCGGTCGGAGTCTCTCATGCGCCTGTCTCACTCCCTCCGTCTCCATATCCCCATCTTTGGTTGTCTCTCCCTACCTGCCAGTCTTAACATCTTCCTGAATACTGCAGCCTCCACTATTTTCCCCATTCACCAGTCTCGAACACTCAAATATCGCGAGAAGACTCACAACCTCTATCCTAGAACATTTGTGCCGGGAGGATAGCTCAGCAGCAACGTGACCGCCTTGGAAACAAGACGACACGAAGCAACACATGTTTGATCCCCAGGTCTGTGCTTAGAAACCTCCAGGTCTTAAGTGCATTATAAATACGCAACTAAGAGTAACATGTTCCTGTAATAGCGCTTCAATGTCCCCGGGCTCTGTGAGCACTTTAAAAATGCAAATAAATAAAAAATAAACCAGCAGGTAACATACTTGACCATGCTGTCAGCAGTGGCAGAACTGGGAGTGCCTGGGGGTACAGTTTCCTCCTCCTGTTGGAGTCTCTTTTTAAAACCTGATAACCCCTCAGAGTGAAATTGAATTTGCCAGCGCCCCATGAGGAGTCTTTCCTCCGCTATGGCACTAAAACCTGCCTCTGCCACGGACTACTAAATGACGCCCCCACTGACCCAGCCTAATCTCAACCCATTGGAGTGGAGGTCGACTGCAACCAAGCATAGGTAAGGTAAGTAAGTAAAAACACAGCCATCATGATTACATAAACTGGACCACTTCTCACACACCTCTCACACTCTAACCAAACACAACCACACCTCTTAAAGCCGCAGCAACCCGAACGCACTTCATCACAACAACAACCACCCCACACAACAGCACACAATGGACTCACAACCGAATAACGCACCAATATGCTCGGCGAACGATGTTAACCGAACTGAAGCTGCCAACAGTACTTCACAGCTACCTTCCTCTTCTCCAAACGTCCTACTAACACCCCTAACCTACCCCCCCCCCCGCCCCTTTGTTTCAGATCCGCCAGAGCACCAAGGGCCCACACTGGTGGTGATAGTGTGCGGTACAAATATCCTTTAACATTAAAATTAACATTGTCCTACCGGATGGGCCATTCCATGTAGACACGATGCCTCCCCACCCCGCCCCCCCTCCCCCAAGTTGAGGAAGTTCTCTGCCTGAATGCCGCAAGTCTCCTGAATGCTGTGTCTGAGACACAGCCACCATGTCTCAGACACAGCATCAGGAAACTGCCACAAGCGGCTGAACATAGAGCTTCTATGTGTAGTTAACCTGGACTTCACAGACTGCATCTAAAGTTGTCCTTTGTTCAACAGTTCAAACTCAAACAATGAAACCGTCTTTCTTCCTTTCAATTATGGGAGGCGTGGGCGAACCCACGCAGGCGCTTCCCCATCCTAAAGGATAAAGTGCACCAGCCAAAGCAATATATTTGTCTAATGCTTTGCACTCATTTCACTGTCAGGGTGACTATTCTGACAGAGGAAATGAGCACCATACCAAGGGTGCATTGCATGCTCAGAAGGAATGAATGTTTGGGTTACTAGCACAGACATGTTTGATGAATTAGTTGTCATTCTTATGTCTCCGAAATGCACTTTGCTTTTATGCAAAGCAGCCAGCATCCTATATTCGTGGCACGCACGTCATTCGACACTTAGCCCCAACAACACTGGCAAAAAAATATAGACTTCTAATCAAATAATAAAAAACACTAGCAAAAACCTGTATAGAAAATGCAGGCGGTTGTAGAATGGTTTTTTGAGTTGATGGGTTTTCAGGCACTTAATTGACACAATGTCAATGTTCAAGCATGTACTATGCACTTTAGTTGTAGCGATCCGATTTGATTTCTTACAACTTCCGAGATCTTCCTGTGACCCGCACCCGTTTGACGGAATAGGGGAGGGTGCGCCACAGGCTTTAACCGGCCAGCGTCAGCGCGGCCAAGTTATTGAAGCCATCAGTGTTTTCCAATATGCAACTGCTGCTGTAAAGCAGATTAAGCCCTTTCTGTGATAGCCTATCAATTTGAAATACTTTGTAGGACGCTATTTTATTAACTACAAACTATGTATTAATTTTTTATTTATTTTACATTTTTAAAGCGCTCATACAACCCATGGGCATCGATGCGCTGTTACAGGAATAGTTTTTTTTTTGTTGCGCAATTGTTTTTGTCTTAGTTGCGTATTTATAACGCGCTTAAACACCCAGAGGTTTCTAAGGGCAGCCCGGGGATCGTTACTGTGTTGCTCTGAGTCGTCTTGCTTCCAAGGCGCGCACTTTGCCGCTAAGCTATCCTTCCGGGACTATCACGATTTATATTTAGATTAGTTTGATTCTAACAGTTTATCTGTTTTTGCAGCATTAGTTAGTATTTTTATCTTGTTATTGTGTTAGAGCTTGCTTACTTGCTCGTATATGCACTTTAGTTGTAGCGATCCGATTTGATCTCCTACAACTTCCGAGATCCTCCTGTGATGCGCACCCCTTTGACGGAATTGGGGCGCGCACACCACAGGCTTTAACTGGCCCGTGAAACCTGTTTTAGCCTGTTTCTGTCTGGGTCGCCAGTCGGCAGGAGATGCTGCCGGGTTTTTTCTGCTTGTTGACTCACTAAATATCACATTGAGATTTGACTACCATGATGATGAGGTGTGTGAGAGATGGATTGATGGGGGGGGGGATATTTACGATGCCACTTCATTGAAGGAGTTGGATAATTCCCATGGCAACATTTCCTTAAGACTTTAAACAAAATCAGGGAATTAGACATCATTAGGCCCATGATATAAATTCAGACAGTGATTGATGTGGACGCTGTGAGTTTTAAGGTAGCACTCATTAATGCAAGGTCGGTGGGGCTCATGCTATAGAAATAGCAGAGCTCATTGAAAAACATGATTTAGATGTATTGCTCATTACTAAGAACTGGTTCACAGAGGCTTCCCAGAGCTCCTTTCATGAGCTAGTATCCGGAGGACTACCTGATCAAAAGTATGAACAGAGCAGGCAAAAGATGTGGGGCTATAGCAGTTATACATAAAACTGCCCTGCAAATTTCACATTTAACTGCCCTTGATTGGGGGCTGATGCCCAGGTTGGGCAGTTAACATTTAATTTGTGTACCAGAGCCTCTATCCATATCATTTTAGATTATAGACCACCTGGCCCATGTAGAGAATTTCTGGAGAACCTGGGCTCCTTTCTAGTTACTGGAGGGAGTACATATAAGGAATTATTGTTAATGGGTGATTTGAATATCTGGTTAGTTGACCCTGTAAAACCAGACTCTAAAGATTTATTGGAATTTTTGGATAGTCATGGTTTACACACCTTAAGGACGCAGTCTACCCATACAAAAGGGCATTGCCTAGATGTACTTATATCAACGGGTACTTATGACTTCTCTCATTTACTTGTGCCCAAGGGGGACAAGACCAGTGCTAAGGATAGACTAGCCATTTATTCTTGGAAATTTAAGGATTTGGACAGAATTACTGACGGGGAGATCAAAGAGGCTCTTGCCTCTATTGACCCCGTACTTCCAAGTGAAGAATTTCTTGCAGTAGGAGTTTCCATTATGGATGTTGTTTGTGCAACGATGGCCACTTTGAAACCAAACAAAATGAGGACCTCTAAACAATGGATCACAAAGAATTTAATTCCTCTGCGCAAATTAGTGAGTAGGACTGGCCGAAAACGGCAGGAGAAACAAACAGTGGACACTACCAACAAACCTACGAGTACCTTATTTGATTATAAGCTGGCCATTTTTCAAGCCAAGAGAGATTTATTTTCTTTGCTAAATATTCAAGGCCGCTAATAACCTACCCATGGAACTTTACTCCATTGTTTCTACATTTTGCAACCCTGGTTGTTAAGTTACACCAATTGAAAACTCCTCTGTGCAGGCTAATCTCTACAATTCCTACTTTATAGATACAATTGAACGGAGTAAGGATGATATTGTCATTAAAACTCAGGCCTTTGCCTTAATCTTGTCTGGGCTGTCAATTGGTCAATCCTCAGTGGAATTAACTGTCCTGCAGAGACAGAGCCCACTGCCCATCTTTGATTTCCATCAAGTATTAGAAAAAGATGTACCTCGACTACTGGAGGCTCTTAAACCTACCGACGACTCCTTGTTTCCTCTTCCTGCTTATGTAGCAAAACGTTTATCTTCGGACTTGACTCCTTTTGTGACCAGATTCATTAATACACCTCTGATGCAAAGATACTCCCTCATACTTTACAACACTCTATAGTCACACCCTTATTGAAAAAATCTACCTTGGATTCACAGATTCTTCAGAATTATCGACCGATAGCAGGTCTCTCTTGGCCTGCAAAAATCCTCGAAAAAGTGGTTACTGTCCAGTTGCAGGAAATTGTGGCGCGAAAACTGTTGTTGGGCATGTTCTAGTTGTGTTTTAGACCAAGATTTGCAACAGAGACGGCCCTCCTATCAGTACAGGATGATCTACTAGCAGCCACGGACCAAGGCAAGCTCTCCCTTTTGGTGATAATGGACCTGTCCGTGGCCTTCGATACAGTGAATCATCTTATTCTTTTAGACCGATTGCAAGTGGTAGGAAGGGTTTCCGAGTATGCTATTGGCTGGTTCAAATCAGATCGTCATCAGCACGTGAGATTGGTTGCATTTTTGTCAGACTATCAAGCTGAATTGTGGTGTACCGCAGGGATCTTCACCCTCACCTCTATTGTTTAATTTGTACATGCGCCCCTTGCTGGAGATTCAGAGATGACATGGGATGAATTTCCACTCCTACGCAGATGATATTCAAATCTTCATCAGGATTGTTAATTTCGAGGAAGCATTTTGCAAATTGGGGTAGTGCCTGGATGAAGTTGTTCATTGGATGTCCAATAATCAGCTTCAACTAAATGCAGCCAACGCTAAACTTTTGTTCCGCCCAAGACATCTTCTTTCTGCTGCCAAGAAGTTGCCTGTGCCGACCCTTCTAGGAACTAACCTAAAATGTGTCTATAAGGTTAAGAACTTGGGCTGTGTCTGGCAGGATGATCTGGGTTGTGAATGCCAGGTTGGAGCAAAGGTCCAGGCAGTGCACCATGTCCTGAGACTCTTATGACAGGTACCCCCCTATATTCCTACTGCAATAGCCAGTTGATTACTATTCCGTCCAAACAAGTCCAGAGACTCCAAAAAGCACAAAATACAGCATTTAGGATGATTTATAAGATGGACAAAACTGCCCATGTTTCTCCGTATCGCTGTGCTCTACACTGGCTAGCAGTAGAAGATTGTATAAGATTTAAGGAAGCCTGCCTTATCTTTAAATGTGTGAATGGGCTTGCCCCAGCATATTTGAGTGAATTGATCCAACCTTATCAACCTACAAGATATCTGCGATCCAGAGACTGTCATCTCTTGTCTATCCCCCACTCAGTGTATAAAACAAGAGCAGACAGAAGATTTGCTATCATTGGCCCAAAACGATGGCATTCGCTGCCAATAGAAATCAGGACCATCAAATCACTATATCAGTTTTGTAGGGCCCTGAAGACAGTTCTGTTCAGATAGTTTTATTTTATCTGTGTCTTTTTGTCTGCCTCTCTTTTTGGGCTTGGTTCTGCTTTACATGAATGTGTTGTTCGATCTGCGCTGCTATACGGTTTGGTTCGTCATGTGCGTGATACAAATGTAAAATTACAAATACAAAAAGGCAGAGAAGGGGGCCCTCAAAATCACTATGGTCCCAAAAGTTGACCAAGGGGACAGGGCCTCTTCACAGTACCAGATTCTTGTCTTTGAGGGCTGATCAGCATCGAGCGAAGCATCTAGGAACTTCAGGAAGCTCAGCTTTGGCATTGGGTTGGTGAGCTAGTTGAATTCATCCAACAGACGGGACGGTGCGTTCCAAACAGCAATGTCTAGGTTGGTGTGGCTCACAAGTGGTTCAATGTGGAAATCAGAGCCCAGAGCTGTTACTTGAATTCTGGGTTGCTGGGTTGCTGGGAGGGCCAATTCATGGTCTCCAGGGACAAGAGGAGTCCTTCTGTTCTGCACTTCCCTTCCATGGAACTGCCAGGGGCAAAACCACTTATATATACCTTCTTATCTTCTTTCAGAGTCTTGACATCGTCATAGTGGAATTATGGGTGCTTTTCAGTGCAAGTAGGTTTAAGTTGACAAGCTGGCTCAACAGGATGCCCTAATGTGGTGTGATTCATTAAGTGGCTAGAAAAAGCTTGAAACAGGCAGGTCATGTTGAGTCAGCACAGCTTGAAGGCTCAACCGGGTCTCGATGCAAGAAAAGTGAAGAATCATCTTCAGCCACAAGCAGCCACCAGAGAAAGGCCTTGGTCCAGCAAGTCACCCCCCATTACTTCCCGGGAATGCTTAGGGGATAAAGTTCTCCTCTGCCTTCGATGCCTTCGTTTTCACCTCTATGGCAGAGGAATTGGGATTGGACTGCACTCCCAACAGGGGCCCAAAAGTGCATCCTTCTCTTGGAGGTCCATAGATGACACAAACAAGCACTGGCATAGCCAATAGATTGGGCTTTTGTGCAGATATGGAATATGTATTGGCTAGCCACTCACTTTTCCCTTACTCCTATCGTGCCTCTGTTCCTCATTGTCTCTGCCTCCACTCCTTTCACTTTCAAAACTCCAACCGGCCCTCCCTTCTGTTTCGCCCCTGTCACAACAAAGAAGTGGAAAGCATCATCAAAGGCCTCAAGCCTTCCAGATGCCAAGGGGATTCCTGCCCAGCCTCCATCATTCAGGAAGGCGCCAAGGAGCTGGCCCCTTTCATAACAGCTCTCAAAACGAGCTCAGTCCCTAGTAGCCTCAAGGAGGCCTGGGTCATGCCCCTACTAAAAAAAATGAACCTAGACCCTAACGGCCCCACTAATTATAGGCCAATCACCACTGTCCCCTACATCCTAAAGATCTTAGACAGAGTGGCCTACTTGCAAATCCAAGAGCACCTGGAAGAGAACAACCTTTTGGGCCTCAGACAATCTGGCTTCAGGCCAAGGCACGGAACAGAGACAGCCCTTCTGGACTTAAACTTTCAGATGGACGAGGTGAAGGACAAGGGCAATCTAGCCATTCTCCTGCTGCTTGACCTCTCGGCAGCCTTTGACCTTGTTGACCACCAGATCCTCACGGAACATCTGACGGCTTCAGCTGCATTCTCCAGTCAGGCAACCGCCTGAGTCCAATCCTTCCTAGCCAACCGAACCACCCAGGTCTTTTCGCCAGGGCCTTCAGCCCACCCCATCTCCATCCTTTGTCACGTCCCCCAAGGTTTGTGCATTTCGCCAACCTCATACAATATCTTCACAAAGCTATTGTTCGACCGCCTAGATAACCTGGGTGTCACATACACAAACTATGCTGACGATACCCAGGTTCTCATCACCCTATCAGGTTGCTATGAAGAGGACCCCATACGGATTAACAACCTCTACCTGGAGATCCAAGCCTGGATGGCAGAACACAGCTTATGCCTTAAGGACAAGAAAACTGAGCTCCTTCTCGTTGGCTCCCAACCACGGCTAAACAAACTGGACCCCTGGTATGCTTCTATCAACATAGAGGGTAACCTAATCACAGTGGCCAAAGAAATCAAAACCCTAGGGGCTTATTTGGATTCCACACTCTCGCTCAAAAAACAAGTAAACGCCACAGCCTCCTCCACGGCTTACACAAATAAGCTCATCAATGCTTGCAAAGCTTTCCTCTCGCCATCCAGTTGCATTACCCTAGCCAGAGCGCTAGTGCTCTCAAAAATTGACTATTGCAATACTCTCCTTCTTAGCACTTTAGAGCGCAACTTGAACAAACTTCAGGTGCTGCAGAACAATGCCCTCACAGCGGCCCGGAGTATCCCGCGGCCCTCAAACATCTCCAGCTATAGACAAGATGCCCATTGGCTCCCTGTACGAGACAGAATCACCCTTAGATCACTCGTCATCATCCACAAATGCCTCTCTAATGACGCCCCAAGTACTTGGCAGACAAGTTTAACAACCACATATCAGCCAGACCAACCAGAACGTTGTATTCTCACTGCCTATCCAACCTTAGAGCAGAACCATCCTTTTGGACTTTCAGAGCAAAAACTAAGTCCTGGCTTGCCAACAAGAACTCTCCCACTATCTGACTTACTAACCACTGTCCCACCACTGTATTTTTCTGGTGTCTGCCCTCCGACCACCATGTAACCCGATCATTTGCACTTATTGTTATTATCATGTATGTCTATAATCTGTTGTAACCTGCTTTAAGTCTCTGGCGCCCAGTTACCTCAGGGTTCGGCGCGCGGTATAAATAAATAAACTAAACTAAACTCTAGCACTTCATCCATCATGGTGACATCCTTAACACATCTGCCGGTACCACCCATCTTAAAATGTCTAATGTTGATTGTCCTTGATCTATGCAAGTCCACCCAAGTATTGTCCTTGGTAACTGTTCCATTTACTCCCCTCCACAATCTGGTCAGAATGTCACTCACATTCACTCCATTATAAGAAGCTCACTACTTCTCGTAAAAACTGCTTTATCTGTTATACATTCTTTTTTGATAGTTTGATCAAAAGAGCACAGTTCCTTCCTGTATGTGTGTGTGTGTGTGTGTGTATATAACACACACACACACAGGTAGAGAATTCAGGCTGCACTCTCCACAGTTCCTTAAAGGCCCATTCAAGCTTGAAAAAAGTCCGAGTCCACACCAGAATTTTCTTCCAATTCTTCCTTTATTTTTATTACCGGCAAAATGCGTGGTATTTAAAACATCGAAATCCATTTCCCCAATTGAAAAAAGACCAACATAAATAGGTCCTCCCAAGTGCAGCACTTCTGGTGCTGAGACGTTCACGCGTTCCGCCGCTACCTCGCCGCTTGCTCACAACGATTTGTCTCATTGTCGTGGAACCATTTTAAAACATGAGGGAGAGGCAGAAAGGAGGGGCGGGGGAGTTAACCCGCAATAGTAGAAGGACCAGTTTTGCCATTTGCCTAACACTCAAATCCTGTGTCGGCCATCTTAACCTAGTATGCTTCCAAATAAAAATGCTATGTGTTAACGCTTATTATTGATGCTCTTCCATGCTTAGATCCTAATGTTACATATTTTGTACAATTTTAATGTGGATTATACGCCTCCGTATATACCAGAGTGTCATTCCTATGTGAGGTTGGGAACAAAAGTACCCGCATAGTGCGGATTGTTATGATTGCGCTGGTCATCCGGAGCCCATTTGCAATTTTTGTTACATAGATTCCCTTTCTAAAGTGCTTAGTGCATTAGCTGCATCAACTCTTCAAGTCAAGGTGCCATGTGTAGTAGCAGCATATTAACTAATAAGGTGCCAAATAAAAATCCTCTTTGTCAACCTCTTGAAAGTGCTAGTGCATTAGCAGCATTGGCTCTTAGATTTAAAGTGACGAGTGCAATAGCAACATATTACATTCTAAAAATGAAGTACCAAATGTACATCTTAAAAATCATGGTTTCTCCACTAACATATAACATAGTTCTATCACATTGGATGCCTAATGCCAACCGTTAACCTTTTTGTTCTGTATATAAAAATGTGGCTGTGTACAGAAAATCCTTGATGTATGCACCTTGAACAATTCCAATCACATACTGTGTATAGTTAATGTGGTACTTGTCTGGAGCCAATCTAGACTGTTTACATATGATGTCTCTATAAAGTGCTTAGTGCGTTAGCTGTGATTTCTCTTAAGTCTACAATGACAAGAGTAATAGTGGCATATTCAGTTCAGAAAGGGTACCAAATCCCAATCTTAATGATCCAGATTTCTCCATATGTATATGCCGCAGTCCCATCATATCAGGGTATTAAATTGATGTCCCATTGGAATACTCAATTTTTTCCCAATTTTAATTGGTGCCCAGACCAATACAAAAATCTTTTCAATAAAGTGCAAAGTTCAAATCAAGGTTGTCAAGGTTTCTCCAATATTTCATGTTGTTGGCCCATCATCTCAAAATATATCACATCGGCTATGCGCAGCATCGGTTGTTTTCGTGAGCAACCCCCAGAATGTTTCGACTACTTATCAACACTAACCACAATGTGTGGATCTACAGCATACTTGAATATGAGTGTGACATCCTACCCCTAATTCCCATCTAACCCTCATGACAAATGTTTTTGTTGGAATTGTATTATATTCACAACAAGTGTACGAAAAGCAATCACAATTTACCCTAAAAATTGTAAATTAAAAAACATTGAAGCAACTACTTATTTTTTGCATTAGTAAAAGTCAGAAATTATTTTGTCTTCATCCATTATTTTTGATTCCCAAATCAACCTCGAAAGCCTACGGTGAAATGAGTTCAAACTAGTTTCATAGACACACATGGATATTGTCTAGGTTTCTTATCATTGTTAATTATTGGACAGGTAATATCAGCATTCTTTAGCAACCCAGAAAGGTGTACAGTTCTTCGTCAATATTGTGCCCATTGGGCTATTTTCTTTCGAAGCCAAGTATACACCCAGTTTCTTTTTGTCTGAGCAGCTTCTCCTTGTCGCCATCCCTCGGGCCCATTTCTATTTTGTATACGCCAAAGAATCTAAAACTGTCTATTTCTTTGTTGTGGCATTCATAAAAGTGTTTTGCCATGGGATAGTTCGCATCATTGTGTAAAATGGCACGCACATGTTGTTGTATGCGGATTTTCAACTTGTACTTCGTGCTGCCAATACACCATTTCTGGCATGCACAGGTGAGGGCATAGACTACATAATCAGTTTCACAGGTGATCCATTGTGGGATTGTCACTGTTTGTCCTGTCACCGGATGTGTAAATGTTCCACAGTTGATAGCATACTTACAAATGTTACAACGTGTGCACTTATGAAAGCCTTTCTTCTTAGCTATTAGCCAGTTTGTTTGTATCTTTTCTTCATCTTTGGCCATAAAACTTTGGACCAGAATGTCTTTGAATGATCTATTTCTTCTGAAGATAAGGTGATCTCTGGGTGGGCTTTGAGGCTCTTGGACAAATCTGGGTCAGCTAGCAGGATATTCCAATGTTTTTGCAGGATGTGTTTAATTGTTTTCGCTTGGCTGTCAAACGTCAGTATGAACCATGTACTGTTTTCCCCTTCTGAATTTTCTTTCTTGTTGCTGCCCGCTAGTAATATTTGTCTCTCAATTAGTCTAGCTTTGAGGAAGGCTCTCTCGATTACTTTTTTGGGATACATCTGCTGTTTACAACCTGCGGCCGTTATCTTGCTCTCTCGATCGTAGGACTCTAAGGTGGTGTTGTTCTTTCCAAGTCTCACGAATTCACCATAAGGGACACTCCAAATCAAGTTTTTTGGGTGTCCACTGTGTGCATGTAGAGGTGTATTGGAGCCAATCGGTTTTCCTATGCAGCTCGCAGGTTATTTTTTTTGACAATTCGGATGTTCATATCTAGAAAGGTAATAAATGTCCGACTGTGAGTTTCAGTGAATCTTAGATTTTTAGTCTTTTGATTCAATTTTTTGACATACTCTAACCAGCCCTTTGCAGTCCCTTTCCAGATGATGAATAAATCATTGATGTATCTAAGCCATAAAACCACATTCTGTGTATATTCCTGGTTAATGTCTGACCTCAAGCTCCTCCCATGCCCCCATCATCAGATTGGCATATACAGGTGCAAAGGTTGTTCCCATTGCTGTCCCCTGTACCTGCCTAAAATACTCATCATTAAAGAGAAAAACGTTGTTCGTTAGGCATAGGTTGATCATTTGCATCACCATCTTGGTGTGTCCTAGAAAGTTCAATGACTTGGTGTTTACATAATGTAGACATGCTGTTTTGCCATCCTCATGTCCAATGGATGTGTATAAAGAAACAACATCCATCGTTGCCATTAAATATTCTGCTTCCCAGGGAATATCTTCTATTTTGCACAAAAAGTCTGTAGCGTCTTTGATATATGAAGGAAGTACAGAAACAAAGGGAAACAATGCCTCGTCGATATATTTGGACACATTCTCCAGTGCTGAGCCTATTAGGCAGACTATGGGTCTCCCGGGTGGTTTCTTTAGATTCTTATGGACTTTAGGTAAAACTTATATGGTTGGTGTTATGGCAGTACTGATCCACAAAAATGTGGAAGTTTCTTCTGGTATAATGCCCATTTCTTCATATTTCTCGAGAAAAGATTTCACCGTCTGTTCTAATTCTTTCATGAGGTTTGCTTTCAATCTCGCATAGCAGTTAGTGTCATTGAGTTGTTTGTATGCCTCCTTAATGTATTCATGTTTATTTTGGAGGACTTTGTTACGCCCCTTATCTGAAGGTTTTATAATGCAATTCTTCAGTTCCTGAAGGTCTTTCAATGCTTTTCTTTCATTGACTGTCAGGTTGTCTTTGGGTGTTAGGTTTTTAGATCTTCGGCGTAGACTTTTCAAGTCCTCTATAACGAGGCTCTGAAACAATTCAATGTTGCTCCCTGTATTAGTGATCGGATTGAATTTCGATTTGGATTTCAGGTGATCCCTACTTCTGTAAGGTCAGTTGGCAGAGTTTCTCCTCCCATGTCAGTTCCTTTCTCGAGTTCCAGAAGATCAGTAAGTATGTCCAATTCCCTTATTGCAATCTCTATGTTTCCTGTTTGTGCTTCCCTCTTACGTTGTTGCCAACTATTATTTGCAAAGAATTTCCTAAATCGAACCTTTCTGATGAAATGATCCAAGTCTATCCTAGTCTCCACATAGTCATTTTTGGCGTTGGGACAGAAATTTAATCCCAAACTAAGAACTTTTTCTTGGGAAACATTTAAAATGTGATTTGACAGGTTTATTATTTTAAAACTGCCATCGTTTTGTGCATCAGCTTCGCTTACTTTCCAGAGCGCAGAGATCTGGCCGGGATATTGTTCAGGGAACCTCCTGCTCCTTTGTCCCCTCCTCGTTTTTTTCGGCCGCCTCTCCCTCTGCCCCGATTTGCATTTCCCCCTCTTTTGTGTTTGTTCTTTTTGCCGTCTTGGCGCACCAAGTGCATCTCGTCTAAAAAAATTTAAACGGACTTGTGGTTCCTCTGTGTCGCTCCCCGTTAGGTCTGATTCTGACATTGAGGAGATTTCACTTGCGCTTGTTGTAATTGCTTCAGTAATCGTCAGTGGTGTTTTGAGGGATGCTTGTCACAGCTGATCAAACCTTCTTGCGAAGGTATACACTCTCCCTGTTTCGTAGTCTTCCTTATCCCTTAGAAACTTTCTTTGTTTCCTTTGTTTAATTTCTTCCTCATATTCTGACAAGTTTTTCTCCATTGTGTCTTTCAGTTTCTTCCCATCACCAGTTTCCGTTATTAATTTCAGTTTCTCTTCCACTTCTGTTATTCTTTCTAGCAATCCTGTGCGGTCACTGTCTGCATATTTGATAAGCAGAAGTAGGAAAGTTTTTGAGCATTCATTTGTGGCTTCACTCCATTCTTTCAACATAGGTGGGTCCTGTTCTTCAAAGGATGGAATTATTAAAATCCTCAGACCCCTTGGTATTCTGCCAATTAATACGTAATTTTTTAATGAGTGTTCTTCCCACCATTTACTCACTTCCTTACGTTGTCATTTTTCTACTTCTTTTAGCAGGCCAATCTCACTGTCATTTTTAGGAATTGCTTCAGTAGGTACATCTTTTTTTGTTGTTTTCAATGTTTCGTTGAAAAGTGTGAGGGCTTGTGCCCGCCGTGTTGCTTCTTTGTGCACTTGGGAGTTTGCCATGTTTCAAAAGATTCCCTTTAGGGAAGATGACAATAGTGTGAGGCACTCCAGTTTCTCTATTGGTTAGCTGTATACTGTTTCCCCTCCATCTATGTAGGGACCAAAACAGGGGTCGCTTTACTGTGGAACTTTAGTTCGAGTCCAAATAGACTTTTCAAGTCGTGTTACTGTTACGAGGAATATAGGATTACAAATATTTTATATGCACACTTTCCCGCTACATAGTGCAGCCTCTGTACTTACCCCGCTCTGCCTCGCCGCCTTTTCTCCAACATGCGGTTCCGTGTTGCTCAAGGGTTTTCCAGCTGCTTCCCCATGTTAGCGTTCTTCGCTGTGTTTAGGCAATCCGAGCAGCCACAAGACATACAGTCGACTTCTCCGTGTTGGCCGTGCGCTCCTCCTCTAAAGTCAACAGCGGCGCTAAACTCCACGCCGACACGTTACGGCATGCTATGATATTGACGATTCTACCAATTAGGTAGAGAATTCGAGCTGCACTCTCCACAGTTACTTAAAGGCCCATTCAAGCTTGAAAAAAGTCCGGGTCCACACCAGTATTTTCTTCAAATTCTTCCATTATTTTTATTACCAGGAAAATGCGTGGCATTTAAAACATGGAAATCCGTTTCCCCAATAGAGAAAAAACCAACATAAATAGGTCCTCCCAAGTGCAGCACTTCTGGTGCTGAGACGTTCACGCGTTCCGCGGCTACCTCGCCGCTTGCTCAGAGCGATTTGTCTCATTGTCGTAGAACCATTTTAAAACATGAGGGAGAGGCAGAAAGGAGGGGTAAGGGAGGGAAGGAGTTAACCCACAATAGTAGAAGGACCAGTTTTGCCTTTTGCCTAACACTCAAATCCTGTGTCGGCCATCTTAACCTAGTATGCTTCCAAATAAAAATGCTATGTGTTAACGCTTATTATTGATGCTCTGCCCTGCTTAGATCCTAATGTTACATATTTTGTGCAATTTTAATGTGGATTATACGTCTCCGTATATACTGGAGTGTCATTCCTATGTGAGGTTGGGAACAAAAGTACCCGCATAGTGCGGATTGTTATGATTGCGCTGGTCATCCGGAGCCCATTTGGAATTTTTGTTACATAGATTCCCTTTTTAAAGTGCCTAGTGCATTAGCTGCATCAACTCTTCAAGTCAAGGCGCCATGTGTAGTAGCAGCATATTAACTAATAAGGTGCCAAATAAAAATCCTCTTTGTCAACCTCTTGAAAGTGCAAGTGCATTAGCAGCATTGGCTCTTAGATTTAAAGTGACAAGTGCAATAGCAACATATTACATTCTAAAAATGAAGTACCAAATGTACATCTTAAAAATCATGGTTTCTCCACTAACATATAACATAGTTCTATCACATTGGATGCCTAATGCCAACCGTTAACCTTTTTGTTCTGTATATAAAAATGTGGCTGTGTACAGAAAATCCTTGATGTATGCACCTATATATTGGTTATAGGACTGCAACAGCTCAAACATTGAGTGATTGCCTAGGCATATGGTGGCATTAGTGTCAAAAGCCTAAGACCTCAAGCCAAAACTGTTGCCTTTGTGGTTGCTTGTTTTTAATAGGACTTCATTGCATGGAAGCAAAATAAACCCAGTGACTGACGGCACACTTGGTTACAGGCATTTGTATTACACCAGTCACAATTTACAGCTGCAAGTAAGCCATGAATTCTTGGCAGACTGGTTAGAAACAGTGCAGTTTGAAGTTACTGCTTGATAAAGTGTGCTCAAAGAGATCCCAGGAAGTTGAGGTTTGGGCAGGCCAGGGAGAGGAAGGTAGTGGGTGGAAATAACCATATGGATGTGTATGGCCATGGGCAGTCAATAGGTGGATAAATAACGAAAAAACACAGGCAACCTGTGTGTCCCACATCACATGCCATATCCCTCTTACTGTTACTGGACTGCATTTGTTTAAGCTTATAGGTGGCCCTCTGTGAATAGGTCTCAGATGTGACTGGGTTGATGTGTATTGCTGTCTAGGCTGAATGTCTCCATCTTGCTATCTTGTGGAACAATAGCCAAGATGCGGGCTCCATTGATTCTCCTGCAGGAAGAGACACACTTTCCCCCAGCGCATATAAACATCCACCAGTCGCTTCAGTGGCAGCACCAATATGACGTAAAGCCAGCTTCGCACAAGGGCACTAATCATTGGAATGTTTTAAAGCCAGCAGACATTGTTATTATTTATTTGTAAAGCACGTATACACAAGTGGAGTACTTCAAAGTGCTTCAAGGCAGGAAGAGAACAAGGGATTACAGTTGTCATTCTTAGGCCTTGATGATTCCGAATGATCTAACAATAACTAGCATACTAGGCCAGAGGCATTTCTACTAGTGGCATTTATACTAAAGAGTGGGGAGAGAAAGGGGGATGGGGAGGACATAACAATGAACTACCGTACTAGGCCTGGCGACATTTCAGATTGCTGGTTGGTCATCTAATGCGCCTATGCGTGAGTATTTCAGGCACAACCAAGCTAGGGAGGGGAGACTGAGGGAGGAGAGGACAGACAGACTTGCTAGGCCTAGTACACTCAAAGTTGTGCAAGTGTGCAGACAGGAAGTGCAAAGGAGGGGGGGGTGACAAGTGTGCCCAGTCCAGCAGGGGCCTGGGATAAGTGCAGGGTGGTTGCTCCTCTCATGGAACATATTCTGAGAGCAGTAGTGCCAAGCAGAGTGCAGAGTACCGGAGGCAAGTGCAGGACTAGCAGGGGAGCATGGGACCGGTGTGGCTCTGGAGGTGCAGAAGACAACCAGTCAGCGAACTGAGCAAGTTGGGGGAAGAGAATGAAGGAGGGAAGCAGAAGAGAAGAGAGAGGAGGTTAGCAGGGGAGAGGGAGAGAGAAAGAGGAAGAGAAGAGGAAGGTCTTGAGGAGGTTCCGGAAACTTAAGGAGGTCTGGCTCCAGACAGAGAGAGGCAGGGAGGATGTACCAGAGGGAGGCAGATAAGGATCTACCCCAAATCTCAGTTTGGAAAAATGGCCCACCCAGAGAGAGTTGGAGGAGGCCGAGCGGAGGGCTCTAGCAGGACAGTATTTGAGAAGAGAGCGTTGTAGATAGTAAGGTCCCAGGACCCAGAAGGTCTTGTGGACTATGCAGAGGTACTTGAACTTGATCCTTGCAGCCAGAGGGAGCCAGTGGAGGGATTTCAGCGCCGGATAGATACGGTCCCTGGGCTTGAAGCCAAGGATAAGTTGTGCGGTTCTATTCTGGATAGTAAAGACAGACACAAGTGATCACAGAATCTAAGATGGGAGCAAGCTACAACCATCAAATAATAATAATAATAAGGCAGTCCTAGTGGCACCTTGTCATATAAAAAGGGCCTATACTACAAAAAACTATTGCCAATCCTTACCACTAAGTTACCAAATAGTGTGGGATACTGTGCATCAGAAAAGAAAGAAGTGTTCACAAAAATGATAAGTAAGGATGATATAACTGGGGTCTCCCTTCCCCATGTTTTTCGGGGGCTTATGTGGCCAAGTCTCTTTTACACCAAGTCTCTTGCCTCAGAGGGCCTGATGCACTACAAACAACAAACAAAAAGGTTCCTTTCAGTAATCTTCCTGTCGGATGATTTCCCTTCACCCGTGGATCCCCCTCAGCCGGGCTCCGATCCTTTTGCAACATTGGCCTCCCTCAGTCTGGTTCACTACAGCCTTTCGTTCAAGATCTCAGCAACTTGTAACATTCAGGAGTCTTAATGTCTTTTTAAACAACCATTAATTGTGGCCATCCTTCAGCCAGTTTCACAATTGTCCACACAATGTCTACGGGGTGTTACGTTTTGCTCTCATTTGCAGGCATCCCTCAGCCGGGGTCACATTTGCCAGTTTAACACAGTTCAATCAGTTGCACCACCTTGCGGGATTGACTTCCCTTACCCTTTTCTAGTCCCCAGTCAGGCTTTCGCTCAAGCCCCCAGTCAGGCTTTCCACATTTATCGTTCATACAGCGTTTTCCCTCAGCCGGGCGCACATGCCTGTTTCACATTGCCACAAAGTTGGGATTTTTGGCTCGACCATTGTATGACCGCCTTAACTCTTTATGCTGGCCTTTCCTGCAGCCTTTTGTTACTATATTATTCACAAGAAAAAAAGGGGACCAGCCAGAACATTTCGAATGGACGCCCACCTGGCGCCGGACCACTCTGCAGCTTGTCTTTCCATGTTTTAAAAGTTCAGTAGTAGACAAGTTCTTTGTTCACAGCAAGTTGCCGTTTGCAACCTTCGCTCAACACTGTCCAGTTTACTATCGGTTCTCCCTCCGACTTACAGGCTATGCTAACCTCCTTGTCGTTTCTTGTCTCTGGAGTCAAGGATGGTACCACGGTAGCAGGCATGCCTCCCCGCCTCAGTCATCAGTGATGGAGGGTCCTGTGCACGGTTGACATCTGTAACACTACACGTCAGCTGTAGTTCCCGGTCTTATGATTCTTCTAACAAAGGTTTTGCGGGCTTGGGTCGAAAAGGGCAAGGGCACTTCCCTTCTTGTTGTCCTTTCTTCTCCGTTTGAACTGCCGTCCTGGAATAGCTGCCTCCTTGTGTTTTTGTCCTTGATCAAAGTGAGAACCCCGGTCTATTCCAAAATCAAACACTTTATCCAGTATCAAAATTTCAAATATGCAACCCCCACAAAGTGGGGACCTCAAAATTAAACTCTACATGCCACCATGAAATACTATACCTGCGAAAAAATACAAAGTGGTGGCCTGAAGAGCAAAAGATACCTCCCACTCCAAATCCCCACTCTGCATCCCAACACAAAATGGAATGCTGCGGTACATCCACGCGCCAAAATTCTGTGTCTGCATCCAAGCATATGGTGGAGACTCTGATATTAAATGCTACAGCCCATCAAAGCGCTCCATGGTCTAGAGCCCAACAGTTGGGTAAGACCCGAGGATCAAAAGCTGCACCCCACCATTAGCCACATCTGGAACCCAAGGAGCAGACGTCAAGAAATGAAAATCTACACCCCATCATGAAATCTGTTGTAATAAGTGTTTTGCTCTTGAGTGGAATTTTACCTTGTAGAATTCCACTCTTGCTCTGATGACATGTTTACATCTGTCAAGGTTCTACATTCTATGGGCAGCCGTTACGAGTTTAAGTGGAGAGCTGATGAGTAGGCTGAGCACTGCTGGGCTCAGGCTGGTTACTATTAAAGGATCTTCACTTACCTGCAGTGTATGACTCCCTTTATTACACTGGCGACGAGAGTAACCAGCCTTCAACCCACGTTACCCACTTGGCCGCCCAGCAGTTGCCTGCAATCCTCTTCCTGAGGCCCACTTCCTCGGGGGACGGCCGGTCCCGTGCTGGCCAATCCGTTGCTTGGAAGGCTGTCTGCAGCCGAGGTGGTGCTGAGAGCCCGTCAGGAGAAGAGCTCCCCTGCCGATGCTGTCCACGTCGTGCGAGTCAGTTCTGGATCGGCTGTGTGTGGAGGGGCATCGACCAGCTTGTCCAGCCTTTCTGCCCGAGTGCAGTTGCGCGCATCCCCGGTGGGCTGCGGCGCCAGGGAGGCCGGACTTTCGCTTTCCCTGAGGAGGAGGTGAGGAGCTTTCCCCGCGCACGTCGGCACCGGGAGCAGACGTGCCTGCAGCCTGCGCTCCCCAGCCGGGGTCGAGCGCGGTGCCTCCGCTGGAAGCAGGAGTCCAGGTGATGAGGGAGAGGGCTCTCTGTGCCCCGCTGCGTGCTGCTCTGGTCGGCGAGCGGGAAGGCGGGGCCTGGGGGAAGCAGAATGATCAGCTCCTTGGCTTGCCAGTCCCCGCTCCGATAGTGGATGTCCGGACACCGGAGGGGGAGGCGTTGTGACGCGTGGACAGCACAGCCTTATCTACACGCAGTCCTGTCAAGGGGGCGTTCCCTTCATGCAAGGCCTGGGAAGGTTAACCCTGTGTGAGCTACTGTGTTGCTCCAAGCACGTTCTGTGGAGAACAGTGACATTAAATGATTGATTGCTTCTTGCCAAGCACGGGTATGTGGTCATAGGTGTATATTGGCCACATATATACATTAATCAAGACCTCCTCAACATGCAGCACAACAATGCGCGTCCACCGCCTGCATTTTTGGCCAGTAATGGTGAGCCGGCAATTTGGGACTTGTGGGTTGACACCTTCAAGGTGTATCTCAGGGCGGCAGGAGGCGCAAAATTTACAGATGATGAGTAGGAAGCTGCTTTGCTCAATTGTTTGGGAACTGAAGGTCTCAGGCTGTTCAGACATCTCCCCGGTCCCAATGTGCACGCTGCCCCTCCCACAGAAGGCAACGAGGGGGGTGATGCTGTACCAGGAGTGGTGCTTGCTTATGAGACAGCTTTGGGCAAGTTGGAAGCGCGATTTGGCAAGAGGGCCAACGTGGTACTTGAGAGGTACCACTTCTTCTCAAGGGCTCAAGGCTCCTGTGAGGGTATAGATGCTTATGTGACTGCCTTGCGCACTTTGATAGCAACATGCAAGTTCACAGGCACCATTGATGAGTATATCCGTGATCAAGTGATGATGCGGACGTGTGATGTGCGCGTCAGGGAGAGACTATGTATAGAAAAGGATCCACCTCTGGAAAAAGTCATTGAGATAGCCCGCGCAATTGAGGAATCCAGGAAGAGTGTGAGAGAAATGGCCGATAAGGGGGAAGATGTACATGCTGTGATTCCCCGCAGAACTGTCGATGCCAGAGCGAGAAACAAGGACAGCAAGGCTTTGCCCTCATCAAGAGAACTGTGCAGGAGATGCTGTTGGCGTGGACATGTGGCGGGCGCAAAAGAATGTCCTGCTGCCAATGTGGATTGTAGAAGATGCAAAACCAAAGGATATTATGCCCGCATGTGCAGGGGTGCTGCGTCCACTAGGGAGTCTGTAAAAATGGTGGACGCCAATGATGATGAGAAGGAGGTGACAGTAGTGGGGTACATGGGTTGTTCTGACAAGGATGATGGTGGTACGTCTGAAGGATCATTGTTGAGTGTGGGAGCTGCAGGAAGAGAGCATGGGCGACACTCATGGTCAATGGTGTCCCCATGGAGATGATGGTGGACACGGGGTCTCCATACACAATGATATCCCCTGAACTGTATGTGTCCAAGTTTCACAAGAAGGTGTCTGATTTGTCTTCTTCTGACATAAACCCGTGTGCTTATGGGCGAGTACCCATCAAGGTTCTTGGGTTCGAGTGGGCCAATATAGAGTTTGGAGGCCGGGTGGCTAGGGGAAAGTTATATGTGGCTCACAAAGGTGACCCTGTTGTAGGGTGGGACGAACAAGCAGTCCTGGAATTGGAAATAAGACCAGGGAAGCCAGTCCCAGTGATGGAGTTTGAGTGAGGGGAAGGAAAGTGCCATGTTGTCTACGGGACTCATGGCGGAAGTTCTGGAAAGCAGGTTTCCCTCAGTTTTTACTCCTAAATTGGGCAAATTGAAAGGTTTTACACACAAAATAGTGCTCAAGAGAGGTTTTGTGCCCGTTGTCCATAAAGTTAGAAGGGTTCCCATTATGGCTTGTGACGCTTCAAAGGAGGAGCTTGTCAAACTCAAGGAGACCGGGGTCATAGAGGAGGTGGAGAGTTCGGAATGGTTGGCCCCAGTGGTTTTGGCACGTAATGGTGATGGGGGCATGAGGATGTGCGTAGATCTCAGGGACCTTAACTCAAGCATATGGGTGGACAGACACCCTCTGCCCAATATCAATGAGATGCTTTCCTTAGTGTGTGGTGCATCCTGTTTTTCTAAGTTTGACTTGTTGTCTGCTTATCATCAGATAGATCTGCATGTCGAATCCCGCCCCCTTACATCCTTTGTTACCCCTTTTTGGGCATTCCGTTTTTGTAGGATGCCCTTTGGTTTGGCGTCTGCTTCAGCAGTTTTTCAGAGGACAATGCAGAAACTTTTTGCAGGGATTCGTGGGGTGGAATGCTTCCAAGATGACATCCTGGTGTGGGGTAAATCCTAAGAGTGAGTTGGTGAAGGCATTGAAGGACGCATCGTCCCCAACAAACAAAGACCAGTTAAGATCGTTCATGGGTCTTGCAGAGTATTACAGTAGGTTTGTGCCTTCTTATGCCGACAAAACTGTCGGTATGAGGTCATTACTGAGGAAGGGTGTGCATTTCGCGTGGTCTGATCGGTGTCAAACGGAATTTCTCAGGTGTAAAGAAGAGATTGAGCAGGCCCCATCCTTGAGTTCCTTTTATCCGGTCAGGAAAACTTTTCTTACCGTTGACGCAAGTGAGTATGGCATAGGTGCCGTGCTGGAGCAAAGGGTTGATGGTGAACTTCGGCCCATTGCCTTTGCATCTAGAGTGCTCAGAGAGGCTGAGGGCAGGTATGCCATCATAGAGAGGGAAACTCTTGCTGCTGTGAGGGTTTCTAAATATTTTAGAACCTTTCTGTGGGGAATTGAGTACACTCTTCGTACCGACCACTAGCCGTTGGTGCATGTATTGACGACGAAAGGCTTGTCTCATGCGTCTACTAGGATCATGAGATGGATGGCCAATATGACGGAGTTCAATTTCAAGGTTGAGTATGTCCCAGGTGTGAGGAACGCGGTAGCGGATTGCCTGTCATGTTTTCTGAGTACTGGCAGTGCTGAGGAGGCCCAGGGTGTGGTGAGGGACGATTGTTCCTTGGCTGCTACTGTAGTGCCCGCAGTATCGGAACCTGAATGGAGCGCAGAATGTGCGGCTGATCCCGAGTTGGTTGAGATAAGGACGGCATTCAGGAGTGGTGTTGTTAGTACTGGCTTGTCCAAGCTTTATGGTCATGTGTGGCAGGAATTGTCTGAAGGTCCATGGGCCGTGGCTAGAGGTCTGTGGTTAGTTCCTCCTCATTCTCTCAGCTGGAAGCTTGTCGGTTTGGCCCACAAGGGGCATTTGGGCAGGTCCATGACCATGAGGAGGCTTAGAGAGGACTATTGGTGGCCCAGAATGGACGCAGATGTGGAGGATGTAGTGAAGGATTGTGCGGCGTGTTCTACCAGTGATAAAAGCAAGGCTCATGTTCCCCAACCTATCTATCCTGTAGAGGTGCCCCGTAAGGTATGGTCCAAGGTAGCACTTGACATAATGGGGCCCATGGACTCGTTGGGAGGAGGTCTGAGATTTGTTTTGGTTATGGTGGACTATACGTGGAGATGGATCGAGGCCAATGGTCTTCCGTGGGAAAGGGTGGTGTCGGAGTCTCTCAAGGCTTACAGGCTGACTCCTGTTTCCACCGGTCATTCCACTTTCGAGCTTATGCAGGGGAGGAAAGCCGGCTCAAAGTTGAGGGTCCCAGCCCTGGGTGGTGGTGTCCAGTCGCAGGTGGATATGAAAGGGGTTTTGGATCGAGTTAGGGGTAAGCAACAGCGTTTTTTGCGTGAGCAACTAGCCCGTAGGAAGCCCCTACCAGTGAAGATTGGCGATTGGTTTCAGATCAAGAATCCCAGATTTGTGGCCAAGGGACTCAGCAGGTCTATGAAACCACGAGTGGTCGTCAAGTGTGGTCGTGGTTATGCTAAACTCGATGATGGGTCCACATGGAGTCTTAGGCGTGTGGTGGTGGTAGATAAGGACAAAGTGGTTTCTGCTGCTGGTGTGTTGGGTGAGCCTGATTGCGCCGTAAGTGATGCTGGGGTGGTGTCTGGATGTCCATTGAAATGCTCCTCTGTTGGGGAAGCCAGTGAGGGGCAAGTTGACTTGCAGCCCATGGGCAGTGGTGTAGCTGTAGATGTCCAGGAGGATGTGGAGCATTCCATTCCGGTTTCAGTTCTTGATTGTGATGCCACTGATAGTCCGGTGGGTGAATGTGATGAGGGGGTGTCTGCCACTGGTGCGGCAGACTCTGTCCAGGGTTGTGCCCATTCTGCCAGGGAGAGGAAAGTTCCCTCAAAGTACAAAGATTATGTTTTGGGAGCTATAGTTCATTAGCATTGTTCATTTTTATTTTTCTCCCATTCAGTCCTGATTTCATTCTTTTCCAATTTCATCAGGTGGGATCTGGAGTTGGGTTGTTAGCATGTGTGGGGAAGCCAGTGTGTGTGTCTGTGTCCGTGTTGTGCGTGCGTGCGTGCGTGTGTGTGTGTGTGTGTGTGGCTGGTGTGGATGGATTGTGTCTGTTGTTGGGTGAAAGGGGGAGAAGTGTTGTAATAAGTGTTTTGCTCTTGAGTGGAATTCTACTTTGTAGAATTCCACTCTCCTGCTCTGATGACATGTTTACATCTGTTAAGGTTCTACATTCTATGGGCAGCCGTTATGAGTTTAAGTGGAGAGCTGATGAGTAGGCTGAGCACTGCTGGGCTCAGGCTGGTTACTGTTAAAGGATCTTCACTTACCTGCAGTGTATGACTCCCTTTATTACAAAATCCTAGGCTAGTAACCCAACACAAGGTAGAGACCACAAAATGTGCATGCTACTGCAACCCAGCAAAAAGTGGAGACCCCAAGAGCAAAGGTTACAACACATTATGAAACCCGACATCTGGAACGCAACACAAGGCAGAGACCTCGATAGCAAAATCTACATCCCTTTGCCATACACCAGGGCTCGAATTCAACACGTTATAGATTCTAATATCAAATGCTAAAGCCATCATAAAACACTCTGTCAGTAACCAAACAAAGCGGAGGTGCTAAATCAAACACTAAACTAGATAGAAATCCAGGGCCTTCAACACAGCCCAAAGTGGAGGCCTCAGAATCAAAAGCTATAGTGTGAGTGACAAAAGGACTACTGCCCTGCATGAGTACAAGGGTGAGTAGTGGTTTCCAAACTTCTTCTTAGCCCCACACTAGTGGCAGAGTAGAGTAGCAGTAATCTCAGCCGTAAAAGTGCAACAGGCACAACATGAATAGTATACCTCCTTTGCCCACTTGCACGATCCGAATGACACAAGGCCTAGTAAGACCAATTTTGTTATTCTTCATTGCTGTTCGCCCCTCCACCTAATCTTTTTTTTTGTCCTGTGGCGCCTTGAAGCACCATTTGCTGTATAGGTGCATTATAAATACCCAACAAAATAAATAAAAGGTAGCAGGGGCCACGGGCAGATTATCAAGAGGATAGCTAGCATGGAAACATCCGACAACAATAGTGTGTTAAGTTCCGAAGATATCAAATGCGCGGTCAAGGTTCTATCAAAATATAATGAAACTAAAGGGACAAAGTATTACAAATACCAACTACCCACCCATGTAAAGAAATGCACAGATGATGTTGCCTTTGGGAGAAAAAGGCACATGTTGTATAGAAAACCAGGTCTCTGCAGGTATATAGTATTGTAGAAAAGTCCGACACAAGTTCAAGAATATGTCTATAAGGTATAAAATGGGATCTTGAATGTCAGTAGGGCCCAAATAACAAGGCCAGGGAGACAGAACCACTCATACCGTTTTTTTTCTTTTTTAGGGTGTTGACAACATCAAGCTGGTATTCTGGACACTTTCCAGTGCTTCAGGCATGGTTTTAGTTGGCGAGCTGGCTCAATTGGATGCAACAACGTGGTGCGATTCATCCAGGGACAACGGCTGGTGGCTCGAAGAAGCTTGGAAAAGGCAATTGATATCGAGTTTGCATATCTTGAAGGCTAGACAGGGTCTCGATGTGAAGAAAGTGAAGATTGAGCTTCAGCAGCAAGCTGGCTCAAATGGGCCAGACAAAGCAGTGTAGGTCAACATGCAGCAAATGCTTGTGGTTCAAATAATCTTTGGAAAGGCATTGATTTTCGAGTCTGAGCAGCTCAAAGATGCTGTAGCTGAATCTCACTTTCCTCACATCGAGTCCCTGTTGAACCTTTGAGCTATAACAACAAGGCAATGAAGGAGGAGTGGCGAGTGAAGTATATGTTCTTTGGAGCTGTCATCCCCAAACCAATGGGCTTGTGGAGAGAGTCAACATGACCTGAAAGGCATGATGGGTGTCTTGGAAGAGCACCTGTGGAAAAAGTGGGATATTCTCCTGGCATGCCTATTGTTTGGCCTACAGAGAAATGCCAGATAACAGAGGGTTCAGTCTCTTTGAACTTCTCTTTGATCATCCCGTTAGGGGTCCCCTAAGTCTAGTGAGAGAATGATGAAGCCCAAAGTCCTAGTCATAACCTCATGGATTATGTGTCGGGCTATGGTCCAGAATTGCCCAATACATTGAAACGGCCCAAATAAATTTGAAATCCAATCCAGAGCCGATGAAGCACTGGCAAGACCAAAAGGCAGCCGTGACAGAGTAAATTACACAGCAGTTGGTGGGGGTAGTGGACGCGGTGAAGCCCAGAGCACTTAAGGATAGGTGGACTGGAATGCACATGGTACTTGAAATGGTCAGTGAGGTTAACCACCTCACTGATACAAAAGCTCCCAGGCAAGAACATTGTCTTTCATGTCAACTAGCTGAACCCTTATTACGGCAGGGATGACTTGGTTGGCTCTGGTGACATGTGGTGAATCTGAGGAGGAAACGGATCCCCATCCCAGACTTGCAATGCACATAAGCCACAGATGGGTATAAAGAGGGAGTGCAAAGCTCCTCTGACCTTTGTGACTAATGCAGGGAATGTATCCCTTCTCCCCAATGGGGAGCAACCCCCTTTGAGACTAGGGAGATGAGCACGCTACGCAAAACCTTCCCTCCCTTAACACCAGAGTCCCAATTATTTGTTGGATACAGGTGGGTTAAATACAAAATTAATATACAGGGGCCTTTAAATATGCTTTGTTTGGCTGATGATACCACCATGATGCTAAAAACAAGTAACCAATGGTGTTACATCTCTAGTTGCAGAGAGCAATGTAAAAGGGCCAAGACCACGTGCAAAGGGAGATGCGGCCGCTGGGAGGGACACGGCTGCTGAGAGAGGAACAGCCTGAGCATGGCTGCGCACACCGAAAGCCTGCACAGTTGTGTGGAACCAAGCCAGCCTGGAGGCAGAACCACATCGAGTAGGTGATGGGCCGAGGCATCTGGGAGCCCCCGGAATGCTGAGTCCAGGAGTGAGGCAAGTTCAGGGCAGCCAGGTCTCCGGAAGAGAGAGACTGAACCGCAGCAGACACGGCATACAGGCGTGCACTAACCATGATGCCCGAAGGAAGAACCACTGCGAGAGAGCTGACGACCCAAGAAGCATGGTTCTGCTGCTACCCACCTCCCCCTACCCAAAGAAAGCTGTGGAAACGCAGGAACACAGCTAAAACAGAGGAAAAGGAGAAGGGTGGCAGAGCTCAGAAGCACTCCACGAGGGGGTGAGGACAATACGCGGGGATATCAGAGACTTAAGAGAAATAGGAACACCAGAGAGGGAAGAACCAGAAACCAAGAACCTGCATGGGGGTAAGAGCGAGCATAGAATCAAATCGCCCGAAGGACCAGAGAGCCCAGTCCGGGCTGAGAACCAAAGCCACTCACAGAGAGAGTGGGAAACCACGGTAAGTCAAACCTGCCAGTAGAGCCACAAGGTGCATGCTGGACCATGAAAATGCATGTCTTCAATGGAACTGTAATGCCCTGGAGTGGTGAGCAAGAGACATCATTTATAACATTGAATTCAAGTGTTGCCTTTAAGGAACAAACAATCTAATTTAAGCAAGCCTTTGATGGAAGAGTCAGGAGTTCCCTTTATAAAGCAGGGTGTAGGATTATGATAAGTCCAGAGTACCAGCGCAACCAGAATGTCCTCATTGAAACCAGAAAACCCATTGCTTGAAAGAACCTGGAACGGCCTGGAGGGTTGAGCTAGAGCTGCCGGTTCAAAGATTGAAGGATTTGTAAACCTAAGATATGTATTTAAAAAAAACTAACTTTCTAAATCAAGGAAGACGCTGGTGAATGGAGCAGGAGACCCTTTTTTGTATAGAACATCACAGAGCTTGTGTGCACCTCATGGGCTGCCTGGGGCCTGAGAAACCAAGAGAAGAATTTGAGACAAATTAGGGAGTGGGGTCCCGCACCAGCCAGCACAAACCACGAAAGGGGTGAGGAAGAACACTTCTCTAGACTAAGTTATGTGTTCTTTATTAGTGGTAGGGTCAGTCTGTAGGGTATCATACAGAGGACAAGGTTTATTTGCGTAACACGTCCTGACGAGCACCCTTTTTGTTATTTACCAGAAAAGGGAATCTTCATCATAGAACTAGGGAAAGAAGACGCATGCATTTTCTTTATTTGAATAAAAGTAAAATACTTTGAAACATGTCTTCTTGTCTGTCTCCTAGGTCTGAACTATCAGACCTTTTAGAACATAAACTGCAAGACTGTCACCGAAAGACAGAGAAAAGCAGAATTCACAGGATGTCTGACATGGAGATGAAAACTAAAAGGAGGAAGTCTGCAAGATATTGACTCATCGGGTGACTGACCCATCCCATAACCCATGGGCTGGCCCACTGGTGCTGCTACCTCAAGGACAGTCCAGCAATAGGAGCACTGAAGTCTGTTCTTGTGCCCAACACAGAGGGCTCACCTCTGTGACAAAGACAGATGCTCGCCCTCTACCTAGTGCCATGTACATGAGTGCATTGGACTTTAAGGCTGGGTACTGGCAAGTCAGCTTGACTCACACAGCAAAAGAGAGGTCAGCATTTTCCTCCCGAGACGGGCACCGTCTGTTTACTGTTATGCCGTTTGGGTTAAAAAATGCCACTGACACGTTTCAGCAGATGGTGAGCAGGTCCTATCTGAATTGGAAGACTTCAGCGATGCCCATCTAGAACATGCTGCAACATTCAGCCACATCTGAAATCTATGCCATCAGAAATAGGTGCTGCAGGCCATGCAGAATGCTTGTTTCTCCATCAAGGCCTCAAAGTGCCAGGAAGTGCAAGGCACAGTGACTTACTTAGGATACCAGGCGGATGGCTTCTCCAGATAAAAGTGCAAGTGGTACAGGATTGGGACATTCCTACAACCCAGACCCAGAGAGCTTTCCTTGGCCTGGCTGTGTATTACCAGCCTTTCCACAAGGGGTATGGGACCATTGCCCTTCCCTTGAATGTCCCAACATCAAAAAAGATGCAAAGGAAAGTAAATTGGATATCTGCCTGCTAAACCTTTTTTGGATGGCTCCAGATCTTAAAAGATGATTTGTGCAGGGCACCAGTTCTAAAGAACCCAGACTATGGACAGGAATTAATCTGCATGGACCACTGTGACATTTTGGAATTGGAGACGTTTTAGTGCAGACAAATTCTGAAGGGGTAGAAAAACCCATGGCTTAGGAACAGGATTGTCCAACTCGAGGCCTAAAGGACCCGAAACATGTTGGATTTTCAGGTTACCCCTCATTAATATTCATGATATAAATGTACGTACAGTGATTCTAAATGTATGTACATTTTCTCTCATGAATTTTAATGAAGGATATCCTGAAAACCTGTTAGGATTCCGAGCCCTCAAGGCCTGGAGTTGGGCAACGCTGCGTAAGAAGGTGGCTACCAAAAAGAGAAACCAACCGGGACACAATTTAGCAAGAGACATTTGCGATGGTATGGAGTGCATGTAATCTAAAACCCTACATTTCTGTGTCTCACTTTACTATCCAGACAGACCACAGGCCTTGGGTGCATTTTGACCATACAGTGGGAGAATCCAAAGCTTTTGCGCCACGGGACTGAATACGGACCTCCAGCCTAGCTCTCAACAATCCAATGCAGGTGGCCTTAGTAGATACTTTCACCTTGTAGAGCAGCCAGACCCTTACAAAGCTTTTACTCAGTTTCAGGGTGAGGGCGTATGACAGGATGCCATCTGTGAAGGTACGTAATCCTTAAGCTTTATCTGTGCTATGCAAAATGTTGGTTGTCTCTCCCTCTGGACATTTGGCAGCACGCGATTGTATGGAAGACCACTGTAACTAGGGATCTAACCTGAAATTTGAAGAGCGGATACTGTCTGCTTAACCCATTAATGGGCATTAGGTGAAATCAAGCCCTGATTTGAAGAAGGTCTAAAAGGGGACCGGAACACGTGTCATCAGAAATGGCAATTATATATTAAACCATGTTTTGATAAACTGGGCGCAGTCTCATCCTGGGTTTCTTTTTGCACTGACCTTTCAAAATGCTCCTCGCTGCTGAGTATAGCGCACACACGTGTACTTTGTTGGGTCCTGTCTACTGACACACCAGCTGTTTCAATATGATTTGGCAACATGGCAGCTACATTGTAATATGTGCCTTTCTAATACAGCCTTCTGGATGTTCCACCCACAGCATATGCAGGCCTTGCCCACGATGCTCTTTGTTCTTTGCGCCCGGCCTCGATGTTCCACCTGCATATGCAGGCCTTGCCCAGGATGCTCTTTGTTCTTTGCTCCCGGCTTGGGTGTTCCACCTGCATATGCAGGCCTTGCCCAGGATGCTCTTTGTGCCCAGCCTGGATGTTCCACCTACATATGCAGGCCTTGCCCAGGATGCTCTTTGTTCTTTGCGCCCAGCCTGGATGTTCCACCTGCATATGCAGGCCCTGCCCAGGATGCTCTTTGTTCTTTGCGCCCGGCCTGGATGTTCCACCTGCATATGCAGGCCTTGCCCAGGATGCTCTTTGTTCTTTGCGCCCGGCCTGGATGTTCTACCTTCAGCATATGCAGGCCTTGCCCAGGATGCTCTTTGTTCCCGGCCTGGATGTTCCACCTGCATATGCAGGCCTTGCCCAGGATGCTCTGTGTTCTTTGTGCCCGGCCTGCATGTTCCCCCTGCATATGCAGGCCTTGCCCAGGATGCTCTTTGTTCTTTGCGCCCAGCCTGGATGTTCCCCCTGCATATGCAGGCCTTGCCCAGGATGCTCTTTGTTCTTTGCGCCCGGCCTGGATGTTCTACCTTCAGCATATGCAGGCCTTGCCCAGGATGCTCTTTGTGCCCGGCCTGGATGTTCCCCCTGCATATGCAGGCCTTGCCCAGGATGCTCTTTGTTCTTTGCGCCCGGCCTGGATGTTCTACCTTCAGCATATGCAGGCCTTGCCCAGGATGCTCTTTGTGCCCGGCCTGGATGTTCCACCTGTATATGCAGGCCTTGCCCAGGATGCTCTGTGTTCTTTGTGCCCGGCCTGCATGTTCCCCCTGCATATGCAGGCCTTGCCCAGGATGCTCTTTGTTCTTTGCGCCCGGCCTGGATGTTCCCCCTGCATATGCAGGCCTTGCCCAGGATGCTCTTTGATCTTTGCGCCCGGCCTGGATGTTCTACCTTCAGCATATGCAGGCCTTGCCCAGGATGCTCTTTGTGCCCGGCCTGGATGTTCCCCCTGCATATGCAGGCCTTGCCCAGGATGCTCTTTGTTCTTTGCGCCCGGCCTGGATGTTCTACCTTCAGCATATGCAGGCCTTGCCCAGGATGCTCTTTGTGCCCGGCCTGGATGTTCCACCTGCATATGCAGGCCTTGCCCAGGATGCTCTGTGTTCTTTGTGCCCGACCTGCATGTTCCCCCCTGCATATGCAGGCCTTGCCCAGGATGCTCTTTGTTCTTTGCACCAGGCCTGGATGTTCCACCTGCATATGCAGGCCCTGCCCAGGATGCTCTTTGTTCTTTGCGCCCGGCCTGGATGTTCCACCTGCATATGCAGGCCCTGGCCAGGATGCTCTTTGTTCTTTGCGCCCGTCCTGGATGTTCCACCTGCATATGCAGGCCTTGCCCAGGATGCTCTTTGTTCTTTGCGCCCGGCCTGGATGTTCTACCTTCAGCATATGCAGGCCTTGCCCAGGATGCTCTTTGTGCCCGGCCTGGATGTTCCACCTACATATGCAGGCCTTGCCCAGGATGCTCTTTGTTCTTTGCGCCCAGCCTGGATGTTCCACCTGCATATGCAGGCCCTGCCCAGGATGCTCTTTGTTCTTTGCGCCCGGCCTGGATGTTCCACCTGCATATGCAGGCCTTGCCCAGGATGCTCTTTGTTCTTTGTGCCCGGCCTGGATGTTCTACCTTCAGCATAAAAAGACAACAGGGTAAATTATGGCTCAAAGAGCCAGGATGGCAACTGCCTTCCCAAACCGTAGGGAGTAACTGGTACACAGGGAACGGTATGCTGGGGAAAAAATTCATCAACTTGCCGGTAAGGGCAAGACCAAACAACTAGTGATATTTCTATGGACCGTGGTCCTGTCCTCTTGGACACAGGGTGAGAAGCTGGTCTGGTGCGGGGTGAAGGTGAGGACAACCAGCGCAAATATGCAAAAGTGCGAGAGGGGAATTCAATCTCGCATTTTTAAAATCTAGGCAGCTGGCAATCAAAACTGCAAAGATTGAGGCATTGGAATAGTCATGTAACTTTATTTTAACACTAATGACTAGAGAGTTCCTTGCAAAAGGGTGGTTGTCCAAGAGGGTGATTACCAAAGTACCAAATAATCGCTAAAAAAATTGCACTGACCCACTTGGTGTGGGATGGGAAAACCAATACTTTTTGGGTTTTCTCTCAATTTCATGCAGTAACCCCTCTTGGTGTTGGGGGTATCATAAAATGTTGTGGTGGAGCCACAACAGGTAAGGTCGACCCGTTTCGATGGTTCATGACTGATTACCGACCATCTTCTTCAGGACAAGATCAATCTTCATGTGCTATTGAATAGTGTCTGTCCTCTTAGTAGGGCAGCGATGACAGGCTGCAAAGTGGATCCTGGGAGGGGAGACACAAGAAACATAATTGCAGAGAGGGCATGAATTGGCCTCGAACTGCAATGTTGCAACAAAAGTACATCCAGAGTGCAGCTAAAGAACCTGTTGCAAGGCAAGTGAATGCTAACACAAACAAGGTGCTCGCTAATTCAGAGCAAAGAGCCAATCTAATGGTGGCTAAAAACATAGACAAATCAACCCCGTGGGGGAAGGAGGGAAAAGTGACAGGATCTGTGCACGTGAGGAAAGGGAAAGGGAAAAAGGAGGAAAGGGAACGAAAAATGGGGTGTGCAGGGAAAGGGACCTACCTGGAGGGGATAGCTGTGCTATCCAGGAGGTCAGTTGAGAGCCGAAAATGAGCTCTCTCCAATGGCGTACCTACGGGGAAGGCGAGACTGATGAGGGACTGAATGAGCCGAGAGGAACGCTAAAAAGGAGCGCGAGGAAATTCGCCTACCTGAGGAAAAACGGGGCGAGCACTGAAAAGCTGCAGCCTGCTCGGTCCCAAGGCTGTAAGTGTGCTGTGCGGCTGCAGCGGTAAATGCCAGCTATATCCGCCCTGGATGTTCCGCCTGCATATGCAGGCCTTGCCCAGGATGCTCTTTGTGCCCGGCCTGGATGTTCCACCTACATATGCAGGCCTTGCCCAGGATGCTCTTTGTTCTTTGCGCCCAGCCTGGATGTTCCACCTGCATATGCAGGCCTTGCCCAGGATGCTCTTTGTTCTTTGTGCCCAGCCTGGATGTTCCACCTTCAGCATATGCAGGCCTTGCCCAGGATGCTCTTTGTACCCAGCCTGGATGTTCCACCTGCATATGCAGGCCTTGCCCAGGATGCTCTGTGTTCTTTGTGCCCGGCCTGGATGTTCCCCCTGCATATGCAGGCCTTGCCCAGGATGCTCTTTGTTCTTTGCTCCAGGCCTGGATGTTCCCCCTGCATATGCAGGCCTTGCCCAGGATGCTCTTTGTTCTTTGCGCCCGGCCTGGATGTTCTACCTTCAGCATATGCAGGCCTTGCCCAGGATGCTCTTTGTGCCCGGCCTGGATGTTCCCCCTGCATATGCAGGCCTTGCCCAGGATGCTCTTTAATTTAATTTAATTTGGGATTTATATAGCGCTACGAACCCTCAGGTATCTGAGCGCTGCTTATTACCCACGGTGTGTGGTGCTCATTTATCGACCTCGGAAGGATGAAAGGCTGAGTTTGGCCCCGCCGGGATTCGAACCTGCGTCAGCAGGCTCTGCACTGATGTCAAAATTGAGCGCTTTACTCGCTGTGCCACTTGATCTTTGTTCTTTGCGCCCGGCCTGGATGTTCTACCTTCAGCATATGCAGGCCTTGCCCAGGATGCTCTTTGTGCCCGGCCTGGATGTTCCACCTGTATATGCAGGCCTTGCCCAGGATGCTCTGTGTTCTTTGTGCCCGGCCTGCATGTTCCCCCTGCATATGCAGGCCTTGCCCAGGATGCTCTTTGTTCTTTGCGCCCGGTCTGGATGTTCCCCCTGCATATGCAGGCCTTGCCCAGGATGCTCTTTGTTCTTTGCGCCCAGCCTGGATGTTCTACCTTCAGCATATGCAGGCCTTGCCCAGGATGCTCTTTGTGCCCGGCCTGGATGTTCCCCCTGCATATGCAGGCCTTGCCCAGGATGCTCTTTGTTCTTTCCGCCCGGCCTGGATGTTCTACCTTCAGCATATGCAGGCCTTGCCCAGGATGCTCTTTGTGCCCGGCCTGGATGTTCCACCTGCATATGCAGGCCTTGCCCAGGATGCTCTGTGTTCTTTGTGCCCGACCTGCATGTTCCCCCCTGCATATGCAGGCCTTGCCCAGGATGCTCTTTGTTCTTTGCGCCCGGCCTGGATGTTCCACCTGCATATGCAGGCCCTGCCCAGGATGCTCTTTGTTCTTTGCGCCCGGCCTGGATGTTCCA
This sequence comes from Ambystoma mexicanum, assembly GCF_040938575.1. Lineage (NCBI taxonomy): Eukaryota > Metazoa > Chordata > Amphibia > Caudata > Ambystomatidae > Ambystoma > Ambystoma mexicanum. The sequence goes on along the minus strand of NC_090926.1, from coordinate 1,162,070,027 downwards.
CCTGCATATGCAGGCCTTGCCCAGGATGCTCTTTGTTCTTTGCGCCCGGCCTGGATGTTCTACCTTCAGCATATGCAGGCCTTGCCCAGGATGCTCTTTGTGCCCGGCCTGGATGTTCCACCTACATATGCAGGCCTTGCCCAGGATGCTCTTTGTTCTTTGCGCCCAGCCTGGATGTTCCACCTGCATATGCAGGCCCTGCCCAGGATGCTCTTTGTTCTTTGCTCCCGGCCTGGATGTTCCACCTGCATATGCAGGCCTTGCCCAGGATGCTCTTTGTTCTTTGCGCCCGGCCTGGATGTTCTACCTTCAGCATATGCAGGCCTTGCCCAGGATGCTCTTTGTGCCCGGCCTGGATGTTCCACCTGCATATGCAGGCCGTGCCCAGGATGCTCTGTGTTCTTTGTGCCCGGCCTGCATGTTCCCCCTGCATATGCAGGCCTTGCCCAGGATGCTCTTTGTTCTTTGCGCCCGGCCTGGATCTTCCCCCTGCATATGCAGGCCTTGCCCAGGATGCTCTTTGTTATTTGCGCCCGGCCTGGATGTTCCACCTGCATATGCAGGCCTTGCCCAGGATGCTCTTTGTTCTTTGTGCCCGGCCTGGATGTTCCACCCACAGCATATGCAGGCCTTGCCCAGGATGCTCTTTGTTCTTCGCGCCCGGCCTTGATGTTCCACCTGCAGCATATGCAAGCCCTGCCCACGATGTTCTTTGTTCTTTGCGCCCAGCCTGGATGTTCTACCCACAGCATATGCAGGCCTTGCCCAGGATGCTCTTTGTTCTTTGTGCACGGTCTGGATGTTCCACCTGCAGATGCAGGCCTGCCCATGATGCTCTTTGTTCTTTGCGCCCAGCCTGGATGTTCCACCTGCAGCATATGCAGGCCTTGCCCAGGCTGCTCTTTGTTCTTTGTGCCCGGCCTGGATGTTCCACCCACAGCATATGCAGGCCTTGCCCAGGGTGCTCTTTGTTCTTTGTGCCGGCCTGGATGTTCCACCCACAGCATATGCAGGCCTTGCCCAGGATGCTCTTTGTTCTTTGCGGCCGGCCTGGATGTTCCACCCACAGCATATGGAGGCCTTGCCCAGGATGCTCTTTGTTCTTTCTCCCCGGCCTGGATGTTCCACCTGCATATGCAGGCCCTGCCCACGATGCTCTTTGTTCTTTGCGCCCGGCATGGATGTTCCACATGCAGATGCAGGCCTTGCCCAGGATGCTCTTTGTTCTTTGCGCCCGCCCTCGATGTTCCACCTGCATATGCAGGCCTTGCCCAGGATGCTCTTTGTTCTTTGCGCCCGGCCTGGATGTTCCACCTGCAGATGCAGGCCTTGCCCAGGATGCTCTTTGTTCTTTGCGCCCGGCCTGGATGTTCCACCTGCATATGCAGGCCTTTCCCAGAATGCTCTTTGTTCTTTGAGCCCGGCCTGGATGTTCCACCTGCAACATATACAGGCCTTGCCCACAATGCTCTTTGTTCTTTGCGCCCAGCCTGGATGTTCCACCTGCAGATGCAGGCCTGCCCACGATGCTCTTTGTTCTTTGTGCCCGGCCTGGATGTTCCACCTACATATGCAGGCCTTGCCCAGGATGCTCTTTGTTCTTAGCTCCCGCCCTGGATGTTCCACCTGCATATGCAGGCCTTGCCCAGGATGCTCTTTGTGCCCGGCCTGGATGTTCCACCTACATATGCAGGCCTTGCCCAGGATGCTCTTTGTTCTTTGCGCCCAGCCTGGATGTTCCACCTGCATATTTTATTTTATTTTATTTATTCGCATTTGTATAGCGCACTTGCAGCCCATGGGCATCGAGGCGCTGTTACACGTAGGTGTTGGATTCTTAATTCAGCAGATATGCATGAGACCGGAGGTCTTATGGATACACAATTACAGGCATAGTTGCAGGTGAAGCATGATATTCATAATACAGTGACAGAATGCCGTCAGGTGCGTTTTATACAAAGAGCTTGGTTTTAACAGCTTTGCGGAAGGCTTGGTGGGATTCAATCATTCTGATGTGGGGTGGCAGTGCGTTCCAGTGGGTGGCGGCCCGAGTGGGAAAGCTGGCACCACCGGCGCGCACTTTGCGTGATTTGGGCGTGACAATCGTGTTGGAATAGCACATTCTTAATGGTCTGGTGGCAGAGTGCTTGGTGATTCTTTGGGTCAAGTAGGGTGGAGCAAGTTCATGGAGGCATTTGTGGGTAAGGGCGAGTGTTTTGAAAACAATCCTCTCTTTCACCGGGAGCCTGGCTTCTGACTTCTGAGATGTGGTCTTTTCTCGCGGTGCCTGTGGCCGCCCTAAGTGCATTATTTTGAACTAGCTGAAGTTTGGCCAGGTTCTTATTGGAGGTCCCAACGAGTAGGGCATTACAGTAGTCCAGCCTAGATCCAATTAGTGCCCTAGCAATGGTGAGGCAATTCTGGCGAGACAGGAAAGGTCTGGCAGCGTTGAGGACTTTCGAGTAATAGGCTGAGGAGGAGGCGATGGCATTGACCTGTCTATCCATTGACAAGTCGGAGTCTAGGTAGACTCCGAGTGTCTTCACATGATTGGAGACCTTGATGGGAATGTTGTCAATAGTGAAGGAAGTGTACTGTTCACCGAGGTTCCCCAGCGTGGAGGGTGCTCCTATGAGGAGGAGTTCGGTTTTTTCGCTATTGAGGCATAGCCAGTTATCTGCCATCCATGATTGGATAGTGGAGTAGATGGTGGTAAGGGTTTTAGTATCCGCCAGGTAGTCGCCTGTGAGTGGGATGAGGACCTGGGTGTCATCCGCATAGTTTGTATACGAGATGCCCAGTGAGTCAAGGATGCTGAACAGTGGCCTCGTGAAGAGGTTGTAGAGCGTGGGCGCGATACATGAGCCCTGAGGCACACCGCAGGTGATGTGGCTGGGTGTGGCACAGGCTGAGTCAGAGAAGACTTTCATGGCCCTTTCTTGGAGGAAGGAGGTAATCCATTCGCAAGCTTTGGGGGAAAAGTTAGCTTGGGTAGCTAGATGGTGACACAAGGTGTTGTGGTCCACCAGGTCAAAGGCGGCGGATAGATCCAGGAGCAGAAGGAGAGCAGGTTTCCCTGCGTCTCTTAGATCGTCCATTTGGTTCTTTAGGTCCAGGAGAGCCGTTTCGGTACCGTGTCGTGGGCGGAAGCCAGATTGCCGCAGGCCGAGGAGACGGTTATCTTCAAGGAACTTTTGGACTTGCAGGTAAGCTGCTTTGTCCAGGATTTTCAGCAGGAAGGGTACAGTGGTGATAGGTCGATAATTCCCCGGGATCGTTGGGTCCAGCGAGGGTTTTTTGAGGAGTGGGCGTACCCAGGCCTCCTTAAGTCCAGTTGGAACGTGGCCAGACTGGAAGGATGAATTAATGAATGCTGTGAGGAATGGAGCTAGGATCTGTGCTGAGTCTTTAATGAGACTAGCTGGGCAAGCATCTCCCTTACAGTTGGAGGGTTTGATGGACTTGAGCAAGGCGATGACCTCGTGCTCAGTAATATCTTTGAAGTCAAAAGATGGAGAGGGATTAGTGGTGGAGGGCGTGGTGGGTTGACTATGCAGGTTAGCTATGAGGCGGGAAAGGGCTTTTTGGTGGCCACGAATTTTAGTTTGGAGAGTGTTGAGCTTGTCTAGCATTGCGGATTGAATGCTGTTGCACCAGTTGTCATCTTTGATGAGAGCAGGAGGAGGGGAGGATGGTTTTTCCAGTTCCCTGAATATGGTGAAGATTTCCTTTGACCCCGATTTGGCGTCATAGATCCTAGCGTTGAAGGAAGCAGCTTTAGCTAGGGTGATGTTAGTTTTGTAGGATTTGGAGATGGCTTTGAAGGCATTTTTGGTGGTTTCTGATGGGTTAGCTTTCCAGGTGGAGAGGGCAGTCCTCTTTTGCGCATGTTGTTCAAGGAGTTCTTTGGAGAACCATGAGTTAGCGTGTTTGGTTTTCTTGGCTTTTTTGAGGGTCAGTGGCGCAACGGCGTCAACTGCTTGGGTGATGACTTCTTTGAATGTGTTGGCTAGGGTTTCTGGGTTGTTGGAGAATGGGGCCTGCAAGGCCGGGTTGCGGAGGTAGGGTGCTAAATTCTCGACTGTGAGCTGGCGGGAGCTCCTGGCGAGAGTAGCTGGGCAGGGGGTGGGAGGTGAGTTGGTCTCTTTTTTGGTGCGAAGGTTGAATTGGATGTAATGGTGGTCAGACCATGGGATGGGCGTGTTTTCCGTGACAAGTAGTGAGCAGCTATGTTGACTGATCCAGTCGAGGGTGCGCCCTTTGATGTGGGTGGAGTCAGAGACAGATTGTGCAAAGCCCAGGGTGGATAGGGCGTTCTTGAGGGTTTTGGCATGGGGGTCCTTAGGGTCATTAAGCCCCAGGTTGAGGTCGCCCAAGAGTATGACCTGGGAGGTCTTTTTGATGTTGTTGGACAGTGCGAAGATGAGGGTGTCATGGAAGTCAGTGCAAGGACCCGGAGGTCTGTAGACAATGTGCACAGTTATGGTGCAGTTAGGAGAAACATTAATTTTGAGTGGGAGGTAGTCACTATTGTGGTCAAGTTGCCCTGCCATTTCCCTTATAGCAAAGGTTTCCCTGGCGATGAGGGCCACGCCACCACCTCTCTGAAAGGTGCGGTCCTTCCTGAATATGGAGTACCCCGACGGAATAGCCAGAGATAGTGCCGGGCCTGAACTTTCGTTGAGCAGGCCTTGCCCAGGATGCTCTTTGTTCTTTGTGCCCAGCCTGGATGTTCCACCTTCAGCATATGCAGGCCTTGCCCAGGATGCTCTTTGTACCCAGCCTGGATGTTCCACCTGCATATGCAGGCCTTGCCCAGGATGCTCTGTGTTCTTTGTGCCCGGCCTGGTTGTTCCCCCTGCATATGCAGGCCTTGCCCAGGATGCTCTTTGTTCTTTGCTCCAGGCCTGGATGTTCCCCCTGCATATGCAGGCCTTGCCCAGGATGCTCTTTGTTCTTTGCGCCCGGCCTGGATGTTCCACCTGCATATGCAGGCCTTACCCACAATGCTCTTTGTTCTTTGCGCCCGGCCTGGATGTTCCACCTACAGCATATGCAGGCCTGCCCACGATGCTCTTTGTTCTTTGTGCCCGGCCTGGATGTTCCACCTACATATGCAGGCCTTGCCCAGGATGCTCTTTGTTCTTTGCTCCCGGCCTGGATGTTCCACCTGCATATGCAGGCCTTGCCCAGGATGCTCTTTGTGCCCGGCCTGGATGTTCCACCTGCATATGCAGGCCTTGCCCAGGATGCTCTTTGTTCTTTGCTCCCGGCCTGGATGTTCCACCTGCATATGCAGGCCTTGCCCAGGATGCTCTTTGTGCCCGGCCTGGATGTTCCACCTACATATGCAGGCCTTGCCCAGAATGCTCTTTGTTCTTTGCGCCCAGCCTGGATGTTCCACCTGCATATGCAGGCCCTACCCAGGATGCTCTTTGTTCTTTGCGCCCGGCATGGATGTTCCACCTGCATATGCAGGCCTTGCCCAGGATGCTCTTTGTTCTTTGCGCCCCGCCTGGATATTCCACCTTCAGCATATGCAGGCCTTGCTCAGGATGCTCTTTGTACCCAGCCTGGATGTTCCACCTGCATATGCAGGCCTTGCCCAGGATGCTCTGTGTTCTTTGTGCCGGCCTGGATGTTCTCCCTGCATATGCAGGCCTTGGCCAGGATGCTCTTTGTTCTTTGCGCCCGGCCTGGATGTTCCCCTTGCATATGCAGGCCTTGCCCAGGATGCTCTTTGTTCTTTGCGCCCGGCCTGGATGTTCCACCTGCATATGCAGGCCTTTCCCAGGATGCTCTTTGTTCTTTGAGCCCGGCCTGGATGTTCCACCTGCCGCATATGCAGGCCTTGCCCACGATGCTCTTTGTTATTTGCACCCGGCCTGGATGTTCCACCTGCATATGCAGGCCTTGCCCAGGATGCTCTTTCTTCTTTGTGCCCGGCCTGGATGTTCCACCCACAGCATATGCAGGCCTTGCCTAGGATGCTCTTTGTTCTTTGCGGCCGGCCTGGATGTTCCACCTGCATATGCAGGCCTTTCCCAGGATGCTCTTTGTTCTTTGTGCCTGGCCTGGATGTTCCACCTGCAGCATATGCAGGCCCTGCCCAGGATGCTCTTTGTTCTTTGTGCCCGCCTGGATGTTCCACCCACAGCATATGCAGGCCTTGCCCAGGATGCTCTTTGTTCTTTGTGCCCGGCCTGGATGTTCCACTCACAGCATATGCAGGCCTTCCCCAGGATGCTCTTTGTTCTTAGTGCCCGCCTGGATGTTCCACCCACAGCATATGCAGGCCTTGCCCAGGATGCTCTTTGTTCTTTGCGCCCGGCCCGGATGTTCCACCCACAGCATATGCAGGCCTTGCCCAGGAGGCTCTTTGTTCTTTGCGCCCGCCCTCGATTTTCCACCTGCATATGCAGGCCTTGCCCAGGATGCTCTTTGTTCTTTGCGCCCGGCCTGGATGTTCCACCTGCATATGCAGGCCTTTCCCAGAATGCTCTTTGTTCTTTGAGCCCGGCCTGGATGTTCCACCTGCAACATATACAGGCCTTGCCCACAATGCTCTTTGTTCTTTGCCCCCAGCCTGGATGTTCCACCCACAGCATATGCAGGCCTTGCCCACAATGCTCTTTGTTCTTTGCGCCCGGCCTGGATGTTCCACCCACAACATATACAGGCCTTGCCCAGGATGCTCTTTGTTCTTTGCGCCCGGCCTGGATGTTCCACCCACAAAATATGCAGGCCTCGCCCAGGATGCTCTTTGTTCTTTGCGCCCGGCCTGGATGTTCCACTCACAACATATGCAGGACTTGGCCAGGATGCTCTTTGTTCTTTGCGCCGGCCTGGATGTTCCACTTGCAGCATATGCAGGCCTTGCCCAGGATGCTCTTTGTTCTTTGCGCCTGGCCTGGTTGTTCCACATACAGCATATGCAGGCCCTGCCCACGATGCTCTTTGTTCTTTGTGCCCGGCCTGGATGTTCCAACTACATATGCAGGCCTTGCCCAGAATGCTCTTTGTTCTTTGCGCCCGGCCTGGATGTTCCACCTTCAGCATATGCAGGCCTTGCCCAGGATGCTCTTTGTGCCCAACCTGGAGGTTCCACCTACATATGCAGGCCCTGCCCAGGATGCTCTTTGTTTTTTGCACCCGGCCTGGATGTTCCACCTGCATATGCAGGCCCTGCCCAGGATGCTCTTTGTGCCCGGCCTGGATGTTCCACCTACATATGCAGGCCTTGCCCTGGATGCTCTTTGTTCTTTGCGCCCGGCATGGATGTTCCACCTGCATATGCAGGCCATTGCCCAGGATGCTCTTTGTTCTTTGTGCCCGGCCTGGATGTTCCAACTACATATGCAGGCCTTGCCCAGGATGCTCTTTGTTATTTCCACCCGGTCTGGATGTTCCACCTGCAGATGCAGGCTTGCCCAGGATGCTCTTTGTTCTTTGCTCCCGGCCTAGATGTTCCACCTGCATATGCTGGCATTGCCCAGGATGCTCTTTGTTCTTTGCGCCCGGCCTGGATGTTCCACCTGGATATGCAGGCCTTGCCCAGGATGCTCTTTGTTCTTTGCGCCCGGCCTGGATGTTCCACCTGCATATGCAGGCCTTTCCCAGAATGCTCTTTGTTCTTTGCGCCCGGCCTGGATGTTCCACCTGCATATGCAGGCCTTGCCCAGGATGCTCTTTGTTCTTTGCGCCCGGCCTGGATGTTCCACCTGCAACATATGCAGGCCTTGCCCACGATGCTCTTTGTTCTTTGCGCCCGGCCTGGATGTTCCACCCGCAGCATATACAGGCCTTGCCCAGGATGCTCTTTGTTCTTTGCGCCGGGCCTGGATGTTCCACCTGCAGCATATGCAGGCCTTGCCCAGGATGCTCTTTGTTCTTTGCGCCCCGCCTGGATGTTCCACCTTCAGCATATGCAGGCCTTGCCCAGGATGCTCTTTGTGCCCGGCCTGGATGTTCCAGCTACATATGCAGGACCTGCCCAGGATGATCTTTGTGCCCAGCCTGGATGTTCCACCTACATATGCAGGCCTTGCCCAGGATGCTCTTTGTTCTTTGCGCCCGGCCTGGATGTTCCACCCACAGTATATGCAGGCCTTGCCCAGGATGCTCTTTGTTCTTTGCGCCCGGCCTGGATGTTCCACCAAGAACATATGCAGGCCTTGCCCAGGATGCTCTTTGTTCTCTGCGCCCGGCCTGGATGTTCCACCTGCAGCATATGCAGGCCTTGCCCAGGATGCTCTTTGTTCTTTGCGCCCAGCTTGGATGTTCCACCTACAGCATATGCAGGCCCTGCCCACGATGCTCTTTGTTCTTTGTGCCCGGCCTGGATGCTCCACCTTCAGCATATGCAGGCCTTGCACAGGATGCTCTTTGTGCCCGGCCTGGATGTTCCACCTACATATGCAGGCCCTGCCCAGGATGCTCTTTGTTCTTTGCGCCCGGCCTGGATGTTCCACCTGCATATGCAGGCCCTGCCCAAGATGCTCTTTGTGCCCGGCCTGGATGTTCCACCTACATATGCAGGCCTTGCCCAGGATGCTCTTTGTTCTTTGCGCCCGGCCTGGATGTTCCACCTGCATATGCAGGCCTTTCCCAGGATGCTCTTTGTTCTTTGTGCCCGGCCTGGATGTTCCACCTTCAGCATATGCAGGCCTTGCCCAGGATGCTCTTTGTGCCCGGCCTGGATGTTCCACCTACATATGCAGGCCCTGCCCAGGATGCTCTTTGTTCTTTGCGCCCGGCCTGGATGTTCCACCTGCATATGCAGGCCCTGCCCAGGATGCTCTTTGTGCCCGGCCTGGATGTTCCACCTACATATGCAGGCCTTGCCCAGGATGCTCTTTGTTCTTTGCGCCCGACCTGGATGTTCCCCCTGCATATGCAGGCCTTGCCCAGGATGCTCTTTGTTCTTTGTGCCCGGCCTGGATGTTCCACATGCATATGCAGGCCTTTCCCAGGATGCTCTTTGTTCTTTGCGCCCGGCCTGGATGTTCCACCTACAGCATATGCAGGCCTTGCCCAGGATGCTCTTTGTTCTCTGCGCCCGGCCTGGATGTTCCCCCTGCAAAGGCAGGCCTTGCCCAGGATGCTCTTTGTTCTTTGTGCCCGGCCTGGAGGTTCCCCCTGCATATGCAGGCCTTGACCAGGATGCTCTTTGTTCTTTGTACCCGGCCTGGATGTTCCCCCTGCATTTGCAGGCCTTGCCCAGGATGCTCTTTGTTCTTTGCGCCTGGAATGGATGTTCCACCTGCATATGCAGGCCTTTCCCGGGATGCTCTTTGTTCTTTGCGTCCGGCCCTGGATGTTTCACATTCAGCATATGCAGGCCTTGCCCACGATGCTCTTTGTTCTTTGCGCCCGGCCTGGATGTTCCACCCACAGCATATGCAGGCCTTGCCTACGATGCTCTTTGTTCTTTGTGCCGGGCCTGGATGTTCCACCCACAGCATATGCAGGCCTTGCCCAGATTGCTCTTTGTTCTTTGTGCCCGGCCTGGATGTTCCACCCACAGCATATGCAGGCCTTTCCCAGGATGCTCTTTGTTCTTTGCGCCCGGCCTGGATGTTCCACCTGCATATGCAGTCCCTGCCCAGGATGCTCTTTGTGCCTGGCCTGGATGTTCCACCAACATATGCAGGCCTTGCCCAGGATGCTCTTTGTTCTTTGCGCCCGGCCTGGATGTTCCACCTGCATATGCAGGCCTTGCCCAGGATGCTCTTTGTGCCCGGCCTGGATGTTCCACCTACATATGCAGGCCCTGCCCAGGATGCTCTTTGTTCTTTGCGCCCGTCCTGGATGTTCCACCTACATATGCAGGCCCTGCCCAGGATGCTCTTTGTTCTTTGTGCCCGGCCTGAATATTCCACCTGCATATGCAGGCCTTGCCCAGGATGCTCTTTGTTCTTTGTGCCCGGCCTGGATGTTCCACCTGCATATGCAGACCCTGCCGAGCATGCTCTTTGTTCTTTGCGCCAGGCCTGGATGTTCCACCTTCAGCCTATGCAGGCCTTGTCCAGGATGCTCTTTGTGCCCGGCCTGGATGTTCCACCTACATATGCAGGCCTTGCCCAGGATGCTCTTTGTTCTTTGCGACCGGCCTGGCTGTTCCCCCTGCATAGGCAGGCCTTGCCCAGGATGCTCTTTGTGCTTTGTGCCCGGCCTGGATGTTCCCCCTGCATATGCAGGCCTTGCCCAGGATGCTCTTTGTTCTTTGCGCCCGGCCTGCATGTTCCACCTACAGCATATGCAGGCCTTGCCCAGGATGCTCTTTGTTCTTTGCGACCGGCCTGGCTGTTCCCCCTGCATAGGCAGGCCTTGCCCAGGATGCTCTTTGTTCTTTGTGCCCGGCCTGGATGTTCCCCCTGCATATGCAGGCCTTGCCCAGGATGCTCTTTGTTCTTTGTACCCGGCCTGGATGTTCCTCCTGCATTTGTAGGCCTTGCCCAGGATGCTCTTTGTTCTTTGCGCCTGGCCTGGATTTTCCACCTGCATATGCAGGCTTTTCCCTGGATGCTCTTTGTTCTTTGCGCCCGGCCCTGGATGTTTCACCTGCAGTATATGCAGGCCTTGCCCACAATGCTCTTTGTTCTTTGCGCCCGGCCTGGATGTTCCACCTGCATATGCAGCCCTTGCCCAGGATGCTCTTTGGTCTTTGTGCCCGGCCTGGATGTTCCACCCACAGCATATGCAGGCCTTGCCTACGATGCTCTTTGTTCTTTGTGCCGGGCCTGGATGTTTCACCTGCAGCATATGCAGGCCTTTCCCAGGATGCTCTTTGTTCTTTGTGCCCGGCCTCGATGTTCCACCTGCATATGCAGGCCTTGCCCATGATGCTCTTTGTTCTTTGCGCCCGGCCTGGATGTTCCACCTGCATATGCAGGCCTTTCCCAGGATGCTCTTTGTTCTTTGTGCCTGGCCTGGATGTTCCACCTGCAGCATATGCAGGCCTTTCCCAGGATGCTCTTTGTTCTTTGCACCCGGCCAGGATGTTCCACCGACAACATATGCAGGCCTTGCCCAGGATGCTCTTTGTTCTTTGCGCCCGGCCTGGATGTTCCACCTACATATGCAGGCCTTGCCCAAGATGCTCTTTGTTCTTTGCGCCCGGCCTGGATGTTCCACCTTCAGCATATGCAGGCCTTGCCCAGGATGCTCTTTGTGCCCTGCCTGGATGTTCCACCTACATATGCAGGCCCTGCCCAGGATGCTCTTTGTTCTTTGCGCCCGGCCTGGATGTTCCACCTGCATATGCAGTCCCTGCCCAGGATGCTCTTTGTGCCCGGCCTGGATGTTCCACCTACAAATGCAGGCCTTGCCCAGGATGCTCTTTGTTCTTTGCGCCCGGCCTGGATGTTCCACCTGCATATGCAGGCCTTGCCCAGGATGCTCTTTGTGCCCGGTCTGGATGTTCCACCTACATATGCAGGGCCTGCCCAGGATGCTCTTTGTTCTTTGCGCCCGGCCTGGATGTTCCTCCTGCATATGCAGGCCCTGCCCAGGATGCTCTTTGTTCTTTGTGCCCGGCCTGGATGTTCCACCTGCATATGCAGGCCTTTCCCAGGATGCTCTTTGTTCTTTGTGCCCGGCCTGGATGTTCCACCTGCATATGCAGGCCCTGCCCAGCATGCTCTTTGTTCTTTGCGCCAGGCCTGGATGTTCCACCTTCAGCATATGCAGGCCTTGTCCAGGATGCTCTTTGTGCCCGGCCTGGATGTTGCACCTGCATATGCAGGCCTTACCCAGGATGCTCTTTGTTCTTTGCGCCTGGCCTGGATGTTCCTCCTGCATATGCAGGCCCTGCCCAGCATGCTCTTTGTTCTTTGCGCCAGGCCTGGATGTTCCACCTTCAGCATATGCAGGCCTTGTCCAGGATGCTCTTTGTGCCCGGCCTGGATGTTCCACCTGCATATGCAGGCTTTGCCCAGGATGCTCTTTGTTCTTTGTGCCCGGCCTGGATGTTCCCCCTGCATATGCAGGCCTTGCCCAGGATGCTCTTTGTTCTTTGTACCCAGCCTGGATGTTCCCCCTGCATTTGCAGGCCTTGCCCAGGATGCTCTTTGTTCTTTGCGCCTGGCCTGGATGTTCCACCTGCATATGCAGGCCTTGCCCAGGATGCTCTTTGGTCTTTGTACCCGGCCTGGATGTTCCACCCACAGCATATGCAGGCCTTGGCTACGATGCTCTTTGTTCTTTGTGCCGGGCCTGGATGTTTCACCGGCAGCATATGCAGGCCTTGCCCATATTGCTCTTTGTTCTCTGTGCCCGGCCTGGATGTTCCACCCACAGCATATGCAGGCCTTTCCAAGGCTGCTTTTTTTCTTTGTGCCTGGCCTGGATGTTCCACCTGGAGCATATGCAGGCCTTGCCCAGGATGCTCTTTGTTCTTTGTGCCCGGCCTGGGTGTTCCACCCACAGCATATGCAGGCCTTGCCCAGGATGCTCTTTGTTCTTAGTGCCCGGCCTGGATGTTCCACCCACAGCATATGCAGGCCTTGCCCAGGATGCTCTTTGTTCTTAGTGCCCGGCCTGGATGTTCCACCTGCATATGCAGACCCTGCCCACAATGCTCTTTGTTCTTTGCGCCCGGCCTCGATGTTCCACCTGCATATGCAGGCCTTGCCCAGGATGCTCTTTGTTCTTTGCGTCCCTGCCTGGATGTTACACCTGCAGTACATGCAGGCCTTGCCCAGGATGCTCTTTGTTCTTTGCGCCCGGCCTGGATGTTCCACCTGCAGATGCAGGCCTTGCCCAGGATGCTCTTTGTTCTTTGCGCCCGGCCTGGATGTTCCACCTACATATGCAGGCCTTGCCTAGGATGCTCTTTGTTCTTTGCGCCCGGCCTGGATGTTCAGCTTCAGCATATGCAGGCCTTGCCCAGGATGCTTTTTGTGCCCGGCCTGGATGTTCCACCTACATATGCAGGCCTTTCCCAGGATGCTCTTTGTTCTTTGCGCCCGGCCTGGATGTTCCACCTACAGCATATGCAGGCCCTGCCCACGATGCTCTTTGTTCTTTGTGCCCGGCCTGGATGTTCCACCTACATATGCAGGCCTTGCCCAGGATGCTCTTTGTTCTTATGCGCCCGGCCTGGATGTTCCACCTTCAGCATATGCAGGCCTTGTCCAGGATGCTCTTTGTGCCCGGCCTGGATGTTCCACCTGCATATGCAGGCCTTGCCCAGGATGCTCTTTGTTCTTTGTGCCCGGCCTGGATGTACCCCCTGCATTTGCCCGGCCTGGATGTTCCACCTGCATATGCAGGCCTTGCCCAGGATGCTCTTTGTTCTTTGTGCCCGGCCTGGATGTTCCCCCTGCATATGCAGGCCTTGCCCAGGATGCTCTTTGTTCTTTGTACACGGCCTGGATGTTCCCCCTGCATTTGCAGGCCTTGCCCAGGATGCTCTTTGTTCTTTGCGCCTGGCCTGGATGTTCCACCTGCAGCATATGCAGGCCTTACCCGGGATGCTCTTTGTTCTTTGCGCCCGGCCCTGGATGTTTCACCTGCAGCAGATGCAGGCCTTGCCCATGATGCTCTTTGTTCTTTGCGCCCGGCATGGATGTTCCACCCACAGCATATGCAGGCCTTGCCCAGGATGCTCTTTGTTCTTTGCGCCCGGCCTGGATGTTCCACCTGCATATGCAGGCCTTGCCCAGGATGCTCTTTGGTCTTTGTACCCGGCCTGGATGTTCCACCCACAGCATATGCAGGCCTTGCCTACGATGCTCTTTGTTCTTTGTGCCGGGCCTGGATGTTTCACCTGCAGCATATGCAGGCCTTGCCCAGATTGCTCTTTGTTCTTTGTGCCCGGCCTGGATGTTCCACCCACAGCATATGCAGGCCTTTCCCAGGCTGCTTTTTTTCTTTGTGCCTGGCCTGGATGTTCCACCTGCAGCATATGCAGGCCTTGCCCAGGATGCTCTTTGTTCTTTGTGCCCGGCCTGGATGTTCCACCCACAGCATATGCAGGCCTTGCCCAGGATGCTCTTTGTTCTTAGTGCCCGGCCTGAATGTTCCACCCACAGAATATGCAGGCCTTGCCCAGGATGCTCTTTGTTCTTTGTGACCGGCCTGGATGTTCCATCTGCATATGCAGACCCTGCCCACAATACTCTTTGTTCTTTGCGCCCGGCCTCGATGTTCCACCTGCATATGCAGGCCTTGCCCAGGATGCTCTTTTTTCTTTGCGCCCTGCCTGGATGTTACACCTGCAGTATATGCAGGCCTTGCCCAGGATGCTCTTTGTTCTTTGCGCCCGGCCTGGATGTTCCACCTACATATGCAGGCCTTGCCTAGGATGCTCTTTGTTCTTTGCGCCCGGCCTGGATGTTCCACCTTCAGCATATGCAGGCCTTGCCCAGGATGCTCTTTGTGCCCGGCCTGGATGTTCCACCTACATATGCAGGCCTTTCCCAGGATGCTCTTTGTTCTTTGCGCCCGGCCTGGATGTTCCACCTACAGCATATGCAGGCCCTGCCCACGATGCTCTTTGTTCTTTGTGCCCGGCCTGGATGTTCCACCTACATATGCAGGCCTTGCCCAGGATGCTCTTTGTTCTTTGTGCCCGGCCTGGATGTTCCACCTTCAGCATATGCAGGCCTTGACCAGGATGCTCTTTCTGCCCGGCCTGGATGTTCTACCTGCATATGCAGGCCCTGCCCAGGATGCTCTTTATGCCCGGCCTGGGTGTTCCACCTACACATGCAGGCCTTGCCCAGGATGCTCTTTGTTCTTTGCGCCCAGCCTGGATGTTCCACCGGCATATGCAGGCCCTGCCCAGTATGTTCTTTGTGCCCCGCCTGGATGTTCCACCTACATATGCAGGCCTTGCCGAAGATGCTCTTTGTTCTTTGCGCCCTGCCTGGATGTTCCACCCACACCATATGCAGGCCTTGACCAGGATGCTCTTTGCTCTTTGCGCCCGGCCAGGATGTTCCACCTGCAGCGTAATGCAGGCCTTGCCCAGGATGCTCTTTGTTCTTTGTGCCCGGCCTGGATGTTCCATCACCAGCATATGCAGGCCTTGCCCAGGATGCTCTTTGTTCTTTGCGCCCGGCCTGGATGTTCCACCTGCATATGCAGAATGGTCTTTGTTCTTTGTGCCCCGCCTGGATGTTCCACCTGCATATGCAGGCCTTGCCCAGGATGCTCTTTGTTCTTTCTGCCCGGCCTGGATGTTCCACCTGCATATGCAGGCCCTGCCCAGCATGCTCTTTGTTCTTTGCGCCCGGCTTGGATGTTCCACCTGCAGATGCAGAATGGTCTTTGTTCTTTGTGCCAGGCCTGGATGTTCCACCTGCATATGCAGGCCTTGCCCAGGATGCTCTTTGTTCTTTCTGCCCGGCCTGGATGTTCCACCTTCAGCATATGCAGGCCTTGTCCAGGATGCTCTTTGTTCTTTGCGCCCGGCCTGGATGTTCCACCTGCATATGCAGAATGGTCTTTGTTCTTTCTGCCCGGCCTGGATGTTCCACCTGCATATGCAGGCCCTGCCCAGCATGCTCTTTGTTCTTTGCGCCCGGCTTGGATGTTCCACCTGCAGATGCAGGCCTTGCCCAGGATGCCCTTTGTTCTTTGCGCCCGCCCTCGATGTTCCACCTGCATATGCAGGCCTCTCCCAGGATGCTCTTTGTTCTTTGCGCCCGGCCTGGATGTCCCACCTGCATATGCAGGCCTTTCCCAGAATGCTCTTTGTTCTTTGCGCCCAGCCTGGATGTTCCACCCACAGCATATGCAGGCCTTGCTCAGGATGCTCTTTGTTCTTTGCGCCCGGCCTGGATGTTCGAGACAAAATATGCAGGCCTTGCCCAGGATGCTCTTTGTTCTTTGCGCCCGGCCTGGATGTTAAACCTACATATGCAGGCCTTGCCCAGGATGCTCTTTGTTCTTTGCGCCCGGCCTGGATGTTCCACCTTCAGCATATGCAGGCCTTGCCTAGGATGCTCTTTGTGCCCGGCCTGGATGTTCCACCTACATAAGCAGGACCTGCCCAGGATGGTCTTTGTGCCCCACCTGGATGTTCCACCTACATATGCAGGCCTTGCCCAGGATGCTCTTTGTTCTTTGCGCCCGGCCTGGATGTTCCACCTGCAACATATGCAGGCCTTGCCCACGATGCTCTTTGTTCTTTGCGCCCGGCCTGGATGTTCCACCCACAGCATATGCAGGCCTTGCCCAGGATGCTCTTTGTTCTTTGCGTCCGGCCTGGATGTTCCACCCACAACATATGCAGGACTTGCCCAGGATGCTCTTTGTTCTTTGCGCCGGCCTGGATGTTCCACCTGCAGCATATGCAGGCCTTGCCCAGGATGCTCTTTGTTCTTTGTGCCCGGCCTGGATGTTCCACCTACAGCATATGCAGGCCCTGCCCATGATGCTCTTTGTTCTTTGTGCCCGGCCTGGATGTTCCAACTACATATGCAGGCCTTGCCCAGAATGCTCTTTGTTCTTTGCGCCCGGCCTGGATGTTCCACCTGCGTATGCAAGCCCTGCCCAGGATGCTCTTTGTGCCCGGCCTGGATGTTCCACCTACATATGCAGGCCTTGCCCAGGATGCTCTTTGTTCTTTGCACCCGGCATGGATGTTCCACCTGCAGCATATGTAGGCCTTGCCCAGGATGATCTTTGTTCTTTGCACCCGGCATGGATGTTCCACCTGCAGCATATGCAGGCCTTGCCCAGGATGCTCTATGTTATTTCCACCCGGCCTGTATGTTCCACCTGCAGATGCAGGCTTGCCCAGGATGCTCTTTGTTCTTTGCGCCCGGCCTCTATGTTCCACCTGCATATGCAGGCCTTGCCCAGGATGCTCTTTGTGCCCGGCCTGGAGGTTCCACCTACATATGCAGGCCCTGCCCAGGATGCTCTTTGTTCTTTGCGCCCGGCCTGGATTTCCACCTGCATATGCAAGCCCTGCCCAGGATGCTCTTTGTGCCCGGCCTGGATGTTCCACCTACATATGCAGGCCTTGCCCAGGATGCTCTTTGTTCTTTGCGCCCGGCATGGATGTTCCACCTGCAGTATATGCAGGCCTTGCCCAGGATGCTCTTTGTTATTTCCACCCGGCCTGGATGTTCCACCTGCAGATGCAGGCTTGCCCAGGATGCTCTTTGTTCTTTGCGCCCGGCCTCTATGTTCCCCCTGCATATGCAGGCCTTTCCCAGGATGCTCTTTGTTCTTTGCGCCCGGCCTGGATGTTCCACCTGCATATGCAGGCCTTTCCCAGAATGCTCTTTGTTCTTTGCGCCCGGCCTGGATGTTCCACCTCCATATGCAGGCCTTGCCCAGGATGCTCTTTGTTCTTTGCGCCCGGCCTGGATGTTCCACCTGCAACATATGCAGGCCTTGCCCACGATGCTCTTTGTTCTTTGCGCCCGGCCTGGATGTTCCACCCACAGCATAAGCAGGCCTTGCCCAGGATGCTCTTTGCGCCCGGCCTGGATGTTCCACCTGCAGCATATGTAGGCCTTGCCCAGGATGCTCTTTGTTCTTTGTGCCCGGCCTGGATGTTCCACCCACAGCATATGCAGGCCTTGCCCAGGATGCTCTTTGTTCTTTGTGCCCAGCCTGGATGTTCCACCCACAGCATATGCAGGCCTTGCCCAGGATGCTCTTTGTTCTTTGCACTCGGCCTGGATGTTTCACCCACAGCATATGCAGGCCTTGCCCAGGATGCTCTTGTTCTTTCTGCCCGGCCTGGATGTTCCACCTGCATATGCAGGCCCTGCCCACGATGCTCTTTGTTCTTTGCGCCCGGCCTGGATGTTCCACCTGCATATGCAGGCCTTGCCCAGGATGCTCTTTGTTCTTTGCGCCCGGCCTGGATGTTCCACCTGCATATGCAGGCCTTGGCCAGGATGCTCTTATTCTTTTCTGGGAAGCTTTAACACTTCTTCCAGGAGAACAGGGCAAACCTCCTCTACAGGCAGGGTGGGAGCTGTGAGCTTCACGGAGGCCTCTGCAACACAATGGGAAATTCACACCAGGAGATATTTACTGGAGTCTTTTTGATGAAAGGCAGTGTAGTTAGGAGAGGCCTTCCGCACTTTTAAAAGTGGCCGGCCATCTTGGATTTGCCGGCATTTTATTTCTTTCTTTCTGAAGACCCTCTCCCCCTAACTTCCCACAGACATGGCACCCTGGGGGCTGATATCACAAGGAATAACATTTGTCACAGAAACATGTTTTGGTACCTTATAGACGGCTTGAAATGGGCATTCCACTGTGGCAATATAAGCGGGGAGACATCCCCCTTAATTAAATCATTGTTGAGTCTCCTCTCGGAGCATCATCTTTAAGAACCATCCTGAAGAATGACCGTGGAACCATCTTGAAGAAGAATTCATTGGTGCTCTTTGGGGGCGGAAGGGTGCTCAAAATAGACACAGGTTTCCAAGGCTAATGTACACTCTCGCCATAACCCCCTTCAGGGGATCATTTATTGGGGCCCCTGCTGTTGCAAACCCAGACTGCAGCTGGGCATTGAACCCCAGGAACCTGTCGGCTAAGGTCGCGTGCCTACAGGTGCCCATTGCAGCCTTCCTGGCTAGGAAGGGCAGAGGATGGACTCCCCTTTTCCCTAGGGACCGAATTAATTAGGCTGAGTAGTGTGGGCTCCCCCCCCCTGGCCTTGTACCTAGAACCTGTGACCTGAGATAGACAAATGAAATGATATTCTAGGCGTTTTTTTGCTTTGTGGAAAAATTGTGGCCGTAGGCCTTTTTTATTTTCTACAGAACATAATGCCATACAATAAACATGACAGCCACATATCATCATCAATCGCTTTTGGGCACCTCGTGTCCAGTGGTTATGGATGCCGAGCCTTTCCTTAGGCTAATTTTCGTTGCCCTGTGGCATCCCTTCCTGGACACGTGCTGCTGCCTACGACTTCTACCATGTACCGATGAAGAGTACTTGGCGTTCTTGCTCTCATTCCCTCTTCTCTTGCCGGGTGGGTTGGGTGGTAACGCTTCCTTATCCCTTTTCTCAGGTCCGAGGAGCCTACCCGAGTGAGGTGAGCTCCGGACCTGTTTGAGACTCCTTAGGGATTTTCGGGGGTATTTATCCCCCGCTGCACCTTTGATGTGTTGGTGGGGGCCGGGCTTCTTTCTTCCTCCCCCTATTGTTTTCCTTCGCACCTATTGGTGCGTTCTCCTGGCACGTCGAGGGTGGGGGCGCCGCTTTGTCTGCCCCCCCCTCTTTGTTTCCCGCGTTTGTTTCCCCCACCCTGCGCCTAACCCCCCAGGCCCTCCATCGCGTCATACTCTGTATGCCACGGGGCCTGGGGCATAGGCTGAGTAGTGTGGGCTCCCCCCCCCTGGCCTTGTACCTAGAACCTGTGACCTGAGATAGACAAATGAAATGATATTCTAGGCGTTTTTTTGCTTTGTGGAAAAATTGTGGCCGTAGGCCTTTTTTATTTTCTACAGAAAATAATGCCATACAATAAACATGACAGCCACATATCATCATCAATCGCTTTTGGGCACCTCGTGTCCAGTGGTTATGGATGCCGAGCCTTTCCTTAGGCTAATTTTCGTTGCCCTGTGGCATCCCTTCCTGGACACGTGCCGCCACGCCTGAGCGGGTGTTGCTAAACCCGCTCAGGTCCCCCCAAAAAGCGAACTATTTGCATCCCCGTGCTGCTAATGCTTGAAAGATGTTGTCCGTAAATCTGCCCAACCCTTTATTGGATAAATGCACCCCGTCCTGATGGAACCACTCAGGGTCATTTTGAGACAGCCCATGTCTTATGAAGTGTAGCCCCGTGCTCCTACAGTATTTCTCTACAGCTTTGTTCAGCTTTTTCCGTGCCGTCTCAATGGCCTGTCGTCTGCGTGCCCCATACCAAATTCTGCGGGTAATTATTTCGGACTCGGACATGAAAATTTCGGTATTCCACCAACAGTGGGCTATTGCCCTTAAAGACTCGCATATGCTGCGCATCAGCTCGCCCCTATTAGTTTTAACCAAGTCATTTCCCCCTAAGTGGATGACCAGGTATTCAGGGGGATCCCTGAACCCGATCAGGTCCGAGAGCCGATCGTGGATGTCCTCCCAGTGCATGCCTGGGAGACCCCACCATGAAGTTATTGTCCGTTCAAAATGTAAGCCTTCTCTGAAATCCTCAATCCATCTGCCTGCTCGTGTCACGAATGAATGGCCGACTATCCATGCTGACTTGTAGGGGGAATCATCTGCATGGATGGATGGGAGATGAATTATATCAAATACTCTCGCACATACTTTTTGAAACATTGTGACTTCCACCCCCCAATTTTCTTCACCCCTTCCGCCCCTAGCCCCCCTGCCCATGCAGAGGTGGCTGCCCCTATCCGGAAGGAATGGGTCCCAAACTCGGCTGCGTCCCACCCTGCTTTTGCTATGGTTTTCTTTAATACGGCTTGAAATTGATACCTGCTGAGGGCCTTGCCGTCCCTATGTATCAGTAGTTGCCCCCCGACATCAGGTCGAACCTTGAGAAACTGCTCTGTAATGCACCTGGGGCAGTGTTCCCTTTCCTTAATACAATTTAGCTCAATTGTTCGCCCTTTCCCTCCTTGGTCCGTTTTTGATCTTCTTAGTAATATTGACATACCCTTTGAACCTATGCTGACGTCACTCCTCGCTAGCCCGTTACCTGCTATTGTGTTACTTGCTACGAGCTCCCCGACCCTGAATGCACCGTAATATGCCAATGCGAATGCTGCCCTGAACAACATACTCTCATAGCCGTCGCTACATGTGCTATGCAATAATTGTAGCAATTTTATTACTTTCAAAAAATTCAGGGGCCTTCTGTTGTCTGGTTTCTTGTCCTCTAACCTAGCCCACCCCTTCATTGCGTATTTTAACCGCGGGCTCGTTGTTGGGTCTGTTAGCCCAGCAATTTTTGCCGTATAAGCGACTGCGGCCAAATGCGCTGCTGCCCAGCTTTTCTTCCTTCCTTGTGTAAATGCCTTCCCCAAAAAGTCACACAAATTGGAAACTGTGATCTCCCCCACCTCCTTCGCTCCTGATTCCTTCAACACATTATTCACATGCTTTTTATATTGCTCACCAGTTTTGTACGTTATGGCATTTCTGGCCAATCTTTCTATAACTTGTTCTTGTGGATTTTTCTCCTCTTCTGAGTTAACCTTGTGGCTAACCGACCTTTTTGCCAAGCTTCCAGTGGTACCCATGCCTTCTTTGGCGTGGGCGTTTTCATCCTTCTTGCATCCGGTCGCAATTCTCTGAACCTGTGCCACTGAAAGCGAGACAAGGCATCAGCGACCGTATTTGCTTCACCGGCGATGTGTCTCGCCCTTATGTTAACATTGTTATTCAGACACGCCAGAGTTATTGCCCTCATTAGTTCCAATACCAGCGGACAGGCAGCGTTTCCGTTATTTATCACATGCACTACTGCCATGTTATCTGACCACACATTTAAATCCTTGCTGTTAAGCTTTGCCTCCCATGCACACAATTCTACCCAGATTGGAAAAAGCTCCAGTAGTGTAATATTATTTGTCCACGCTGCCTCATGCCACGCCTCTGGCCACCTTTCTGCGCACCATTCTGTACCCAATATAGCACCAAAGCCGAAACCCCCAGCTGCGTCTGTGAACAATACCCTTTCGCTTTCTTCGTTCACAGGTGTGCGCCAGATCACTGAACCATTGAATGATTTCAAGAATTCTTCCCACACCTCCAAATCTTTCTTTATTGCTCCACCGACCCTCACCCTTTGGTGTCCCACCTTAGCGCCTTTTGTCTTTTGCTCCACCCTTCTCTGGAATATTCTTCCTTGCGGTATGACCCTCCCTGCAAAGTTCAACTTCCCCGCTAGTGATTGCAACTCTCTTACTGTGGCCTTGTTTCTCCCTTTTAGAACAGTGATTGTACTTAACAAATCCGTCACCTTCTCTTCTGGGATCCTGCACACCCCGGCCTGTGAATCAATTTCAATGCCCAGAAATTGTATTACTTGGGTTGGCCCCGTTGTTTTCTCTTCTGCCAGCGGGAAACCCCATTCTTCTGTTAATGCCTTGAATTTCCGCAAAGTATTCTTGCACAGCTCTGAACCTTTAGGACCCACAAATAGGAAGTCGTCCAGGTAATGGACTACCTGTGCCCCCCTCAATTCCTTCGTAAGAGCCCATTGCAGGAAGGAGCTCACCTTCTCAAAGTACGCACAAGAAATGGCGCAGCCCATAGGGAGACATTTATCTACGTAATATTTGCCCTCCCAGTGCATGCATAACCATCTCTGTGATTCGCTCCTGACAGGCAGTAGGCGAAATGCTGACTTAATGTCTGCTTTCGCCATCCAAGCTCCTTGCCCTGCTTTCCTCACTAGCTGCACTGCCTCCAGAAAATCTGAGTAGTTTACCGACGACTCCTCTTGCGTGATGCCGTCGTTAACTGAGGCCCCCGGTGGGTATGAAAGATGGTGAATTAGCCGAAACTCGCCTACCTCTTTTTTTGGTACCAAGCCCAAGGGGGAACATATGTATTCTTTAAAAGGAGGAGAACTGTAGGGGCCCCCCATCCTCCCCAGCTCAATTTCCTTTCTGATTTTTTTGCTCACCAATTCTCTATTTTCTAGAGCAGATTTCAGGTTTTTTGGAGTGTCCTGGGAACCCTGCCCCTTAAATGGAATTGTGAAACCTTCTTGAAAACCCTGCCTTATTGTTTCTGCACTTTCCTGGTCTGGAAATACCCTTAGCCACCTTTCCATATTCTTGATTTTTACTGGTGTTGCCCCTTTCTCTTCTGTGCTTCTAATTCCGTTTTTCTGGGACCCTGTACTTGCTGGGAGCTGCTCTGGTACATTTGACGGTAATATGTTCTCCTCCGCAATTCTCGCATCTGTGATTGAATTTACATTTCTTCCCCCAGCTGCATGACACTCCCTTCTCAAAATTACGGCATTGTGCTGGCTCCGACCTTGCTGTCCCGTTACTCCCTTTACCACCCCCTTGTGCTGTCGGGGGTATGTTGCTCGGCCACCCTCTCTGTGCCTCGTATTGCCTACTCCGAAAATTCTGCTCCCTTGATCTGTCATAAGGATTATCGTATCTCCTGTTGTACCTATACTCGTTTCTATAATCGTTCTGAACATATTGTTTCCTATAATAGCTCCCAGTACTATACTGATCCCTGGTATCCCATTTCTCTTTCAGTACGTTAAATATGTATAGATTGTAATTTTCTTCATCACACCCTATGTCTGGGAAGCAATCCATTTCTTTCCTGAATTCATGGTCGTATTCCTTCCAAGCGTCTCCCCCAAATGCTTTGTATACTCTCAACACTCTCTGTTGATATGTTACCAGTGATGGGCCGTCTTCGGGAAATTTCTGCAAGATGATTGATGACATTATCTGGAATGCCGCTGTCCAATTGTCAAAATTCCTTGGTACGGCAGCTCTTTTTAATAGACCCTTTTCATCCTCTTTTATGTCTTCCTTTGATATATCATGGCCCCTCTTCTGCACATCTAGCAGGGAGAAGATATCTATTAACTCTTTTCTCCATATCTTCTCTTTCATTTTGTCACTGATGTACCATGCTTGTGCCCTTAAGGACCGACCCTGCGCATCCTTGCCTATCGTTGGTCTGCCATACTTAGTCATAACGGAGGTAGGCTGGGGGGCGTGGCTTGGAGCCGATGGAGGGCAGAAGCTGATCTGCCGGGCTCCGGCCGAGACGCCGCTTCCTGATCCTTTTTCTCCGGTACAAGAGTGGTTGCAGCCAGCGGAAAAGCACGCATCGGCGGGGGAAGTGCTCCCCATTAGGAATTACTCGATTGTTGGTATTTTCGGAGCCCCCGTGAGGAAGAGCGGGCTCCGGATCCCACCCTCCCCTCCGCCGCGCATTGATCCAAGATGGCGCCTCGCACAGCTTCACGCAGCCCCTGAACCAGCGCTTTGGGGATCGGCAACAAGGCCGGGGGGGGGCGACCCCTGTCTGAGACTGGTTCGGAATCGACACAGGCCCCCAGGCCCCTGACTCCGCTACCCCTGGGCTGGCCCAATTTATGCAACGCGGACTACAACTAGAACCACGCGGAGGGCATCACATAAAGAGAAACTCGCCACCTCTGAGAAGCAGCACCCCGCCCCCCGGCCATCACCCGAACGACCTGATTCCAGCCGAAGCACTCGGGGGCCCTGAAACTCAAGGTGCGTGAGCCAACATAATACCCTTTGGTGGGCCCCTGACCACCACCGCACCCTTGGGCCGCCCCACTTGGCTCCCCGACTCGGCGATCTACATCCTGCGGCTTCAAGATGGCCACCAAGAACAAGAGCAGGGCCGCCACCATGGACTCCTTTGTCTCGACCAAGGCGAAGACCTCCACCCAGTCCAGACCTAGCCTCTCCGAAATCACTCATCCGAACGAAGGGGAGGTCAACGACAATCGTTCTCAGATATTGGATGCCATTGCCTCACTGAGAACCCACATCGACTCCAAGATTGATGAGTTCAAAATAGACATACAACTCATCCGCCAGGATGCCCGCAACTTGACGGAGAGGGTAACGACCGTCGAGAATTCCACGACGGAGCTGTCCGGGGCCACCACAACCCTGAAGTCCGAAGTCTCCGATCTAAAGAGGAGGGTCGCCTTCCTGGAGGAAAGGGCAGAGGAAGCCGAAGGACGGGCCAGACGGGGCAACATCAGGATCCTGGGTATCCCGGAGGGAACAGAGGGCCTAAACACCACATCCTATGTCGAAACCCTTCTGCTACAAGAGATCGGGGCCGGAAAACTAACCCAAGGCTTTGCGGTCGAAAGGGCACATAGATCCCTCCAGAGACGTCCTCCCCCCGGCTCGCGTCCACGGCCAATATTAGCCAAAATATTGAATTTTCAAGACAGAGAAACCATCCTACGGCACTCCAGGGAAGCAGGTCCCATTGAAAGGGGGGACTCAAAAATTACTATTTACCCCGACTACACCCAGAAAGTGCAGAGGGAAAGGAACTCATTCGTCCCGATCAAGGCGAAGCTTCGCCAACTGGACATTAAATACAGGCTGCTGTACCCCGCGCGCCTGAGAGTTGTTTATAATGGGCGAGCGATATTTCTCGAAAACCCGGAGGCGGCCAATATGTGGCTAGAAGATAATAACCTAGCCGATGGCAAGGATCCTCCTCGGAACGACGATTAAATCCCGAGGCTCCTCGCACCACCAGCAACCGGACCCCAGCAGGTAATCCAAACAACAGTTTAACTTACGGAAGCGGCCCTCGCACGGCCCTGCCGCCTCGCACCAACCCTACCCCCAGCAGAAAATCCAATTGGGCCAGTTCACCGCCCGACCCAGCTCACGCCCGATACCCGGATGGGTTCAGACGGCGCGAGAGCGCCTGAGCACCGCGACAGTGTTGTAGTCGCTGGGCGCACCAGTTTGTGTTATGTTATTAGTTTAGTTGGCTTTGCAGTCTACGAATCATCAATGTTGGTAAAGTACAAGATGGCGGCAGGTTACGACACAAGACTTCATGAACCAGGGGCCCCCCGCCCGCAGAACGCCACCTGTGGTTCGTTGTGTCACCGGGCCAGCGGGTCAGAACACCGATCCGATGGCGTCGCAACTTGTTGTGATGACCTGGAATGTGAGGGGAATGGCTTCATACCTCAGAAGGAACCGCGTGCAGTCCTACCTCAGGAGGAAGAAGGTCTCGATTGCGCTATTACAAGAGACCCACCTTACAGCGGACTCCATGTCTAAGTTAACAGATCGATAGGATGGGACCACGAGGGGGTCTCCTTACTCCAAATATGCGAGAGGCGTACTGATATGGGTGAACCCGAATGTGCCTTTCCAGCTAGAAGGCTGGGATTCTGACAAGGAAGGGAGATATACATCAATGTGGGGCACCATAGAACAAACCCCAGTGTGCTTCATTAACACATACTTTCCGCAGCATGGAATCCCGTCATACTTAAGCACGTTGAGTGCTAGACTGGCACAACACCGAGGCAGGACCTTCGTGTGGGGGGGAGACTTCAACTGCGTCATGGACTTAAGCAAGGACAGATCGCGCCCTCCTCCTCAGCCAAGCAGTCCCGCATCCACCTCCTTGACGGAAACACTCGACCAGCTCAACCTGGTAGACATCTGGAGAGTGCAACATCCAGAGGCCAGAATTTACTCACACTACTCAGCTCCACATGGCGTCCACACAAGGATCGACTACTTGTTTGTTGATAAGGAACAATCTCCACTGGCCACATCCACTGAATATTTGGGGAGATCGATCTCCGACCACTCCCCGCTCGCCATGCATTGGCAGCTGCGTGGACCCAAACCTCCAATTCCCATGTGGAGGATGCCTACAGCAGCGTTGGATGATCCAGAGTTCAGAGAGGACCTTGCTGAGAAGCTAGAGGAATATGTCGAAATCAATAAGGGATCGGCGGCTACCTGGTCCACACTGTGGGAGGCCATGAAGGTGGTTACCAGGGGAGAAATCATTTCAAGAGCGGGCGGTACCCGCAGACAACTACAGTCCTCTCTTGAGGCCCAGGAATTAGAGATCGCAAGACTAGAGTCCGCCCCTGACATTTCCCCAGAGTCCGAGAAGATCCTTAAAACAGCCCGTATAAAATGTCAGGAATCATGGGTCAGACTGGAGAAATTTGACTTCGCAACACATACCGCCAGATCCCACAGCGAGTCTGACAAACCCGGCAGATTGCTTGCCTGGCTCTGCAAGCGGGAACACCCCAAACATCTGCCAACGGAGATAAAGGACGAAAAAGGAGTAACACACAAGACGCAGATGGAGATTAACGAGACTTTTGCTAAGTTCTACTCCAAATTGTATGCCCACGAGTCCCAGGTGCCCGCCGCAGAATTAATCGAAACATTGGAGGAGATAGGCCTCCCTCAAATCTCCAGCGAGCAGAGGGAGGAACTGGACTCGGAAATCACTTCCGAAGATGTGACAGCGGCCATCAGATTGCTCGCTAATGGCAAAGCCCCCGGCAGTGATGGTCTCCCGCCCGAATTCTACAAGACCTACGAACCCATTCTCACCCCCATCCTGCATGAAGTTTATCAAGAAGCCTACACAAACGGCATCCTGCCCAACACCATGAAAGAGACCATAATTATTCCAATGCTCAAGCCGCACAAGTCACCCACCGATTGCGATTCTTATCGACCTTTGGCCATGCTGAATTACGAAAGCAAGATCCTCACTTCTATATTAGCCAACAGACTCGCCAGAGTGGTAGGATCCATAATTCACGAAGATCAAAATGGATTCGTCCCAGGACGCAACACCACGGCCAACCTCAGGAGACTACAACACATCATGGCCGAAACCCACGATCGAGAGGAGGACCTGGCGATACTGTCACTTGATGCCATCAAGGCCTTCGACTCTATCTATTGGGAGTGGCTTGTGGAGGTTTTGAGGGGCTTCGGCTTCGGTGCGGGCTTCATCAGATGGATCCAGGTACTTTATAATTCGCCAATGGCAAGGGTTAAAACAGGCAGAATTGTCTCGGGATCCTGGGCAATACAAAGAGGCACGAGACAGGGGTGCCCACTCTCGCCCATGCTGTATATATTGGGCCTAGAACCAATAGCCATATACTTTCGCCAACAGTTTTTTGATGCAGGCATTAAGGTGGGCAACGTTTACAACATAATTTCATTATACGCGGATGATGTACTTCTCTACTTGAGGAACCCTGAGCTCAACGCACCCACAACGCTAGAAGTTCTCGACAATTATGCAAAGTACTCAGGGATACGATTCAGCAGACACAAATCAACTGCATTCCCCCTAGCTAGCCTGAGGGGCACTGCAGTAGACAACCTCCCGCCTATCGGAATACAGTGGCAACCTGACAAGTTCCGGTACCTGGGAATCAATGTGGGTCACACCCCGCTACTCACACACGAACATAACACTATAGCAGCAGTCACCGGCCTTCGGCGTTCAATCAAATTTTGGTCCAAACTACCACTGTCAATGGTGGGTAGAGCGGCGATTGCCAAAATGATAATCCTTCCTCGATTCCTGTACTTCTTTGCCAATATTTGCCACTACGTTCGCCCGCCTTTCTTCAAGACACTAGAGGCCATCATCAAGGACTTCTTGTGGGGTCCGCGCAGACACAAGCTCACACTGGCCACGCTGTCTCTCCCACATAAGGAAGGCGGAATAAAACTCCCAGACTTTCACCTTTACTACTTGGCGGCCCAGCTCAGTCACATTACGAAGTGGCTGTCTGATGACACATCGGCCGAGCTGGAGCTACTCAGGCAGTCTTCCACAAACTTAATCCCCAAAGAAATTCTATGGTTTCCCCCTCGGCTACCTCCCGAAACTCTGCTGATTGTCAAGCTGGGCAGGCAGATATGGGCCAGGGCCTGTCACATAAGGCAAGTGAAACATCCGTACTCACCGGATAACCCCATGTTGGTGGATGTGTGCAAGTCGGAGGCGGAACTTTCCACTCCCAGGAGATGGGAGGAAGCAGGCATATATACATGGGGAGACATGTTCACTGATGGGGAATTCAGGGACTTCGAGTCGTTACAGAACATTGAAGGACTATCCAAGGGCCAGTTCCTCTGGTACCACAGGATCAAACAGATCGCTAAGAAGCAGTGGAACAGCTGGCCGGAAGAGCCCACCCCAGACCCACTGCTACAGGAAATGCACGACCTCTCAGATGGATGGAGACCTGTTTCCAGACTTTACAACAGAATCATAGACAAGCCTAACCCCAAAGGTCAGGCACTGAAGGCGAAATGGGAGGCAGATCTTGAATCACCACTTACTGACAAGGAATGGGAGAGAGCACTGATCTACCCCAAGAAAGTGTCCCGGAATTCCAGATTCGGACAAATACAGCTGAATGTCCTTTACCGGACATATATGACTCCCCACAGGATTGCCTCATTCAACCCGAAAATACCCCCGACGTGCCCATGGTGCGGAAATGACAAGGCAGACATGATCCACATGTTCTGGTCCTGCATCAAAGTGAAATCACTCTGGTTCAAAGCCAAACAATCCTGCGCAGAAGCTGGCATGGTAAGATACGACTGGACGCCCGGAGAGTGCCTACTAGGTATATATCCTAGACCGGGCAAATTTAAACACTTGGTGAAACTAATGGATATCTCATGCATTTTGGTCAAGAGAACAATAGCGATGGCCTGGAAGACTCCAGCGGGCCCCAGCCATGCCCGGTGGCTGAGCGAACTGGCGAGATGGACGATTGCTGAAACCAGGGCCTGGCAAAACGGGATCACAACCAGCGGAGAAGCCACAAGTGGAACCCTGGACTCCTGGAAAGCCCTCCTGAGTGACATGCGCTTCAAGGCAGACTATAAGCCTCCCTGAGGGACTGTAGCGTCCTACAACACCCGATTTTTCATACTGATACAGAGAAGGAATTACCCGAATCTGTTCCCCTCGCTTCCTGTAACATCGGAGCTATAATTTTTACTTGCCACCAAACATCTCATAATTAACGCTACATGTAGACTGCTGTTGTTTTGGTTGTTCTCACGTTACTTTTTTTTGTTGTATCGTTTCTTTATTACCACACTTGTAAGTTTGTAATGTTTCTCACTTTCTTGAAAAAACCAATAAAATACTTTACAAAAAAAAATAACGGAGGTAGGCTCTGTTATTTTCACTACGGGCGGCTCTGTCGTAGTTACTGCTGTATTGGTAGGTGACCCCTGGGGACCAGTATTTTGTGGAAGCCCTTGTGGTATTGGACCGCTGTCTGTTGGCCCTTGACCTCCTGCCCCATGACCTACACCTGCCTTATCCGCTTTCCGCTTTTCTTTACTTATTACCCCTTTTGTTTTCACCCATGCCTGCAGGTTCTCCCTCTCTTCATCTTCACCACTATCTGTATCAGATGCCACATTTTTGCCTTCCTTCATTCTCCCTTTGTTGGCTCTGGGCGACTTACCCTGAGCCGTGATACATGCATTTAACACTTTCACCATTTTGTTAATATTGTTATTCAATTTTACGATACCTTTCCTGGTTCCTTTCTTCCGTTTTATCTTAGGCATCTCTGGCTCTTGTGGCTCCCTCGAGATCTCTCTTAACCTTTTTTGGCCTTGTGGTACTGCAGCTTCTTCATCGCTGCCAGCGGATTCCTCCAGCAGCAGAGGCGACATTGCCCTAGCCCTTTCCTCCGACTGTACCACATTCAGGACCCACTGCGCTCCATATTCCTTCTCAGCTTTCTTGGCCCATGCACTGAATTCCTGTGCTCTTCTCGCTCTCTCCTCTGCCATTTTCCGTTTCCACCTCTTGCTTTTCCTTCTAGGTTATTGCCTTTGGGTCTCTTCAATATATGTTGAGTTTGGCCCTGCCGGGATTCGAACCTGAGCTCAACAGGCTCTGTACGGGACTCTGCGAGTGCTCCACAATCTGTGCTATTGACGGGAAGGCTTAGTTTGGCCCAACCTGCATCTGCAGTCTCTGCACAAAGGTCAAAACGAGTGCTCTCCTCCCTGTGCTATCGGCACCCAACGAGAATGATTTGCCCACGGGTCTCTCAGTTGTGCTACGGTGACTGCAAACGATTTTTTTTTTTTATTTTTTTTTAAAATGCCCCGGATGTTCCGGACGTTGGATTAGAACTCAGGTCTTCAGCCTTCAAAAAGACCAAGCCCTTGGCAGTTGCGCCACTGGTGGCTGTTCGATTTGCACGAAGTGCGGCCGCTCTGCGCCTTTAAACGCTGGCCCCGCCTCTTTCCTTTAACGATTTCTTCCTTTCTCGGCTCGTGTTTCCGCCTGCTCCGAGCTGGCGCCCTTGTGCGCGCTCCACGTTCAGCGCTTCTCTGGTGTCTTGAATTGCAGCTTCTTCCGCCGAGACGCTCGCGCCGCGTCCACACTCCGCCGGCGATTCGTTTATGGAGCAGGGCCAGCTCCCGCGATGCCTCCGACGCGATACACCTCCGTGCCGGGCGTGCTCTTCTCCTGCAGTCCCCAGGATCCGTTGTACTGCTTCGCTCGCCGGGAAGATGACGCCTCCTGAAAAAGAGAAGAGAACAGGAATGGTAAGCCCGCAGAGGCGAACAACGCTTCCTTATCCCTTTTCTCAGGTCCGAGGAGCCTACCCGAGTGAGGTGAGCTCCGGACCTGTTTGAGACTCCTTAGGGATTTACGGGGGTATTTATCCCCCGCTGCACCTTTGATGTGTTGGTGGGGGCCGGGCTTCTTTCTTCCTCCCCCTATTGTTTTCCTTCGCACCTTTTGGTGCGTTCTCCTGGCACGTCGAGGGTGGGGGCACCGCTTTGTTTGCCCCTCCCTCTTTGTTTCCCGCGTTTGTTTCCCACACCCTGCGCCTAACCCCCCAGGCCCTCCATCGCGTCATACTCTGTATGCCACGGGGCCTGGGGCAAGTTCCACTTAACCCCGAGGCCCAGAAGAAGCAGTTTTATGCATGCATGCTTGCGCGCAAGCGAGAGGTTCTGTGTCTGTGTTTACAGGGTGCATGCGTCTTTGTGCTCATGAATTTGTATGTGCGTGAATGTGTATATGTGTGCGTGCAAGTTCAATGTGGGCGTGTGTCGATGCAGCAGGGCGGCTGGCCAAGAGGAAGGAAGAGCTGCAGGGATTGGGGAAAAAGTGAACTCATTGTGCCGACCCAGAAGAGAGGATTTTTTGGGATGGTAATCTAATACACTTTGCCGCTTGGTCACTAGCAAATGTTTCACGTACAACCACAATGTCCATGTCTGATCACAGTGACAACACTGCTCTTATTGGGCAAATGCCAACAGGATGTGTACTTCCAGTAGCGAACTGGAAAATGTTGCGCAGGGATGAAAATCCATGCTAGCACAAATGCTGGAGAATTCAGATGGCAGAGAGGGAGGAAGGTGGAGGAAACGCAAGTTGTGTTCCGCCCCTCATCTCCAGCATACAAATGATTGGAAAAAAGCCATGGCATGATGGAAGGGATGAAAGCCTTACTCAAGGCTTGTATGACTTTCATTTACGTTGCGCTCATTGAAGCATGAGCTCCCAAGTGTATTCCAACAGCATTGTGAAAACAGGCATTATCATGAGATAATTGACCGTTGGCTCTGTAAAAAGCCCTCATCTGCGCTCAGATGTCTATCGTGGGTAGAGATATCGTGGGTCCATTAAATCACAACAGTGCCGTGTAGAGTGTTCATTCGTATTGTATTAGGACGCGTGCAACTGACTGTGTAAGACTAGAAGCACATATGCCCATTGTCTTGCCACATCCCCAGGAATGCTGTACATCTGACAGTTATTTAGCAGCTCTGGCATCTATCCGTTTTCACAAGTGCGTGTAAGGGCAATTATCTGAACTTCCTGGATTTTGTTTTAGAAGCAGTTTATTGCAATTCCATGACTTTCTGGAGCACTGCTTTTAGCATTGTGTGTAAGCAATTTCCAGGTGCAATTGGCGTTTTCACAGCAGGGGTGCTCCTAAAAACTAAGGGCACACGTTTAGTGGTATTTCTGGTACAGCAAGTAGTCGGCATGCAGTGACTTGAAGGATTGCAACAGGCTCTTTCTTCCCTTATCCTCCATGTTTGAATCGCATAGGACTCTATGGTAAAATGTCATATTACAACAGGCGGTATTTCCAAATACCGCATGTTTACCATTACCGCCAAACTCACAATATGGCCCCGAGTGTGGAATATTTTGCCATGGTGGTGTTAGCTCAAAAATGTTTATCAAAATTCCAACTGAGCGCACCATAAGGTCTCATTATGAGCATAGATGCAGTGGTAAAATCAGGCGGTTTTTCAAATACCGCCTATTCTTTCGATAGCACCTAACAATGAATTGGCATTGCATGCAATAGCCACGTCATGGGGTACATGGAAAGTCCCGCATTGGGGCAATTGCATTTTTCTTACCGCATGACTTACATATCCGATGTCATCGCAATTCACGATTAGGCGGTATTTTAAAACATAGCATGTGCTAACTTACTACGTTCACAAAGGCCCATTGTCTCCCTCGTTCCTCAATGAGGACAGAGGGTCTTACCGACTCAGCAGTGTCCCGTTCCCTGTACATCCCGACCCCTTGGCCCTCACAGCCCACCCCCCCCCCCCCCCCGCTCCCAGGTGCCTTTTGAATCTAGCCTCGGCTCCCCGGCAGATGGAATATTAGCACTGGCCCCCGGCCAGGCGGTGACCTCACCGTCTTTCCGCTTAGCGCACTGTTTCTCCCATTCTTGCGCGGCGAGATAACCAGACGAGCTGGGACTTCTATTGAGGGGGGCAGACAGAGGGGCGGGGGCGGCGAGGGGAGCTCGTGCCGCCAGATCTGGGCTATGTGGGGCCTGTTGGGTGGGGGGGGGACTTATTACGTGGATGCGGTACCCCCGCAGCCGCGGGATGATTAAGAAAACCATAAGGAGGGGAAAGTGGGGAGTCCGCACTGGGAAGCGAGTGGAGCAGGTCCAAATCATGGATGGGTACTAACACACACTGATACCTCAACAAGCACTGTCAACGCCAACAGGTTAGGCTTTTGTTCAGGCATCGGATAGGCATTTGCCAGGGACTGCCACAATGGTAGCCCTTGGCCATAAGATGGCAACAGCGAGAAAGAGATGCAAGTACCTGAGCATATGATAGAAGTGCCTGGCAAAGGCCAGTCTAACACAGGTACACACGCCACCACTACGGGCTTATTTGTAAGAGGACGTCAGTGAAAGGACACATGTGCTGCTTATAAATAAACTCACCCTTGGTGAAGACCTGTTACAGCACACAATTCACAACTACAACAGGGGAACCGACTTCAGGTTTTCCCAGGGGTGCTGGCGTCCCCCCAGCCCCCCA
Source organism: Ambystoma mexicanum (assembly GCF_040938575.1). Taxonomy (NCBI): domain Eukaryota; kingdom Metazoa; phylum Chordata; class Amphibia; order Caudata; family Ambystomatidae; genus Ambystoma; species Ambystoma mexicanum. The sequence goes on along the minus strand of NC_090926.1, from coordinate 1,162,036,179 downwards.
AAAAGTCACATTTAAAGTAAAGGCCTTTCCTGGGGGGTGGGGGCTGGAGCACCCGCGTCCTCTGCGCCTCTGAACTGCACCACTAACTCCCAGTAGCCTGCATGGAGAAAACAGTGGCAGTCACTTACAGAATAAAGACCTGCTCTGTAAAGCTAGCTTAAAGAGACCCGAGTATGATGTGTTTTGGGCGGGGGCAGGAGGGGGGGGCAGGGGGCAAGTGGTTTTGTATAGCTATAGAGATTAGCATGGCTATGGAAAGTAAATTGGTGGGCATATAAGCAAACAACACCCACAAGATATGTGTCCCTCCTCAGATCCCACCGCCTTCCTGGGTGTGCTCCAATGCAATAGTTGCGGCTGCTAATGGCCAAAACTAAACACGGGACACCCACTCCACTGGCGGGCACGAGCAGACACAGAGCCTGTTGCGATGAACGCCACTCCTTTGGCAACGATGGCTCCAAGACTGCAGAGCAGCCAAGGGAAGAGTCCGAACGATACCGCCTTTGCATGTGGCGCTTCGTGCACATTCCTCCCACTTCTAGTAGCTGTATAAGAGAGGTCACTACAATTTAGCGACCTCAGCAGGGTATGTTTATTGCAGCTACAATTTCACTTTGTAGATTAAAAAAAAGGTACACACCTGAATGCACCAGACTTACCCGAGAGGTTCCCAGATCCGTCTACTCGAGTGCCACCGCTGGGAACTTCGTGTCCACATTCCAAGGCACACACATCAACATTCCGGGCACGCGCACAGAGTGAGACAGGACGCCACCCCGCGCCCCGCATGCACAAGTCATGACACAACAGTTTCCCCTTACAAATGGGAAAAGACAAGACGTGGCAACGATAAGTTTCACAACACAAAAAAGGTAAGAATTACCTTAAAAAAATAACACAACAAGAGAACATCGTGCGACATGAAAGGTGAAACAAAAACAGCTTCTACCGACTAACAACCATAATAAAATTACAAGAAAAAACCGGGTAATCCAAAACCTAGGAGAGGCAACACTCCACGACATGCACACACAAGAACCCTGACAACACCCCACATCCTTTCGCAAGTGCCATTGAGCACGTTTGCTGAAGACACACATCCCCCCACTAGTGCTGGTATTAGCCATAGTAACTCCGGTATCCGGCAGCCTAACCCGTATGCCTCTTACATGGCCCACACCTCAAGGCATGGCACCCATCAGTTATCACAGAATGCGATTTCTGTCCTGAACACTACATGGAGATTGGAAGTCCACACACATCACAATTTGAATTTGTATCGCAGCACATTTTCTGGCAGTTCTACTCCAAATACACCATCAGCATGGAGAAGGCATGTTCCGCGCGCAACACAATGTGGGATTTGCATCCAAGACATAGCAACATCAACTACATTTGAACCCGTCACTGCATCGACGAATAGTGTTCACCAATGCACACCCATACACTTTATTTTTGCACAGACACTAGGAAAAGACAGAACGACTGAAGTAAACTGAAATATGTCTCCCTCAAATCCATACTTGGAGAAGTTGAAAATATGCCCGTAGAGCCATCTTGAAGCATCTAATTGGATCCCCGTGGTCACGTGAGAGCTTGACATGACACAATACCATGTGTGAAAGCCTCTTGGAGTGATGAGCAGAGGCATCCTAGCAGCTAAAGGGCAACACATAAAAGAGCAGCCTGTGTGCCAGGGACATCATTTCAACAAAATGCCAGGGGTAGCGTTCAACACGACCTTTCACCAGTTGACAAAACGGGAAGTGGCATCACATAGCATTGTACACTACGAAAAATATGGTTACGATTTCACTATAATGCGATGTACATTTCATACAAGAATGGATCGCCATATGTAGCATTAAGATCAGTGTGTATAGGCCCATATTACCAAATCACTGTGAATGTAAGCAGACGTCCATGACCAAATGATAATGATGTGTTATATAGCACTTATGCTTAAGCACTTTATATAGAAAAAATATACACCCAATATCACCCAACCTGTGTTGGTACTCATGTATCGACCTCAGAAAGATGAAAGGCTGAGTTGAGGTGTTTAAGAACAGACTAAATCATTGACTCAACCCCTGAAGTGTGCCTGAAATAAACCTTTAATGAGTCTAGCAATTATTGTATAGAATTCCAGAAAGACACATTATTTGGTATTCCTATTCTTTCTTATTTAGGGTCAGAGCTGAAAGTGTTAGACTTGTGGCACTCCTGTTATTATTTTTCTTCTTTAAGGAGCCTGCACAAAAAAGCCAGCCACTCCAGAAGTAAAGAGCCACATGGTGCTGGCCAAAGCCCAGGTGCTTGCATTACAAAATAAAGAAATAAATAATTAAATAAACATTCTTTGTTTTCTTCTTTTTTTTTTTTAGAGGACGCAAGGGCGTCCTCAGAGGTCGCATGTGCGACCTCTGGCGACCCCTAAATGACGCCCCTGGTGTGCTCCTCTTGTGGTTGAAAAAATGCCATCATGGGCAAGCCCCCGGCAAGTAAGCTACAAAGAGTGCCTCACGCATATAGTGCTATACTCCCCTAAACCACCCCCACTCCCATAAGCATCCGCCCCTAGAAACCCCAGCAAAGCAACTTACACACCCACGCTCCCTACCCACAACTCCTCGTATATGTCCAATCTGCACACAAACGTCCATGACCTCATCACACACAGCAACCTATGCTTCCTCTTGGTCTCTGCAACCTGTCGCACCCTCACAGAGGCACCTCTCCGACGAGCTTACCTCACGTGGCTACAACATCCACCACCAACCCCATTAGCATTATTCTAGTATCTACACGGGCACTCGGCAGACCTCATGCACCCACCTCTAGCTCATTTAAACAAGCCTTCATGCTTCTCACCCCATCTCCTTCCACCTCCTCTACTGTCCTTCAGGCCAGAAGAAGCACTTCCAAGATGGCCCAACCTGCTGCCCTCTGTCTCCCATTTCCAATACAATGGAGCCCTGCCCCCTAGGCTTCCCCAATACAATGGAGCCCTGCCTCCTAGGCTTCCCCAATACAATGGACCCCTGCCTCCACGGCTTCCCCAATACAATGGACCCCTACCTCCACGGCTTCCTCCAATACAATGCACCTCTGCCTCCCAGGCTTCCCAATACAATGGACCCCTGCCTCCACGGCTTCCTCCAATACAATGCACCCCTGCCTCCACGGCTTCCTCCAATACAATGCACCCCTGCCTCCACGGCTTCCTCCAATACAATGAACCTCTGCCTCCTAGGCTTCCCCAATACAATGGACCCCTGCCTCCTAGGCTTCCCCAATACAATGGACCCCTGCCTCCTAAGCTTCCCCCAATACAATGAACCCCCGCCTCCTATGCTTCCGACAATACAATCGAACCCTGCCTCCTAGGCTTCCTCCAATACAATCGACCCCTGCCTCCTAGGCTTTTCGAATACAATGGACCCTTGCCTCCTAGGCTTCCTCCAATACAATGAACCCCTAATTCATTGGGGTTCAATACAATGAACCCCCTGCTCCTAGGCTTCCCCAATACAATGGACCCCTGCCTCCACGGCTTCCTCCAATACAATGCACCCCTGTCTCCTAGGCTTTCCCAATACAATGGACCCCTGCCTCCTTGGCTTCCTCCAAAACAATGAACCCCTAATTTATTGGGGTTCAATACAATGAACCCACTGCTCCTAGGCTTCTCCAATACAATGGACCCCTTCCTTCATGGCTTCCTCGAATAAAATGGACCCCTGCCTCCCAGGCTTCCTCCAATACAATGAACCCCTGCATCCTAGGCTTCCCCAATACAATGGACCCCTGCCTCCACGGCTTCCTCCAATACAATGAACCCCTGACTCCTGGGCTTCCTCCAATACAATGGACCCCTTCCTTCATGGCTTCCTCGAATAAAATGGACCCCTGCCTCCCAGGCTTCCCCCAATACAATGGACCCCTGCCTCCCAGGCTTCCTCCAATACAATGAACCCCCTCCTCCTAGGCTTCCTCCAATACAATGAACCCCTGCCTCCCAGGCTTCCCCCAATACAATGGACCTCTGCCTCCACGGCTTCCTCCAATACAATGAACCCCTGCCGCCTAGGCTTCCCCAATACAATGAACCCCTGCCTCCTAGGCTTCCCCAATACAATGAACCCCTGTCTCCTAGGCTTCCTCCAATACAACGAACCCCTGGCTCCTAGGCTTCCCCCAATACCATTTACCCCTGCCTCCTAGGCTTCCCCCAATACAATGAACCGCTGCCTGCTAGGCTTCCCCCAATACAATGGACCCCTGCCTCCTAGGCTTCCCCCAATACAATGGACCCCTGCCTCCTAGGCTTCCTCCAATACAATGAACCCCCGCCTCCTAGGCTTCCTCCAATACAATGGACCCCCGCCTCCTAGGCTTTTCGAATACAATGGACCCTTGCCTGCTAGGCTTCCTCCAATACAATGAACCCCTAATTCATTGGGGTTCAATACAATGAAGCCCTAGGCTTCCTCCAATACAATGCACCCCTGCCTCCACAGCTTCCTCAGATACAATGAACTCCTGCCTCCTAGGCTTCCTCCAATACAATGAACCCCTAGGCTTCCTCCAATACAATGAACCTCTCCCTCCTAGGCTTTTCGAATACAATGGACCCTTGCCTCCTAGGCTTCCTCCAATACAATGAACCCCTAATTTATTGGGGTTCAATACAATGAACCCCCTGCTCCTAGGCTTCCCCAATACAATGTACCCCTGCCTCCACGGCTTCCTCCAATACAATGAACCCATAATTTATTGGGGTTCAATACAATGAACCCACTGCTCCTAGGCTTCCCCAATACAATGGACCCCTTCCTTCATGGCTTCCTCCAATACAATGAACTCCTGCCTCCTAGGCTTCCCCAATACAATGGACCCCTGCCTCCTAGGCTTCCCCAATACAATGGACCCCTGCCTCCCAGGCTTCCTCCAATACAATGAACCCCTGCCTCCTAGGCTTCCCCAATACAATGGACCCCTTCCTTCATGGCTTCCTCCAATAAAATGGACCCCTGCCTCCTACGCTTGCTCCAATACAATGAACTCCTGCCTCCTAGGCTTCCCCAATACAATGAACCCCTGCCTCCTAGGCTTCCCCAATACAATGGACCACTACCTCCTAGGCTTCCTCCAATACAATGAACCTCTGCCTCCTAGGCTTCCTCCAATACAATGGACCCCTGCCTCCTAGGCTTCCCAATACAATGGACCCCTGCCTCTTAGGCTTCCTCCAATACAATGGACCCCCGCCTCCTAGGCTTTTCGAATACAATGGACCCCTGCCTCCTAGGCTTCCTCCAATACAATGAACCTTTGCCTCCTAGGCTTCCTCCAATACAATGGACCCCTGCCTCCCAGGCTTCATCCAATACAATGAACCCCTGCCTCCTAGGCTTCCCCAATACAATGGACCACTGCCTCCTAGGCTTCCTCCAATACAATGAACCTCTGCCTCCTAGGCTTCCTCCAATACAATGGACCCCTGCCTCCTAGGCTTCCCCAATACAATGGACCACAGCCTCCTAGGCTTCCTCCAATACAATGAACCTCTGCCTCCTAGGCTTCCTCCAATACAATGGACCCCTGCCTCTTAGGCTTCCTCCAATACAATGGACCCCCGCCTCCTAGGCTTTTCGAATACAATGGACCCCTGCCTCCTAGGCTTCCTCCAATACAATGAACCTTTGCCTCCATGGCTTCCTCCAATACAATGAACCCCTGCCGCCTAGGCTTCCCCAATACAATGGACCCTTGCCTCCTAGGCTTCCCCCAATACATGGAACCATTTGCTCCTAGGCTTCCTCCAATACCATATACCCCTGCCTCCTAGGCCTCCTCCAATACAATGAACCTCTGCCTCCACGGCTTCCTCCAATACAATGAACCTCTGCCTCCCAGGCTTCCCAATACAATGGACCCGGCCTCCACGCCTTCCTCCAATACAATGAACCCCTGCCTCCTAGGCTTCCCCAATACAATGAACCCCTGCCTCCTAGGCTTCCTTCAATACAACGAACCCCCTATTCATTGGGGTTCAATACAATGAACCCCTGTCTCCTAGGCTTCCTCCAATACAACGAACCCCTGGCTCCTAGGCTTCCCCCAATACCATTTACCCCTGCCTACTAGGCTTCCCCCAATACAATGATCCGCTGCCTGCTAGGCTTCCCCCAATACAATGGACCCCTGCCTCCTAGCCTTCCCCCAATACAATGGACCCCTGCCTCCTAGGCTTCCTCCAATACAATGAACCCCTGCCTCCTAGGCTTCCTCCAATACAATGGACCCCTGCCTCCTAGACTTCCTCCAATACAATGGACCCCTGCCTCCTAGGCTTCCTCCAATACAATGGACCCCTGCCTCCTAGGCTTCCTCCAATACAATGAACCTCTCCCTCCTAGGCTTTTCGAATACAATGGACCCCTGCCTCCTAGGCTTCCCCAATACAATGAACCCTTAATTCATTGGGGTTCAATACAATGAACCCCCTGCTCCTAGGCTTCCTCCAATACAATGAACCCCTAATTCATTGAGGTTCAATACAATGAACTCCTGTCTCCTAGGCTTCCTCCAATACAATGGACCCCTACCTCCACGGCTTCCTCCAATACAATGCACCCCTGCCTCCACGGCTTCCTCCAATACAATGAACCTCTGCCTCCTAGGCTTCCCCAATACAATGGACCCCTGCCTCCTAGGCTTCCCCCAATACAATGGACCTCTGCCTCCTAGGCTTCCTCCAATACAATGAACCCCCGCCTCCTAGGCTTCCTCCAATACAATGAACCCCTGCCTCCTAGGCTTCCTCCAATACAATGAACCTCTCCCTCCTAGGCTTTTCGAATACACTGGACCCTTGCCTCCTAGGCTTCCTCCAATACAATGAACCCCTAATTCATTGGGGTTCAATAAAATAAACCCCCTGCTCCTAGGCTTCCCCAATACAATGGACCCCTGCCTTCACGGCTTCCTCCAATACAATGAACCCCTGTCTCCTAGGCTTCCCCAATACAATGGACCCCTGCCTCCTTGGCTTCCTCCAAAACAATGAACCCATAATTTATTGGGGTTCAATACAATGAACCCACTGCTCCTAGGCTTCCCCAATACAATGGACCCCTTCCTTCATGGCTTCCTCCAATACAATGGACCCCTGCCTCCTCGGCTTCCTCCAATACAATGAACTTCTGCCTCCATGGCTTCCTCCAATACAATGAACCTCTGCCTCCTAGGCTTCCTCCAATACAATGAACCCCTGCCTCCTAGGCTTCCCCCAATACAATGGACCCCTGCCTCCTAGGCTTCCACAATACAATGGACCCCTGCCTCCCAGGCTTCCTCCAATATAATGAACCCCTGCCTCCTAGGCTTCCCCAATACAATGGACCACTGCCTCCTAGGCTTCCTACAATACAATGAACCTCTGCCTCCTAGGCTTCCTCCAATACAATGGACCCCTGCCTCTTAGGCTTCCTCCAATACAATGGACCCCTGCCTCCGCGGCTTCCTCCAATACAATGAACTTCTGCCTCCGCGGCTTCCTCCAATACAATGAACCCCCGCATCCTAGGCTTCCCCCAATACAATGGACCCCTGACTCCTAGGCTTCCTCCAATACAATGGACCCCTGACTCCTAGGCTTCCTCCAATACAATGAACCCCTGCCTCAACAGCTTCCTCCAATACAATGGACCCCTGACTCCTAGGCTTCCTCCAATACAATGGACCCCTGCCGCCTAGGCATCCCCAATACAATGGACCCCTGCCGCCTAGGCATCCCCAATACAATGGACCCCTGCTTCCTAGGCTTCCCCCAATACAAGGAACCCCTTTCTCCTAGGCTTCCTCCAATACCATATACCCCTGCCTCCTAGGACTCCTCCAATACAATGAACCTCTGCCTCCTAGGCTTCCTCCAATACAATGGACCCCTGCCTCCACGGCTTCCTCCAATACAATGAACCTGTGCCTCCCAGGCTTCCCAATACAATGGACCCGGCCTCCACACCTTCCTCCAATACAATGAACCCCTGCCTCCCAGGCTTCCCCAATACAATGAACCCCTGCCTCCTAGGCTTCCTCCAATACAATGAACCCCTAATTCATTGGGGTTCAATACAATGAACCCCTTGCTCCTAGGCTTCCTCCAATACAATGAAACCTCTAATTTCCAGTGTTATGTGGATAACACGCAGCTATCCTTCAGGCTACCCTCAGCCGCCTCCTCTTCACTCATACCTGACTGTCCGCTATTCAATCATGGTGTGCTGCAAGTGAACTTTGTCTCAATGCCAGTAAATCTGAGATGGCTCGCATTGCTCCTGTTAAGTATATACAATACATACAATACAACTCAAATGAAAGTTTCAAGCTGTATTAAACCAAAATAAAATAGTCGGGCTTGGATCAGCACTTCTTAAAGTCTCTTTCCGGCTTTGGCGCATGGCACTTCCTGGTCTCTACACTTGGGTGCTTTTCTCCAGTCTAAACCTTGGTCTGGCACATCCTGGTCGCTACACTTTGGTGTTTTTCTCCAATCTAAGCCTTCGTCTGGCACATCCTGGCCTCTACACTTGGGTGCTTTTCCCCAGTCTAAACCTTGGTCTGGCACATCCTGGTCTCTACACTTTGGTGTTTGTCTCCAGTCTAAGCCTTTCGTCTGGCACATCCTGGCCTCTACACTTGGGTGCTTTTCTCCAGTCTTGGCCTTCGTCTGGAACTTTCTGGACTATACACTTGGGTGCTTTTCTCCAGTCTAGGCCTTGGTCTAACACATCCTGTTCTCTAAACTTTGGTGTTTTTGTCCAATCTAAGCCTTGGTCTGGACCATCCTGGTCTCTACGCTTGGGTGCTTTCTCCTGTCTAAGCCTTGGTCTGGCACGTCTTGGCCTCTACACTTGGGTGTTTTTCTCCAGTTTAAGCATTGGTTTGGCACATCCTGGCCTCTACACTTGGGTGCTTTTCTCCAGTCTAAGCCTTCGTCTGGCACATCCTGGCCTCTACACTTGGGTGCTTTTCTCCAGTCTAAGCCGTGGTCTGGCACATCCTGGCCTCTACACGTGGGAGCTTTTCTCCAGTCTAGGCCTTGGTCTGGCACATCCTGGTCTCTACACTTGGGTGCTTTTCTCCAGTCTTGGCCTTGGTCTGGCACTTTTTGGTCTCTACACTTGGGTGCTTTTCTCCAGTCTAAGCCTAGGTCTGGCACATCCTGGCCTCTACACATGGGTGCTTTTCTCCAGTCTAAGCCTTGGTCTGGCACATCCTGGCCTCTACACTTGGGCGCTTTTCTCCAGTATAAGTCTTGGTCTGGCACATCCTGGCCTCTACACTTGGGTGCTTTTCTCCAGTCTAAGCCTTGGTCTGGCACATCCTGGTCTCTACACTTGGGTGCTTTTCCCCAGTCTAAGCCTTGGTCTGGCACATCCTGGTCTCTACACTTGGGTCCTTTTCTCCAGTCTAGGCCTTGGTCTGGCACATCCTGGTCTCTACACGTGGGTGCTTTTCTCCAGTCTTGGCCTTGGTCTGGCACTTTCTGGTCTATACACTTGGGTGTTTTCTCCAGTCTTGGCCTTGGTCTGGCACTTTCTGGTCTCTACACTTGGGTGCTTTTCTCCAGTCTAAGCCTTGGTCTGGCACATCCTGGCCTCTACACATGAGTGCTTTTCTGCAGTCTTAGCCTTGGTCTGGCACTTTCTGGTCTATACACTTGGGTGCTTTTCTCCAGTCTAAGCCTTGTTCTGGCACATCCTGACCTCTACACATGGGTGCTTTTCTCCAGTCTAAGCCTTGGTCTGGCACATCCTGTTCTCTACACTTGGGTGTTTTTCTCCAGTCTAAGCCTTGGTCTGGCACATCCTGGTCTCTACACTTGGGTGCTTTTCTCCAGTCTAGGCCTTGGCCTGGCACATCCTGGTCTCTACACTTGGGTGCTTTTCTCCAGTCTTGGCCTTGGTCTGGCACTTTCTGGTCTCTACACTTGGGTGCTTTTCTCCAGTGTAAGCCTTGGTCTGGCACATCCTGGGTGCTTTTCTCCAGTCTAGGCCTTGGTCTGGCACATCATAGTCTCTACACTTGGGTCCTTTTCTCCAGTCTTGGCCTTGGTCTGGCACCTTCTGGTCTATACAATTGGGTGCTTTTCGCCAGTCTAAGCCTTGGTCTGGCACATCTTGGCCTCTACACTTGGGTGCTTTTCTCCAGTCTTGGCCTTGGTCTGGCACTTTCTGGTCTATACACTTGGGTGCCTTTCTCCAGTCTAAGCCTTGGTCTGGCACATCCTGGCCTCTACACTTGGGTGCTTTTCTCCAGTGTTGGCCTTGGTCTGGCACTTTCTGGTCTATACACTTGGGTGCTTTTCTCCAGTCTAAGCCTTGGTCTGGCACATCTTGGCCTCTACACTTGGGTGCTTTTCTCCAGTCTTGGCCTTGGTCTGGCACTTTCTGGTCTATACACTTGGGTGCTTTTCTCCAGTCTAAGCCTTGGTCTGGCACATCCTGGCCTCTACACTTGGGTGCTTTTCTCCAGTGTTGGCCTTGGTCTGGCACTTTCTGGTCTATACACTTGGGTGCTGTTCTCCAGTCTAAGCCTTGGTCTGGCACATCCTGGCCTCTACACTTGGGTGCTTTTCTCCAGTCTTGGCCTTGGTTTGGCACTTTCTGGTCTATACACTTGGGGGCTTTTCTCCAGTCTAAACCTTGGTCTGGCACATCCTGGCCTCTACACTTGGGTGCTTTTCTCCAGTCTTGGCCTTGGTCTGGCACTTTCTGGTCTATACACTTGGGGGCTTTTCTCCAGTCTAAGCCTTCGTCTGGCACATCCTGGCCTCTACACTTGGGCGCTTTTCTCCAGTATAAGTCTTGGTCTGGCACATCCTGGCCTCTACACTTGGGTGCTTTTCTCCAGTCTAAGCCTTGGTCTGGCACATCCTGGTCTCTACACTTGGGTCCTTTTCTCCAGTCTAGGCTTGGTCTGGCACATCCTGGTCTCTACACGTGGGGGCTTTTCTCCAGTCTTGGCCTTGGTCTGGCACTTTCTGGTCTATACACTTGGGTGTTTTCTCCAGTCTTGGCCTTGGTCTGGCACTTTCTGGTCTATACACTTGGGTGCTATTCTCCAGTCTAAGCCTTGGTCTGGCACATCCTGGCCTCTACACTTGGGTGCTTTTCTCCAGTCTTGGCCTTGGTTTGGCACTTTCTGGTCTATACACTTGGGGGCTTTTCTCCAGTCTAAGCCTTGGTCTGGCACATCCTGGCCTCTACACTTGGGTGCTTTTCTCCAGTCTTGGCCTTGGTCTGGCACTTTCTGGTCTATACACTTGGGGGCTTTTCTCCAGTCTAAGCCTTGGTCTGGCACATCCTGGCCTTGGTCTGGCACTGGGATTCCATTTAATTTGATGAATTACAACCAATGGTCGAAGTGGGCGGGAGCAGTGCTCCTCTACTTTTTTGTTGTTGAAGTTTTACTGTTCCTATACTTTTTTTTTTTTTTTAAACTGTTCCGGACGCGTTTCGTTTTAAAATAAATGTGTAGGAAGAAGTGAAAACTTGCACTTTAGTGCACTGCACTGAACAACCCCTAAACAGCAAGTGTGTTTGTTTGGGCGTTGCAATTGCGCGTGTGAGGGGGCGTGGCTATGGGGTTTGCGGGAAGCGGCGGCAGGGCACATAGTTCCACTACTGATTGTTATACACTTCGAACACTGATTGCAACAGTTCTCCCTCTCGTTAGTTACTTGCTCTGGATGTTCGCTGTTCCCAGAGGGGTGTATTCCACAGTTTATTTCCCAGAATGCAGCAATGCATATGCTTTCTTTCTGGTACTGGAGTCATCCCGTTTCTCAGTAAATTGTGTTTAATGTTTGGTCTATTGTTTCGGTAACACTTTGTACTATACTCTTTTTCCCAAAATGCAGCGTTTCAAGCACTTTTCTGCAGATGCTTGATTGCCGTTCCTTATCACTGTTTCAATGCTTACTTTTTGCTACTTTTACGACAACTCTCTGTTTCAGAGACTGCGGTGTAATGTCCGGCTAGCGGGTCACCGCGGGACTCACCAGAATTACCCAGCCAGGGTATGGAACTGCGTTCACGCAGTGGGGCGGACCAGACGGGGCACCCGCTGATAGCTAGATCACCAGCTAATCTCACAGTGCTCTGGGCACCCACCACACCTCCGCATCGGCTCTGTGGGCACACAGGCCCAGGCTGGGACCAAGGGTGTGGTCACACGGGTTCCTTCCATGGCCTGAGGGAATCAAGGCCAACACTGCAGATGGCACCAGCGTTGACCAGCAGGGGCACCGGATTCTGTACACAGAGTTACCCAGTGTTGGGGGCTGCTCCGGACCACCGGGCAGCCCCGTGCTCGGGTCGGGTGGCACCCGACAACACACACTCTTCGGCGGCGCCCATGCCGCATACTCAGGGGTGGGGGTTCCGCCCACCCCGCTCCAGAGCACCGGAGCCCCGCACACGTGGCCAGGTCCACCTGGCCACCGCGGCCCCGGCTCTGGGGGCACCCAGGCCGGGGTCGCATCCCCAACCCGCCTCACATGGCTGGGGGACCCACAGGGACGGCGTTGCCCGGCAGGGGCACCGTCCGGACGGCGTTGCCCGGCAGGGGCACCGTCCTTAAGCTGGGCCCCGTCCGTGGGCCCAGCACCAACAGCGCAGCACCAGCCTGGTGCAGAAGGAACGACGCTGGAGCCAGAATGGGAGTGACTGGCCAGCCGGAAGCGGCTGGCTTCTTTTATTATGTTGGCCACGTGGCCACTGCCACGTGACCCATTACAACATCCTGGGAGCTACCATGCTCCCAGGAGGGGTTCACATGCAACACCCAGCAGGTGCTCTACCAGGTTAGATGACAGCCATCATGGAGAGCGTTGCCCGGCAGGGGCGCTGTCCTAGTGGAGGGCCCTGCGAGTAAGGCCCTCAGCCAGGTAGTCAGTGCCAAAATGGCGCTGGTAATAACGGCACCAGATTCAGTTAGTTTCAGCAATGTTAGTTTCAAAGCTGTTCACCACCTTTATTAGTTTAGTCACGTGGTCACTGCCACTTGACATGAGCACGAGCCCTGGGAGATACCATGCTCCCAGGAGGGGTGACACACCAAATGTGGCACCACTATTACTTTCCTTCTTATACAGCAGTCTCTAGACGCCAGAGCTCAGTATTTCAACAACCCTTCTTTGTTTTCATGACACATTGGCCTTCCTACATCGCCCTGGCATCCTGATCTCTCTTAGGGGTCAAGTCCCAAAAGAAAGCGGGGGACTCATTAACATAACAATTGAATCTAGCATCACCAGAAATTAGCATATCAAGGTGCCCCAGTGTTTCCTCTGTTATTTCCACTACATTTAGGGCTTAGCCTCGGTTTGCCAGAATCCAGTGCCTGAATTACTGGGCATGTGCACTGGGATATCCGGTGCAATGGTACAATGGATTTCATCCTGACAGAGGAAGCAAGTGACCATCAGCCCTGCACCCATATTCTAATGGTTACTGAACCTCAGGGGCGACATGCAGGCCCTGCCAGGCTGGTCACCATGCAGCACTAAATGCAATTCAAACTGCGTGCAGTCACACACCGGTTCATCTGAGAAAAGCTAGCAGCACCCATCAAATGGGCAAGACTGCAAGCTGTCGAAAGCAACAGCACTACTGAATGAAGAATACTAATAATGAAGGAGAACTACATGTGTTTGAAATGCTTAAAATATAGTCAATGCTGAGTCAGATGTGACTTAATTTCCCTTTGTCTGGACACACAACCTGGGCACCACCCACCCAGTGTCATGCAGATAAGATGAAATTTGGTTCCACCGGGTGCACCAAAGCTTTCCTTCTCGCAACCAAGAGCAATGACCTTTGGCTATTGATTCCGAGATTGTGTCTCCCCACTGCTCTGAAACCTCATGGGGATGGAGAACGGCTCGAGATTGAAACACCAGAGAAATTCCAAATCAAGTGGACAAGACAAGGTCTGAACTTGAAGAAGTCAGAGCACGCCACACCATCCCGAGACCGGGGCGCGCCACTGGCTCCGAATAAGGCAGAGATTCAAATCCAAGGCTTTTTGCAAAATCTGCAAAGCTGTGGTTGCACCAGTACGAGTTCATCCCTCCCTGGGGACCAGGGCCATACCTTAAGATGAGGCAGTGCAAACTTAGTTGCAAAATCCATTTCAAGCGCAAAGACTACAGGGATTAAACATTCAAGTAAAAGGGCATTTCACATTGATACCACCATGGTCAAGACCATCACATCATGAAAATAGGGACGAGGCATGGGCTCATCTTTTGCATGCAAGAACGTCCTTAACCTCCATAGCCTAGACCCCACACTCTATATCACTAAAACAAATTTCTCTCTCTACGTTCCCTTTCTTCTTACCCCCTGTTCCGTTCTCGTCTTAAGGACTACCCGCTTCTTCCTTCCTAAATTTCACCATACTTTTATGCATTTGTTTTACTGTTTGTAATTTATCTATCTGCATATTTCTTTTATAGCGCCATTCGCCCAAAGGCCTCAAGGCACTCACAAGACCAACAACAAAAAACATAAAAGGGATGCAGAGAAACAAGAAAGTCAGAAAGGGTCATTTAACCTATGCCCATATCAAAGAGATATGTTTTTAGAAATGTTTTGAATTGAGCAGTCGACGCACATCCCTTGAGATCGGATGGTAACGAGTTCTGAAGACTTGAAGATTGAGCCACCAATCTTTTTTAGAAGAACTCGAGGTTGATAGAGTGAGATATCTTTATTGGAACGCAGACCCGCCTAAAAGGAACCCGCGAGACTCGCGACGAAAGATATGCCGGAGCTTCACCTGCCAAGTATTTAAACACAAAGATGGTGCCTTTGCAATGAATTCTTTGACTGACCAAGAGCCAGTACAATTTTCTACGATCCTCAAGACTCTTGGGACCAACAACCAATTCCACAAACAGCACGTACTGCTCCATTTTGGATCATTTGTAGACCTTCACATTTTCTAGGGAGGTTCAACTAGCAAACTGTTGCAATATTCCATTTTTGTATTAATGATAGCTTCCTCAATCATGCCCCTATTGTACTTTGATAAATGAGGACAAAATAAGAGCTAGAAGACTTAAGGTAAGAAACATGTTTCTTAAAAGATAGATGATAGTCGAAGAAAATCCCCAGTGTTTTGACAGAATCAGAAACCTGGATGGTATTGCTCGCGATAATGAAGCTATTGTAAAATACCTCAAGGTGATATCGTTTTTTTGTGGGGTGCCCACGATGAACAGCTTGGTTTTCTTATCGTTTAAAGCCAGGGAGTTCATGGCCATCCAAGAATGCATTGCCTTAAACACTTCATTGACCCCGTCTCAATCTTTACTGTAGGTACCGGATAATTCTATCACAATCTGAGTATCGTTCGCATAATTTGCAAACTTTGCACCCATAGAGGATAGCAGATCGAACAAAGGCCTGATGTACACATTAAACAGTAGTGGTGCCAGGCATTAGCACACAGAGGGGAGGCCATTTGCGATTGCGCACTAACCTTGGTTATAGATGCAGTTCTAGGGCCAAGAAATGATCTGAACCAGCAGGCAGCAGAGGTAGTACATCCGCCAACCTTAACCAATCATTCTTATCTATTAACCATAACCAATCCGCCTGCTTAATACTGTGTAAAGTGTTTTGGCGTAAAGCGCCCTATAAATGAAAATACCAAATTCAAAATGCAATGGTCTGCACCTCTTGCCCACCAGTTGAAGGCTTCCCCATCTCTTTGCAGTGCTGGAAGGCCCCTTTCCAAACCATGAAAGAAGCGGCGCTGGCATCACAGAGCAGCTGCTGCGGAACAATGAGCAGCGAATGGGCAGGAGCCATGGTTAAAAGGGCACCAAAATAAAACACGTCATTCCAAAGTGGCACTGATGGGCAATGCGCCTGCCGCCCCAGAATCCAAAATACGATACAACGCCCGCCTGCCGGAACGGCGGATTTCTAATAATAACCCTTGTAATAGAAGCCCCAGAAATGTTAATGAGGTGTGGTGATAAATATAAAAGCTTGCTTTGCGTGAGTGAGCTGCTGTCGTCATCATGGCCTTCCACTCCCTGCTCTTGCGGCCCAGCTTGGCACATGGGATCTACCCCTGGACCGCAGCAGCACCGCCCTTATTGAGTGATCCACGGGCGGATCAAACCGTTTCCCCGGGGTCTCGAAACCTGCTGTTGTCGTCTGTGGCCGGCTGAGGAACTATGGAGCCTGGCCAGATTTTCCAGCAGGAAATACCAGAAGCATGCTGCCAATTGGTGACATGGGATAACATGTTGCTCTCTGCTCTTCTATCCCCCTCTCTCGCCATTATTCCTACCTTCCCTTGCTCCGTTCTTTCCTCTCTTAGTTCGTCCGTCCGCCTTCACCCTTTTGTTTCCTTCCTTGTCTCAATTCTTCCTTGTTTTCTTACACCCCACTTTATTTTCTGCTTCTCCACCTTCCTTGTGAAGGCCTCTCCTGTACAGGATCTACAGGACGTTTTTCGCACCACTTCCTTCCTATCTCCCTACTTTTTTGTTTATCACAATCCTTGCTTTGTTGCTTTCTACTCCTCTTCTCCTTGCCTTTATGTAATGGGATCTATAAATTGCCATGATAATTGCTAACTGGAATGACTCATCTAAAACCAAACAATTAAGACTCACACTTAAAAGTGCTGAGGACGAGTAGGCTCGTTCTATTTACATAGGCATGCATAATAGCCCAGCGGTTCAGGGGTTAAGAAGCAGAACTACCACGTGGGTCGTTTAAACTACAAACCCAACCAAGCAGAATCCTCTACACCATGCAAAGAGCTCACCCTCTGCCCCACAAACCTTCAGAAAAACCGAACCATGCCATGTTTTTCAAAATAGACTGAGAATCGAAAAACACCAGCACCAGTGAGAGGCAACAGAGCACAGTTTAAAAAGAAACATCAAGCAGGGCTCCACCGAGAAGTCGAAAGGTTAACAGATGCTAACTGAGCAGATCAGTTAACCAACTAATCACCACTTACAGGGTGATGGGAAAGGAAGAAGAGAGGCAGTGGGGCTCGTGGCCATGGAGAAGCAGTGAATGTGTAAACATGTTACGTCATTTACTTTACTCCTCCTTTTAATGTATTTGTACTGAGAAAGGGGGTGGCTTATCGTATATATGATCCGTGTCCCATCTACACCATATGAATGAAAAGGCTTTTATTCCAGCAGGACATTTTAATTGTGGCCTAAATGCTGTGGATTCCGCCTGCTTTTTACACCAGTAAAAAGCAGGCGGATTCCGTAGGAATCCATTGTAAACGCTCTAGGCCATGCACAAATGTCAGGCAATGTTTACTCCGTTTGCAATGTGGAGTGTACATGGGAGGCATGAAGGCAATATTACCTCCATTTTACACCTTCGTCTAGCACTCTGAAGAGCAAATGATGAGCATTGCGTGGAGGGGATCAGTTTGCACCTAATTTACCGGGAACTGGAACATGAGACTGTGTATAAAGGAATATGAGGAAAAGTGAAGGACGAAGAGGAAATGACGGAAGAACGAAGTGGTAGAGGGGAAGGAGACAAGAAAGGAGGATAGGAAGTCAGCAGGAAAGGAAGGAAGTGGGATTGTGGTAGGAGGCAAGGATACATTGAAGGAAGTGGAATAGGGGGAAGGCGAAATGGTGGAAAGGGGGAGGGAAATGAAAGAAGGAGAAGGAAGGAGGACAAAGAGAGGCTAAGGAAAACAGGGAAGTGAGAGGAGAAAGAGGGAAGTCAGAGGGGAAGTAGGAAAGGGGAAGAGGCAAATGAGGAGGGGAAGAAGTAAGAAGGGAGCAGATAGGAAGGAGGATAGTAAGGAAGTGGTAGAGGTGAAGGAGGAAGAGGGAAAGAAGAATAGGCAGAATGGCAAAGCAGAGAAACAGGGAAGGGGAAAAGGCAAAGGCGGAAGAAGGAGGGAAGGTAGGAATTAGGGAGGTTAATATGTCAAGGAAGTAACGAAGAGGTCCAAAGGAGGTGAGGAGGGAGGAAAAAAGGGACAAAGGGAATTGGGGAAGGAAGATCAGAATAAATGATGCCCCTCTTTTTCTCTCTACTCTCCAATCCAGCCACCTCTGAATGCACTTCTCAATACCAATAGCCTTCTCCAAAAGAACCTACCATATTTAGGGCCCGTAACCACCTCCAATGAGGTTCTCATCATAGCCTAATAGGTTTCCGGTGTGTTGGCCCCAATGATCAATTCAAATGTGAATGTGAGACAGAGAGCCATCTGGTGGAGGAGGGACAGCGAGCATTTTTGATCTAGGTAATTCGGTGTCTGGAAATAGGGGCACGGCCAATCAAACACCACTTTTAAAATTCTTAGTGCCAAAACGCTTAATGCAACCATGTAACTTTTTCCAGTCTCCTGACATCCCAGCAGCTGCCGCCCTGCAGTGGCAACAGGGCAGATTCAAAGGTCCCATGTGCATTCCTGAACATAGCTGCTGGATCCCAAAGTTCCAACAGACAGGTGACGTTTTTAACTCTGTTCACCTCAGGTTGCACATTTCATAATTCTGCACCCCAGCAGTGGTAGTTGGTAAAATCCAAGTATAAACCATGGCTAGTTTAGACATGGTGGCTACTGGGATTACACAATTGTAAAGCAGCCACATACAATTGTTATTTTATCAGCTTGGTGAACATTGACTAATTATTAAATGAGCTTGGAATGGTCTATTAAGCCATCTAGGTTGGTTGTAACCACAACCATGTGGGTCCCCCACCCAGGAAGCCTCCATTTTGATCCTCTGGAGACAGCTTGTCACATTCTCCAGAGAACAAGAACACACTCTGGGTGTTCAGCAGGAACCAGTATTTCAAAGGCAGTCTGTCTAACCATCTCTCACCATGACACAGATAACTGGAGTCATTTTGATGTAGGCAGACAGAGTAAGGGGTGGAATTAGAGTAGCCCAGGGGAAAGGTTCAGTCCCGAAAGGAGTATGACCATCATTGATTATGCTAGGGCTGTCAAACTTCCTGTCCCACTCCCCGCTTCTTGCAGACAAGGCACTCTTGATATGACATCAGAAAACAAGTGGCATTTGTTACAGTAGCATGGATTGGGCTCTTAACAATAGGCTTGCTATTGATAAATCCACTGTGGGATTTTGCTTCTATAAGTGAGGTGGGTAGGAGGGGGAGTCCCTCCTCTTCATTGAATTAGCTCTGGAACATTTTTTAAGGAGAATTCACTGAAACTCAACAGTCTATATAAAATTCCTGTTCGGGAGAGGTGGAGACCAAGAGCTCCAATGAAGAGGAAATCTCTTCTCCCTACCCATCGCATGGGCCTAGTTGGGTGACCAGCTGGATGGAAAAGGGATACTGAAATGTAGATCATTGGTACCCAGGAACTGCTCACTGGAGGTGACAGAATGCTGCAAGTGCTTTTTACATACCTTCCTGGTTGGGAAATACAGAAGAAAAGGCTCACCATGCACGTGAGACTCTGGACTCGGTCTTGCAGTAGCTTGAAATCCCAGAAAGCAGCCCAATGCCTGCCTACTGTCTCAAGAAGCTTTTCAAGGCCACTCAATCAGTCTCAAATCCCTTTGAGTTGCGACAGGATGTTTTAATAGGGCAACGTCTAATTCAGGGGAACTTTCCACCCACTCCAAACCAAACGCGCACAATTTTCCCTTATTTAATAAAGTTCTTTATATGAATCTGGGATGCTCCATGTAATACCATCGATTCCCTACAGCTTCCCTCCTCTTCAGGAACAAAATAAACACACAGGGTTGCACAGAAGGTTTATTTATTAACATAATATAAATTATTTCCGTATGAAAGGCCAATGATAAGAAATAATCAACACACTATTCTCAGTTTCCAATTCAACAGTTATAGAAGTAGATCTTTTTGTAACATACTTATCATCATAGGTATCAATGCATTTTATTCACCCCGAGCACGCATGCACCATGGACTGAATGCAGGAGGAATCTTTCATTTGTGAAAAACAACACATTATTTTAAAGTATCCCTGCCTATCCAATTCCCTCTACCTCCCCTTCATTCAAAATAGATACCATAGTTTAGTGGAACAGGGGAACCTTCTGGACAAACCAGACCAATCTACGGTAGCTTCACAGGCGGTCAAGACTAAGTCTCAGGAGGGGTGAGAGTGATCGGAAGCCCACAATGAGCACAAACAGTAAAATGCCACAGAATACTCTTAAACAGATGTATATAAAAATACATTTATCACTATGTAACATATATAAACAATGTGTTTAGCCTAATGCAGAAGAAAGGGGAGAAAATAACCACAACCTGCAACAGAAGTGGCAGGTTCAACACAGATATCACATTAGTCAGTTCTTCTAAGTCAATCTCTAACTTATGCAGTCCAGCCCGAAGACGTGAGGAGCCTTATGCTCTATAGTACAGCAGTGTGTTAACAACACGTGGTCGTGCGAAAAGCGGGTTCTCTTCAGGGAGCTGTTGCTGTT
Source organism: Ambystoma mexicanum (assembly GCF_040938575.1). Lineage (NCBI taxonomy): Eukaryota > Metazoa > Chordata > Amphibia > Caudata > Ambystomatidae > Ambystoma > Ambystoma mexicanum. Next base: position 1,162,015,643 of record NC_090926.1, on the reverse strand, counting down.
CAGGAAGGGGGCTGAGGTGATTAAGAATAAAGTCCAACTCCTCGAGGAAGGTCTATCCTTGCAGGCAAAGCGACTTTCGGAGTTCAGGAATAGCTGGGGAACTCCGGCTAGCCCAGCTAATGCGAGAATCTTTTCAGTGATTCTTGTGCGTAAAACAGATGGATGTGCCAGGGGGGCACCGGAAAGTGATGCAAGTACTCACCGACGGTCGACACAGTCCAGGCCAAACTTTGCCAGTCTAGTCCAGTTTGCTAGTAGGTTTAACCCCTACAGTTACAGGTCGCTCTGGCTCTCAGCGGATGTGGGACGGGACGATCTTCTGTGGCGGGACAGTAGCCTTTTCTCAGCTCTCAAAGAAAGAAGAAGCATAGTTCCGGTATGGAATGTCTCAGGACATGGGCTGGGGGGCAGGTCTGCAGACTCTTACATCAACAGTCACCACAGCGGGGCGACACAGGGACCGCAAATGTATGCAGCATGGCACACTCTGATAAATTGTGACCCAGAGGAGCCAGGACAACAGGTTTTGCCAGGAGAGGTCCCAGTCTTCAACTCGGGATGGTGGCGCACCTATACAATACCCCATGCTCGGACTAGTAAGTTTGCGGGATGGCCCAGGAACACTTCAGAAGAGGCTCTGTAGAGGAGGTCCCAAATAAAAACTGCACTCCTGCCGCCCAGGAACGTTCACACCGAGATATGTGACGTATGATGAGCAAATACACCAGCAGAGAGCTGCAGGAGGGCTCTGCCCAGTGCCTATCAGAGGAACAGCACCTGTTGACGTACCAATACCAAGAAAACCATGGATAGTAAGGTATCCCTTAAGAAAACCCTACCAACAAATGAAACGAAATGAAGATTGCCTAAGTACAGTCCCGGAAGAAACCAAAAAGGTCTTAATGGAAGACAATTGGTGACGTCACGAGGACTCGGACAGACTCACAGATAGAAGAAATTACAACCCGAGAATGACACACAGAGACGAAAACGCCATGAGTAAGGATATCGTGAACTTAAAGTAAAAGAACGATGTCCAAATGTAAGAAAATTAAGCCGTAAGCAAAATGAAGATAGTCGACCGGTTTACACCTGTAAATATGCTTGGAACCGCAAGAAAGCTAAGAAAACAGTGCAGCTTGCTATGCTTAGTAGAAGAATAATGCGGCAAGCGCCATTATACATAATCTATCTTCAACGAAGCACAGTATTATAAGTATATTTCTACTTTGCACAAGAAGCAGAATCAACCCAGGTTACTAAAGGCCAAATGAGAAAAGATTCATATTTAGCAAAACGAGAAGAGACGGCTGAAACGAAACGCAGCAGAGACAACTCGTGCAAGGAAAGCCAAGGTCATACCAACAGAAGAGGCGAACAGTAGCTACATCTAATCGAATCCATGAACAGAATATTCTGCCTCTGAAAGTTCGAGATAAGAAGACGAAGGCAGGTGGCAGGTGAAACGAGAATCAAATACACAAATTGAGGGAAAAGAGACAAGTTCATGGTGTAGGAATCACGTGGCCTGCCGGGCAAGAAGAAGCGAGGGCTCACACCTATGCTTGGCACCTGACCAGGCAGAGATATCAGACCTTTTCCAGACAGAAGATGCCGTCTCGAGGCCAACCACAGTGAAATAATTGACACATGGCTACTAAAGTGATGAGTGATTGTAACCATAATCGGAGGAAGGCCGGGTAACTAAGGGGAACCCCCACCTGGCCGACCATTCTGCGTGCTGCTAAGCGAAGTGGAAAAGTATGCATGGGGTTGGTGCCAACCCATTGCCAATGGAGCAAATAATCTAGGGTCCTATAGTTAGTAGCACCAATGAGACGTCGTACTTTTAGTGACGTCTACAGTAGTCATTATTGAAGGAAGGGCTTAGACACGCACCTGACAGTGTTTACTCAATCCCCTCACTCCGTTGGCATATACAGATATAGTACCTATAGTAAAGTTACCTTTTCCTAACCAATAGAATTGCATGGTAACTTTTGAGTGTTACACATGATGACGAGTTTTGTTTATAAATGTTACAGCTTGTGTTAATTTCGTTGGAGTTGAAGCGAGAAGGACGTTTGCATCACTGCTGATATCCGTAACTCCCTGTTTTTTGTACTTGTCATTAAACCGACTCCCTTTGCCAAACCATTGAGTTGTCCTTATTGATTGGTGTTGGAGTAATACATCTGCACCCCCATCCATCTCAAGGGTGCAGCTATCTCATCTTAAAGTGCTTCTGAGCAAACCTCGGATCTTGATGCCATGCTTGGTCCCTATTTTCTTTTTATACCACGGATACTAAGAGATCGTCCATATTGACTAGTCTGCTCATGTTGGCTCTGAGAGGTGCTCTGCAGCACTCTGGGCTTCTTCTTCGTCTCAGTATAAATATGGTTGTTTTCTACTGGGTTACTGACATTCTTCTTCGTCCCAGTTTTGCTATAGGATTCACATGAGTAGTCCTTACTATTCCTCCTCTTCGTATAAGACAAGGTGGAATGGTCTACCTTACACATCCAGATCGAGGTATGTGGAACTACATTACCCTGCACAGGGTAAGAGGGTGAGGGAGAGTGTAAAGGGGTGGGTGGATACCGTATTCTCCCTAACAGGGCATCCCTCCCACGATGTACCACTCCCAGGGGGACCCTTGGACTGTGGCTGCATTGCCCCGGCCCCATGGGAGGGATCCCCTATGGGAAAAAGGACGGCATCTAAGGATCTGTCACATACCATTCCCCATAAGAGGTCAGCTCTCGCGTGTGGTATGGAATGGGGACCTTCTCCGAATGTTTTATTTAGGTGTGTCTTATCCCAGGACCAGAGGGGGGCATCGATGGTTAACTCTTCCTCCCAGCTATCAAAAAGGGAATATGGTTACTGGTCCTTGTTAAAGTCCATAACGAGATTCTCAAAATAGTCTGTTCCTATGGTTGTTTCAACCAGGTATGACCGCAGAATTTATCTTGGTCTCTTTGCCCCTGATGTTTATAAGTACCAACGTCCTATGATATATTTCCTGGTCACCATGTGCACAGATGATCTTGATAGGATTTTCTTCTGTCAGGGTATCGGGATATATCAAATCTGCTCTTACTGTGGTCTGCCTACTACCTGAGTCTACTAGAGCGGATACCGGGACCCCATTTACTGTGGCCAATTCATGAGTCTTAAAAGGGAGTGTAAATACAGATAAAGCTATTCATTGTCTCGATAACTAAACTAGTGTGTTCGTCTACTTTGTCCCCTTTCTCTCCCATCCTTCAACCTATCTCCCTACCTTACCCTACCTCCCTTTTTACAGTAACCTTGGAGAGGGGCCGCACAACCACTATCTGGACTACATGTGTCTGTATTTCAGCTAATCCAACAACTCGATTCTCCTTGCAGCTTCGAAGCTTCCCATTCACTCTCACGTGGCTTTGCTGTCCATTTTATCCAAAATGGCCACTTGTTACTGTTTCTTTTCTACAGTTGGCATGCTTTACATATATATCAATTGTCTTGCGTTTCAGCGTACACATTGATTATGTTATGTTACTAATGTGTATATCGTGTAGGTAATATTCTTCATGTTTAAATGGAAGTTTGACCTAGTGTCTGCGTTTCTTCATGGTGAATGCATATTTGCCTCATGTCTAGTGCATATCTGTGTGTCAGTTTGGTAGTGATGTCACTTGCTCTCGTTATCTTCAGTTACAGCATGTTATCTTCTTGAGCTTGCTCTTTCATGTCTTCTATTGTTCCAGTATAAGTTTGGTGGGGTTGCCTTAGTGAACATCGCTTTCGCACTTAGGGTATATCGGTCAGGGAGGGGCGGATGCCTTAAACAACGTACCCCTTTCATTTCTATGATGTAGAGGTGGGGGTGGGGCGACGCAGTGCATGACGTGTTCATTTGGCTCTCGACACACGTATTAACTGAGAACCAAAGCAGGGATCGGAGGGCTGGTTTGATGTGATTTCACCTGTCTCAATCCCAGAATCAGTCTGGATTCCCTGTTTTGGATCACTTGTAGCTGATGACTCAAGCGCTTAGGCAACCCCAAATATAGGCTATTACAATAGCGATAAAAGACGAGACAGGACCAGGTTTAAGAGAAGCAGAATTGGTTTCAATATAGGGAGTTCAAAGCGTTAAGTTGCTTCCTGGTGATGCTTTGTATATTTAATTGTTGGCATATGAGAGTAAGCCATCAAAGTGAGCAAGAGTGAGCCAGAAGCAGAAAGAGTTCTAAATAAAGTATCCCTGTCTTAGATGTGTTGATGAAAAGCTGTTGTCAATCTTCTAGACAGGCAGGTGTAGTTAGAATTTCACGTTTGGGCTGCATTTTCCAGCATGAAGGGTGTCTCATAGCAGAATTGGAATGAGGTAGAGAAGAGAACGATAAGGTCTGCCAAAGACTTGAGATGTGCAAAGAGGAGAGTTGGATTGCAGAGACACTGCCCTGATATGGCTTGTAACACTTTGTCCTGGAGAAAATACATGATCCAATTGAACACTACCACCAATAATACTGCACAAAGAAACAAAACTATAGAGAAGGGTGGTATGGTTTATAGTGCCAAACACTGCTAGCAGGTCAAGGAGGAAGTTTCAATCTAGGGAGTGCAACAGTTCCTACCTCATGAAACACATTTCGACTGTAGGTCCAAAACTGGACTGTTAGTCATGAAGTAAGGTGAAGGGTTCACTGTAACATAACTGTTGTGTGGCCATTTCCTCCACGATATTACCCAAATAGGGAGTGCTGCCCATGAGCCATGGGTTTGTCAGAATGGAAGGGTCAACCCGGTGTTCTCTGCTTGGTTGCTCTCCCCTATAAGTATGATGGTGTCTATTACCCTAGGTTCCTGGGTCTAAGCTTTTTCCTCTCTACGGAAGGGGTGGGCTCTTTTACGTCAGCTTCCATTGTAACACAAAATAACCCAAAATTCAGAATAAAGTAGTACTTCCATATTCTTTGAGTCTGTCCAGTTATTTGGTCTGAAATCTTTATAGGTAAGTCCATCTAGGACAGGAGGTGCTTCAAGGTGCTAGAGCACATAGTCTTTAATTCTCTTAATCTCCTTGACTCTTTCCTTACAGCACGCTGGACACTCTAATGGTATCAAAGGAATACATCTCCCAGGATTTTCAGAGACAGGTAAAGCAACTGGATGGCGACAAGAATCTTCACAATTGCGGTGAACAATTAAACCGCCAGAGTAGACATGGACCGTGGTGTCGATGCGTCGGGAATTGTGTATATCCTTGTGTTGTAATTTCATGCACGAGACGACCCGTAGCCAGGCTGGTGCATTGCAGGTCCCGATCTTGATCAACACGGAGCTGGAGTCTTCCATGCCTGACCCAGAGTTGGATTTAACACTCGGACGAGGGATAGATGCCCACAGGCCCCCTTATCTGCTATGCTCACACCTCAATGTCAAACAGCCTGGGCTGCACAGGGCCTCCAACGGAGATGTTATCCTTTCAACAGGCTCAACAATCATACCTTACAATGGGAGGCGATTGGGTAAGTTAACAGGTTACAACACATGGAACATGTGTCCCTAAAGTTCTTTCATGTTACACTTGTGATATACATGAACTCCTCCCACTGCCACCCTAAACTTTGCCTATCTCGGGCCCTCTGTCAATCTTGCCTACGGGCCGTTTGCCTTAAATCTGCCATTGCTGACCCACTCCTCTATAACCAGAGCCCTCGAGTTTCCCCTTGTCATGTGTGGGAAGGCCATCCAGTTTTGTTTTTCTTGGACTTGTATTTTTCCTAAATTTAGAATAGGAAAGGAAAAAGTACAAGTCTTGTAAGGGGGGAAAAACAGGACTGGAAGGCCTAGTCACGCATGGCAAGGGGACATTTGAGAACTGTACCAGAACTAGGCAAAGGGGTCTGTTTCTTTAGGTTCCATGCCTGACTCCTTTCCACTAAAGGGGGGCGGGGGCTATGTTACCCACTACGCCATGGCTAACTTCCCTCCCCCATAAATGCAGAGGGTGCGCGGGAGGGGCTCTGTAAGCCTAGGTTCAAGATTGGACTCATCCACAGAAGCCGGGTCCTATTCTCCTCTCGTCATCCTTGCTCAGCTTATACCTCGCCTTGTGTCCATCTGTCCTCCTGACCATGTTTGGACAGTGCCTGGGGTCAGCTGTGGGGTACCCAGCCCACTGGCTGCTCGCAGAATGAGCTCATCCGCCTCTGCCCCCAGAGCAGGCCAGTTACGCCGCCGGAAACGGGGTGAGGGGGGCGCTGAATGGAAGGCCGGTGCCCAGGCTCTCCCGCCCCTCCTTCCCTCCCGGTGACATCAGCAGCTCAGCAGCAGCCCCGGGGCAGACCTCACCTCTCGACCCGGGAACTCCCACTCGAGGGAAGAATGCGCCGCTCACCCAAGTTTCCAGGACGTCACTGCCGCCGCGGCCGCCACGCGCAGCTGTTTGCCTGGGAGCTGCTGAAGCGGCCCCCGCTCGGGCCCAGCGAGCACGGAAAAAGGGGCGGGGCGAAGAAAAGTGTCAGGCCTGGCCACGCGCCCAAGGCCAGGGTGAGGCCTAGGAGCTAAGGGTCAGGGTTCAAAGTCTTCCGTGGCCATGCCTTACCCAGAAGGCTTATTCCACACCTGGGACCGAGGTAATCCGTGACTGCTGAAGCTCTCCCACTCAGACCCAGCGAGAAAGGTGTCAGGCCTGGCCGCGCGCTCAATGTCAGGGTGAGGCCTAGGTGCCAAGGGTCAGGGTTCAAAGTCTTCCATGGCCACCCCCCATGCCTTACCCAGAAGGCTTATTCCACACCTGGGACCGAGGTAATCCGTGACTGCTGAAGCTCTCCCACTCAGACCCAGCGAGAAAGGTGTCAGGCCTGGCCGCGCGCTCAATGTCAGGGTGAGGCCTAGGTGCCAAGGGTCAGGGTTCAAAGTCTTCCATGGCCACCCCCATGCCTTACCCAGAAGGCTTATTCCACACCTGGGACCGAGGTAATCCGTGACTGCTGAAGCTCTCCCACTCAGACCCAGCGAGAAAGGTGTCAGGCCTGGCCGCGCGCTCAATGTCAGGGTGAGGCCTAGGTGCCAAGGGTCAGGGTTCAAAGTCTTCCATGGCCACCCCCCATGCCTTACCCAGAAGGCTTATTCCACACCTGGGACCGAGGTAATCCGTGACTGCTGAAGCTCTCCCACTCAGACCCAGCGAGAAAGGTGTCAGGCCTGGCCGTGCGCTTAATGTCAGGGTGAGGCCTAGGTGCCAAGGGTCAGGGTTAAAAGTCTTCCATGGCCACCCCCCATGCCTTACCCAGAAGGCTTATTCCACACCTGGGACCGAGGTAATCCGTGACTGCTGAAGCTCTCCCACTCAGACCCAGCGAGAAAGGTGTCAGGCCTGGCCGCGCGCTCAGTGTGAGGGTGAGGCCTAGGTGCCAAGGGTCAGGGTTCAAAGTCTTCCATGGCCACCCCCCATGCCTTACCCGGAAGGCTTATTCCACATCTGGGACCGAGGTTATCCGTGACTGAGCTAAAACAGGCGCTGGGTAGCGCATTAGCAAAACGTTTTCCTTTCAGAAAATACTTAAAATGATGCCCATAGATGCCACTTGACCACGTGTCACCAATTCCCTATATATATCCCTATTTTATTTTTAAGCAAACGGCGCTTCGCTTGATGAGACGACCAGTCTTGCATTTAATAATAGTGACGGCCTTTACAAGGCGCGTTTATGAACTGGTTAGCTACTGATAACAGGTATTATTATTATTATTATTATTATTATTATTATTATTATTATTACCTAAATAATGGTACTCATTTGTGGCTAACATTGAAGTATGACTGACTGAACCCACCAGGAACATACACGAACACATGTCTCATTATTTTGTTTCTTATTACATTCTGGGACGTGGAGACCTGCATTTCCCCATTATCAATCCAGCACTACAATTCCTAGAGTGCAACGAAAAAGGCACGGCCGTACTACCACCTCCTGAACAGAATGTGGGATGTTGGCAAGCATGTCTGAGCCATTTTACCAATATCACCCTGCAAAGTGCTCAATGTGACACCTCCACAACTGGATGAGGGTCAATGGGAAGACATGGGGTGCTGCCATGCAACTACTTCAGGTTGTGAGCTGCAGGCGTCCGTGCACAGCTTTGGAATGACCTCCATGAGAACCTCTGAACCAAACCTGCAGTTCAGGAAGTCCCTACAAATCCCGCTTTTCGTCCTAGCCTTTCATAGCTTGCCCTCTTGACAGCCGCCACCCAACATGACCTTGGACTGGCAACTCAGCACCTCACACATGGGAGGAGTGCATGGATATGTGCATGGGGTTTATAACGCTTGACCCAAGCAATGGAGCGTTGTACATAGACGACACAACTAGGGGACACAACTAGGGGGCTTACGGGTAGGGTGTGGGGCTAAGAAGTGACTGCAGGGGGAAGCTCTGGAGGGGAAATGAAATGAAATGACTGGAACACAACTAAGATCTGCACTTTAAGTAATAATATGGTGGTCGGTCAAAATCTCGAAAAAAAAATCTCGACCAACAATAAGGTCGAAAAAAAAGACCGAAAAAAAAAAGTTGAATTTCTCTTTTTTTAATTATATATTTATTTTGGGGTCCGGGATTAAAAAAAAAAATGGTAAAAAAAGGGGGGGGGGTTCCATTTCGAATAAAAAACGTCATTAAAAAAAAATCGACTTTTTTTTTTCTGCCTTTTTTTTCGAGATTTTTTTTTTCGAGATTTATTTTTTCAGTCTTATGACCATAAACCATATCTGTTGAATTTATTGGCTAATCTTTATTGATATCCTTGATGAAGACCCCAATTCAGTCTTGATTAGCAATTGTTCCCCTCTATCTCCACCAAAACGTTCTCTACACGTAATCCGGCTACCGCTTTGGACGCAACCTGAAATGTTTACTTGTAACCCCTTATGGCGGCACTGTATTGGCTGGGATTGCGGCCTCTGTACTGTTAGTTCTTCCCTGTCACCCTCTATACTTTTCCTCCCTCTCTCCTCGTCCCTTCTCCCACTTGACCATAGCACTTTGAAGCAGCTTGCTTGCAATGTAGTGCCTAGTGATATGACAATAAAGTAATAGATTTAGGGCCTAATTCACAGAAGCGTTTTATAATGTCAAAACCCCACTGGAAAACGCTCTATGAATTAGGTCCTTTATGGCAAAGTATCATGTCTTATATAGCGCATCGGAATGGCCTCTTGGTGCTTTGTGTCCTGTGTAGGAGTGGGATGGTTAGGGCCTGGCTAAAATGTTGGTGCAAGTCAGATCAAACAAACTGTACTGTCTTGTGTAAGCTTCTGCATATCATATTAAGAAACGTGGTAATGTGTGTGTTGTAGGGTGGCATCTAAGGTCATGCTATGACATGATAGGTCATTTATAAAGCTCCTGTACACAAGTGTTTCAAGGCGCGACAAGACAAGAGACGGAAGACAGAGGGAGGACATGAAAAACGATATTACTAGGCCTTGTGAAATTCAGGTCGTGCAATTGCTAGAACGAGAAGGGGAAAGGGAGGGAGGGAGTGCAAGCGAGAGGGGAAACAGGGCAGCAATGCTCTGAGTAAGTCTAGCCAGGGCAGTGCTGCTTTTTGTAGTGCAAGGAAAATAAGGGACTGTAGGGTTACAGTTACAGCCACTACGTGCGTGCTAAACCCGGATGGCAGTGCAAGGGTGACTGATCAAGAAAGAGCTTTTTTACCCAGTGAGACTCTGAGGGTAGCCAAGCAACCAGTTGGTACAGCAGACAGGTTGGTCAGCAGGGGAGGGAGAGAGAGAAAGCAGAAGAGAAGAGGAACGTTTTGAGCAGCTTCCAGAACTTCAGGTGGTCCGGTTCAAGAATGAGAGGGCCAGGGACGCCATTCCAGAGTGAGGCACCTGCAGAAGAGAGAGCCCTACTCCCCATTCTCTGCCTGGAGAAGCACCTAACCCTTAGAGTGTTGGAGGTAGCTGAGCGAAGGGCTCGAGAACGAAGTTATTTTGGAAGAGAGCATTGGATGCAGTGCAGGCCCCTGCCCCAGAAATCCTTGTGAACAATGCAAAGGGTCTTGAACTTGATCCTTGCAGCCACCGGGAGCCAGTGGAGAGATTTCAGGGCTGGAGAGATACAGTCCCTGGGATTGAGGCCAAGGATAAGTCTCACAGTCCTGTTCTGGATTAGTTGCCGAGGGCCGGATAGTAGAGGAAGTGTGATGCTGTAAATGCATCGGAGGGACAGGGCCTCCGTATCCTTGTCCTTTACTGCTTTTTATTGTGTGTTCTGTCGTGTTTTCCATGCAGGAGTTCATGTGGGACTCCTGGCGGGGCAGCTATCTCTTTTGGTTTGGCGTACAGACCCATGAGATATCCTTATGGCACCCATGGGTGGGGGTACAAACCTGTGCCCCTAGTGTATGTTTTTGGGCACCTGTGTGTGGCCCACAGAGCAGGGTATGGGCTGGTGGCAGCTCCATGCTGAATTTGACAGGTGCCCTGAGTATCCTCCATTTTGGGATACCCAGGCCCTGCCATTGGAATCAGTTGATTCCTGATAGGAAACAAGATGGCCCCTATGGCCTCTTGCTTTCTATTGCCTGTTACCTTGTTTTCCCAAAGTCCTGGGAAGCCCTGACTCTGTCCCTTCCCCCTGACCGGCTGTTGGGTTGAAGTTCCATATATGGTGTTGTTTTGAAGTCCAGGCCAGACTGGCTGGAGCCTTCCCAATGACTGTATGTTGTGGGTACACCCTGTGGGTGGGACCTGGGTGAATGGAGTGTGTGACGAATACGCATTCTGTGTTATGGATGTCTAGTATCTGGTGTTTGACACAATGACTGAGACAGCCCTGCCCGAAACTGGTATGAATGCAGTGTGGAGTGTTGAATGGCTGGGTACTTGTCCCAATACACATAACTTGTGAGTGTCTGGAGAGAAGTGAATGGCCTGAATGCACTATCCACCTGATTGGCTGCCTGCCTGCATGAATGCTCTTCTGACCGATTGGTTGCCCAGCAGAATGAATGGGAGATGAACTAGTATATCTGGGGGCCTCTCACTGCTAGAATTCGTGTTCAGAAGCTGAAGTCCCCTACGATAAGTCACTGGAGTAAACCTGAAGCTTGAACTTGAAGCCCTGCTGGAAGAGAGGAATTGCTGTTGCTCTCCTTCATCAATCTGAAAGCTGCTTTGTCTCCAAGGACTGACCCAGAGAGGACCTGGTAAGGCGCCATCTTCCCGAGCTACAAGGGACCATCGTGCACCAACTGATCTTTGCCAAAGCTCCCTGGTAGACAGACCTACGACAGGCTGCCAACCGGAGACTGCTGCGGAATCCCAAAGAGAAGCGCCCGGACTGTTGTCCATCACCGTCGACGACCGCCATCGCGGACCGGAGCCGCAGCGCTCCGTTTTCCTAAGAACTTCATCTGATCCAAGGACTCTCTTGTCTGCACCGCCGCCCGCCGGAGAAGGCCAGGCCGTCGATGCGCCGATGAGCATCCGCCTGTGGGTTTCCCGCCACGTAAAGACCACAGAGACGCCGACGACTCGACGCCCTTGCTGGGCCACAGTTCTTCAAACTCTTTGTGGTCCAGAACTATCAACATTGAGGTGCCCCGCACGCCTCCTCCTTGCAGGACGTCTACGCTCCGTCGCCGACGAGCAACGCTAGGATCGAATCTGCCACTTCACCCCCGTAGTTCACCCTTCCTCTCGCCGGACGTTCGACGACCCGTGGCTCCTGCCTTAAAGGGAGTGCACTCAAGAAGGGCCGTCGATTTCCCGACGAGGAACTCAACAACACCAGGTACTTTGGGGTTGCGGAACTATTGGGAAGACTCTTGTGAACAATATATGGACTGGGCTTGTGATATATCTTTATTCCACAGGTTGCCCAGGTGGGGAGATCTCCACTCAGAACTGTGTCTAGGTAACAAGGCCAGTATTCTGCCAATTGCTCACCAACTGCTTTTCCCTTATATCTATTGTTGGTTTCCTTTACAAACTGATTTGTGTGACATTTAACCATACAGTTGATGCACTTTAAAGAGATCTAATAGTAATTGTTATACCACGTAGAACTGTATATTTGCCATTATAGATAACCGAGTACAAAGTGAGTTATTGTGATAATGTACATAACCTTGAATATTAATTATATAAAAACTGTATTTTAACTAATACAGTGTGCAGACATTCCTTTGTGGGTGCTTGGGGACTACACTGTACTTAAGAGCCAGCCTGCATCACCTCCTGAGAAGCTAGGCCTTGATTGCTCGTCCATTGCTACCTTCTAGAGAATCTTGGCTGGGGTCCTCTGTGCCTCTACACTACCATATAGAGAGCAGAAGTACGGACCCCCCTCCAGTCTTTACAGGAAGGCAGATTGAGAAGAATCTTTTGCAGTAGTCAAGCCTAGAGAGAACTAGGGCTCTGGAGACAGTGAGCTTCTGGTGGAAAGTGATAAAGGGAAGCACCCATTTGAGGAGGTGTAGCTCTTAGTGGGACTTCATGACGACGTCTGAGATGTGAGGAGAGATAGAGAGAGTGGAGTCGCAGATGACACCAAGGTTTTTTGCCTCGCAGGAAGGTGAAACAAGAGGGCCCAAGGTGTGAGGCCAGAGTGAGAGAGGGAAAGCAGGGGCAGGGAGCCCCATGAGAAGGATCTCGGTCTTACTGGCATTAAGGCAGAGATCGTTGGCGGTGCACTAATCCTGAATCGTGGATAGACAGTCAGGAATGAGCGAGAGAGGAGAGGAGGCTGAAGGGCATCTGCAGGAAAACTGAGTGTCATCCGCACAATACTGAAAGTTAGAGTGAGGAGGTAGAGATCAGGTGGGCCAAAGGGGCCAAGTAGAGGTTGAAAAACCAGGGTGAGAGGATAGAGCCCTGGGGAACGCCACAGCTAGAGAGAGAGGTGGCGGAGAGAAAGGGAACAAGTTGGACCTTGGATGTGCGAACCGAGAGGAAGGTGGTCAGCCACTCCAGGGCCTGATCCATGATGCCCAAGTTCTCACGGTGTCGATTGATCAGGATGGCGTGGTTGACCGTGTTGAAAGCAGAGGATAGATCAAGGAGGATGAGGACAGAAGGAATGCTGGAATCAAGGTTAGAAAGCAGATCTTAACGGGTGTTCAGGAGAGCAGTTTCCATGGCTCTGGCAGCTCTGAAGCCAGATTGATGATAATGGAGACAATCAACAGATTCAGTGTAAAGAGTAAGCTGGAAGATGGTCAGCTTTTCCAAGAGTTTGCCCAGAAAAGGGGTGATGGATATTGGGCGATAGTTCGCCGGGCAGGTAGGATCGGCAGATGGCTTCTTAAGGAGGGTGATATGATTTAATATGGCAGTTATAACGCGCCTATATACAAGTGTTTCAAGGCGCGACGAGGCAAGGGAGGCGGTACGGAGGGAAGACAGACAACGATCCTACTAGGCCAGGTGTCATTCAGGTCGCGCAAGTGCATGGGCAGGGGGAAGGGAGAAAGTGGGGCGGAGTACGGGGAGGGGACAGTGTAGTACATGGGATAATAGAATAAATAACAGGTGGCAAGGGTAAAGGTTAAGTGCAGGCATCAGGTGCTGATAGTGTGACTGTAGGGATAAAGAAAATAGTCCCAAAGTGTGGGGGTTGCCAGGAAGGCAATGCAGATGTGCGACTGGTGGGGGAGGGGACTTTGGCCCGAGATCAGAGGGTGGCCAGGTAACCAGTGCAGTTTCAGCCAGGAAGTCAGCAGGGGAGAGGAGGAGAAAAAGCAGAGGCAAAGCTTCCAGAACGGGAGATGGTTCTCCTCAAGGTTCAGGGGGGTATGGGGGCTGTTTCAGAGAGAGGCCCTAGTTGAGGAAAGAGATCTACCACCAACTCGTTGCTTGGAAAAGCGACAGACCCTGAGGGAGTTGGAAGCGGATGAGCGAAGAGCGCGAGAAGGAAGATATTTAGGAAGAGAGAGTGGAAGGTATTGAGGCATAAGGTGTGCACAAGGGAGTGTTTTAAGGGAGAGAGGAACGTTCCAGTGGCGAAAGAGTGATTGCAGAAATCGGCCAAGGCTGGAGCGAGGGTGTCAATATGGTCCTTGATGGTTCTGGAGGAGCAAGTAAGCACTTGTTTGGATGACACTTTCATAAATCGCACTTGTCTAGAAACCTTGTAAGTTTTTGTCAGAGAGAAAGAGGAGAAAGGAGGAGAAGAGGGAGAGATGGCCAAAGGGGGGCAGAGAGAGAGGAAGAGGAGATAGAGGACAGGATGACCTGAGTTTTAGCAGAGAATTCAGAGGCCAGAGCCCTACAGAGGGCCTGGGAGGGAACAGGAGAGGTAGAGACTGCAACAGGATTGGACAGTTCCTTGCAGATTGTAATGAGTTTGGCTGTGTTGTTAGAGGCCGCAGAGATGCAGCCTTGAATGTGTGATCTCTTCTTGGACAGGAGAGAGAGTCTGTATTGCCTTTGGAGCAGGAGGAAGGCCAGTTTGTCAGAGGATGTGCCCGAAGCCCTCCACTTTTGTCTCAGCCACCCTGCATTTCAGGATGGCGAGGTTGGAATCATACCAAGAGTTGCACTTGGAGGTAGACTTCAGCCAGATTCCCATGACAGGGGCAAGGATTTCCAGGGTGTTGGAAATACAAAGATGCAGATTAGAAAGGGCTGTGTCAGGGTGTGAGTCAGCTGCAGGAGTAGGAGGAGCAGAGAAAGTAGAGCCAAAGGCATCACTGATACACGCTTCATGGCCCAAAAGACCAGGAAGGAAGGTGGCAGCCTGGATGGGAGGTTTGCCTGAGGGATAGAGAGTTTCAGATGAGAGGAGAGTAGAAGTGGTCAGTCCAATAGAGAGGAGTGGTGAGAGGGTTAGAGAGGTGGATGTCTGAAGTGATGAACATCCAAAGTATGTCCGGCAGAGTATGTCGGGCCAGAGGGCAGAATGGAAAGAAAGAGAGTGTTGCAGAGGTTGCCGAAAAGCCCAGAGGAGGTATTATAAGCATCCAGGTGGATTATGAGATCTCTGTGGAGGAGAAGTTGAGAAGTAGAGGCAAGGAGAGAAGAGGAGAAATCAGCCTATTCAGAGAAGAAGAGGGCAACCTGGCTAGGTGGCTGTATATGGTGGCCACAGGAGAGATAGAGAACCTGCAGACCAAGCAGATGTTAGAGGAATGTTTGACAACAGAACGAGAGTTGAGAGTAGCGACGTGGAGCAGGTTGCCACATTTGAAAGAATTCTGTGAGGGGGTACAAGCTTGCGGTACACCCCATGGAGGTGGTAGAGGGGCCAGGCGGTGGGCAGAGGAGGAAGATGAAGGTGCCAGAAAGGTGGCAGAAGGAGTAGCAGGAGAAGGGAGGACGTTGATAAGATGCGGGAAACGCCTATCAAAAAGGAGGAGATTGGGCTGAGGACCCTGAACGAAGATGGGGCCGTTCAAATAGACATTAATGATGGTCTGAAGGAGTGCAAGGGGGCCAAGAGGACCTCCCACCTAGTGCCACCATTAATGGGAGAAGAAGACCATAATAAGGGTCCATAGGTCTGGAGAGGGGACAGCAAAGAGGATGTCAGCGAGGGTCTTTCTGGAGGAAGCACTGGTGTAGGTTATCAGCGACGTAGTTGCATGCTATTTGGTGGCATCTAAGGGCTCCATGGCATAATTCTAGGGAGGTGGCTGGCACTGTGTAGTGATGAAGGTAAAGGATAGGATGCAAATGTTAGGTGCGAGGGTTACTTGCGGATGTTCAAGGGAGGAGTAGAGTGGAGGCGGAAGATGGGTGCTGAGAATAAAGCATCTCTGCCGAGTACTACCTTAGCGCGACAGGGATAGGTGTTAGGATTTGATACTGAGATTTAGATGCATGTGTTGGTTATTTCTATAGCACTAACCTAGCTGGGAAGCCACAGAGGCACTGTAAATAGGAGGATAAAGCAAAAGAAAACCAATAACATGAATAGAGTTAGCACAGAATACTATGGGTACAGCTAGAATGATAAAGAGAGAGGGGATATGCAGGGTTACTGGCACTCAGTGTCATGTTGACGTGGGGCCTCTTAGTGATCACGTTGAGTGTTGGGTTGGATGAGATGTAGTGGTCCTTCAGATATGATGCTGTGTCCATTTAGAGGGGGCTGAGAGGCCTGGTGTGGGGTTAGTTGCTAGTAATGGGTTCCATGGCGACTCCTTGGAATCATACCTAAAAGGTAAAATGCTGTGGTTTGCAAGGCTCTTGTGAAGAGGCATGTTTTTCTGAAACACAAGACAGTCTTGTGACGTGTGGAATCCATCAGACATCGAGGTTCACAGTTTGGTGGTCAAGTCTGTCAATGAGATGCTTTCCTGAAACTTCCTATTGCAACGTGGCACCACCAGGCAGTGACTTGCTTGATGGCCGTGTTGACGTATGATTTTCTTTGGATGAATTCTATCCCCCTTCATGAAAGGCCCAGTGGGTGATGTACAGGGCCTGAACTGAACCCAAACCTGCAGCTGACAGCAAGTATAGGGCTTGCAATGCTGACGTCATTTGTTCCCAGTGGTCTTGTAACATCATATTGTATTCTGTGTAGCCTTCTCAGATGGTATTCTGGAACACCCAAGCAGACACTGTTAGTATAATCCAATCTCTACAGAACGAATACGATGACAATGAGCATCCTATCCGAGAAGCTAAGGAGAAAGCATAATGCCCCGGATGGCTCTCTGGTGATGGAAGCATTCCCTGGTCAGTTATTCAGTTTGTGACTCGAGCAGAAGAGGGTTGTCTATGGAGATTATGAGGTTGTTCACCAATACGGTTCTCTTCACGCACTGCTTCGAGGTGTGGTAGGAGCACTTATGATTTGTCCCTAGTGATTTTCAGCCTGATGCTGGTCATCCAGGAGTCCATTTAAGTGACACACCTAGTACGGCTTGGGTGAGCTTTGCGGGTCTCCATGAAAAGTTTGGTGATCATTTGTGTGTCATCAGTGTAGTTTGTTGCATGTGAGGAGGACATGATGGCTTTTAAGGTTAATGAATGCATCCATGCTGAAGGGTGAGAAGCTGGATCTCTGTGGCAGTCCACAAGTGATGGTGCATGCCATTGATTTGTTGGTGAGACACGATGTCCTCCCGTGTAGTGTTTTTAAATCTACCCATCTCCTTTCGGCTTTCCATAAGAATGCTGAAGATGACTGAATGTTGTGTCGAACACAGCAGATCACTTTCTTAAGATGAGGATTCATGGCTCGTGTGAGTCTCTGATGAGCTTCAATCCCTTCCCTGGAGTGGTGTGGAATCTCCTTTGCTTCGATATGGTCATTACATACTCCTGGAAATTATTCGGCTAGAACACATCATATGTAGGGCAGTAGTTTGCTGGTCTCTGCCAGGTTCTGTGGCCCTCTCTTCAAGATGGGTTTGACAAAAGCTGTTGTGAGATTTTGAGATAAGGAGGAATTGGACAATGTAGGAAATAGGATTTCAGGTGATTGTCGAATAATCGTCATCTTGAAAATGTCCTGAGAGATTAAGGGTCTACTTTAAAACTGGCTTTATTGTTTGAGGACATGAGTCTGTTCAGGGCTGCAAGGTGTATGTTTTGTTGCCTGCAACCCGTACACTGTCCACTTTTGTTGCTTCTTATCTATATGTTGAAGCCTCTATTTAACTTTGTTTCAGGAATGGGTCGTGGTGGCATTAAAGGGTGCTTTGGGAGGTACTGGGTATTTCTGCAGACAGTTGTGTTTCTGACTTCCTTGATGCACTGGTGTACAGGCAATGCAAACGTTACATGGTTGTGACAATAGTGAAAATGTCCAAAATCCTTCAAGGTTCTGCACCCGATTATTCAGCGCCCTCGAGTTGGCCTATGTTTGCATGTAGGCATTGGTATTTGGAGAAGTCAAATCTAGCTGGAAAGGACCAGAGCCATGTACAAGGTGCTAGGATGATTCAAGGTCGTGTACATAGTTGGAGAGACGATGGATGAGTCAGGACTCTGCATGTAGTAGGAACTGAGAGTCCTTTAGCAGAAGACAATGAGGCGTTTCACCCCATGACACCTGTGGGTAGCCCAACTAGCCATCATTTAATCATATGTGTATTGTGGGATTTGTAGTTTTACGTTTACCATTATAATTTAGGACAACAAAAAGAAAAGAAAACTGGGCAGGATGAGGTACTCAAGCGTGACATGGAACAACTTAAGAACTCTCGTTCGTTCTGAACAACAGTTGCACAGTTAAAACGCGCTACTATAATCGTGTTGTCTACATGAACCCTACTACGATACGGGGGACTGAAACTACTCAGGGGTGGTCAGTGTCTGGAGGTAATCGGTGCAACACAGTGAAATCCTCTGCCTCTAATTAGGAAGGTGCACTGAACATTCTGGCAGGAAATAACACACCCTGCACTAGAGTACATTTCTCATAAGTATAAACACTGCAGAGCCATCACTAATGTCTGAAGCTGAAGTGCTCGAGGGTTTATGTACTTTAGAAACCAAGAAGCATACACATTTTCTGTGCAAACAAAGTTCTTTTTAAGGTTTGAGGTTCTGAGGAGTGGAAGGCGTTCTTCAAATGTTTTTATAATGTAATGTGGCATTTGTAAAGTGCCTATGTGCCACTGGTATTGCCTTCTATCCCATTTGGATGATTTGGACTGCAGTGCTGTAAAGTTGTGCGTTTCAGGTAGGCTGCAGTCAGTTCATTGCCAACCAATAATAGTGCATACAATATATTTCAGAGATGCAGAATTGGCATTTTGATAACATTATCCTGAACCAGTAACTTAATATAACCATCATGTAACAGTGCAGAGAATACATTTCAGAGATGTAGAAATGGTATTTCGATAACATATGAATATAGTACCTTTGTAGCCTCACAATGTAACAGTTATGAGGAGCCAGGAAAGAGACTCTGACACAGAGGACTCATGGTTTTGGCCATAAACCTTTATTGAAACAAAAGAGGGTTGGAAAGTGCCTCTCTGTCCCTATTCTAAAAGCTATTTCCCTACCTAAAACAAACAAAGGCTCTGTCCAATGTCAAGATGTCCAAAGCAAAATGTCCTGTGTGAAAAGTAATATTTTGGCCCTCACATTCTAAAAATCAACTTTAAGGTTCAAAAAGGAAATGCGTAACTCCAACACAAAAGTTCCGGAAGGATATTGTTCACAGTTCCAGTTAATGGTTCCCTTCCCCTGGATTTCTCTTCACTCTGCTTTATACTTTTAAGAATGTCAGTTCCTGAGTTTCTTTTGATCAACAACACAACTGGTATGCAAAACGACTTGGCTGTTAGTCTAAATCTTGGTAGGATACATGGACTACTCTCCTGCTGGGTTTCCGCTCTTCTTTAATGTATATTAGCACCGTCTTTGGCTATTCCTGATCTGTCCTTATGAGGACTTCCTCGTGTGATGTACTTTACACCCTGTCCAACTTGACCTTGCCTTGTATGCTCTCTTGCCAGGGTATACTTGTTGAATACACTTACAACTTGAATCTGCCTGGTATACTCTCCTGCCAGGGCATTTCTCATGTCAACACACTTGCAACTTGAATCTGCCTGGTATACCCGCCTGCCAGGGCTTGTCTCATATAAACACACTGTGCACACTTGCAAACTTGAAATTCTCTTATATTTGTTCTGTTCTGTCTCTTTTAAGAAGTTTTGGATCTATTGTGCTTTCTCATATGCTACATTTACTTTTATTTGCATTCTGGAGGATTGCCAAAAGTCCCTGGTATCCCCTCTTCCCTTGGATAAGCTCACCGGCTCTCTGTGGCATGCGTTGGTTCTCCCACGGCAACCCAGTAGTTGCTCTCCGGCATCCTGCATGCTCTCTCTGGGTTCGCTGCCTCTGCTCCTTGGCTTCTGTGCCCCTTGCAGTTCCTGCTCGCCTGCTCTGATCTTTTCCATGCTCAAGCGGCATGGAGGCTTCCTTTTGGTACCTGCGAATGCTCGGAAGCCTTCCTCCTTCTTCTGGCATCCTCACAGAGTACCATCTCCTGCTGTCTGCTCTCCTCTGCTTCTTCTGCAAGCCGGTTGGCTCCACAGGCCTCGCACCAGCCCAGCAGAGGACAAGACTCCTCCAGCCAGCATCGCTCTCATGTCAGCTGGTCCACCAGTTTAAATCGCCGGCATCAAGTAGGCGCTTGGAACAACTAGAACGTAGCTTGTGCTCTTGATCTTCATTGATCTTAATTACTCAGCTCAGCTTCCATGTTACATTATTTTGTATTGAGGGTAAGGGAAGTCAGTTCTTGATGACTTGTATATCGAGTTTGGGAAAGTATTTTCTGTAGTCTTGAAAGATTTATGGAACAGTATTCTCAATAACCCTCATAGGTGTGTGAGTGGAGTTATGATAATATGCCATTAATGCATGGGGAATGGAGGGGTATCCCCAAAAGAAAAAGGGGGATACAGTGTCTCGTCCAATGATGTTGGGTCACTCCTCTGAGGGTTGCCTCCCCCATGTGATCCTCCCTCATATAGCTACCCCCAATGTGAGGATCAGTTAGCGGCTGCTGTCCCCAGGCCACATGGGAGAGGCCACCTCTGGGAAAGTAGGGATGCCACCATCGGATTCATCACACAGTGCATACAATGCATTTCGGAGATGTAAAAATGGTATTTCGATAACATTATATAAATATAGTACCTTTGTAGCCTCACAACCTAACCATGCATAGAATACATTGCAAATAAACAACAAACAGCATTGAGATAACATTGTGTGGTATTGTTAATCAATGTTGTATACCCACCATGGACTATCCTTTACCAGTACACAACAGAATAGTGGATCATGATGTGTTAGGCTGTGGAGTGGTTTCTTGAGTACTTTCTCGTTGCTAGTGCTGGCTCCATGGCTACCTGCATTGTTTCCTACCAAGGTGTGGCTGCGTGTGGGGAAAGTGCAGGGCTGCGGTGTGGTGTGTGGTAGACTATGTCAGATTCTAGAGTGTATGTATTTTTTATTTTCATCTTATACCAGAAGAAGAGGGTTGGGTTCCCTACAATTTCTGCACACTGTATTGTAAAGTTCTATACATCAAAAGAAAGGATTTGGGGTGTTCACAGGTTACAGAATATAAAACGCCTCGGCATTTTAAAACCTACATGCACATTTGTGCATTGTACAATGAGAGAAGCAGAAGTATTTCTGGGGGGTTTCCTTTAGGGTGTTTTCCAGGTTACAACTTTTGGATTTGCCTGTTGCCTTTCTTAGCGAGGTTCCCACACCGCTACACACCAATGCATCCCATGTATTTGAGGAGTGTATTTGTCACAGACAGATTCTTGCGGACTCGCATTGTGGGGGGTAACAAAGTAGAGCCTCACAAACACAAACCATGAGCCAACCAAGTAATCCCTCAACATGAACCAAATGATCCTCAGCTACCTCCAAAACTGCAAAGTAAAACCTATACCAAACCCGCTCAGGGGGATGAAAACACCACCACCATTGAAAGAGTACATGCTACAACATGAGCCTCACACATCCCAAGAGTGACACCAGCAAACATCCTCATGGGATGAATGGTGGCAGATGGCTGGCAAGACTCCAGAATCAAGTACTCCAACCCCTGCCGCCGCGCACAAGCAAACATGAGACAAAAGGGTGCTGTGCAGGGGGTGGGGAGGATGCTGGGGGGTGGAGCGGCACTCAGGCAAAATCAAATCAATCTTCAAGCAGCGATCTCGAACGGCCCGGTAACCTTACTAGCCAACAGCAAGCACGAGCAAAACACACACAACGAGAACTAGACAATGGCCCTCATTACGACCCTGGCGGAAAGTGACTGACCGGACCGCCACAGCGTAAATAGCGTTTCCGCCATTGCACGAAGGAGCAAAGTGCGGCCCATTCCGACCCATCGGGCACGAGCACCACGGCATGGCGGAAGTGCAAAGTCCGCGATGGCGGAAATGACCCCAAAACGGCCCACACCGCCGCCGTACGGCGCCCTAGGTGCAATACCGCCACCCATCACAGCGGACACCGCAGTGTGCGCCTACCGGAAAGTACGGTGACCGGAAATATACGGAAACGGAAGTTAAAACATGGGCCCGGAACGGGAAACATCCCGCCGTACACCTATAAAACCACTAAAACCACACAACCACTAAAAACACTACCCTGAGACACACCCCAACCCGTCATCCACCCTAGCGAAACCAAGAAAAATGGGAAAAGTAGCGAAGAAAGCGTGCGACCGCAAGCGGCAGGTCCACTTCTCCCGTGAGGAACTCACCGTGCTAACAGAGACCCTCCAGGAGAATGCTGCCGTCGTCTTCTGCACGCAAATGACCAGGACGGCACTTGCAAACAAGAAGGCCATATGGGCTCTGGTGGCACAGCGGGTAAGTGCGGTGGGGACCGCACCCCGCACCCCACAGCAATGCCGTAAGCGATGGGACGACCTGCGGATACGCGTCCGCAGCATACTCTCTGCCAACCGCAACATTGCCACAGCCACCGGGGGAGGTCCTGAATCACCCATCAAGTTGACCCCCTGGGAAGAAATCTGTGCCTCCACCATCGGAATGGAGAGCATAGAGGGAGTCGGAGGGATGGAGAAAGGAGTGCAGACATCCGAAGATTCAGGTAGGTGGGCCAAATAAAACAATGCCAAATCCACAAAGTCCATCCATGTGAAGTACCATGCGTCCACATAGTGCAACAGAAACACATGTCCAGGAGAACGTCCACACACATCGGCCTGATAGCGCACGTTAAAACCCACAATAAATACATAAATAATTAAAAACCCCTAAAACACGCACTACACGTGCAGCAGGCACACCCTAACTGCAGGCTGCCAAACAACTGCACCCTCACTCCACACACAAATGAAAGCACCTCCAAGGCCCCGACCCAAATCACCCTCAGGTACCACCCCAATGCATGTGATACAATGCCATTCCAATTCCCACAGACCCATCAATAACCCTCGCCCTCCTTTACTCCACCACAGGGTCCGATCCAAACGACGAGCTTCAGGACACCCCTACCAGCACACCTGCAAAGAGGGCCAAGACCAACGGCCAAAGACCCTCCACCTCAGCTGCACGCATCAAGACACGGCAGCAGCACAAATCAGGTGGCAGCACAGAGGAGGGAACATCAACAGGCACCCCAGCAGCCAGCATGCCCACAACACCACCACCACAGGTCCCCCCAACGGATGCCACAGAAGGCACTGCCTCTGGTGGCAGCAGCACCATAGGTGACACCCCATTGATGGCAGCATGCTCCGACACAGAAGACGGGGATGTCGAAGTCAGATCCATCCATGACCTGTCCCAATCCCCCTGTCTGTCCCATCCCGTACAACATGAGGATACCACGCAGGGGCACCCACAAGACGACGACTGGCCATCCCCCACAAGCCCTGTGGCAAGGCAACATGAGGACAACAGCCCCTCTGTGACACCCCCGCAAATGGCCATGGCCCAGCAGAGGCAACAGTCCCTCGACCAGTTAATCGTGCAACAGCAGCAACTGGCCACGCTCCTCAAGGACCATGCCGATGAATGTGGGGGCACTAAGGCAGACATAGAAACATCAACTGAGACACTTAGGGCAGAAATGGAGAGAGGTACAGAGACACTAAGGGCACAAATGGAGAGTAGCACCGAGAGCCTGGGAGTCCAAATGGAGAGAAGCACCGAGAGCCTGAGGGGGGAACTGCATGCGACGTCCAAGGACGTATGTGCCGAACTTGCCGCAGTGCGCCGTGTGCTCACTGAGCTCTCGCAAACCCTTAGGGACATGCATGGACGTGAGCAGGCAGAGACATCATCCGTTGCAAGTTCCGTCCAGGGCAGCCCCCAACGTAGATCTGGGAGGAACCTGCGCTCCACAGGCAGGGGTGCCCCTGATACCCGCAGAGGGGGCTTGCAATAGCGACTGCCCACTGACAATGAGCATCTTTGGACACTGGTGTTCGGGGGGGAGGTAGGAGGGTGGAGGGGGTGTGTTGGGCTCACTTGGGTGGCGGGTCGATAGGGTGTACAACATGATATCACATATGCCATAAACAGTGCACGATCAACCAATGAGATGTGTGGACATTGATCTTTGTGTACTAGGCCATCATAGGCGTACAGTCCATATTGTGCATGTCCCAGACACACACAGTGCCACGAGTCCCGTGTCCATGTATCAGCCACCAGGCGTGAGTGCTAGAAGCATACATCAATGAGATGCTGATGAATGTCACGGCCCTCCGGTGCCTCGCAGACTCCTTGAGGTGCTGCCACATCCCCACCCTCATCATGACCATCATCAGGTGCTTGCAGTTCTGCGTCAGGGGGCATGGGCACATTTCTACGTACGCACATGTTGTGGAGCATGACACATGCCATCACCATCTTTGCAACCTTCTCATGGCGGTACAGGAGTGCCCCGCCAGACCTGCTGAGGCAGCGGAAACGACCCTTCAGTAGGCCGAATGCCTGTTCAATGACCACACGGGTACGTGAGTGGGCATGGTTGTAGTCCTCCTCATGCTGGTCCCGTGGGTTCCGGACTGGTGTGAGGAGCCATCTCTTCAGTGGATATCCAGCATCACCTGTATGTGGACGAGAAACGTATGATGTGGAATGCCATTGCTACGTACGCCCCCCCCCTTCCTGCCAGGTCATTGCCGAATCACATACCCCACATTATCATGCATGTAATGAGACTCACCGAGTAGCCAGGATCTGTTCCCTGCGTGTCGCTCCATGTAGCGTGGTATTGTAGAGTTCCTCAAGACCATAGAATCATGGGTTGATCCAGGGAATCTGGCACAACAATGTGTAATGATCCTGTTGGAGTCACACACCATTTGTACATTCAGAGAATGAAATTGTTTTCGGTTGCGGTACTGGGCCTCCATGGCATGTGGGACGACCAATTCCACATGGGTGCAGTCGATGGCACCAATGCAACCCGGTATGCCGGCGAGTGCATGGAATCCCACTTTTGTGTTGGTAATTTCCTGCTCCGAGCGTGGTAGGGAGATGTAGTCGTCTGCGTGCTGCAGGAGGGCATCGAGCACTTGCAATAGTGTCCGTGAGAACAGTGGCTGAGAAATGCCATGCAACTGTCCGACTGTGTGCTGGTAGGTGCCTGTGGCCAGAAAGTGGACTACAGACACCACCTTCAGTAGGGGTGGGATGGCGGTTGGGCTATCTATCATGCTGACAAGGTCAGCCTGTGTCATGTCCACAATGGCGGCTATGGTGTCCCGGTCCAGACGGTAGAGGGTGTGGATCTGCTCATCAGTGAGGTTGAACGGATGTGCTCGGAGGCGTGGGATTGCGGGCTGCCTGCGTGGTGGTAGTGGCTGTGCTGGCGGCCCTTGCTGGCCCTGCCTTGGCCTCCTCCTCCTCCTGCGTCTCCTCCGTGCGGCCGGTTGTAGTTGGTGTTCGTCTTCTTCTTGGAGTTGGAGTACTTGCAGTGCTATCATGTCCCCCAGGGCCAACATCGCGAGTCCTGCCGGTAGCATTTCGGTGTGGTTGTGGGAGGAGACTGGCTGTGCAATTTATGTGTTTTCAGGCTGAATGGCCTCCACCTGTGGTGATTTATTCCACCTGTGCAAACTGCTCTCCCCTTTGGCCGAGCACGTCCCGCGCACAACGCTGCAATTCGTGGAATGGCATCTTGCTATTGCAATCATGTATTTGTACCCGATGGCCGTGTAACATTGGTTGATATGTTCATTCTGCTGTGGTCCCATTGTTTCACATACTATCTGTGCAGTCGCGAACAGAGTTGTGAAGGGTCAGTGGAACGTAGTACTCGAGTAACGGTGGGCCCTCATGCATCACTGTACCGAGTTGCAACGACGGGCGGGGCGTCCCATTCGTGGGTGAAGGCAGTTGCCATTTTCACACACAGCCGCACTCGATGGATTAATTAGTGTTTTCAAACGGCCACAGATGCCTCTTCGACGTGATGTTGCAAATGAGGAATTCGAAGGGCGGCGCTTTCGGTTTTCAGCTAGCGGCGAGGAAATGCCCACAGGTCTGACTGCAAATATAACGTACTATTGTTCAATGTCCTTGAGACAGGGGCCATGGCGAGAATGCAATGATTGATATGAATGGTTTGGGATGCGCAATAGCGACGTGGGCGATGAGGCCGGACGTTCCCAAATACATGTTACTTCACTACACTGGAATTACGGGCTGGGGCACTGTGGATTTTGCAGGCTGCATAACGCACAGACTCAATGGATATTTCTAATGTCATGTGAGTAAGTATTCAGGCGTTTTAATCCCGGGATGAGGGAATGATGAATGGATGCATGGGCAGGTGATTTGATACAGAGTTTGCCATGTACAGGGCTTCTTGGGATCTATCCGCCTCCCCTACGCTATGTGATGCAGGGCTGCCATAGTGGGGCCATCGTCTATCTGGCCTTGTTGAGCCCTCCCTGTCTCGACGCGCCTTCAGACACTTGTGTCCATGCACGTTACCAATCCCATCTGATGGATTCTGTTTTGACAGACGCATGCACAGGTACACTCGTTTGTGATGGTGTTTACACCTCGATATAGATAGTTATGAGTCGCAAGTGGTTTTTGGGTGGTGATGGACCTTTGGAGTGGGCTAGCATGCATATGGCTGTGGATTTAGTGTGATCATTGCAGTGAGTTGTTGGAATGTAGTACTGATGGCCATTCTGTTCTTTTTCTTTTCTTTTGGTTGACAGGTATCTCCTCCCCTTTTGCCACTGCCATCTGTATGCCACTCCTGCAGATGGGTTTTACTCCCGACACCTGCTGCTTCGTGTTAATCAGTGGAGCAGCATTACGATCTTATGGGACGATCGCCAATGGGCCACATGCCCTTACGCAGTACTGGTGGCTCGGAGCAACATTTCGGCCTTTCAGCTGGACTAGTGCCTCCCCATTGGGACGGCCCTGCGGTTCTGTGCGCTTCCATGTTGCCTTTTCGTACGTGAATGTGGCTCTGTGTACCATGAGGGAACAGGGCGTCACACAAGTAGTGGCTGGTCATTTCTTGCGGATGCAGCCCACAATGGTGAAATGTGTTTTGGAGTTCATGGCCTGTTGGCTGTATGGGCTTGGTGATTTTGATGTGCATTAAATTTCTATTCTGATTTGGCCCGTGTAGCGTTCTTCTTTGCAAGTGATGTGGCATATGCCTATTTGGGGGGCGATGTATTGTGAGGAGATCTGCACTGGGTTCCAGCTTCGGAGTTTAGTTGCGTGGTACTGTACTGGGCGCGTTTGCCTACGAAGCCCGTGAGGTCAGGGATGGGGGCTGCCAATATGACAGTTTGAATGTTGTCATGCTCAGGGGCGGGGGATTGGGTTTTGTGTAACAGATGCCGGTCAGCCAGGTGGACTGGTGGAATGATGTGATTTTCGGAATATTGCTGGTCACAGGTGCCTGTGTTTGCGTGCGTTTCTTGGTGGGGGACTGTGGTCATGTCCATTGGGATGGCTTCTGTATTCGTGCCATCTGTGCCCTGCAGCTCCCATTGGCCCCTGTTGTGTTTCTTTTGTTCGTTGGCATGCATGGGTGACTTGTACATTTCACTGGTTGCATTGTGACTTCATTGCACCTACGGGGAGTTGTACTTTGTGGGCAGGGAGCGGTGTACAGGCACTCAGTGGGGCCGTTTACGGTTGATTCGCGATGCCGTACTTCTCACCATGGCGGAATGGTGCATTCCGCCATGCTTGATGGCGTTAGGTACATGTCCGCTAGGGTCGGAATTGGCGTACCCTTGCGCCATGGTGGTGTTTACGGTTTGGCATGGCGCGCGCGCGCGTGCTTGGTGCAGTTAGCGTTGGCGTTCACTACGGTGTCGCTAATGGCATCGTACTTTGCGGTGACGGGTCATAGTCGCACCGAGCGCTATTCGATGGCGGTATTGCATTTCCGCCATCGTTTTCCGAATTCCGCCAGGGTCGTAATGAGGGCCAATGCATTCGCTGACTTTGCTCGAGTGTGAGTCACCTCCAGCGGGGATGCCTCCAAAAATAACAAGGGGTGCTCACGCAACACAGAAGGCAGACAGCAAGATCATGCACACGTCCCATGTGAGTCAGTCGCCAAAAGGTAGTTTGCTCAAGAGAGCAAGTGAACTAAAGCAGTGCCCAACAGCCATGTACGGAAGGGTGAATAAGGAGGAGGCAACATATAGGCAGGGCAGCGGCCAAAGCATAATGAAAGACCGCTATAGCAAGCTAACTGCTCGTGACATTCTAGGTCACGAGTCTAGTGCAGCAAGCGTCACAGAAACTGGTCCCATAGACAAACAATGCAAGGGTCCCATCAAGCCACGAGGCATTAAGTAGGTGCAAGTAGAAGTAGGTAACTGTCTCATACCTCATGTCTTTATTTCATTATTTATCAGTTTTAAAGCGCTCACACAGCCCGCGGGCATCGACGCGCTGTTACAGGAATTATTATTTTTGTTTGTTGCGTAATTGTTTTTTTGTTGTCTTAGTTGCGTATTTATAATATCTTCCAGTGTGTTATAACTGTTGGAAGAACACATTAAAGGCAGAATAACATATATAACAAGTAGCCCCAAACAACATGGGCCACAGCAGGCCTGCGCATGTG
The DNA here is from genome assembly GCF_040938575.1 of Ambystoma mexicanum. Lineage (NCBI taxonomy): Eukaryota > Metazoa > Chordata > Amphibia > Caudata > Ambystomatidae > Ambystoma > Ambystoma mexicanum. The sequence continues at coordinate 1,161,987,064 of NC_090926.1, read as the reverse complement.
TAATTCAACCAAGCATACCTAGCCCACATCGCAACCTAAATAAGCAATGAGCAAATTGTGTGTCACTATATTGGCAGTTGTCGTCATAGTGCTCCTATGAAATTGACGGCCATCCTATCGAAGTTCCCCTCAAAAGGTTACAGTAAGGCCACCTTTGGGACAAAGTACTTGGAGTGAAGGTTGGTGAATTTTTGAACTGGGGGGGCGTAAATGTATGTGTCTAATATGCAGGGGTGACTGAGCGAAGTGAGAGAGCCCAAACCCAACAAGGGGATTTCCAGGGTGTTTTCCCCCTGAGAACATTTGTAAAATAATGAGTTAATATGGAGCTTTTTACAGAACTTTCTGTGAAAAAATGTGTAAAAAGCCACTAAGTTAGAAATCGATTTTGTATAGTAGTACATAAAAACGCTCAATAGATGTAAATCACCAACAGTGCACAGGACCATTATCCAATGCATTTTCATTATGCATTTTGCCCACAACATATGCTAGTATATGAAACATGACCATGCCTGCCGCACCAACATATGCCAGTATTACCATTTAAGGACTACCAGCCAGTAGAAAATCTCATGCAACAGAAAAAAAGTATATCCAGAGTGACTATACCAAGACAGACCAGTGTACCAAGCAATCACACTTATGTTTGCTCTTACTCTTGATACAATGCACAAAACTTCCATGACAAAGAAGATACGGCTAGAGTGGGGCCACCAATGTAAACCAGTCTAGCCACGTAATGCTTGACCCTTGATGTGAAATAAAAAGTAACAAATGTCATGCGTTAGTAAGAAAGTGCACACTGGCACCATAGGCCAAGCTACCCATGTAAAAACACTTATCATATTTGCTTTACCCTTAATACTATGTAAAACATTTCATTGCACATTAAGAAAGTAAATGCAGACTGAAACTAGTAGGGCCAGTCTGCATATACTTTCTCATTGTGTCATGGCCTTTGTTAATTGGCATCTATGGTAAAACAAACATGATAAGTGTTATTACCCAGCTAGACTGACCTACATTAAATGTAGGCCAGTCTAGTCGGGTAATAATACTTATGCCAAAAAAAAATGAAAATGCCATGCCACATTAAGAAAGTATATGTAAACGGAAACTAGTAGTGCCTGTGTGCATATGCTTTCTTAATGTGACATGGCTTACTTAGCATCAAGGGTAAAGCCAACATGATAAGTGTGTTTACCTGGCTAGACTGACCTACATTCAAGGTAGGCCAGTCTACCCAGGTAATAACACTTATCATGATTACACTACCCTTGATACCAAGTTACAAATGTCATTCCACAATAAGAAGTATATACAGACTGGTACCACTAATGTAGGACATTCTAGCCAGATAATAACACCTATCATGTTTGCTTTCCCCTTGATGAACAGTTAATGGGCTTCAATTGTAAAGCTAACATGATAAGTGTTAATATCTGGCTAGACCCGCCTACATTGAATGTAAAACAGTCTAGCCAGGTAAGAACTCTTATCATGAGTGATTTACCCTTGATACATAGTTAATATGCATGTATTGAAGGCTCCAGAGCCTAGGAGAGAGGCTAAACCCTTAACTAAAGAAATCTCACCCTCCAAATATAGTGAAATTCCGCCACCCTTTCCCTTGAAGCGGGGGGGAGGAGGCGAGATGATAATAAAGCCTGCTTCCCTGCCACATTGTTAAACCTCACAGCATAATGAAAGTCAGTTGAAGTAGGGGGAAACCCATTCCACCCATCCAGCCAACTTATTTCTCCTGCGGCGCAAAAGGGAATTTAGCCCGGGCCAACACCAACAAGAAGAACTGATGGAAATAAGGTGGTTGGACAAGGAAGAATGGGAAAGGTGGGAGGAAAGAGGACTAGAACCATCCGAGGAAACTGATGCCCTTGTGTATAATACCTGTTCCTTGCATGCGTGAGAACAGGTTCAAGTCAATTAGATTTCGGCTACCACCCTGATTGACTCGGCTAGTAAGCAGACTGCTGTCGTGTCAGCCCTAACACCCTAGACTCGGGGGAGACCGTACAGAGCACTTGTGTACATGGTGATGCTGAGGTCTACTGTTAAATACAGATGACCTTGGAAGTCCGGGGAGCTCCAACTCAGATAAAAGTAGCTAATGTCCCAGACTTCCTGAGGAGGTGATTATCAGTATTGATTTTCCTAAATTTCAGGATCTGCTCCAGTCTTCTTCCAGGGGAGAGAGCTGAGAAATCTACCCCTCCCCCTATATTAGGGGAACAGGAAAACTCCAAAGATGGGTATAAGTCACCATTTCTCTCCCCATACACTAACACCGTTATGGGTTATGTAGAGGCCAGGGTGTAAGATAATCCTATTAGCCCTTTAATAATGGCTATCTCAGATTTTGACTCATACTGTGTCCAATCTCCTAGCAGAGAGGTGAGTAAACCGACCCCTAGAGGAGCGTCACTCAAAGAATCAATCAGGAGAGACTCTCAGAGAATCCAGAAGAGTTGAATTGCGCTGAAGGGCCCAAAGGAGTGGTGGCCGCTCAGAGAGACAGAAAGCCAGAGCAGCATCATGGCCCGCAGTGCGCACTATGAGAGTGCAGGTAGGCACCACAGGCGAGCAGCTGGAACAGTCCAGAGGAACCACGAGAGCGAGAACGGAGTAGTTCGGAGGGCCGAGGCAAAGCCCCACTGAGAAACCACCTAGCAACCCCCATCCCAAGTAAGCAGGGAAATGAGCCGCTGGCAGCTGATGCAGAGTCAAATTGATGAATCGCATACGTTCATAAGCATGGAGCCAGAGTGTAAAAGTCAAAATTAGGGGCTGTGCATCCCCATTAAACATGCCACAGCAACAGGGGTAGAGCCAGCTTTAAAACATTAGGGGGGCTGGATCGCAGTTTTGGAAGCTAGTAGACAGTGGGCCATTAAACCCATTTTGCGGTTGACCACCCCGCCCTACTTCTTCTGAGCCCAGGAGACTAAATAGCCATTTCAATTTACCTTGGCCCATTAGATGCATCTTTCATCACAATTCAGAGGCTAAGGGAAGCTGATGAACCACCTACCACTGAGGCAAAGAGGGAAGAACCACCTACCATCCTTCCCAATCTAGCCATCGCCCAGCGAAATGATACAGCACTCCCAGATGCTTTCTTGCAGGTGATTCCTGAAGGGAAAGGATTAGAGAAGGGAAGTCCATTTTTCTTCCTAAGGCAAAGATTACTGTATAGAAAGGAATCCTCCAGAGAAGGCCTAAGTACAACTCAGTTAGTAATCACCAAAACTCATTGGAAGATCGTGCTAGAGATTGCACATTCTCATTTGACAGGGGGACACTTAGGACAATCTAAGACCCAGGCGCACATCAGTGGGGCGTTTTACTGGCCAGGTATCCATGCTGATATAAAGAACTTCATTCAGACATGTGATATATGTCAGAAAACCAATACACATATTCACTTGATATGATATGATATGGCATTTGTAACGCGTCTATACACAAGTGTTTCACAAGTGTTTGCCTGCCTCTCTGAACCATTTACCAATAATAGAAGTCCCTTTCTCCTGGATTGGGATGGATATCATTGGATCGTTGGAAACCTCTAGACTGGGTAACAAATATGTCCTCGTAATCGTTGAATACACTACCCGATACAAGGAACAACACAACCCAACGCATTTTAAAACATCTATTGCCATATTTATCAATTTTTGGTTTCCCCAAGGAAATTCTAATGGATCAGGGATCCAATTTCATGAGCAAACGCATGGGTGAAGTCAAGGAATTGCTCCATATATCCACCTTAACAACCTCAGTTTGCCTCCCCCAAACTGACGGATTGGTAGAAAGATTTAACAAAACACTTAAGATGATCCTAAGAAAGTTGGTAGACAAGCATGGGAAAGACTGGGATCGCATGATTCCCCAGGCACTATTTGCAGTAAGAAAGACCCCTAAAGCGTCCACCGGATTCTCTCCTTTCAAACTACTTGATGGTAGAGAACCAATAGATGTCTTAGACATGCTACAGGAGACCTGGGAAGAAAGAGAAGATGCACCTATTCCCTTCTCACAATCAGCTACCCGATTACAGGAGCATATGAAATTTGTTCGAAATCTAGTGTATACCTACATGGAAAAAGCCCAAGCACAACAAAAGTCCACCTACGACAAGAAGGTAAACTTGAGATCTTATTCAGAAGGACAAAAGTATTAGTCCTCTTACCTATCTCTGAAAATAACCTTTCCTCAAAGGGGCATGGGCCATATGGAGTACTAGAGCAAACAGGGACCTGTACCTTTAAAATAGCCCAACCCGACAGGAAACAAAAGACCCACCTCTAACACATACATCTCTTAAAAGATTGGAAAGAAAATCCTTCCATAGCCACTGCCTCAATACTGTCTTGTTTGGCACAAGAGGAAATAGATAATTCTGAATTAATTCCCCAAGAGTTATCTAGTCAACAACAAAAAGACTTAAAAGTTTCACAACATTCCTCGATGTATTCTGCGAGAAACCAGGGAGAGTGCACAGCACTTATCATTATATCAGAACTCCAAAGTGAAAAGTAGTCCATTTGAAACCACATGGACTCCGGAGACCTGTAGACAGATAGTGGTTGAGGAAGTGAACAAAATACTAAGGGCAAATATTATCGAACCCTCTTCAAGCCCATGGTCCTCCCCTATTGTGTTGGTCACAAAACCTGATAATTCCTGGAGGTTTTGCATAAACATACGACAGGTCAACGCCATCTCAGTGCTTAACTGGGTCCTCTCTTAAAGCTGCAGCGTTTAATTCTCTGCTGTGTTGATGTAGTGTAAAATAGCAACTGCTTGTCACATAGCAGGACACTTTTATTTTGCTACCTACTGACTTCCTTGTGCATGTCTGTCACATGATTTCCCTTCCTGTGGGTAGCAGCAACCTTTATCTGCCTAGAATTGTTCTGCCCTACTTCTGTAGTAAATCCCTATCTATGTACACGCCTTACTGTCACCTAATCTATTCTATTTTAAAACACACTAATTGGGCAAGCTAATGCCTTCTTTGTTCCTTACTTGTGTGGTAGAAAAATAACTATTATTTGTGCCAGCTGCATTTCCAGAAGAATTTAAAGTGCAGTTTCAAATGTGTCCTTTCTTATCTTATAATTGTGTTTCTTCTGTGGAAGGCAGGGGGGCAGAGCCTGAACATGCTCTCTAGTCAATAATTGCCCCACCACATTCTCCCCTCTGGTTGAGTCATCGACCACTCCTTAATTTTGTCTCATCATATTATAGTCATCCTTGGGCAGCCACACTCTGGTGACCCCCTCAAGTTACCTCCTTGTGCTGCGTATTCTGCTGCACTGCATGTCATAAGCCAGCACTCGCCATTGTCGTCACATTTCATCCAGTGCTCATTGTAGTTATGGGTATCCTTTGGGCATGTAAACAATGCTCCAGGTTGTCTAGCTGGCTGACCCAATGGGTACATGGGACAGAAAACATTGTCATCAGTTTGAGTGTACTGATGTATGGTGTCAGCCACATTAACCATTACTGTCATTTGGAGTGCCTTCTTGCCAGTCTTTTTACATTGGCTTATTGCTATTCTCAAGATGCAAAAAGCCATTAGGACCAGTACCAAAATGCCAACAGAAATTTGATTGCATCTGTCAGCCAAGTAGGCAGCCAGGAGAATAGATAACTGAACCAGCTATCATCCTCAATGTCATCCACATCCTCCTCTATTTTATCATGCAGCCTTTTCAAGGTGTATATGGCCTCTCTCAAGGTCCCATTCTCCTCATCATGTGCGGGTGAATATGTGCAGCAACTTGGCCCTATCTTTGTGCACACTCCTCCCTCCATGGCTGTGAGGAGATCCAGAGCATACCTGTTCTGTAGGATCATCAATCTGACTGCTCTTAACTCCTCCTTGTAGGCATTGAAGACTTTTATTGTGGCATTAATAGTTTGTAACACTTCCCACCTAGTTATCTGGATCCAGTGTGCATTTGCTGCTGCTTACAGGACAGGCATTAGAAAGGAGGTGAATAATGTAATTGTTTTACCAAATAACTTATGACTCTCTGGGATTTCATCGAATGCAGCATTGCACTCCTTGGAAAAATAGTGAGTTCTTTTTGTACCTTTTAGGCCTAGGGATATTTTCTTCCTGTTGTGTGTCATTAAAGGAAAAGACCCAATGTCAACCTCACTTTGTGGTATTACTAATGCTGGTGCATTTTGTAGCACTATTGTACATATTCCACCCCAGTTGGGTGGAAGCTGCATATAAGCCCTTGTACCGCAGGCCCAGTAATGGTCCATTAGTACAGCTGTGGCAACTTTCATACCTGGTAAATCCATAATGTGTTCACACCAGTCATTGTTACCAAGCTTTACTAAACCATTATTTCTAAAGCATAATGTTGGTGCTTGAAGTTTGGTAATGGGTAGTGGTCCTGCTTCATCTTCCACCCATGTTAAACATTTTGCAGCTTGTTTCCATTCCTCACGGCACACTCTGTCTGTGTCTTTTATCCCTTCTATTGGCGCAGTCCATACTGCCTCTGCTTTGCATCACATTATTCCATCAACCCATCCTCCGGAGGAATATACTCTCCCTTTTAGTTCTAATTGTGGACTGTCGGCAGAATGAGGTATCAAATTAAACTGGGCAACTGTACACCTTAATATTTGGTGATCCACCACTTTAACATCTCCTCTTTTGGACATGATAGTATGTACTTGAGCACCTTACTTTTCATTCTTATATCCTCCATCACGTGTACCGCTTTCACATAGTTGTCTACGTATGGGAATTCTGATCCTGTGAGATACTTCATCATGGTTGATTGTCCCTGAAATTGTCCTCTTGTCAGGCATACTGCTTGATGTACCAAGCAGTGTGCTCTTTGCTCAGGTTCTTCTTGATGTATAAATACTTGAGAGGCTCTCGTGGCATAGGGCATAAGTGAGCAAAGAAAGCATCTTTTCTTTGATCTCTCTCTCCCCACATTCTCCATTGACCTATACCATGAGTTTAGTTCAATATTTATGGAATTGTCAAAATACCTTCTCACATAATATTTATCATCTGCAATACTTCTCCTAGCCCTTACTGTTTCCACAACTAGGCGGAATACCATTTCCTGCTCTAACTGCAAATCTACTTGTTTTTTTTAACTTTTTCACTAACATTATGCCATAGGGACACATTTATATTATCATAATCAGTCAAATTCACTGTGAGATAAAATAAGAAATAAAAACAACAAAAGAGAAAGGAAAACACAAGGACCACAATAGCCATAATGTCTGTCATTTGTAGATGTGTCCTGCAGCGTATTGATCAGGGTATTATGTAGATATCCGGAACATAAGGATATGAAAACATTTGTACATTCTACTTAGTACCGGGCAATAGTAGGTTATTATTTTTCAATAGTGAGTGAGGCGAGCTGTATATACCTTTTTCAAAATATTTTGCAACTAGATATGATGACAATAATAAAAGATTTGATTGATGATTTTCACACCACTTCCACTATTAGGTGGTTCATTGAAAAATATAAAAAATATTAAAATAGTGCTGTAATAAACATAAATATATAAAAATGTGGAAGATAAAAAATAGTCCCAATATAAATGTAAAGATAAACAAGTAGAAAAGTGTGTCTGTTATAGATGTATGCTCTTGTGAAAAATAGTATAATATATAGTCCCAATAAAATGTAAAGATAGAAAAGTTAAAAAAAATGATCTGTTATAGATGTATGCTCTTGTGCAAAGTAGTATGAAGAATTGTCCCAATAGAAATGTAAAGATAGAAACGTAGAAAGAATTGTCAGTTATAGATGTATGTTCTTGTGAAAAATAGTCCTTATACTGTGCTGGTGAAATATTCAAAAAGTCCTCAGCATCAACTCCTTTTCTTACTGTTCCAGTGATAGTTCAGTATCAGTGTTCCTCAAGTGGTGCAATGTGATTTATCTCTCCTTTATTCTCAAGTTCCTTATTACTTTTATCTTCTTTCTCAGCATGCACTTGAGTTCTTGTCCTGGGTCTGGTTTTGTTCTCTTCTCTCTCAGGATCCTGGTAGTTGGGCAGGGAGGCGGCACTCTTGTATGGTTTTACATCGGTAAGGTGGTCCCACGCCTTCTTGTCCTGAAATTCTACTAAGAAGGGGTACAATAAGTCACAATATGAGGACCCATGAATCTTGCGTGGTGCCACTTTCACACATGGTTGCGGCACAGCTCAAGGGCCCCAGGGAGCAGTTGGAGAGGTGGAATAACTGTGGCACTGTTCAATTCTGTCTCATCTTCTTCTGTGCCTTTTGCGATACCTCCCTGCCTTTCCTTTACCTTTCGAGAAATGAAAGAGAGAGATTTAGTCATGAACATCAACTAGTTGTGTACCTCATTTCCTAACACAGTCACAGTGTTTTAGGCATCTGTTTGCATGCACTTGGTATGGGATAATGGGCACATGCATCCTGCAACTTGCCATCAACTCATGAGGAGTCAGGTGATTGTCTGAGTCTGGCTGATTGCGTAGGGCAAAGAAGGTAATGCATCCAGTCCTTATGCAGTGTCTCACTCAATCTTGCTATGCAGTCTTTCAGGAGGCCATTGAGGTGCTCCACAATGCCATGCACTTGTAGGTGGTAGGCCAAACAGAGTTTATGCCTAATGCCTAATAGGGATGTTATTTGGATCTCAGCACCTCACACAATCCCCATCGGGGGAACACTTCCCGTGCAAGGAATTTCGCTGCTGACATGGCATCTGGGTGGGTGCATGGTCCTGCTTCTATCCATCTGGAGAAGGGACACAACACCACAATTACACATTTGTACCCTCTGCAGGTTTGGCCCATATCAATGTAATCCACATGCAGGTGTCTGAATAGGCCAGTTGGGCAGGTTATTGTTCCTCTCAGGGTCCTAGGTGTATGGCCTGCTGTAGACTTCTGACAAGTTGCACAATTGATGATGAAGTTTGTCAAATGTTCGTGCAGGCTTGGCGCAAAGCACTCACTGGAAATCTACAATGCAATGCACTCTTTGGAAATATGTGCTGGGTAGTGTAACTGTTCTAGTGCTACTGTGAGTAATTCTAGTGGCATTACAGGCTTTCCTGTGTTTCCCTCTCACCACAGGAAATCTGTAGGGCACAAAGAACATTCTCTTTTTTCCCCACAACTACTGCTCATCTGGTAATGCCCGCCCTTGTATCTCTATTAACAGTGCAATTGGCAGTACACCTTAACTTTCAGTGCCTGCCATCATTTTTGCATGTGATTGCATGGACTTTGTTACCTCCACTATGTCTGGCAAATACGCTGCTTGTTTGACCTTGTTATCTGCTGCTGCATTTCCACAGGAAATTAAACCTGAGCCTCTGGTATGTGCTAAGCATTTTACCACGGCGACCTCTGATTGTTTGGATAATGCAGAAATCAGTTTTTCTAACAGTGCAGCATGCTGCACGGTGTACCGTCAGTGCACAGGAAATGCCTCCTTGTCCACCGTGACAGTCCAGAATGCACTGTGGATGTCACATAGGCGAAATCAGAGTACACCGCAACTTTCTAATTTTCATGTCTCTTTAGTGCCATAATCATTGCCACTAATTCTGCTGCTTGTGATGTAAAATGTGCAGGTAGTCTTATGCTTAAAACTCTCCATTTTCAAACTGTTGAAAGCATAAGACTACCTGAATGTATAAAATGCCATGATAACTGCCCACTGAATTATCTGGGTGACCTTGGGAACACTGATATACAGGATATTTACTATTGTTATTGTATAGTACGCATGCTATTTAGCAACATATCGGTGAATTGTCGTGGATACTACAAAGGTGCAATGACAGATTTGCCCATTTAGATATTTGTGGGGGAATGGATTTTCAACATTAGTAAACTAACTATTCATATGCAGATAAATGCGGACAGAGCAAGGTCTTTTTGAATTCGTAACCTAGAACATACTAACACAGTTTTGTATACCTGTGTATTCTAATTCAGAGAGTAAAGCACAGATGTTTGCTAGATATGGATGCTAAAATTCAGGTAGATAATAATCCATTGGATTAAGTTTAGGCATGCTCATTTAGAATTCCGCCACTCGCTTAAACCTTTGAGCGAGTTGTGTTGCTACGGTACACGAAAAACCTTCACATAGACCAAACCAACATTCACATAGACCAAATCCTGTCCTCCTGTTTCCATGGGAGGACCGGACGTGAGGCGCCGGCACATAAGCACGCCTGTTGACATGCCGTGACGCCTCAGCTGGTCGCTCTAGTACCAGTATACACATTTTACAGCGATGCATGCCCTCGCCAGTGGCTTCGGCAAAGCAAAACACCGAATGAGCCAGGTAAGACTACAACAGCGTCTAATGTTAGTACGTCAGTACTATTGTTAACACCTTCCTCGCTGAGGGTAGAGGGCAGGAGCCCCCCCTCCCATCCACTCTACGCACACGGAGTGCATCCTCGCCGGCACCATCGAAGGGCCTGCCTGACCCTGTCTTCAAGAGTGCCTGACTCGCGCATGCCGGGCGCCGCGCGGCACGAAAGCGAGGCTGATCCTCGCTCGAAGCAGTTTTACACTGCTTTCATCCGCCGGTAGGCGGAACCGCCGGCGGCCAGCACCAAGGCCACACAAAGGCCTGTTCCTGCGCCTGTGCCCCCATTCCATCCTTCCTCGCTGAGGGTAGAGGGCAGGAGCCCCCCCTCCCATCCACTCTACGCACACGGAGTGCATCCTCGCCGGCACCATCGAAGGGCCTGCCTGACCCTGTCTTCAAGAGTGCCTGACTCCCGCATGCCGGGCGCCGCGCGGCACGAAAGCGAGGCTGATCCTCGCTCGAAGCAGTTTTACACTGCTTTCATCCGCCGGTAGGCGGAACCGCCGGCGGCCAGCACCAAGGCCACACAAAGGCCTGTTCCTGCGCCTGTTACGCGCATGGGAGCGCGGCGTGGCCACCCCCCCTGCCCAATTTAAGCCTCCCCGACCGCCTTCTGCAAAGCCCGAGGCAAGATATCGGATCCAAGCATCCTAACATCTCCATTCATACAAGGAGATCCTACTGTAAGTACTTTGCCCCTGTCCTTGTCCAATTACTGAGTTTGCAATGTTACGACTCCTCCTCAGTCGGCCTATTTCAGTACCCCTTTTACTACGTGGACCGTCACTTCAAGGAGTATAATCTCGCATGCCAGTACCGGGCATACTACTGTAGCCATGTTCTCTGAGCCACTATTTTCTGAACGTGCTTCCGGCCACCCTTGAAACTCTCGAACTATAGCATATCACAAGTATATTGTGCCTCTGGGCCACTACTAGACCACCTTATAACTGTATTGTGCCTTAAGGTCTCTTACAGACCACTTCAATTGTGTTGTGCCTTAAGGTCTCTTCCAGACCATTCAATTGTGTTGTGCCTTAAGGTCGCTTACAGACCACTTCAATTGTGTTGTGCCTTAAGGTCGTTTAGAGACTATTTCAATTGTGTTGTGCCTTAAGGTCTCTTACAGACCATTCAATTGTGTTGTGCCTTAAGGTCTATTTCAGACCACTTCAATTGTGTTGTGCCTTAAGGTCTCTTACAGACCACTCAATTGTGTTGTGCCTTTTGGTCGCCTACAGACCATTTCCTGTCCCTGCCAACTAGCTCATAGGGAACCCACTCTGGCAGCCAGCATCACCATCATGCACATCAGCGTGCGCCTTCTATTGCACTACCTCCTTACCACACATCTGTCCCTATTCACTCAACCACCCAAGTCAACCACTCCTACCATTGAGGCTAATAACCTGGCCTGCCCTTACCCACTTGACCTAGCGTCACCCACCATGACCTTGACACCCTCAACGAGTCCTTCAGTAACTACCGTTGACGCTCACCACCCCTGCAACCAGATTAACCAATACCTCAATGACCCAGCCCTCTGGCTCAAACACTTTGCCACAAAACCTACCCCCAACCAACCCTGCCCTCTCACTCTCAGGAACACGAGACTAGGCACTAGATTCCGCATTCGTCCTTCCCGCACCAACACTACCAAGCAAGCCCCACGCACTCCACCCAGCCCACCTTCGCCCACCGCCACTTGCAAAACTAAGACCACAGGGGTTAAATTGCCTGTGTTCAAGTGTGCCCTCATCAATGCTAGATCTCTCACAGCACACGCTCTTGACATAGCCGACCTTATCACCACTGCCGACCTTGACTTCATTGCCATATCTGAAACCTGGCTACATGCCGCCTCTGGCCCTTCTCTATCCTTGGCCTTACCGCCTGACTATGGCATCACTCGCTGTGACCGCTCCTCTACCCATACTAGAGGTGGCGGCGTGGCATTCATCCACAAAAACTCCCTTGACCTAAGAGTGGTATCCGAATCCAAACTTGAATCAGCTGAACTGCTGACAATCAAATTACTACTAACACCTAACCAAACGGCCACCCTTCACCTTATCTACAGGCCTCCAGGGCCGGCACCCACCTTTGTCAGTGAAATTTCCACTCTTCTTCTTGACAAAACAAAAAACAACTCCCAAACAATCATCTTAGGTGACTTCAATCTTGGTCGCGGTGACCCTAAGGATCCTGTAGCAACTGATCTGGAATATGCTCTTACCGACCTTGGCCTCACCTTGTACTTACAAGAACCGACCCACATCAAAGGTAGGACCATCGATTGGTTAGCCGGTTCCAACTGCAACATCCAGGTCCTCAATAACTCCCCTTGCTTATGGTCTGACCATCACATCATAACATTTAACATTGAAGCTACCCCGCGAGCCCTAACACCCATAGCCCCAGCCCTCCCCACCCGTAATAAAAAAAACATAACAAGAGAACAACTCCTCCCACTGCTACTCCCCTCTCTTAATGCGGCGACCAACGCCTGTTCTGATCCCACCTCCCTAGCAGACATCTACAACCAAACGATGCTCACGGCCATTGACACCATAGCACCAATTAAAACCAGGAAGGCTAAACCACGAGCACATCTCAACTCATGGTTCACTCCACAGCTAAGAATCCTCCGCAAAGCCAAACGCTGCGTGGAAAACCGTTGGAAAAGCCACCCTTCTGATGAGCATAAAGACAGCTTCCTTCTCGCCTCCCTCACTTATAAAGACGCCATCATCACTGCTAAAAAAGAATCGCTTAATAATCGTATCATGCAAGCCGACTCTAATTCCAAGGAACTCTTTAGAGTCCTAAAAGAGCTCGAAACCCCAGTCTCCACGCCAGACACTTGCACGAAAGACAGCAAATGGTGTGCTAACATTCAAGCAGCCCTTCTAAACAAAATCTCTACGCTCCAATCTAAAATAAATGAAAAACAGGACTGCCTGAGGCGGGACAACCGCTCATTCTCCCCCACTAGGCCCAACTTCTCCAACTCTGCCAACATCAAACCTTTCACCTTCGCACCCCTCACTGTCACCGAAGTAGAAAGCATCATCCTCAGGATGAAACCTTCCAACTGCCAAGGTGACCCGTGCCCAGCCCCCATCATTAAGGACTCCGCCCATGACCTATCCCCATTCATTACAACCTTCATTAACTCATCCTTTGAAACAGGTATTGTCCCGGACAACCTTAAAGACGCCTGGGTGATCCCGCTACTAAAAAAAACGTCCCTTGACCCAAGCATACCCACGAACTTCCGACCCATCACTACAGTACCATTTCTGCTGAAGATACTGGACCGGGCAGCTTATCTGCAGATCCAAAACTACCTTGAATCTAACAATCTGTTAGGTCTACGACAATCCGGATTTCGGCCCAGACATGGGACCGAAACGGCTTTACTAGACCTAAAAACCCAGATCGAAGTCCTGAAGGACAAGGGCAAATTAGCAATGCTATTACTCCTCGACCTCTCCGCCGCATTTGATTTGGTTAACCACCAGATCCTTTGCAGGCACCTCCACTCTGCTGCCAACTTCTCTCCCTCCGCAGCGGCCTGGATCAAATCCTTCCTGAGCAACAGAACGCATGAGGGTCTTTGCACCCTCCGCTGCCGCAGCTCCCTCCCCTATTCATTGCGGTGTTCCTCAGGGTTCTTGCGTGTCACCTACTCTTTACAATATCTTCACGAAACCACTCTTTGATGTGCTTGATTATTTGGGTGTCTCCTACACCAACTATGCGGACGACACCCAGATACTCATTCCCATTTCTGGTGATTATCTTGCTGACACCAAGGCCCTCAATGACATCTACTTGGTCATCCAAGCCTGGATGGCCCAGCACCAGCTATGTCTGAATGACGATAAGACGGAGCTACTTATCCTGGGTACTTCACAACGCCTTAGCAAACTTGAGCCATCCTATCAGTCATTCATCATAGACGGCAACTCCATACAAGTCTCGAAAGACACCAAAACACTAGGCTTTTACCTAGATTCCACCTTATCCTTGTCAAGACAAACTAATGCAGTCAGGTCCACCTCCGCCTACACGTGCAAACTCATTTCAGCCTGTAGACCTTTCCTCACCACCCACAATAGCGTCACACTAGCGAGAACACTTATCATGGCAAAAATAGATTACTGCAGTGCTCTATATTTAGGCACTAGCCAAGAAAACCTATCCAAACTCCAAACCACCCAGAACAATGCAATTCGAGCAGCCCTGAACATCCCTCGTAACCACCACATCTCAGAAGCCAGAACTAGCCTTAAGTGGTTACCCGTGAAGCAGAGAATTTCCCTAAAAACGCTTGCCCTCATGCACAAATGCCTAGCCAACAAGGCTCCGATCTATCTCTGCAGTCGGCTTTCGCGCCACTCCACTGCCCGGCCACTAAGAACTGCCCAGACTAACTGCCTTACTATCCCCAGGTTTAAGCTCCAAAAAGCCGGAGGCACCAGCTTCCCTGTCCTAGCCTCCAAACTTTGGAATACCCTCCCCGCTGCCATCAGAGCTGAAGACTCCTTCAACACCTTCAAGAATAAAACCAAATCCTGGCTCTTTGACCAGCAATAGTTGTGTCAGACATTTGTCCTGCTTACCCAGCCCGCGTGTTCCCTTACATGATTTCCGGGCTGCTACCCTCCCAACTACCTCAGGGATACTTCCTCTGCTGAGCCTAGGGATACTGTACCCTGTGTAATATTTGTAATTATTAAGTTTGTTTTTTGCTGTTTTGACACACTTTTATTGTAATTTATATCCCTGTATGTTCCTTTCTTGCAACCTTGTACAAATTGCGCCCTGATGCCCCTGGGCCTGTGGGTTTGCGCGTTATAAATAAACAAATACAAATACAAAATACAAATACAAACACAGGTTCACATTACCATTAATTTTATAGCCTACACCATTTATTTGAAGACTAGAATTGGAGTTCCTAAGTAAAAGACCTTCCTTTTTTTTTTACTAAGGTCACTTTTGATTTTCAAAGGCAGATAGTACAGTGGTTCTAATTTAAGGTGCTCACTAGACTTTATTATTTGGTCCACAGCGACAAGGCTCAAGTATTAACGTATGGTGGAACATATTGTTTACCCAATAACACACATGAGGAATAGCGTTCGAATGTGTTCTAACCTGACTATGATATACTTTCTTTTTCTGTTGTATGGTTTTTATACACGCAAACTAACAATGGCTGATTTTGGGATGTATATTTTATACACTGTAATAACCTTGTGTCTCACTCTGATTTATGGTCTTATCGAAGGCCTGAGGAAGGAGCGAAGCTCTGAAATGCATCAGCTTTTGAGCCATATCTTGACCTAGGAACTGTTTTGCCTTATATTAACTGATTGAAACATTGGTTGACGTTGGATTAAAATATGTTTGCAACCTAATTTGGAAGTAGTGTGAATAAATGACCATATTTCAAGAAAAACAGAATAATCATGAATGATCACAGTCAATTACAAGAAAGAAATTGGAATACTAGTAAGAATATAACTGTGAAGCTCGATTTCGAGCCTTATGAGAGCATTAGGCATTGCTGGGTGGAAACATCCAACTTTTGTCTCTTTGTTGCCAATACCCTGCCACAAGGTCCACAGCAGCACGCATGACCTAGGTACTTTCGCGTGGAGGCTAAAATAGGTAGCAGACTCTGTTAATGACGCCTCTGCTTGGATGCCAAGCCCCCCGCATAGCGGCCCTGTGATGTGCCGGATAAGGTCCTGAGTGCCTGCAGTGCTGCCTTGATACGGACCGCCAGCACAGTACAGTGCGTCGGATGCAGACAGCGTGAAGAGTAACCCCTGCAACAACAGGAACGCGCCAGACAAAAGGGATTTGGCCAGTGCCAGAACCCTACTGGCCCAAGCTGGGGCACGTTTGATTAAGGAGACACCTTGGACTTCCTCGGACTGTGTTTGTGAAGTAGGTGGATGCCACTCCAGCTGGAGATCACCCAGAGACCCTGGGGAATGCACTGATTTTCTTGGTACTCCAGGGTGGCAGCTCTGGGCCAGAGGCGCGGGGGGGGTTCTGTATCCCGGCTGTGAATTGTGGTGCAGGAGTCGGACTCTCCAGCTGCTGGCACCAAAGCAACATTTTAATTAAAAGAAAAGGGACTGTGACACTGCCGCCTACTCTCTGTTGGCAACAAGGCCCATATCCTCAGGGCGAACAAGCGCGCACATTGCTTGCAATCTGAATCGGAGCAACATTACAGAACCCGCAGCGCAGACAGTAGTAAAGTGGACACCAGGGAACTCTAAACCGCCTCTATTACACCACAGCGGCCCAACACTCAAAAGGTTTGCCCCAGGCCAAAACATTAGAAGAGTTCAGCCTCAATAAACACCTGCGTACTCCTGAGCGGTGCACAAGGTAAATAATACTCGCTACATACTACAGGGGCGCTTAAGACAGACTGAAGGCCTTCGAAAGCAGTCAAACAGAGAGCTACCCAGACGACTCTGGATAGGTACGCTAAAAGCCTGCGGCAAGCACCTGTGGTGGACATGGCGTCATCGCAGGAGAAAGAAGGGGACCTCATAGAGATGCACAATCAAGTGATGCAGGCTATTGCAGACTTAAAGGCCACATTGGACACTCAGAAGCCATGAAGATAGATGTGGGACTGCTACGCCAGGACGTCAGGAACCTGGCTGAACGAACCACGAATTTCAAAACCCAAGCAAAAGAAAAAAATGAGGAGCTCCAGAAAATGTGCACTAACGTCCATATCCTACAGCAGAAAGTCGGCCTACTTGAAAAGAGGGTGGACGCAGACACCTTTATTGGAATGGCAGTTGCTGATAAATCCAAGAAGTCTGAATTTGACTGTTGTGGCTGATATAGTGTATGTCCAGGTCCTTTCCTGGAAGGGGGTTCCAGGTGGCTTGTGTCTGAAGTTGTGAAATCATTATATGATTCCCCAGCGTAGGAGCGTTAGGTCGATCAGGCAGTTTTTTTGGGGAGTTTTTTCAACTGATTCCTTCTTTGTGACAGATTAGGTCTCCCATTCATTGTGGGAGTTGCTTTCCCAGGTTTCCCAAAGAGAGGGTAGATCTGGTCTGCGCCACTAAGGTCAAGATTTACAATGGGCGGCATCGTCTCTCCTTTCTGCAAATCTCTAGGTGACGTCCTAATCTCACCACAAGGCACTGTGAATCTCTTAGAGGGGGGGGACTTCGCCCCGTCCTTTGGTCTATTACCCTTAGTTGGTTTTTGCCAGGCTTTGGTGGTCATTGGCAAACTCACTAAATCTACTTTGTTGTACCCATGGATTTCTTGGATACTCGCCTGGGGTTAGGTACTGGTGAGGTAGAGGGTACTAGATGGCCCCTGGGGTCATCCTGTCTCGATGTTGACTCTTTGGCCATGATGAACCCCTCCACAAATATAATTGTTGTGTGTAGCATTGCTAACAAGGTGGTGTGGTCAGCTAAAGTTTCATGAATAGCTTTGGAAAGATTCATGAAAGGGGCCATAGCTATCGTAACAATGGACATCTGGGTAAATGTTTCCTGTTTTGGTGATTTCCATTGTTTAGATGCATGACATAAGTGGGGATGATGGTCCTCTGACAGTTTAGCCTTTTCCTCAGACTCCAGGTAGCCATATGGTTGTTGCGGACTGACCTCCAAAAGTTGCTGATCTTCAAGTGGACTGGTAGGTCTATTATCCACGTACAGATCTTCAAGGTCGGCTTACACCATAGAGATTGGCGATACACTCCCTAGCAGAATCTGCCTTGTTCCATATAGACCTATTGCAGGATTTTGTAGCCCCAGAGCCCAAGTCCTTCACTGGATTCATGGTGGGTACTCATACCGGTCACGTTACAGCCTGTGCGTGATCCCGGGCCTTTATCTGGGATGCCTTTCTGCCCCCAGGTCGGACCTGGTGGGCAGAGTGGCATCCACGAGCACAGCATGTCGGATGCACCGGCACCGTCATACACGGTGCTGGAGCATCCGACATTCCCATTCAGACTTATGGGGCCGAATGGGATTGGGGGGCATCTTTTTCCCGGCGCCCGCAAATGGGCAATTACCGGATCCGGCAGGGCCGTAATGACCTAGTAATTGCCCATGTGTACAGGCACGGCTACCGCCGATGTCATAATGAGGTCCATCATGTTCAAGACAGTTGGGGATGCCTTCTCTCCTAATTCCCATTCAGTCTCTGTTCGCTGAGTGAGGGGTGCCTTCTCTGCTAATACCCATTCAATACCTTACTGTGAGTGAGGGGTGCTTGCATCACGCACTCAGGGAACAGGTACTGAATGGATATTAGCAGAGCAAGCATCCCTTACTCTGATAACAGGTGCTGAATAGATATTGCAGACCAAGCATCCCTCACTCAGAGAACTGGTACTGGATATTAGCAGAGCAAGAGTCCATCACTTGCAGACAGTGTGTTAAGTGGGCTAAGAAATCGAGGGCGCGGAGTGTGGGGTGGTGGGGGCGCAAACGAGTCACCAAACAATATTTGGGTCTAGGCCTAAGATGTGTCTGTTGCGGCATAAAGATTACATTTAGCAAAGGAACCTTTAAAAGACGTGTGGCCTATGTGACTAAAGGAGTGGCCAGGTGTGTAAGTGCCTGCCATGAAAGGGAGTAAAATCAATTTTTTATAATGTGTTATATATAATATAATTAATCAGCAGTCAATAATTTGACTGAAATAAAAAATATTCAAATATACAAACAAAATGAAATCAAAGTATGTCAATGCAGGTACCCATCCCTCTTTTATTTTAAAGGACATGTATGATTCTGATGTATTAATCTTCTTTAATCATTCTACATCACCATCCATCGATCCAAGCATTGGCTTCCCCCATCCAAGCCTGGATGTCAAGAGTCTACCTGAAGCTCAACTGTGCAAAGACTAGATTCAAGTTCCTAGGAAAACCCAGAAAGCGTGCCCAGGTCCAGAATTGGCTGACAGACATGCCTCCTAGCTGAAGCATGCCCACGTCCAGAAAATGCTGACAGACATGACCCCAGCTGAAGCGTGCCCAAGTCCAGAATTGGCTGACGGACATGTCCCCCTAGCTGAATCATGCCCAAGTCCAGAATTGGCTGACAGACATGCCCCCTAGCTGAAGCATGCCCAAGTCCAGAATTGGCTGAGAAACATGCCCCTAGCTGAAGCGTGCCCAGGTCCAGAATTGGCTGACAGACATGCCCCCTAGCTGAAGCATGCCCACGTCCAGAAAATGCTGACAGACATGCCCCCAGCTGAAGCGTGCCCAAGTCCAGAATTGGCTGATGGACATGCCCCTTAGCTGGAGCGTGCCCAGGTCCAAAATTGGCTGAGAGACATGCCCCTAGCTGAAGCGTGCCCAAGTCCAGAATTGGCTGACAGACATGCCCCCTAGCTGAAGCATGCCCAAGTCCAGAATTGGCTGATGGACATGCCCCCTAGCTGAAGCGTGCCCAGGTCCAAAATTGGCTGATGGACATGTCCCCCTAGCTGAATCATGCCCAAGTCCAGAATTGGCTGACAGACATGCCCCCTAGCTGAAGCATGCCCAAGTCCAGAATTGGCTGAGAAACATGCCCCTAGCTGAAGCGTGCCCAGGTCCAGAATTGGCTGACAGACATGCCCCCTAGCTGAAGCATGCCCACGTCCAGAAAATGCTGACAGACATGCCCCCAGCTGAAGCGTGCCCAAGTCCAGAATTGGCTGATGGACATGCCCCTTAGCTGGAGCGTGCCCAGGTCCAAAATTGGCTGAGAGACATGCCCCTAGCTGAAGCGTGCCCAAGTCCAGAATTGGCTGACAGACATGCCCCCTAGCTGAAGCATGCTCACGTCCAGAAAAGGCTGACAGACATGCCCCCTAGCTGAAGCGTGCCCAAGTCCAGAATTGGCTGATGGACATGCCCCCTAGCTGAAGCGTGCCCAGGTCCAAAATTGGCTGAGAGACATGCCCCTAGCTGAAGCGTGCCCAGGTCCAGAATTGGCTGACAGAAATGCCCCCTAGCTGAAGCGTGCCCAAGTCCAGATTTGGCTAACAGACATGCCACCTAGCTGAAGCGTGCCCAGTTTCAGAATTGGCTGACAGAGATGCCCCCTAGCTGAAGCGTGCCCAGGTCCAGAATTGGCCAACAGACATGCCCACTAGCTGAAGCGTGCCCATGTCCAGATTTGGCTGACAGACATGCCCCATAGCTGAAGCGTGCCCAGGTCTAGAATTGGCTGACAGACATGCTGCCTAGCTGAAGCGTGCCCAGGTCCAGAATTGGCTGACAGAGATGCCCCCTAGCTGAAGCGTGCCCAGGTCCAGAATTGGCCAACAGACATGCCCTCTAGCTGAAGCGTGCCCGGGTACAGAATTGGCTGACGGACATGCCCCCTAACTGAGGCATGCCCAAGTCCAGAATTGGCTGACGGACATGCCCCCTAGCCTAAGCGTGCCCAGGTCCAAAATTGGCTGACGGACATGCCCCATAGCTGAAGCCTGGCTTTGGTCTCCTTTAGTGTCCAAGGGTGTGTGACAATGTCCTCTGCTTGGTCCTTAAGGTGTGTGTGGGAGTTTGTTTGGGGGGGTGAGGCTCCACCACCCGTTGGGTGGTGTAAAGCCTGGAGGTGGTATGAGGAGTATACCCTTGTCTCCGACACACCACTAATGGCCTGAGGCAAAGGACTGTCAAATGGCATATACAGGTACTACTGGCCCTATAAAGAACCAGACCAAAAAATGCACACATAAATCCACAGGCCAACTACAATGGGACCCACACTGCTTGGGCCGTAGGAATGCATCTCTGCAGCTTACCAAGTTTCACTCTGTTTATGGCAGGTGTGTCCCTCTGGGGCTGGATGCACCATGAATGGCAGAACAGACATATCCCGGTGGCTGCGCTTGTGGAGGTTGACCCCACCATAAACCCACTCATACGTGAGCCCACAACTATCAGGATATTTCTGAAGTGTTTTACAAGCTCTGCCCACAGGTGGAAAGAGACAGAAAAAGTGTGCAAGATACACCTGGGAACAGGATGCTTAACCAAGCCCAGTTACTGAACTCACCTGCAACATCTTACTGCAAGCCCAGCAGCCGAGGTGGGGGGAAGAAACCCTTATAAAAAGCCCACTCAGGGAACAGTCTGGTGCTGGAGATTGAAGTAGTGCAGCGGGGAGTAGGGGTGGAGGAGCAAAGGAGTTAGTGAAACACGAGGAGTTGGTGGAGCCGGAGTAGTTGGCGGAGCAGGAGTTGTTGCTGGAGTGGGAGTAGTTGGTGGAACAGGAGAAGTTGGAGGTGCAGGAGTAGTTAGTGGAGCAGCAGGATGTGAGGGTACAGGAGGAGTTGGAGGTATAGAACTAGTTAGTAGAGGAGGAGTAGTTGGTGGAGCAGGAGTCGTTGCTGGAGCAAAGTTGGTGGAACAGGAGGAGTTGGAGGCGCAGGAGTAGTTAGTGGAGCATGAGTAGTTGGTGGAACAGGAGTTGTTGCTGTAGAAGGATTAGTTGCTGGAACAGGCGGATGTGAGGGTATGGGGGGAGTTGGAGATGCAGGAGTAGTTAGTTGAGCAGAAGTAGTTAGCGCCGATCTTCTAATGACTACTTCTAAGTGGCTAGATGAACTAAACATCCTAGGGTCTTCATTAGAGGAACTAGTAAGTAACCCAGAGAAATGAAAAAGAGAAAAGAAATCCAAGATTGGATAATACCACAAGAAGCCGGTCTGACTCTTAAATCACAAAAGGACGCTGTCAATGAGCCTCGAAAGAGTGGAACTCTACCAGCTTACCTCAGGAAATATTTCACCAAACATCATAGGGAATTACTGATGCAAATTAGACTGGGTGTTTATCCAACAAATGCCTACAAGCATAGAACTGGCAAACGTGGCACCAACAATGGAAGATGTTGATTCTGTAACGATTCGGATAAATTGGAAACCACACACCAGGTACTGTTAGAATGTAATAGAATCGTCAGCGAAAGGAGAAAATGCCTGGACTCATTTGCAGAGGCATGTAAATCGTTTGATACAGACAATTGGTGGAATTACTTTATTAATGGACAAAATCTGCGCTTCACTGCAGCACCTATTAATCTACTGACCAAACTCATGAAGGACAAAGACGAAGAAGCCCAACAGGATGATTAGTCTGACTATAGTACACTGTGAAGACAAATAAAGACGGTTCATTGGCTTTTAGAAAAAGACTGGAATTAGAATGTGAGGATATGAGTGTAAAAAGTTTAATGTAAACTAAAGAGCACTTCAAAATTAAAATAAAAATAAAAATAGTTTAACACCCAGATTTTTAACAGTCGGAACCCCCACAGTAATAGTACCCAACGCAGTTGGACAGAAGGACGCTGTCTAAAGAGAAGGAACAGTGTCGACATCCACAACCATGACCTCAGTCTTATATCTGTTACGTTTTAGCCAGTTCTCGCTCATCCAGCATCCCACAGCAGAAAGGCAGTCGTGCAGCTGAGTGGCATTGGCAGGATGAAGTAAATCAAGCCGAACCAAGATCTGAGTATCGTCAGCGTACAAGTAGCATCAAAAGCAGTGGGAGCGGATTAGAGCGATAAAAAGGCTGGATGTAAATATTGAACAGTGTGGGGGACAGGGCAGAGCCCTGTGGAACCCTAAACAGCAAAGCTTCAACTGCTGAGAGAAAACATCAAAGTGGGAGTTGCTGAGACCGGTCAGATAAAAAGGAGTGAAACCACGAGAGGACAGAACCCGATATACCAGCAGCTGACAACCAACTGCCTAGGATGGAGTGGTCAATGGTATCAAAAGCGGCCGAAAGATCCAAGAGTATCAAGGCTGCCACTCCAAACTGATCAGCAATAAGTGTCAGATCATCAAGCACCGAGACCAGAACAGTCTCAGTGCCCCGGCCTGGTCTAAAGCCTGACTGGAAAACGTCAAGCACAGCCATGCACTTGCAAAATTTGACCAGTAAAGGAGACACCAGACACTCAAACAACTCCATAAACAAAGGTAAAAGAGAGATAGAGCGTAAGGTAGCAGAAAGAAGTGGGTCAAGAGTCAGCTATTTCAAGAGGGGAATAACTGTGGCACACTTCAGCACAGAGGGAATAGCCCCAGAGGAACACAAGAGATTAAATGTTGCAGTGATCTAAGCCAGAATCAGCGGAACAATGGTTTTAACCACAGACCGTGGGATAGCGTCAGTGGGAGAGGCCGACTAAATAAATGCAACTGCAAGAGTCAGGTCAGATGCTGTAAATAGTGGGAAGGAATCCCAGCAGGCCTTAAAAGATGGCATAATCCCTGAAACTAAAGAGGGTGAGGAACCAGACTTGACCCCGAGAGGATCATGGTCCAGCAAAATGCGCTCACGAATATTCACAATCTTATGCATTAAGACTTACCCAGCGAGTCACAATGCTCTTGAGAGGAAGGCATAATGTTATCAGAAGAATCCTCAGTAGAGAGGGAGCGAACTACATGAAAAAGCTATTTAGGCTGAGAGATTGAGTTTTCAATTTGAAAAGTGTTGTAGTTTTGCTTAGCAAGTTTAATAGCTGCATGATATAGAGAAGTACCAGCACAAAAAGAGGTCCGGTCCTCCACCAGATAGGAGGAATGCCATTTGCGTTCCGCTTGCCTGCGCTAAAGATGAAGGGACTTAAGGTTCTCATTGAATCAAGGCTCAGACGGCCACCTACGGACCAAAATCTCAGCCAGTGGCACCACCAAATCAGCCGTCATCGAAACGATTTCTGACAAAGCACCAAAATCAGCAGAGGGTGCTTTACTACAGCCAGTACCAATGTGAGCAGCCACAACTGAGACATCCACCACCCGCCAGTTCCGCTATTTAATCCTCTGTTTATCAGGGCCTGGGAAAGGGTCAGAATGGTCAATTACAAACGGTATAACAAGATGGTCAGACCACGTAACCTGAAAAGGGGAAGATACCACTAGAGAATCATGCTTTGCAAATACCATCTCTAACTGATTACCCAACTTGTGGGTTGCTTCGGTGTCAAACTGCCACAGGGAAAGATCATCCATGGCAGTAATCAGTTTTGCTCTGATTTTGTCAGAAGGATCATTACATTCGTAGTTAAAATCGCCAACGACAATAAGATTGGAATACTGCAATTGCAATGAGGCAACAAAATCAATAAAAAGATCAACAAACATAGAGTAAAGGCCAGGGGGGCGATAGACTACTAGGGTGTGTGCAGTCTTAGAAGCCGACTACTACGTCAGGGGCACCGAAGGTTCTTCAAACCTAGAGAAGGTTGGCAGAGGAATTGCAATAGATGCAAGTATGGATTTTCCAATAAAGGCAACACCACCCCCTGGGTGGCTCGATACTCGATCAGATCTAAGAATGTTATAGCCAGCAGGGAGCATCACTATCACTGCTGGTCCAGAAGACTCAGAGAGCCAGGTTTAGCTGATAAATAAACAGTCAGGCTGAAGATCAGATAATAGATCATAGCAATATGTCGAGTCGGCCACCAAGGACCTTGCATTACATAGTAAGCAGTTCAAACGATGTAAGTTGAACTTAGTCTCTGCAACGTTAGTAGCCAGTTTACCTGAGAAGCCCACCGGCCAGCAGGTACCCGGAGGGGCCAAATCAATAAGTTGCATCTGTCTTCCAAGAGACACGGCCTTGTTAACACCAGCAAAATATAAGGCCTGCCTCAGCCACCCTGCCGGGTCCCGGACGGGCACAGACGGGCTTGCCTTAAGCACGCCTTTGGCGTGCATCAGGCATGCCTGCTGTGCCCGTCCGATGCACCGCCAGTTGGGAAAACACATAAATGGCATATACAGAAGGTCTTGTGACCGCAAATAAAGAAGTCTCTGAAGAAAGACTAAAATGTATAGTCTCTCCGCGTAGAAGAGATACTCTGTTATCATCCACCCACGGCCATAATAAGGCAAAAGGAAAAGACGCACACGGGAAGTTCTGGTGAGCAGGGAAACTACAGCAATGCATAAAATAATGTTAAAATTCGATTAGATAGATAAAATCACACAATACTAGTAGAAAAAGTAACAATCAAGCTCTGACCTGCTCACCGCCAGAAATTTCAATGCCGTGCACTGAGGACCACGCGATTGCAAGTAAAGCGGTCACCGAAGAAATACTAAAAAGTATAGTCTCTCACACAATACTAGTAGCTGGAGCAGGAATAGTTGGTGGAACAGGAGGCATTGCAGGCGTAGTTAGTGGAGCAAGAGTAGTTGGTGGAGCAGAGTTGTTGCTGGAGCAGAAGTAGTTGGTGGAACAGGAGCACGTGAGGGTAAAGGAGGAGTTGGAGGTGCAGGAGTAGTTTGTGGAGCGGGATTTGTTAGTGGAGCAGGAGTAGTTGGTGGAGAAGGAGTTGTTGCTGGAGCAGGAGTTGTTGGTGGAACAGGAGGATGTGAAGGTACAGGAGGAGTTGGAGGTCCAGGAGTAGTTAGTTGAGCAGGAGTAGTTGGTTGAGCAGGAGCTGTTGCTGGAGCAGGAGTTGTTAGGGGAGCGGGAGGATGTGAGTGTACAGGAGGCGTTTGAGGTGCAGGAGTAATTAGTGGAGCAGGAGTAGTTGGTGAGCAGGGGTTGTTGCTGGAGCAGGTGTAGTTGGAACAGGAGTATTTAAGGGCACAGGAGTAGTTGGAAGTAGTTAGTGGAGCGGGAGTAGTTGGTGGAGCAGGAGTAGTTGGTGGAGCAAGAGTTGTTAGTGGAGCAGGAGTAGATGGAGGATGTGAGGGGACAGGAGGAGTAGGAGGTGCAGGAGTAGTTAGTGGAGCAGGAGTAGTTGGTTGAGCAGGAGTTGTTGCTGGACCAGGAGTTGTTGGTGGAGCAGGAGGATGTGAGTGTACAGGAGGCATTGGAGGTGCAGGAGTAGTTAGTTGAGCAGGAGTAGTTGGTTGAGCAGGAGTTGTTGCTGGAGCAGGAGTTGTTAGTGGAGTGCGAGGATGTGAGTGTACAGGAGGAGTTGGAGGTGTAGGAGTAGTTAGTGGAGCAGGAGTAGTTGGTGAGTAGGGGTTGTTGCTTGAGCAGGTGTAGTTGTAACAGGAGGATGTGAGTGTACAGGAGGAGTTGGAGGTGTAGGAGTAGTTAGTGGAGCAGGAGTAGTTGCTGGAGCAGGAGTAGTTGCTGGAGCAGAAGTCGTTGGTGGAGCAGGATTTGTTAGTGGAGCAGGAGGATGTGAGAGTACAGGAGGAGGTGAAGAAGGGAGAAAATAAAGGACTGGAAGAAGGAGGGAAGGGGAAGGGCTTGGAAGGTGGGGAAAAAGGCAGTTGAGAGGAGTTAAAGAAACGGTATACTGTCCTTTGATCGCGGGACTTTTCATCGCAGGTTTTTTTACAGCAAATTTATTTTGGTTTTTTTTGGGGGGGGTTAAAAAATTAAAAACATTTGTGTAAGGGAATAAAAAAATAAATAAACTGAACGTGGGGTTTGGGGCGTTAACACCCCCCCAAAAAAATAATAATAATTCGATGGGTTTTTATTCGAAAAAAAATTTGCGGTAAAAAAACCCACGATGAAAAGTCCCGCGATTAAATAACGTAGAACCAAAGAAACATTACTAAAGAAAGGGGGTCAGTGGATGTCTGGTGGAGATTCAGGGAGAGTGCCAGACAGCAATTTAGAGGGCAAAGTGGGAGGAGGAACAAGCGTGTGTTCTAACATGAAGGAGGTAAGATGAGCGCACCCTCAAAGGCTAGAGAGGAATTCCAGCGCAAGGCATCTAGGCCCGACTGAGCTTCGACTCCGTGGAGGAGTGCAAGGGGAGGCTGGGCGGCTCTAGGCTCAGTACCTCAAGCAAGAAAGGAGAACTGGGACACCAACACGCACCACCCTCTGAACTCGCCTCTCCTTTAAAGGGGAATGGAACCTGCTCCAGAGGGAATTGAAGCTACCACGAGAGGCCATTTGGCGAGGATTTCCCACATGTGGTTACCCGGGGAGCTCACTTTCCCCCCCGGTAGCCTTATTTACCAGAATGGCCAAGCCACACAAGAGACTGTGAGTTACACTAGGTCGCGACCTTGAATAAAGTCATAACAACTGGAGGCTTTTCTGTGTGGGCGCAGACTGTGAAGGATGCCGGGGAGACCTGCATAGAGTGTTTTTAGAAGATTTCACTGGGGGAGTCAGAATGGATGGAAATGACCTACCCTATGGGCTTCTGTTCCTTGGCAGCTGAACCAGGAGCAGAAAAGGAAAGAACCCAAAGAGAACCGCCCAGAACAAGGGAATTCTAAGAAAGACTTCTTGTTCCCGGGCGGGTGTTCAAAGGAGAAGGGGTTAGAAAACACGAATAAAGCCCCTGTTCGTGCACCTATGTCTGTGCGAAAGATCACAGATGAGAGAGGAGGTGTTCAGCCACATGGCCATTGTGTCTCTGCTTCTGCCTCCAGGTACCGGGTAGCCCCTTCTGTCCCAGGACAGGCTAGAATACAAACCCCCACTCGCCCTTGCCATGAATGTGACATTTTGGCCTTACACTGAGCCGGCTGCGGAAGTTTTTTTTTCCCCAACACACTCCCACCGGCTCCCGGGCGGCACGTCTGCTCCTCTCTTTAAACAAACTGTTTTTATATACAGACGGCCTGAGAAAATGGAAAAGATATTAGGCTGGAGCCCTTCGCTGGAAGCTGGCTGTC
Organism: Ambystoma mexicanum; assembly: GCF_040938575.1. Taxonomy (NCBI): domain Eukaryota; kingdom Metazoa; phylum Chordata; class Amphibia; order Caudata; family Ambystomatidae; genus Ambystoma; species Ambystoma mexicanum. Next base: position 1,161,959,007 of record NC_090926.1, on the reverse strand, counting down.
ATTACCCCAGCAGCTCGGCACGCCGTCTCGCGCCATTGTTTACCCGAGACGGAGCTGACCTCATCCGTCCGAGGGCGAGCTGTGAGCACGGTGTCTGCAACCGGCAGACCATGCCCTGCCCTCGCAGTCTCCCTCTCACCTGCGGGGATGCCACTGCCCGTGTCTCGGCTGTCACTGCCCGCCTACCTTTCTGTCTGAGTCTGCCGGGTTCCATGACTTCTCCTCTGAGCAGTTTTTCTAGGTGCACAGTTAACTGTTTTTCCTTTCACTTTTCTTCAAAAGAGAGGAGACTCCTCCTGCCCCTTTTTCCTTCTAAGTCGCTTCTGTAGAGGTTTATCGCAACAAAACCCTTGTTGAGCACGAGCAATAAGTGGGCTCTGAGTTAAGTGTCGTCACTTCCCGCATCTGTTGAACTTCATGGGTTTTGTTGCAATAAATCCGTCTATCTTAACTGAACTTTTCAACTGAACTTCAGATTTTTTTTAATGCCATATTCTTAACCAGGACTCACTGGCCATTGCCTTCTACTTCAGCCCTAATCCGCTTCACTATTAAATAACCAGGTCCCACAGGCCATAGCCTTCAGCTGAGGCCCATATCCCCCTTCACTAGTAAATGACCAGGTCCCACTGGTCAGGGACTTCGCCCATTGGCAGTGGCCCTGGCCAACTCTGTAACAATTAGAATATAAGACAGTGGCCACCTGGCCCTGTCCTTCTGCTGCGGCCCTAGTCCCCCGCACTAGTAAATAACCAGGTCCCACAGGCCATACCCTTCAGCTGAGGCCCATATCCCCCTCACTAGTAAATAACCAGGTACCACTGGTCAGGGACTTCGCCAATTGCCAGTGGCCCTGGCCAACTCTGCAACAATTAGACTATAAGACAGTGGCCACCTGGCCATGTCCTTCTGCTGCGGCCCTATTCCCCCTCACTAGTAAATAACCAGGTCCCACTGGCCATTGCCTTCGTCATGTCCACTCTGCAACGAGGAAGATAAAAGACTGTGGCCCACTGGCCATAACCTTCAGCTGTGGCCCATATCTGTTAGGAAAACCCCTAGAACTCTTTGGAAACATTGGAAGATTCACCATCATCGGCGCACACAGTGGAATTCAAGATGGCGTCTGTTGGATCACGTTTCTACTACCTAACAGTGCAGGTCTAGTTTCGTACTCAGTTCCACCTGATCATTCCTACTTAAACCCAGAATCACTAAAACACTCTGCGTTGCTACTCGCTCCCGTGTATGCATTGCTTTCCATCTGTGTTTCCCTGCCTTTCATCGCTCGGCTTTTGCCGTGCTAGCTGCTCGCAGCACCTTTCTCATTATAGCGTCTGCCAATCTTGGCCGTTCGCTGTTTCTGTTTCCTCGATCGGCTTTTGCCGTACTAGCTGCTCGCAGCACCTTTTTCTCCGCTCAGCGGCTGCCAACCTTGACAGTTCGCTGTTTCTTTTTTCCACACGGCTTGCCGTGCTAACTAATCCTAGCCCTGCTCGGCATCCTTTACTCCGCTTCGGCTTCTGCCGCTTCGGTACTCACCGTTTCTGTTTCACTTACTTCTCTCAGCCTCTTTCCTCCTTCCGCCGTCGGCCTCTCGGAACCGCGGCTCCTCTCCTCCTGCTGTCACTTTGTGCTTCTCCTCGTCTTCCTCTGAGTCTCGTCTCTCGAGAGTCTGCTCTCCTTCTCCTGGTATTAACAGGGTTTCCCCGGCATCTTACCTTGGATTATTCATGCTCCGCTTCCTGACGTCAAGTGTACAGCAAGTTATTTTTCTACGTCTTCATTAATCATACGAACTTCCGTTCCAATCAATCGGGACCTGCTGGATCTGGGTTTTCTTCCCCTCGAGGGTTTCCCAGGGGGTGGCCCCCTGGGTGCACAGAGTACTACTCACGGTCTCTGGACTCCCGGGGGGACGTCTCTCTACTCTTCAAACATCCTGATAAAGCCCGAAGATTCGTGAGTACCATTCTTGGCTTATCAAAAAGTGTGGTGTTGAAACAGATTGTAAGAGATAGCAACGCCATGGAGCAACAGATACAGCAGCTGGTAGCAGCTGTACAAAATCTCAATACCGAGATGCAAACCCTGCGCAATGAAAACACCATGCTTCGTCAAGTAGTACACTCAAGAATCGAACTGCCTCCAGGTCCCCTCCCTATGGGGAAATATGATGGCAATCCCAAAAAACTAAAAGAATTCATTGACTCTTGTACGGTACAGTTTACATTGAAACCGGCCTTTTTTCCTAACGACCGGTCCAAGGTCAGCTTCATGATATCCAACCTATCAGGGAGCGCTCTGGCTTGGGCCACACCCCTGGTGACCACTAACAATCAACTCTTGGATTCTCTTGCTGGATTCTCCAATAGCATACAAGCCATGTTTGGACGCAGAGAAATAGTGGTATCTGCACAAGAAAACCTCTTAGACCTGAAACAAGGAACAATGGAAATTCTGGCGTACATCACTCAGTTCAAGCAACTGGCATATGAAACAGCCTGGGCAGATGACGCTCTCATTACTATTTTTAGGAGAAACGTAAACGAAGACTTAAAGGACGAACTGTCTCGAGTACCTCGCCCGCATAACCTTGCAGAGATGATTACACTCGTTCTACAGATGGATTATAGAATCCAAGAAAGGAATTTAGAAAGGAAGAAGGGAAAAGCCAAAGGACCTCCTCCAATTGTACGAAGCGAATTTACCAAGACCTCACGAACCCATGAGGAAGAACCCATGCAAATAGGAATCACTAGAGGTCCTCTTACCTCAGAAGAGAGAAACAGAAGACGCTCTCTGGGTCTCTGTATGTACTGTGGTTCGGACAAACATGTTTTGAAGGACTGTAATCTAGTCCCTCCCCGGCGTTCGGGAAACGCCTTCACCCGTTCATAAAGGGAACCATGAACGGGCATGGAACTCCGAGTTCCCTCAACGGAGTGGCTAATTCTACTCAAATGGTGGTTTTACCAGTAACACTCCGATTTAATGATGTTTCACTCGAAAACGTTCCAGCTCTTGTAGATTGCGGAGCAGCGGGTCTTTTTATGGATACCGAATGGGCTTACAAGAACAAGATACCCCATATGGCTAAAGAACTACCAATCCCAGTCGAAGGAGTAGATGGAGAATCCTTATCCTCTGGACCCATACGAGCCAATACCTCCGTCCTCACAATGAGGATATCTTCCCATGAAGAGGAAGTGATCTTTGATCTCATTAAGGCAGCTCACTACCCGATAATCCTGGGAATACCTTGGTTGGCTAAACACAATCCCTATATCAATTGGAAAGCTGGAACCATGTTTTTGGGATCAGAATACTGTATCTCCACATGCCAGCATAACGGTACAACTGGAATACACACCTCCCAGGCACCTGAGATCTCTCAGAACTCTAATGCAGTAGTGCTAAATCTGAAATTGTTACCGGAATGTTACCACAAGTACAGTAAAGTATTCTCTAATGAGGAATTCAAGGAACTGCCTCCTCACCGGAGAGACGATTGCAGTATAGATCTCCTGCCAGACGCCCAGATCCCATTTGGAAGGATGTACACCCTATCTAATCCCGAAAAGGAGGCCCTGAAGGAATATCTGCAGACAAACCTACGCAACGGACTTATCACTGAATCAAAAAGTCCAGCTGGAGCATCCTTGTTTTTCATCCCGAAAAAAGACTGCAAAGAACTGAGACCGTGCATTGATTATAGGGGATTGAATAGGGTCACCTACAAGGATCGATATCCTTTGCCTTTGATTCAGGATATTTTAGAAGCGGTAAGGGGTGCCTCCATTTTCACCAAACTGGACCTGAGAGGCGCTTATCATTTAATTCGGATCAAAAGCGGAGACGAGTGGAAGACGGCATTCCGCACCCCTTTTGGGCATTACGAATATCACGTTATGCCTTTCGGCCTGGCTAATGCTCCATCAGTTTTCCAAAGATTCGTAGACCACTTGTTTTCGGATTTATTACTTCATTCACTGATCGTATATCTTGACGATATATTGATCTTTTCTACCAATCTACAGGAGCACATTTCTCATGTTTCAGAGGTACTACACCGCCTACAAGACAACCACCTTTTCGCCAAATTAGAGAAATGCTCGTTTCATCAAGAAAAGATTCCTTATTTGGGCTTTATTCTTTCCAAAGAAGGGGCTTCCATGGACCCCCACAAGGTACAAGCCATTTTGCATTGGAAAGCTCCACAAGGAGTCAAAGAAATCCAAAGGTTTGTGGGCTTTGCAAATTTCTACAGGAAATATATACCCAACTTCTCCAAAGTCATCAAACCAATGACTACACTTCTACAGAAAGGAAGGAAATATGTGTGGACTAAGGAAACACAACAAGCCTTCGACGAATTAAAGTCTGCATTTTCATCTGCTCCCATCCTTAGATTGCCGGACCAAACCAAACCATTCCTTCTAGAGACAGATGCTTCTCATTCTGCAATAGGAGCAGTCTTGAAACAGACTTCTCTTAGCGGCAAAGAGCATCCTATTGCCTATATGTCGAAAACCTCGACGTCCTCAGAACAAAACTACACGGTTCTGGAAAAGGAATTACTCGCCATTAAGAAGGCATGCCAAGAATGGAGACATCTTCTAGTAGGAGCAAGACATCCAGTAACTATCAGAACTGACCACAGGAACCTTAAAGTCCTTCAGAATTTCGAATGCCAGAACAGCCGTCAAGCCCGATGGGCATATTTCTTCTCTTCTTTTGACTTTCAAATTACTCACATTCCTGGCACCTGTAACCAAATGGCTGATGCCTTGTCTCGCAGTCTACAAACAGAAGACTGTACAATTAAGGAGAAGATATTTCCGCACACAACTTTTGTTTTTGTAGTCTCTTCATTTCTCCAAGATGTCCGCAGTCAAATAAAAGACATAAAAGATAGTGATATCCAGATCCACCAGCTCCAGAAAGAAGATGGTCTATATTACTATGGCACTAGTCTGTTTGTACCTACAGGAAACCTAAGACAGCAAGTATTACACATGTGCCACGATCACAAAGTAGCAGGTCACAGAGGAATAGCCAACACTCAAGAACTAATCAGCCGTCATTTTTGGTGGCCCACCTTATCTGCAGACGTTAAAGACTACGTTTCGTCGTGCGTCATATGTCTGCAAGAAAAGACACCAAGAAGGCTCCCAGTAGGAAAACTGGTCCAACCCGCTCTACCCGACCAACCTTGGGAAAAGATTTCTACAGATTTCATTGTAGATCTACCACCTTCAAATAATAACACCACTATAATGGTGACGGTGGATTCAATGACCAAGATGGCACACTTTATACCCATGAAAAAACTCCCAACAGCAGCTCAGATGACATCCTGTTTCTTAAGGACAATATTCCGATTGCATGGACTCCCCAAAAACATCATCTCCGATAGAGGACCACAATATATATCGATATTTTGGAAGAATCTATGCCAATCCTTAGGAATACAACGAGATCTGACCTCGGGATATCATCCACAATCTAACGGTCAGACAGAGAGGCTGAACCAATCTTTGGAACAATACCTTAGATGCTTCATTTCGGCTACCCAAGACAACTGGGACGACTTCCTACCCTATGCGGAAATAGCATACAATAATTCTCAACATTCTGCTACCAAAATGTCTCCTTTCTACTGTACCTACGGATATCATCCTGTAATAATCCCTACCACTCCTCCCAGAATTACCAACTCTCCTGCAGTAGAAGAATTGGTGGCCAACATTCAGTCTGGACATGCCCTGGCTCGAACAGCTCTCAAGGAAACTCAAGAAAAGACTAAAAAACAGGCGGACAAGCGAAGATCCCAAGAACCTACTTACCATCAAGGGGATTTGGTATGGTTGTCCTCTCGATACCTCCCAAAAAGACTGATACCTAATAAACTGTCCCCCAAATATTTTGGTCCATTTACAGTTTCCGGAGCAGTAGGGAAGGTGGCCTATCGCCTTCAGTTACCTCCTTCTTGGTCTAGGATACATAATGTTTTCCACGTCTCTCAACTAAAGGCGAATGTTTCAGACAGGTTCCAAAGACAAGAAAGAAACAAACCATTGCCTATTGACTCCTCTGAAGGACAAGAATATGAAGTATCGGCCATAGCGGACTCCAGATACCATCGGGGAAGTCTTCAATATCTTATAGATTGGAAAGGTTATGGACCATCTGACAGGACTTGGGAACCAGCTTCTGCAGTTCATGCACCTACACTGGTGCGCCGATTCCACAGGTCTCAACCGTGGAAACCCGGACCTTCCACCCCACGGGAAGGGCATACTGTTAGGAAAACCCCTAGAACTCTTTGGAAACATTGGAAGATTCACCATCATCGGCGCACACAGTGGAATTCAAGATGGCGTCTGTTGGATCACGTTTCTACTACCTAACAGTGCAGGTCTAGTTTCGTACTCAGTTCCACCTGATCATTCCTACTTAAACCCAGAATCACTAAAACACTCTGCGTTGCTACTCGCTCCCGTGTATGCATTGCTTTCCATCTGTGTTTCCCTGCCTTTCACCGCTCGGCTTTTGCCGTGCTAGCTGCTCGCAGCACCTTTCTCATTATAGCGTCTGCCAATCTTGGCCGTTCGCTGTTTCTGTTTCCTCGATCGGCTTTTGCCGTACTAGCTGCTCGCAGCACCTTTTTCTCCGCTCAGCGGCTGCCAACCTTGACAGTTCGCTGTTTCTTTTTTCCACACGGCTTGCCGTGCTAACTAATCCTAGCCCTGCTCGGCATCCTTTACTCCGCTTCGGCTTCTGCCGCTTCGGTACTCACCGTTTCTGTTTCACTTACTTCTCTCAGCCTCTTTCCTCCTTCCGCCGTCGGCCTCTCGCAACCGCGGCTCCTCTCCTCCTGCTGTCACTTTGTGCTTCTCCTCGTCTTCCTCTGAGTCTCGTCTCTCGAGAGTCTGCTCTCCTTCTCCTGGTATTAACAGGGTTTCCCCGGCATCTTACCTTGGATTATTCATGCTCCGCTTCCTGACGTCAAGTGTACAGCAAGTTATTTTTCTACGTCTTCATTAATCATACGAACTTCCGTTCCAATCAATCGGGACCTGTCTGGATCTGGGTTTTCTTCCCCTCGAGGGTTTCCCAGGGGGTGGCCCCCTGGGTGCACAGAGTACTACTCACGGTCTCTGGACTCCCGGGGGGACGTCTCTCTACTCTTCAAACATCCTGATAAAGCCCGAAGATTCGTGAGTACCATTCTTGGCTTATCAAAAAGTGTGGTGTTGAAACAGATTGTAAGAATATCCCCCTCACTAGTAAATAACCAGGTCCCACTGGTCAGGGCCTTCGACCATTGCCAGTGGCCCTGGCCAACTCTGCAAGAATTAGGATATAAGACAGTGGCCACCTGGCCATGTCCTTCTGCTGCAGCCCTAATCCCCTCACTAGTAAATAACTAAATCTCCCTGGCCATGGCCTTGAGGCATGGCCAGTGGTCATGGCCTTTGTTTGTTTCCACTGTCTACATTAAAACAATGTTCAGGGGTGTGGACGCCCCTCTACCGAGGATGTACATGGTCCACATAACCTCTTCTACGGTGTATAAACCACTCAGGAGAGTCTACAACCACGTTTTAGCTCACTGCACCCTTCACAGAGGAGAAACACCCATTTGAATATCAGTCTGATCCCAGCCACAAGGGCAGTCCGGCACTGAAATGCTAGGCAAATATCCTCTGAACAAGAGTACCAACAGCAACCCCAGACACGTGTTTCAGCCTTGTTGGGCCTCATCAGTGAGGTGGAGCTGTGCCTCTCTAACGCACAGTGAGCAAGGGGGGGGGAGTTCATGTCTGGATTACTTCTGGTAAAACTCTGAGGTTTGCACAATTTACAGAGATTACAGAGCAAGAACATTGTTAAAATAACCTGTTATAGGGTGTACCCCACTAAGGACAGTCAACAACCACGTGTTAGCTCACTGCTCACCTCACAACTCTGCTTTAGGACGGATCATTGCACAGGTGGACAATAAAAGTCAGACAGCTTTAGTATGCAAGAATAATACTAAATCATTACAAGACATAAAAGAAGCCTGAACATTGAAGTTGATCAGTTTACACACAACACATTGAACTATAAAGTACTCGCAATCAATTCTATATACATTTCTGATAACCTTTTTGCAAAGGTAACATTATCTATATAAATATATGAAAATGAAATGGTCCAATCTATTATTTCCATTTTCTTCCTTTCTTTTCTTCATTTCATTTTGATTAAATGTATGTCCTATTCGATGTTTTCTTCCAACCCTCTTTCTTCCCCACTCTCCTCACCTGATTCGAAATCCTCCAAATGTAGCTGTCGATGAGACAAGTAATCCTTTTCTTTCTTGTGTGTGTAATGCCTGTCTCAGGAGGAAGCCACAGTGAATGCTAGTAAACAGCAGTCCTGGGGCCCCCTTTCCGCGATCAGACTGTGCAGAAGGGAAAAAGCCGTTATCGGCGGAAAAAACCCTTCCGGCGAGTGGAAATGCCGTATTGCACTGATAGAAGCATGCACCTAGTGTGATTATTTGAAGCACATTAAGTGGACCCAAACATTATTCAACACACAGGGGTTCATTACGAGGTTGGAGATAAGAAACAGTCCTTACCGGCATGGATGAAATACTGTGGCCGTGTAGGAAAGAGCCCGCTAACAGTGGGCTATTATGAGTTCGCGTGCACGAGCTTAGCGGCATGCCGGTAACGACAGTAGGGCATGCCGCTAAAGTCCCAAAAATGCCCCTTAGCGCATCATGGAAAGCGCAGACAGCACTACCGCTGCCGTCCTCCTACAAATAACGTGACCGGCATCAATGGATGCGACATTAGCGGGCACCGCTATTAGCGGTGACCGTTAATAAGCGGAACCGGAAGTAGCGTCATCGCACAGGAACGGGAAAGAGCACAGCGGCCATCTTCAAAAACACAATCCATTGCCATCCTCACCACACAGGACCTGGAGCCTATTTCCGACTGCAGAAATCAACCTTCACCACCAGCATCATGCCTAAGGCTATCAAAAAAGGCGCATCCCGGCAGCGCAAAGAGTGCTTTAGTGAGGACGAGCTGACTATGCTGGCAGAGACACTGGCAGATAATGCCGAGGTTGTCTTTGCCAACAGCCTCAAGAGAGAGGCACAGATTAAGAAGAAGGAGATCTGGCAACTTGTTGCCCAAAAAGTCAGTGCAGTAGGGAACACCCCCGCACAATCAAGGAAGTGCGCAAGCGATGGGACGACCTGCCGCTGATAGTCTGGAACATAATGTCGGCAAACCGGAGTCAGGCGCTGGCTACTGGCGGTGGTCCAAGCTCACCAATCAAGCTAAGCCGGTGGGAGGAAATCTGCGCCAGCACTATTGGCATCAAGGCAATAGAAGGTGTGGGCGAGATGGAACGTGGCGCCACCTCATCGGCAGATGGAGGAGAGTGTCCTAACAAAACAATGTAATGCAAAGTATGATGATAGTCCACCAATTTGTCCGTCCAAAGAGGCAATGCATGGCCCATTACATACACATTGATACATCCCTGCCTAGATGCCATCTGCAGCACAGACACATGCATGCAGCATGGCAATTCCATACCTGACACACACCACACAAATATGAAAACGTCACACTGCACGCATCCCACAACAGAGATGCATGTCACACAGCATACGCCAGCTCCAACATGAGTGACCCTTACGGATGCCTGCATGCTACAACCATATAGCAAGCAACGTGATTATCAAAACTCCAATACCTAATCCCCTCTAATGTGTATAAGAGCAATAATATCAATGTATGCATGATGCTTGTCGAACCATCACTGATGCTGTCCCTCTCTCGGTCCCCCACAGGCTCTGATCCTGACAGCAAGGACCGGGACTCAGCCCCACAGGCAACTACTCCCCGGAAGAGGGCCAGGGAAGAAGGCAACAGGCCTTCGACATCGAAAGGGCCAGCCAAGCCACAACAGGCACAGAAGGTGCAAACACCACAGGATGCCACAGCACTGGTGCTGCTAAGGGCCACTGCTACAGTCCCCACAACACCTGTGTCCCCTGCACAGGAGACAGTGGCCGATGGGGCCCTTTCAGCAGCAAACAGCTCCTCTATTGGTGAGGCGGCCACTACGGCACCCCAGACAGACAAAGAGGCACAGAGCCAGGGCCAGGTGGGTGTCCCTGTGGAGGATGACTCTTCGGACTCACCTGCCACACCCAGTCCCGCATCATCACCCCAGGTCACACCTATGTACTCCTACCATGACACCACACCGGAGAGTCGGGAGGGGAGACAGGTCAAGGGAGCATGAGCCCCACAGAGGAGCCACACGGATTTGGGGATGTTACACATGCATCATCCACCTCCACTGATGTCGGGGCAGGGGTGCAGCAGATAGACCATACAGTGCATCACCAGGAGGAGCTCACAGCCCTAGTCATGAAGTTTGTTTCAGGCGGTGCCCAGGCAAGGCAGGAGGGGCACGACAACACTGCCTCCCTGAGGCAGGCCATTGAAGCCAGCACTACGCGAATATGCGAGGAGGTGTCTGCTCTGAGGCAGGTCCTCTCCCGCATAGCGGATTCCTTGGAGGCTGAGCATCCGGCCCCCAGACTGGAGCAAGCGGCCACCCCATCTTCATCCAGCTCCACTCAAACCGGCCCCCTTCGCAGGTCAGCGCGCACCTTGAGGCGATCGGACATGGCGCCACCAGGTGCTGGAAGTGGACGAATGTAGATGGGGCAGCCTGATTAAGGCAATGGACGCAGACACCTGCAGCATTTGCTTGGACACCATGTGTGGGGCAGTTGTGGGGGGAGGAGTGAGAAGGTGTGTGGGGGAGTTGTGGAGGGAGAGGGTGTGTGAGGTGGAGGGTTTGAGCACTTAGTACTATTGAACAGTTTAATACACCTGTTCTGTAGCAGAAAAAATACTTGAGTGGACATTCCTTATTGCATATGTGTCATTTATTGCTATACAGTGCATAGTGTACACACCCAGTGCCCTCTGTCCCACTTTCATGTAACCCTCTGCACCCATGTATCTTAGAAATATTGTCCAATCACAGATTGGCGCACAGCGCATCCCTCCTGTGCATCGGCACCGCGATGATGTGCGCCCAAATCTTCTTCATCCCCTTCATCATCACCTGGTGGTTGCAGTCCAATATCAGGGGGCAGGGGCACATTCCGTCGGATCCACATGTTGTGCAGCATGACACATGCCATGATGATCCTGGCCACCTTCTCATGCCTGTAGAGGAGTGCCCCTCTCGACCGGCTAAGGAAGCGAATACGTGCCTTCAACAGGCCAAAGGTCTGCTCGATGACCACATGGGTACGGGTATGGGAACGATTGTAGGCCTCCACGTGCCTGTTCTGCGGGTTTCAGACAGGGGTGAGGAGCCACGGCTTCAAGGGATAGCCACTATCACCTGCATGTGAGCAAAAAAAGGTATGTGTTAGTCGATACATGATGGACAGCTGTACTTATCAAACATGCCTGCAGATATTTGTTGGTCACATGCACATGTCCCTGGTTGTATGCACACATTTTACATTCCCTCAATGTGTGCTGTGCCATGGTTTTATGGTGTAGATTGCATCTTCAAGATGATACACGGTGTACACTGCCTTGATGTTGCTCATGCATTCTGGACGCATACCGCTGTGTTTGTGATATATATGTGATGTCTGGTGTTCTGCATGATTTTCTGATTGGCAGCGTTGGCAGTAGTGGAAATCAGTGTTGATTATTTACATGGTGACATGCTACACTTCTGTGGTGGTGGCCCTGTGACAAGCAGTGTATTCCCTTGGTGGTTTTGTTTAGTGCACTCTCATGGGTGCTTGTCCAGTGTAGTGATTGGCTGCAGACATTTACATAGTGAATACTCACACCATGTTGCTTCATTGTGTTACGGAGGGTGAGGTCCGATGATGGGTGGTGCACTTGTTGTGGGATGTGGGGTGGTTTTAAGTTTTGCATGTTGTGATAGGGGTGCAGCTCACTTCATTGCTACGGAAATTGGTTGTCACGTTCATTTTGGGATGCTTTGAGGCACAGTGTTTTGGGATGTGCACATCGTGCTGTCACCACAACAATTACACCATGGTGGTGTGTGCATCTATCCCCTCATTGCACTGCCATGTGCCTGTCATGCAACTTACCAAGCAGCCAGGCACGTCGTCCTGCATGTCGCTCCATGTAGCATGGTAGCGTGGAGTTGCGCAGGACCATTGAGTCATGAGTTGATCATGGAAATCGGGCACAACAATGTGGGCTGATCTTGCTGGAGTCACATACCATCTGTACATTGATTGAGTGATATTGCTTACGATTGCAGTACACCTGCTCTGTTGCTTGTGGGACCACCAATTCCACATGGGTGCAGTCAAGTGCACCAATACAATTTGGCATTCCTGCCAGTGCATGGAAGCCAACTTTGGTGTCAAAGATCTCCTGGGGAGTCCATTGTAGAGATATGTAGTCCCTTCAGGAGGGCATCCAGCACTTGGTTCAGCATGTGAGAAAATAAGGGTTGTGATATGCTATGCATGTGCCCCACTGTGTGCTGGTAGGTGCCTGTGGCCATGAAGTGGAGCACCGACACTACTTTCAGTAGAGGGGGGATGGCGGTGTGTATTTCAATAAGGCTGACAATGTAGTTGTGTATCATGTCCACAATGGTGGTGATGGTGTCCCGGTCCAGACGGTACAGGATGAGGATCTGCTCAGGGGTTAGGTTGAATAGACTGGCTCTTATGCGAGGGATTGGGGGCTACCTGCGTGGTACCACTGGCTGCACTGGTGTGGCTTGCTGAGCCTATCTCACCCTCCTTCTCCTCCTGCGTCTCCTCTGTGGTGCCTGCTGTTGTTGTTGTTGTTGCTGGTGTAGCAATGCAACCATGTCCTCCAGCCCCAGTATTGCTACTACTAGTGGAATCATTTTGGTGTGGGAAGGGGTGTGGTGTGTGGGTGTGCTCCTTTTGTGCTTGCCCAGACTCCATTGCCTCCACCTGTGCTGATTGTGTGTACCTGTGGCAGTTGGGAACACTGCACATAGCAGTTTACGGGTGGTTCGCGATGCCGGTTCTGCCGGCATGCCGGTATCCTGTATTAGCGCCTTCATGATGCCGGTATTTGCATGTACGCCTGACTTGTGATCTCCTCCTGTTAGCGGCCCGAATGGCCGCGTGCCCGCGCCCATACCGCTATTAGCGACAACGATATTAGTGCCGCCGCTAATACCGGGTTCTTGAGTCGGAATAGCCTGGACCGGTATGCAGTGCCGGTAATCCTGTACCGGCATCGTTTTTCCATTACCTCCAACCTCGTAATGACCCCCACAGACTCAAAGGGGGTCATTACGAGGTTGGAGGTAACCATGGCGCTATTAGCGCCATGGCTGCCACCAAAACCTCACTGACTCCGCCCTGGTGAATGGAGCTATTACCGCCCCATTCCAAGGTTGGCGGGGGCGGTAATTCCCCATTCACCAGGGCCCTTCCCCATTCCCATTTGAGCTGCCATAGGGCTCAATGGGAATGGGGAAGGCGCTAATAACGGTACCGCAAGTTGCAGTACCGTTGTTAGCTCTAAGGTCCCTTTGCTGGTCCTGTCCTTAACGCCTGGTAAAACCAGGTGTTAAGGGAGGACCTGCAAAGGGAAGTCGTAGTAGGGCGGTAAGGGATTACCAGTGCCAGGGCCCTTAACGGTACCGGTAATCCCTTACCGCCCGGGTCGTAATGAGGCCCAAACACTCTATTCAGTTGATGCCTGAAACTTTGGAAGCTTTGATAATATAAACCTTGTCAACGAAGGATCCGCAGTATCCTTTAAAAGGGAGAAAAATATATTATTGGTGCTTATGGATGTTTATGGTTAATTTTATGAGCTCATATACAATTACTTAGCTGTGGCATTTTGAACAATAGTGCACTAGGCGTAGTCTTTTGAATGTGTACACAGGAAAAACATTATTATGGTTGCAGTGCCAAATCGTAAAAGAAAAGATATTTGATAGTTATGGTAAGCTGTGCAACCATGACTCACGCCACCACCATGCACTGTTCTGGGTAATACACAGGACATCAACAAGGACATCTATGATAGTCCTGATATCAACGGTTTTCAATATAGCTTTAAATGCCACTTTCGTGGAAGGGTAGAGCCACTACTAATGGCTCTCAAACACAGCATTCCAGCCTTGTGCACCCATCAACGCATTTTATTCTCCCACTATTGCCACTCAGAGCTGCCACCTGGGGTGCTGATACCTTTTGGTTATTTTTAGGTAATCTGGCTTTGGGCAGTTCACTCTTTCTCTTAAAAACAAGTTACACATGACAGTGATTGGAAATAACTCTTTCTGGGACCTGGAGGTAGGGTTGAGGTGTGACGCTCCAGTGGAGACTTGGACTGAGGCACTGCCTCCAAGAATCAAAGAACTGGGTGAAGGCTGTGCAGATAACACTTCTGTTCCAGGCCTTTGATTTAGCCTCTCCTGCAGGTGCTAATTTATATTGCGATCATTGTAAGTAAGCTTTCCTATGCTCTGTAACCCGCTAAGTAATGTATGGTAACACAATCACCTATGTACGTGCGTCATTGCACCCTGTGAGGCTTTTGCTGCCTGTTACCATGAGCAAAGCCTCCTACCTGTAACTAAGACATCTTCTTGCAACAGTGCCTCGATGCCCGTGGGCTGTTGTGCGCTTTACAAATTCAAATAAATAAAATAAAAAATAAATCACATATCCTGGGAAGATCTTTTTGTTCAGAGACAGCATGTAGTTTAAGCAGAGCAGGTGACCTGGAGCTACGTCATTAAAAACATGACAAGCATACTTTAAAGGTAGTATATATGTAGGCCTTCACCTCACAGAATGTTCTTAAGTTCGTTTCCTTAGGAGTTGACCTTAGCTCATGGTTCACATGTATGGAACAATAAACAGGCCCCAGCCAGATACTAGAATGTGCAGCCTTTACATGTATGACGGCTGACTGTAATCTTAGTTTCATTCTCTGGCCATGGTATTTGTTTCCCACGTACTTGACGTTACATGTCTGTGCTTGTTTAGTGATTCTTGTATGCTTAGATCTTGGCTCCAGGTTTAACATTGCACAACGTCCTAATAGGCTTGGACTTATAATTCAACTGACAAATCTACCATATAAAGAATACGCAACGTCCATGGTCCAGGCTGCAACCATTGCTGATGCTAATGCATTTCCCGATTGCCACATTATCAACTGAACTTCAGCAGACAGTTTCTATTTGTACATTTTGTGATACATGGACTAGTTCATGAGTGGCCGACCTGTCCCCCTTCATATGTTGGTAGCAACACCCTAAACCCAGCCCTTCTGTCAGGATTGTTACAAGTAAGTGATGTCACGTTTGATGTCATGTTGATGCTATAGATGATGCCATTTGCGCCAAAGTTATTAGGCGGCGATAAACTACTCATCGCCAACCCTGTAATGTACATGTAGGTATACATGTGCATGAACGACTACGCACATTTGTCAACTTTGCAAACTTGAAAGCAATGTCCCCGAACATCTGAAATGTTTGTGTACATCGGAGCACACAAATCATCTGATTTGTGGCCTTTCCTGGATATATTCCACCCCATCCTCACTGCCCCCACCTTGCAGAGGTTGTTTCATTTATAAGACAAGTGTAATGTTGTGTTTTTAAATATTTTCTCACTGCGATGTTGGCGGAGTTCTGGCACAGTTTGCGAATCCAACAAGGCGTCCATTTACAACGTTTTGAGATACCTCGCATTTCTCAAATGAGCATTCAGTAACCGCGTACGATGTCCCCGGATGACACGTGGCTCTTTCATTGGTTCAGAGAGGTCCATGGATACTGAATCAAGAAGTGAGGACACGGAGCGACCCGATATATCACTAATTTGTTTTACCTACTTTTTGGTCTTATTTCAATAAATCCTGGATGGATTCACACCAAATGTGCAAAAGCAAACTTTGGTACCAGGATACCGCTCCTCGTGTGTTTTTGGGGCAAATCTGTCCAGTGGCAGGCAAAATATCTGTCACATTCAAGTCTAGTAGGATTTTGAGAGGTTTGGCACACCCCCTACAACTTTTTTCCCTCTTGACAAAGCCGCACTAAACTTTACAGAAATATTAAAAGTCAGGTCTATATTTTTATTGCACAGTTTTGTGCTGATTTGTCTAACAGTGCCAAAGTTATAAGCCACCCAAAAACTGTTCTTCCTATGAGATACATAATATATATATCTTGTTTTTCCTCTCCCCGTGCTATTTCCAAAAAGGTTTGGATTTCCATGCTACCTGCATGTTCGAGGAACTGCCCTAATAGCACTTCTTAGCCATTAGATGGCAACACCTGGCAAATGGTACTTGTACTGACCATATTATGGCAGTACTCGGTGTTATAGGTTTACTTTATGGTTATAGCTCATCTAAATTGTGGGGGTCCGTGCACCAAAGTACCAACTCTACCATGATGTTACCTGGAATGCTAGCATGAGGAGGGTTCTGGAGATGGCAGTCGATGAAGGTGGTGGTTGTAGTAAGTTGTCTGATGCCGCCTTTCCGGGCACTTTCACCTAGCTTACTATCTGGCGTAAATCTAATGTTCTGTTATCCATCTCTGGGTGGATCATCTTTTGAACACCTGGAAAATGATTATTGAATGCCTATACAGGAGCCAAAACTGTTTGTTTTATCAAATCTAGGTTTTATAAGGAAGTTCATACAAGGAACAACTGCAAGGACACACATATTGCTTATAAACCAAGTGTATGAGGGCCCACTTGGCTAAGATAGTTTTATTACGCGAGGAGCTGCTATAGATCCAATTAAGTCATTACCTTTCAAAAATCTACTCCGAAAGTAAAGAGCTGCTTCACAGAGAGCCCAGAGAGAAAGGTTTTGGGCTGGAAGGTCAGGTAGTGGGTGAGAATGAGTATAAGGACTGGCATGGACATGGGTGGTCAATGAATGGATAAATAACCAAACAATGTCCAGTTTCTGTGTGCTAATGCTGCCATTTCATCGCTCTTCTTCCTTCACTTCGCATGACAATCGTTCTGGCGTATAGGCTGCGTTTCAGCACCACCTAGTAAATATACAAGATAAAACGAAAGGAAAAATAGGAGTTTATTGGTAAGGCAACGAGCCTTACAGGAAGCGCTCTGCGCCACGACAGGAAGTTCTGATAGACAACGGTTTACATAGCAGGAAGTCTTCCAAAGTAAGACTCCTTCCTGTCTGAGTGTCAGAGTGTCTGCCTGCTCTGAGCACGCAAGGTAAATAGTGCAGCCGGCCTGCATGTCTGGCTGGCTTTGGAAATTGATACAAAAGGTGCCATGCTTAGAGTCTATCTGCAGCGAGCAAGTGACCTAAATCGGGCTCATAAAACGTGTATACAGACAAAGCCAGACCTCTTGGCTTTGTTAATGGTTATTTTGAGAAGTGTTGCCTAACAGAGTGGACACACTGCACACATTCCTTTGCCTAACTCTTTTACCAGCACGAGCAGCGCTGCTCATAAACACATGGATTCAGAGGAAGCGTAAAAAAATCCACTGCGGGCAACACTCATGCTTTGAAATATAGGGACTAACAGCTCTTAATAACTGCAATCCCCATGTGGCCTTTAGAGCAAACACTGATTAAAGCTTATTCGCAATTTGTCAATGGTTATTTTTAGTTTTGGCTATTAGGTGGTGCCATATATAAGCGGAAACTGTTGCATTATAGAACAGCTAGTGAGAAATGCCATAAGAGGAGGGATCAGGGGCGTTGCTAGGGGTGGGCTGAGGGGGCTATAGCCCCGGATCTTTTGGCTGTAGCCCCGGATAGAAGCTCAGGAGCTACAGCCAAAAGACTAGCTAGCCCCGAGTCCTGACAGCCTGGACATTAGCTTAGCCCCAGATCTTTTCCAGACCTAGCAACTCCCCTGGGAGGGATACAAAGCTTATAGGTGTTGTTTGGTTATTTGCCCTACCATTGACTGTCCATGCCTATGGTAATCCCTATGGCCATATCCTACCCACTCCCTGCCCCTCTCTGCCCAAAACACATCCTCTTGGGATCTCATTGAGCTAGGTTTATCAATCCTTAGCATCAAACGTGGCGCCAGTGGTTTTTAAAGCAGCCTTCTGAGAGTTAATGACTTAGTTGGAGCTGTAAACGCACCACTGGTGTAATACAAATGCCTTTTAACCAAGTCTGCCTACAGCCATTCGAATTATAGGCACTATAGGTGTCCTTCAATGAAGTGTTAGCTTGTGTATAAGTATTAGGCATCTGTCAGGCACTGCTCTTATATTCCCAGGTACTCACACTGTAGAGGAGGAGCAAAATGCCTTTACAGGAAGTCCCGCCCCCATGCTACCTGTATGCTGGAAGCCAGAAGTTGCGACATGCACACCACCAGTGACTGTGACCATTCCGAGAAGAGTCTTCAAGACAATGTATCCATTAAGAAAACCCTATCTAATGTATCCTCAGAGAACTGAGAGTCTCCTGGAGGAGCTCCCCAAAGGAATATGACAATAAGAGGAAAAGAAGCTGGTGATGTCACAAGAAATGAGCGTGACGCAATGAGAAGAATGGTCGAAGAAGAAGAAGATGCATAGACCTTATAGAATCTGATGGCGAAATAAAGAATCGAGTAAACTTCCATATGCGGATTGAAGATTGCACGTGTGAAGAAGCACCTCTACTCTCCTCTCCCCTCACCCACCCTCGTCCCCCTCCTATTGTCACTCTTGCACTGCGACAATTGTCGTCAGGCATAGTAATGTTACTGCTTGTTTTGTTTTCCCTCCTTCCTCCCTCGACTCTCCCTTACTGTTACATGCCCTTGTACTATCTATTATGATTTGATAGTTATTTTTCACATTCTGTACTGTTTCAAGGACTTGTATGAATGTACTTATATTCTCCCATGTTCCCTCCCTCCTTGAAGCACTTTGAAACACTTTGTTTATAGGCGCTATACAAATAAACAATCAATAAATCAAACCATCTTCTTGCTCTCGGCCCACTGACTGGGAGTGCATCCCATTAGCCGATTTGTTCCTGCTTTGCCTTCCTCGGCTTTAGCGGTTCCAGTTGCCTGTGGAAATAATGCAGAAAAATTCTCTCGACTCGGCTTTCCTGCACGGCATTCTCATCGGATTTGGGTTGTTTTATTAAAGTACAAACAATCGCTGTGGAATTGACCGTAGTGGATTTTGCCGCAATCTGTTTTGTACTTCAGTAAAACAAAAAAAAACAAATTTGGCCATAGACCAAACCCCCAGACCCCTTCCCCTACTTACCTTTTCTCTGGCTACCGCCTCTTATTCTATACCCCTGTAGTGTCAGCTCCGTCCCTCTAACATGGGCGGATCTGACACTGTAGGGTCCCTTTTTCTTTTTTTTGTCTTTTTTTTGGGTCCTTGCTTCCAATGTCAAGGAAGCAGGGGACACCCCCACAACCTGCGAAAGGCATAATACCGAACAAGGGGTGAGTGGGACACCCCCGCCAACCCTGGTCCTCATGTTTTGTATTTTCGGCTTCAATGTGTTTGTAGTGGCCAAATTCGGCCAAATGATCAATGCAAGCATTTTATTTCGATCAATATGGTTATGTCCTTCTCATCATCCTCTGTTCTGCGTCCTGCAGTCTGCTCCCCTCCGGTGTTCCAACCAGCATCAGAACAAGTTGGATTCGGCAGCAGTCTCTGTCACTCTCTCTCTTTCTGTTCAGCTGTGTCAGTTTTAAATGTCCCGGCATTGGTTTGGATTTTCCAAAGACTAGAACAAGGTGTTGGGTTACCGCTTCTGATCATCGTCATTACTCCATCCCTCTTCCTCGTCTCAGTACTATACAATGGGGGAGGTAAATGAGGTTCTTGGCCATGAAAACACAGGAACTCCTTATCTACATAACAATAAGCCATACAGGAATGTTGCAAAGGCACATGGGTATCATTAAGAATTAATTATGAAGGATTATTAGGATTCAATATTTTTCTGTCTCCCCTGCAGTTTGTCCTCCCTATGTGGTCCTCTCTCAGATAGCTCCCCCCAGTGCCAGAGTCAGGTTGCTTCTGCCTTTCCCTACATATGTAAGAGAAGCTTCCTTCCAGGGAATCAGTGACGGTGTAGCTAGATTTGTCACAGTTTCTGTGGCGTTAAAGGAACAGCTTCATCTTATGCAGCTGTCTATTGACTAAGCATTGTTACATGGATAATAAGCTAAGAGAAGGTGCAGTATGGTGTTAAACAGTATACTAAAAAGATATACATTTTAGCATAAATTAGATTGCTTTCTTCAATCGAAGTTAGGATAACTTATATTGAAATCTGGTGTTTGTTGGGCATACCTCCGAACAGTCAGAAGACCATATACTAGACAATTTAAGGAAGCTTGCAGTCAAAGAATTTGTCTGTAGTATGCACAAAAACAAATTCAATGTTTTCACCACATAGCCATCAACCTTTTGTTGAAATATGGGGAGGAAAAAGAGAAAGATGTTTTTCATGGAATACTTACAGTAGCTTCCAGTAACTCATACCTGGTGATGTGATATACCTGTGACCTATGGTGAGTTGGAGAAACTCCCCACACTCCCATAAGAGAGGAGTGAAACATGGCGGACTAAGTTAACCTGGCCACTTCCAGATGTGTGCAGTGAGGGAGATTGTAGAGGGCCTCAATGGAGCCCTGCCCGGTTCTCGGAGAAGGTTCTCGAGCCTATTAAGCAGCCTGTTTCACTGCACTCAGCCACCGCTCTATATGGCAGACCGCATTTCCCAGCAGCAAACACTGACCGAGGAGAGCAGGTATTTTGACATCGCGTAGGGCACAGGACCACGTACTATCATCAGGAGTCCCAGCAAGAGGAGGTCATTTGTTTCCCAGAGCAACCCAGCCTGTGAACCAGTTACAGGACTACAGTTCCCATGTCAGGACAAAATGGTTCATTGGCTGGAAAAAGATCCTTCCAAAATAAGAAGTACACGGAACGCTGCAGAGCAGCCATCCTCAATTTGGGGAATTACAAGATGGTGCTGTATGCTTCAGCCGCTAATAAAACTCTGCAGCTCCAATACAAACCTAATAGAAACCATTACTCCATGAACTAAACATTGACTTCAACTAATAATCACATAATATGGGGAAGAAAACCCCTTTGGGAACAGGCAATCCCAAGAGAGAACAAAAACGCACAGGGGGAAGAACCAATCCGAGTCAACTTTAGGAAAAGTGGCTGGAAAAGGTCATTCAGTGGCATAGACCCAGAGGACAGAGGAAGCAGACATACCTGTAAGTGCTCCCTTGGTACAAGGGGAGGCTGCAAGGACAGACAAAAATTGATGGACCGCTGCCTGGAGGAAAGCAGTGCAAGCCTGGGGATATTGGAAGGAGAAGTGCAGAAACTGACACGCCCTGGGAGCCATGGATTAGGAAAGCTGACCAGAAGGCCTAGCAACCTCTCTCAAATCCCTGGGGGAAAATGGAAAGCTAGGGCCAAATGCCCTCCACCAGAGACCCCTAGGGAAGTACTGGGGCCTAGGGCTGGAATGCCAGACAATTGCAGCTGACTGAAAAGAACCCTAAATGAGGGGAAGAAATACTCATTAAAGTCCAGATCCAGGATAGACTTGTTTTCAAAGCCCTGAAACCAAAGTCCAGGAGGGACCTGTTGATAAGCCAGAAGAGGCCAGTTGTGAGCCTCGGAGGAAAGGGTTAAAATGAACCTGATAGAAGGAATTTGTATGGGATCATGAGCAAAACTCGGACACAGTGGCATGTTTGGTGTTGGTTACAGACTTTTATAATCAGAATCCTACCTATCCCTAACTCTAAGGAGGGTTCGAGACCCACCTGAGGTGCACTACGAACTACCGGCACAGTCATCCTCGCTACCCGGGCCGGCGTTGGGCCCCGGCCACCTCCAGGAACGACCACGGTAGCATTGCGCCAGGCCCCGGGAGATCGCTAGACATCAGACCCTGTGAGGTGGGGGCAGGGTGCCGGGACTGCCAGAGGGATCGCTCCGCAGGTGGAGAGCGGCCACCAAAGACAGAAAGAGAGGCCTGCAGCGACTCCTGGATCAGTGGAGCCACGCGACTTGCTGGGGCTCCCCGACACGGTTGCCCACAAGCACCAAGTGGGGGCCCAAGGAACAACGCGTGACCACCCGCCGGTGGTCACTGGAGGTCAACGAATAGCAGAAGGAGTGCTGGCCCCACCGCGGCACCTGGAACACCGCTCAAGAGGAGAGCGTAACCTCGGGCTGAGAGCCGAGACCCGTGCCCTACAAGCCAAGACTCGAAGCAAGTAACCAAAGGAAATTGCGGCAGACTACCCCCCAACACTAACACCTCTGGCCCTAAACTGGGCTCAGACCGGCTGGTCCCACAGACACCTGACCCGGGGGAGTGGGGGCGAACAGTTTGCCTGGCAGGTGAGGGCATGCTGTTGGAGACATCGGAGCATCTGGCGGTACGCTCACGGATGAGGGGGCCACATAGCACTGCTCCCGCGGAGCACAGAAATACAAGCCAGTAGGTTCCCTGGAACTTCAGATGCCCAGTTGCACAACACAGGACGCAGATCCTAGTCCCTGCGCCCCAGAAACACAGTAAGCCCCGGCGGACACAGAGATCTGGCCCAAAACGGTCAAACACAGCTGCCATCACCAACCCTCAACCAAATGTCACGGGACACCCCCAGGTGAGAACGCGAACACTGCCCACTACATCGGTAGACCAAGACTCCAACCGACACACATAAGACCTCCACAAGGCCGTAGGCATTTCTGGCTATTGAGGCAACTAAGCCATATCCACAGCAACACAAAGCGGCTGCGAACAGCGATAGGTTCTAGCCAGGACAAGTGACCAATCTTGCCATAACGGTCACGCCACTCGAGCTCGTGGAAATGGAATAATCCAGATCTGAGCTACAAGGGGAAGAAAGCACGCCACTCAAACCACAAAAAGACGCATTAGACAAACCCATGTCTGACTAACTACCCACGCACGAGGCACTGAGATCACCTGCTCCACACTCACACGGACAGATCAACAATCCACCCACATTGAATCGAAAGAAGACATTTGCTGGAGACTACTTGGTGAAGAACCACTTGGAAACTGAAACAGTGAGCACTGTGGCGAAAGCCGGACCGGAGAACACAGGTAGTGTTTAACCCATTCCACCCTGAGAATTTGCAGGGGCACAATGCAACGAAGTAGACCAACCCCTATCCATGCAGTGAATCACCAGATCGCTCGATGTACCAAACGCGAACCCCCCCTGGGGAGGGACTGCCAATCACGGGATACGCCACCACCAACCCCGGGCGACGGGAATCTTCGCAGGCACTCCATTACAATAACTGGGGAGACCTACACGAGGATGTCCCCCTCCGAGGGCAAACCAAAATCGTCAATAATGGAATCATTCACAACGGTCAGGCCCAAGCAACAAACACAACATGACGCCAATACAGACAATGAACCACCCATCCTCAATGAAAACCCTAAAGACGCACAAGTACTGCAAGCCATCGCAGCACTCAGATCATTTATCGATACTAAAATAGAGGAGGTCAAGTCAGACATTCAGCTAATGCGCCAAGATGCCTGCAACCTAGCTGAGAGAGTGACCACGTCAGAAGCTAGCCTACAGAACACTGTAGAGACCACCTCAGATCTAAAAACAAGGGTCCACGAATTGGAGATGAAGGTGGCACGGCTGGAGGCACGGTCTGAGGAAGCTGAGGAGCGCGCCCGCCGCAACACCATCCGCATACTGGGAATCCCGGAAGATATGGAGGGGTCAAACCCAACTGAATTTGTGGAGACTATGATACAACAAGAAATTGGGGCAGGAAGACTCTCCCAAGGATTCTCAGTGGAACGGGCCCACGGGTCCCTGAAAAAGGGGCCACCAGCAGGTTCATACCAGTGCCCAATGATTGCAAAAATCTTAAACTTCCGCGACAGAGAGACAATATTAAAATTCTCAAGAGAAGGCGGGGAGATTAGGAGAAGCGACTCCAGGATTGTCATGTATCCAGACTATACCCCCACAGTGCAGCGCGCAAGGAATTCTTTTGTACCAGTAAAGGTGAAACTACGGAAACTTAACTTCAAATATATGCTGCTCTACCCATCATGCCTCAGAGTGCTATATAAAGGAAAAACATTATTTCTGGAGACTCCAGCGGCAGCAGACATGTGGTTGGAGCATAACAATCTAGCTGACGACGAGGAGCACACTGCAAAAGCTGACGCAAGATGAGGAGACAATAAGCCCCACATGAACTACCAGGTGATATTACCTCAAAGTGCGATGCAAATCAACTAAGACCGCCTAATGCTGCAACACCACTGCTGGCTCCTCCGGATGGGAGCTCCAGGAACCACACATGCAGCTTGCTACAACTCACCCCACTGGAACTTGTGCAGGCCGGTTGCCGGCACACCACCTGCGTCTATGGACCTGGAATGGCCTAGACGATGTGGGAGCCCCTGAGCGTTGCCTGTTGGAAGTAACTGCTGTGGGCAGTTTTCTGTTGTTAATATAGTTACGAAGTCTCCAAATGACAGTGCAACGATCCTTGGGGAGTCAGGGGGGGGAGGTGGGCTTGTTGGGGCCACGGTTTAGGGCAGAGGGGCACTCACACCGCCCTGACGTCGCGGTGGAAATTGATGTCAGGGGGTCAAAGAAAACCCTGAAACCCCTCCCCCCCCGGAAATACCATGACAGCAAGAATCAATGATGACATGGAATGTGTGGGGACTGGGCACTTACCTCCTCAGAAATAGAATCAAGTCCTACCTCCAAAGGAAGAAGGTTGGAATAGCTTTATTACAAGAGACCCACTGCACAGTGGAATCCGTGGCCAAACTGCGGGAACACTGGGGCGGACAGGGAAAGACCCGGAGGGCAGGTTTGTGATACTATGAGGGTACATTGAACGAATAGAGGTATGCATTGTGAACTCGTATTTCCCCAATAACAACATCCCAGCTCACCTGAACTCAATGTGTGCCAAAATTGCACAGTATAGGAGTGGCTTCTTTATCTGGAAGGGGGGACTTTAATTGTGTCAACAATCCGGAACTGGATAGATCTCTGCCCCCCCCCCCCCAATGGCCCAACTGCGGCCACAATTGCGCTAAACTCCATGATTGAGCGCCTGGAACTGATAGACACTTGGCGAGAATTACATCCTGGGGAAAAGGGATATTCCTATTTTTCATCCCTGCATGGTCTCTACACTAGGCTGGACTACATCTTTGTTAGCAGGGAACACGCATCCCAAATAGAAAGGGCGCAATACCTAGGGAGAACCATCTCGGACCACTCACCCTTACTGGTGGAGTGGAGTAACACTGGCCCCAGACCGCCTATCCCTATGTGGAGAATGCCTATCGAAGCCCTGAAAGACCAAGCATTCAGAGACGAACTCCAAGACTCCATAGAGAACTATATAGAGGTAAACATGGGAAGTGTATACAATGTGTGTATACAATTCTTTCGCCTGCTTGAAACATTATTCCGGGAATTTCTATGGGGAAGGAACAGACACAGGATGCCACTATCCATACTAGTCCTACCATACAGACAGGGCGGAATACAACTCCCAAGCCTAGAGAAATATTACTTAGCGGCTCAACTTAGCTTTGTAACTAAGTGGTTAGCGGATGAACCTACGTCCAAGACTACTTTACTGCAACACATGATTTCCTCAATACAATTAAAGGAACTCATCTGGGTGCCCCCGCATCTCCTGAGCGAGGCACCTTTACTGGTCGCCCTGGGAAGGAAAATATGGCAAAGGTCCAAGACACTCTTACACTCAAAACACCCATGCTCCCCGGAAATTCCAATGATCTCAGATCTATGCAAAACCAGCGCCGATCTGAAGAGCATTGGACTCTGGGAAAGGACAGGAGTTTACACCTGGGGGGACCTATATGCAGAGGGCACTTTCCGAGACTTTACTTCGCTACGGGAGGTGGATGGCATACTAAGCAGCCAATTCTTATGGTACCAAAGAATCCACAAGATAGCATGGACTAAATGGGAAACCTGGCCTGAGGAACCCGAAGCGGACCCCTTCGTGACATTACTATACAAC
Source organism: Ambystoma mexicanum (assembly GCF_040938575.1). NCBI lineage: Eukaryota > Metazoa > Chordata > Amphibia > Caudata > Ambystomatidae > Ambystoma > Ambystoma mexicanum. The sequence continues at coordinate 1,161,932,834 of NC_090926.1, read as the reverse complement.
CTTGGGGAGTGATGGAAACCAGTGTCCCAAATATACAGTCACTTAAGCGACATTGCAAACCCTCGCAGTGCCAAACTGAGATCCAGGTGGGAGGATGATCTCGGGATAACGATGACTGATAAAGAGTGGGACAGGGCTCTTGCTTACCGAAAAGAAGTGTCCAGGAATTCCAGGTTCCGCCTCATCCAGCTAAACGTGCTATAACGCACGTACCTAACCCCACACAAAATAGCGAAGTTCAATAAACAGACACAATCTAACTGCATCTGGTGCAATACCGACAAAGCAGACCTTTTCCACATGCTATGGGAATGTGCAAAGGTACAGTGCCTTTGGGCAAGGGTATAGCAGGCCTGCAGAGGGGCAGGTATGTCCCAATATGAATGGTCCCCCAGTGCATACCTATTAGGAACCTATTCCAGGCTAGCCAAATCCAAACACACATTGAAACTTATGGACATAGCATGTGTGCTAACCAAAATAACAATTGCAATGGCTTGGAAACGACCCACCGGCCCAGAATACAATACATGGTATAGAGAACTGGAGCGCTGGGTGGGTGCCGAAACTAAAGCTTGGGAGGACAGTGTCGCCAGGTCTGCCGATGGTTCAAGCGGGGCACTAGATGCCTGGAAAGAACTAACATGGAGCATGTTCCACCCCTCTGATGATAAGCCCCCGTGAGCGCTTCCGTCGGAACGTCACAGAGACTTGCCACCTGCAGTGGCGCCTATGGTAGGACACTCCCGGAGCCCGGTTGGGCCCCCCTCAATCTCCCCTTGCCTCCCAGGCACCCCCCCCTATACTGGAACTGTTCACACCAGACTACATTGTCAACATATGGGGACAGTTAATGTTGCTCCTGTTCTCTTTGGGTTCTTTTTTCTCTTTTCTCTTTCTTCTTTTGTCCTCTCTTGTAAGTTACTAGTCTTGTTATGCAATACCTGCAGACCAAAAAGTGATACCATGCTGAATAAGATATGCTAAAGTTGTAATCATAACGAAATGCCAATAAAGACATTTAAAAATAAAAATAAATAACTCTAAGAAGGGTTCCCGGCCTCAGCAAAACTAAGGACCATCTGTGTCAGGATGTTATAAATCAAGGAAGTGCTCTGTCCTGTGTGCAAAATCCTACACTGACCCTCACATGCTAAACTTAATAGAATGTAAACTATAAGGAAGTCTGCTAGTTGTACACCTGCAGCTTATTTTAAGAGTAACAAATGTACAGTTCTTAAGTGCACAAAAGAAAGATCACTAATGTTCCAACACAAAAGGGGGCATTCCCTTCCCCTAGATTCCTTCTGGGTATTCATTTGACATCTTTGAATATTCCACAATCTCATAGGGTATGACACTTCCCCTGAGTTTTCTCCACTCATTCAATGTTCCACAGTCTCAAGGAGGATGACCCTGCCCCTGAGTTTTTTCCACTCACACAATATTCCACAGTCTCTAGGGGGAATGACTCTTCCCCTGAGTTTTCTCCACTCACACGATGTTCCACAGTCTCAAGAGGGACGACACTTCCCATGAGTTTTTCTTCACTTCTTACATATAGTTCTTTACAATATTCAGTCTCTTGCTCTCTGGACCTCACTTGTCTTCCAAAAAGGGGTATGGTTCTTCCTTTATTACATTTTTCACAATTCAAGGAGGAGGTTCAGCCCCTGAGTCTTCTCAGCCTTTTCTACCCATGGTATACTCTCTTGCCAGGATATCATGTTACAACTACTTATGCCTGGTATACTCTCCTGCCATGGCTTTATATCCTTTCACACGTGTGTGAGTCCCAGACTCGCTGCTTGTCTGGTCTACTCTCCTGCTAGGACTTTTCAGTCACCCTTCACTTTCTTCTGTAGCCAACAAATTAGGTTATTTATATATTGGGTCGCCGACCCATTCTCAGCAGTCTTAGTTTTCGTGTTGAATGCTTCAGCACCATTTGTGTCAAAGACGTAAATTCCCTTTGTATCAAAAGCTTCAGCTCCCTTATCTGGGCTTTCTGGCGCTGTTAACGGTATGCACCATTCACCTTGAAGCGCCCCAGTATCCAATTCACCATCCTTGGGCTTACCAATCTTCACTGGCGGCTTTGGCGTTACTTGCATCTTACCAGTGTATTTTCTCTCTGCTCCCTAACTATAAGGAGGGTTTCACTGCCTCAACAAAACTAAGGACCATCACATGGTCGTTATAAATCAAGGAAGTCCTCTGTCCTGTGTTCAAAATCCTACACTGACCCTCACATGCTAAACTTAATAGAATGTAAACTATAAGGAAGTCTGCTAGCTGTACACCTGCAGCTTATTTTAAGAGTACCAAATGTACAGTTCTTAAGTGCACAAAAGAAAGATCACTAATGTTCCAACACAAAAGGGGGCATTCCCTTCCCCTAGATTCCTTCTGGGTATTCATTTGACATCTTTGAATATTCCATAAGCTCATAGGGTATGACACTTCCCCTGAGTTTTCTCCACTCATTCAATATTCCACATTCTCAAGGGGGACGACTCTTCCTCTGAGTTTTCTCCACTCACACGATATTCAACAGTTTCAAGAGGGGCGACACTTCCCTTGTGTTTTTTTTCACTTCTTTCATGTAGTTTTGTTTACAATATCCTGTCTTTTGCTCTCTGGACCTCACTTGTCTTCCAAAAAGGGGTATGGTTGTTCCCTTATTACATTTTCCATAATTCAAGGAGTTGTTTCAACCCCTGAGTCTTCTCAGCCTTTTCTACCCCTGGTATACTCTCTTGCCAGAATATCATATAACAACTACTTATGCCTGGTATATTCTCCTGCCAGGGCTTTATATCGTTTCACATGGGTGTGCGTCCCAGATTCGCTGCTTGTCTGGTCTACTCTCCTGCCAGGACTTTTCAGTCACCCTTCACCTTCTTCTGTAGCCAACAAATTAGGTTATTTGTATATTGGGTCGCCGACCCTTTCTCAGCAGTCTCAGTTTTCGTGTCAAATGCTTCAGCTCCATTTGTGTTAAAGACTTAAACTCCCTTTGTATCAAAAGCTTCAGCTCCCTTATCTCGGCTTTCTGGCACTGTTAATAGTACGCAGCATTCACCTTGAAGCTCCCCAGTGTCCAATTCACCATCCCTGGGCTTACCAATCTTCACTGGCGGTTTGGCGTTGCTCGCATGTTACCAGTGTCTTTTCTCTCTGCTTGCTGACCGGGAATGAGTCTCATTGGTTCCTTGGTTTCTGCTCTGCACTGCTGCGAGGGACCTTCCTCTTCCCGACTTTGCTGCACGCTGGTCTCATCAGCTGCCTCTCCCCCCGTCTCAGCCAACGCTGGGAGCAGTTGGCCTCCTATTCTGCTCACTGACACCATATTTGAATGTCCCAGCACTGGTCATCCTTGTTTAATGAGAAGAGTGAGGCGTGGGGTTACCGCTTCCAGTCATCCTCATTACTCCATTCCTCTTCCTCGTCTCAGTTCTATAAAAGGGGTGGGGTATATAAGGCTGATGCTCAGAAAAACATGGGAATTCCTTGTCCACACCACAATAGGCCATACAAGAATGGGCAAAAGGTGAACGTTTGGCAGTCAGGAATTCTGGTAAAGGATTGTTCTGATATAGGCATTTTAGTTTGCCTCCCTGGAGTGTGTCCTTGCCTACGTGGTCCACCCGAAGATTACCACCCTGGGGTCAGTGTCAGGTATCTGCTGCCTTTCCCTGGCCATGGAAGGAAAGCTTCCCTACAGGGAATCAGTGATGACATTGCTAGTTTCATCACACATTGTTGAACCTAATACCAGTGAGAAGTCTTCTGGAAGCTGGGAAAAAGCACGAAGAATGAGAGAAGACTGTATTGTGAGTAGACCCAAGAAGAGCCTGCCCAGAAGGTACTGTTGGCTTTTGGTTTTGTATAGTTTAGGAATGGGCTTCTGAAGAGTAGGGCCAAGAACGTTTAAGTTGATCAAATCTTAAGACATTTGTTTATAGCTTAGGTAAGCCTGAAGGCAAAAGACTCTTTAAGAATAGGGTTTGGGGCCTTTTGTTGGCTACAGCCTTATGAACATGATTTGTAGATTAGGGTGTCCCCAGTAGTGCCAAGGACTCTCAAGACTAGGTGTTTGCTTTCTATTTTAAAGCCTGAATGTTCTAAGTTGACGTATACCAGGAAAGCCTCCCTTTAGGTTGCCCTATGCTGAGACTGTTTCATTTAGAAGTCCTTTTAAGAATTAGAGTTCCTCCTAGTCCCATTTAGGTCTTTGTCTAACCCCAACTTTGAGCACTTTGTTATAAGTGTAATGGGGTGTTAAAGCAAATTCGTATGTGTGACTTGTTTCATTCGCTTAAATATCCCACCCGCCTCTAATACATTAATGACAGAGTTGAATTAAGTGTAAGCTGTTCCCTCCCAAAAGATGGACACACTGTTACAAAAGGTATTACATTTATTGCCAATCTCAATTAAGTTTGCTGCTAAAACCTACTGTCTGCCAATTGCGCTTTGAAGCACTTCACTGCACTTTACTCATTGGATGAGCAAATGAAATAGACGAATGCTGAAGCCTTCTTCACTTTAGACTGAACTGTAAACAGATGGTCCAGCTACCCTCATAAAATGTAGTGTGCGTCCTGTGATAGATGGTACATTTACTGGAGGTTTTCTTAGACTTGGGCAATCCAACATTCCCAGCCATTCCACTGTAAACACTAGACATCCTATAGCAAGAAGCATTACTAACCTTGCCACTCTATCCTCATAGCCTCTCCCCTGACCTCATGGTCACATACAATGAACATTTCTTTGCTATCTGGGCTCCCCGGGCCTCTCCCTGATCTAAAAGTCTTCATCCTTCCAGTATTAAGTTTCATGGCCTCCTTCCTTAAAACCTTTTAAACTTAAATGTTCTTCCACTCGGACTTACTGATCCTCTCTGGCACCTTAGTTAGCTGCTCACCCCACACATCAGTGTTCAGCCTGCGGGGTACAGGTTTGAACCCTGGTATGATCAACTTAATCCATTCCTCCATCCAATGGGGATGAATTGAGTATCATTAAACTGGGTAATAGTAGCACCTACATTTACAGCGCATAGAAGGAGGAACCTGTGCTTTAGACACATAAGTTGACTACCAAGATCTTCAACTCTACTGTTATGTTGAGCATACCCTCTTCAGACTGTGCCCCTTACGTCCAGTGTGTTCTCACTTAAATGATGTGAAAGCCTCAATCTATTAACAATGGGAGCCTAGAAATGTGTCCCCAACTTCCAAAAGGGGCTCCTCCTTCTGAAGGTCAAGGGTCTGGACCACTTGCCAGCATCTTCTTATTTTTAAACCAACCTCATCCCCAACATACTCGAGTAAGGCCTGATCTCTATCCATGTTCTAATGCCTAATCTCTCTCAAATCCCTCTCGATACCTTTCTAGGCTGAAAAGTCGACCACACCAGTAATGTCCATTGCTGGTTGGCCAGGAATGTTACAATGTTGCAGCCTCACTTGCTAAATGTGCATTGTTGGTGTTTGTGGCTGATTGTGGGGTTGAGGAGACTGGCGAAGGCAAGAGGGGGAGAAGTGGCCAGGAGAAGGTGGACAGAGAGGAGGTGAAAACATCAGGAGGAGGTGAGAAGAGATTGGATGAGGTAGTAACATCTGGCAGAGGGAGGGGATGGCATTAGGTGAAGGTGGTAACTATGTGAAGGAGGAGGTGAAGACCTTGAAGAGTTGCTAAAGACCCAGTGCATGTAGTTGTATTAGGAGTAGTGGAAGGAGCTGCTAACACTAAGGGCTGAATATTTGTAGGAGGTGGTAACATTGGGATGGGGTGTTAGACCCAAAAAGGAAGACATGACAACCACAGGGGATCAAGGTGAAGTAAGTAAGAATAGGAAGGTTGCTGTGGGCCGGACACCAATGGGGCAGGAGGAACGAGACAGTGATTACATAATAGGTAGTGATGGGTATGGGACCTCTGAAAACCCATATCTAGGCAGCCTAAGAGGACTTACCTACCCCGATATAAGAGTACTTGACATTCACTGGGATGAGAGACCTTTGTTTTGTGGATATTAAGACTCTTCATGAACTTCAATGACTATTTTGTGTGACACCAATAATCGTGAGAAAAAAAAACTGCAAACCCGATCTTCCCAGTCAAGTAATGTGTGCTTCCCCCGATAGCCTTCATCACAGCATATCTCAAACTTATCCCTCATCCTGGACCATTGTTCTAAGATTCTTCTCTCTCTGTGCTTGAAAAACCCAAACACATCTTCTGGATAAAGCAACAGTCCACATGAAGCAAATTGTGGCTGGCGGTAAGTCTATGTCAACAAACCCCAACAAAAAACATATAACATTATCTCTCCTTTCCTCAGACCCGTTCAGTGTCATTTTCATCACCGAAGCCTAGTTTTTCCGATAATTTCCACCCAATTGCACATGAGGCCTTCCCACTGGGATACAAACTAATTGTCCAAAACTGGGCCATCCCACTGGGATACAAACTAATTGTCCAAAACTGGCCAGCAGGGCAGGTGGCATTCCCATCCTCCACAAAGTCTCTCCCTCTGCTTCTCATATTGAAAACTTGGCCCCCAACCCATACTGTGAATCCCTTGTAGTGATGTTATTGCTATCTCACACAGCTACACACTCCGTTGTGCTTATATACTGACCTTCGGGATGCAATAGAACCTTTGCCGAATCCCTAATCGCTTAGGGTGGAAGACCAATTTGGCCAGATTCGTCTCCCACCCGCATCTAACAGTTTTGTGGAACTTCGACATTTGGTTTCATATGCCTCTTAATCCAATGATCCACTCACTACTGGATAACATGGAAACTTTGCAGCTAATACAGCTAATCTCAGCCCCAAACCACTCCGATCGTCACAGCTTAGATACAATATTCGGATCCCCTGACTACCTTACCACGTTACCACCATGCCCATTCTAATGGTCGACCATTCCACCATCTTCTTTGTCCTACCTTCACGGGACTCTCCCTCTGCTTTGGTGGCCTCTACACCTTCAAACCATACCCACATCTGGAAAGAAATCAAAGTGATTCCAAACCTGGCAAGGATACTACTTGACCACCCTTTCTCTTTCCACAGCTCAGGTCCCCGTCTTTAACTTCGATAACTGGCTTTCTGAAGCACTCCACTTCCTATCACTGCTCTGATCTTTCTCAAACAGAAAACGCCATTCTCCCAAATGGTTCTCATCTGCTCTCAAAAAGCTGAAAACCTTGAACCATCTCCTGGAGCATAGGTGGGCTCAGACCAATCTATACCCAACAGACTTGCCTACCCCTCCCAGCACAACACTATTGATCAGAAATCCGCTAAGCCAAAAAATCCAATTACTGGAACAGAATTTCCAAAGCCCCACACCGAACTAGGGAACTCTTTAAGCTCATTGCCAAATTCAACACCCATATGTATGTACCTCCAACACACCCGACGACACACAATCTCTTTGTGAGTCTCTCTGGGATCACTTCCACAGCAAAGCCCTAGAGAGGCACACTTCAATCCTGTCTAAAATCTCAACCCTTCCCCTCCTCCCACACTATCTCGTCCCCTCAAATAGAACCACCATCTACCCTTCCTCTTTTCTCTTCCTTCTCACTGCTCTTTCCCCTCAAAATTTCTCGAACTACTATCACATAGCCATCCAGCAGACTCCACAGGAGACCCTTGCCCCCTGACCCTACTAAAATAAACCTTGTCCTCCACTTGTGCTGGCAATCTCGCACGTTCCATCATCAACTCTTCACTTACTTCCAGTATCTTCTCAACAGAATTTAAAAGCTCCTTCATCAAGCCTCTCCTTAAAAAGGCATCCCTTGAACCTCTGGGCCCGGCCAACTACAGATCATCTTGAATAACCGCTATATAACCACACCAGCTGACCAACCTACATACTTAGAACTATGCCTATTTTCAGAATCTAACACAATTCTAGACACTGCTCAGCCAGGCTTCAGACCATTATGTGGAACAGAATCATGCTTAGTTTCCATTCGGAATCATCTAAAAAGACACACTGACTCAGCTGTATGTGCCCCCGTCAACCTGCTTGACCTCTCGGCAGCCTTCGATAGCATAGACCAATTCATTCTCACCGAGAGACTACACACCCTAGGTGTTAAGGAACTAGCTCTGAACTGGATTGTCTCCTTCTTCTCCAACAGATTGTAGAGGAGCAGGTGGATGCATTTTCTCTAGCTCCCGCCCCCTTACCACCGTCATATTGGAACAGTAGAAGAGCCTATGTGGGACTCCATGTGGTGTCCCTATACCACATAGAGTGTACGAGAGACGATATGCACTCAGAAAAGCTTATCGAGTGTATCCTCGCACTGACAGAGTGGAAGGATACCGTATGGAAGGATACCAGTAAAATCTGATCAGGACAGAGTGATGCAACGAAGAAGATGTGCGAAGACATACTAAAACTATATGAATCTTAATGGTCTTATTAAATTGTATATATACCTGCTAGCCAGTGCTAGTTAGGTAGTTATTCATTTAACAGTTCATTTGCTTTACCACCAATTTTTGTGTTTAACTTTTTTTCATATAGAATTGATTTACTTGATTGTGTTATTCTTTTGATGTTTTTCTATTTTTTTGTCTATGATACACTTGTATTAGGAGTGTCCAGTTTTGTTTTGATTCAATGTTTATTTTAGGTGAAGGTAATCTTGTTTGGTTTGTTCATCACTTATGAATTGTTGTGGTGAATTTTTAGGAATATATATTGGTTGTTTCCTTTTGTGTATTTGATGGTTGCTATGTACATTTTGTTTTAATAGCAAAGCTATATTAATTATAATTTTAATTTAATTAATAATAATTTGTTGCAATATTTTTGCAATATTTCATCATTATATTGATCTTTTTACCCTTCCATCAATGGATATTTCTTGTATAATACAATTATGAGAATGTATAGAAGTGGATGTGAATTTAATTATTTCCCATCCAATGGGTAGTCCTTGTAGAATCAGTGCGGATTGAACTCTTGGAACAGTGCTGACGTTTATGTGCTTTTGCATTTCCTACACATATGCACTCCTACTCTGGTGCCCTCTTTTTTGGTAGTTCAAAATAAAAGAGTAATCATGAATGCAAAAGAAGATAAAGTAACTTGCTGACCAATAAGTGTAAATATGCAGGAACGCAAGGTAGATAAGACATATAGAAGCTTGCTATAGAGGATTATATAGCGTGGCTAGGACAGCCATAATTGGAAGATGGGTGCTGGTTTGTGCTAAGACTCAATCCAGCTACCTCAGAGACAGAACATGGTAGCAGAATCAGTAGATGTTGGAAAACAGCTTTGCGTGCAAAACGAAGAGGAGACTATGTTGGCCTGGGATCAAGGATGCTATTTTTAAGGAATAGCTGCAAGGCACAAAGGGAGGCAGACTGATAAGCCATGATAAGCCATGAACGTGAGACATATTTCTCTTAGATTAAAGAAGAAGAAAACATTTGCAAAAGCCAACTATTGGACAATTAAAGGTGTATACAGTCTATACAGGATAGAGTGAGCAAGTCTCTAGAGGCCAAGAGGTGCAATGACACCCAGCATAATAGAATAAAATATCAGTAAATAAGAAGTTGAAATGGACACATTTGTGGTCTCTTCATACATGATTCAGAAGTCGAAAACAAGGGCTATTCATGAAGCTGCGGATGAAGACAGTGATGCGCTTACACTCCCTAGAATGTCCCAGAACAGAGAGCAGGCTACAAGTTCAGCTACAAATGGAAAACTTTGGCTCATGATTGGACTGATGAGAGATGATGGACTAATTGGGAAAGTGGGGAGTAATCTGACGTGACTCAAGCACCTGGGTTTCGTTTCACTTACAAATTGGTTTGTAAGCACTGCATGCACCGCTAGCCGACCCGAAAGTCCAAGGTTGGGTGGAGATGCTAACCAATCAGTGGGTTTATGGGGCAACTTGCAATACAATGTTGCATAGACCAATCCATTGCCATTTTGTCTGCTATAATCAGTATTATAGGTATTTAGAGGTAGTTCGATGCGTGCCTTATAGATAAGGGGCAGCCAATGAAGTAACAATCCATGTGAATACCATAAGTACATATGTTCCCTTAACCAATCCTTCCCGTCAATAGGTTTTTGTAGTTTGCCACATAGGGTGTCGTCATAGATGACATATAGTGTCTTCTATAACCTCTGTATAATTGAGTTTGTATGTGAGTGTGCAAGCATCAGTCCTATGTCTGCCAGTTTGCCCTGCTTTATTAAATTGAGAATAAACTAATATTTTGACATATTTTCTGAGTCTGTCCGGTTATTTGGTTTGAGATCTTTTTTGGTAATTCCATCTAGCACAAGTGACGCTTCAAGGTGCTAGAGCACAACACCAAAAATCATACACTTACATCCATTCTACTCATCGCTCCACCCAGTCCTTCACCGGCGGCCAAGGACCCTCTCACTCCCTTCTCCTATTAAACCTCTGCCTGAGGCTGCTGCAGGCCCTCATTCGACCTCACCGTTTATTATGCTTCAACTACACCGACGACACCCAGCTCATCTTCAAAATCTCAAACTCAGACATTTCACTCCTTAAGTTCCCACTAGCAGGAATTCAGCCTCTCCCTCAGGTTCCCTTACCACGCTAAGCAGAAACCTTCCAGGATCTGCCATTCGAAAGGGCCTCTCAACCAGAAACAAGGCCTAGCCCAACCATGATCCCACTTCAGACTAACTCCTTATTGAATCCTACAAAACCCATTGATAACCATAGTAAAAGACAGAGGAAGTAACCCCACACCATAGGCCCCTTACTAATACACTGCTCCATCTCACAAACCCTTGACATTCTGTCACCTCTTGGGCTATTCACCCTGGACAACCAATAGACTCAACAGCATTTAAGTCCTCACGGACCATAGCCTTCTCTGGATCTAAAACAATTCAACACAAGCCCCTTACTATTGACACGACTGGGAGCATCATTTGGTAGTTTTCCCACATTTCATCACCCAAATCATCCAAATCTCCACCATTGGACCTTTAGAAACATCTAGATTGGGTAACAAATATGTCCTCATGAAAGTCGACTACGCGACCAGATACCCCATGTTGTTCTCTATGCAGAACAACATGGGCCAGCAGATTCTAAACCACTGCCTACCATATTTTTCCAGAGTTGGCTTTCCTAAAGAAACCCTGACGGATCAATGATCCAATTTCATGAGGAAGCTCTTGAGTGAAGTCGAGGAGCTGCTCCATATTACCACTGTGCGAACTTCAGTGCACCTTGACCAAACAGACGGATTGGTAGAAAGATTCAACAAAACACCTAAAATTATCCTAAGAAAGTTGGTAGATCAGGACGGGAAGGACTGGGACTGTAGGATCCCCTGGGTACTATTTGCAGTAAGGAAAACCCCCAAGCATCCACTAGATTCTCTCCTTTTGAACGCCTTTATGGTAGGGAGCCTAGAGATGTCCTGGACATTCTCTTGGAGTCCTGGGAAAAAAGAGAAGAGGCACCCATTCTCCTTTCACAAACTGCTAACAGATTGCAAGACCATATGAGACTTGTTCGAGATCTACTCTGTACTCATATGGAAAAGGCTCAAATCCAACAAAAGTCCACTTTTGACAAAAAGTTAAACTTAAGATCGTGTGCAGTAGGACAAAAAATATGTGTCCTCTTGTCTACTTCAGAAAACAAACTTGTCTCTAAGTGGCATGGGCCTTATGAAATACTGGAACGAACAGGAGCCTGTACCTATAAGGTAGCCCAACCTGACAGGAAACAAAAGATCCATCTATATCACGTAAATCTCTTAAAAGGGTGTAAGGAAAACCTGTGTACCATCAATTCAACAATACTATCCTGTTTGCTACCAGAAGAAATAGATAACTTTGAATTCATTCCTCAAGAGCTATCTAATAAACAACAAGAAGATTTAAAGGATTTAGTTATATCATTTCCTGATGTATTCTCAAAGTAACGAGGAAGAGTTAAATGCATGTATCACTACATCAGAACACTGAAGGGAAAAGAGGTCCATCTGAAACCTTATAGACTCCCGGAAGCCCCTAAACAGATAGTGATTCAGGAAGTGATTAAAATGTTAAGAGTGAATATTATTGAACCCTCTTCAAGCCCATGGTCCTCTGCTATCGTATTGGTCACCAAACCTGACCATTCCAGGAGGTTTTGCACAGACTTCCACCAAGTTAATGCCATTTCCGATTTCGCTGCCTATGCTATGTCATGCATACGACCCGATTGATAAACTCGGAAACGTCACTTTTCTATCAACCCTAGACTTAATCAAAAGGGTACCGGGAGGTCGCAGTGTATGTATCTTATAAGGGAAAGACATCTTTCTCGATGCCCCCCGGACTGTTCCAGTTCAAAGTCCTCCCCTTTGGCTTACACTGGGCGCCAGCCACTTTCCAATGACTTATGGATAAAATATTACATTCCTACTCTGGTTTTTGTGGAGCTTATAGTGACTTGATTGTCATTTATAGTAAAACCTGGGAAGACCATCTTTTTCATCTCTTTACTATTATGAGAGCCCTCAAAGAAGTTGGCCTAACTTCCATTCCATCCAAATGCAGACTGGCCCAATCAGCCGTGAAATACCGCGGCTTCTTTGTAGGGAATGGTAGTAAGTGAAGCCCGTCCTAGATACCCATAAGCCTAAAACTAAAAGAGATCTCAGAGCATTCCTAAGGTTAATCAGTCATTAACGTAGGTTTATCCCAAACTTCTCAGACAGAACAGTTAGGCTAACAGGCAAGTTAAAGAACGGTGAACCCCAGAAAATTCATTGGACCGACGCGGCTGATACATGTTACAACAACCTAAAAGTAACCTTGTGCCAAAATCTGACCCTAAAGATACTAAAGATAGTAGATTTTTCAAAGGAATGTGTATTACAAACAGACGCCTCCCTTACTGGGTTAGGAGCAGTCTTGTCACAAATTTGCAATGGATTGGAACATCCCATCTTATTTACGAGTCGCAAACGTTTCCCACATGAACAAAATTACTCCGTACTGCAATTAGAGGCCCGTGCCATCATGTGGCACCTTAGATACTACCTTAGATACTTCATCCTTGGAAGAAAGTTCACACTCGTAATAAATCATTCTCCACTAGTTTGGATTAGCTAGTGAAAAGATTCCAATTCTTGAGTCAAGCGATGGTTCTTAGACCTGCAACCCTACTGTTCCACTGTGGAGCACCGAAAGGACGAAGACCAAGGGAACGTGGATTTCCTCTCTCAGTTCCCTTGTGAAACAAATGCGGCTACATCGCATCGGGGAAGGGTATGTGAGAAACCTGAAGGTGTCTCACCCGATAGTCCCCGGGGATCTGTCATCCAGGTGGCCAGGAAATGCCCATCGCTTTTGGATCCAGTTCCTAGGCGTGGACCAGTGCGGGAGGATCCCCTGGATGAGGGTTCTTCAGGGAGTGGGAGACCAGGTGGTGAGACGCGGTATCCCCTTCCCTGTAACACCTTTTCCCCATCCTACCAGGATACTTAGGAACTCAACCGCCCCCCTTTCCTGACACAACAGCTCACTGTGAGAGAAAACAGACTAACACCCAAGCCATATACCTGACATGTCCCAACACAATGGTCAGGCAGAGTCAGGCAATTACTGATCATTACACACACCTGACTTCCATGACACTTCCTCACACGGATAAACGGCGGAGCATGAAAGCAGACTCTGAGCAAGGCAAAACACACGAGGAAGCAGCAGTTCCAAGATGGCAGTTTAATACGAGGAGAAAGTGTACAGAAAAGAGAATATACTTTGAGAAACAACAAAGACTAAGTAATAGCACATTCATAAATGGCACAAATATTAAATTAATGACAATAGACCTCAAGTACCATTCAAAATCAGTCAATTAAAAATATGACTGTTTTAGAATTCGAAAGGGCGATTTGCCAACACATGATAAATATACAACATGTGACAGAGTCTGGGTAACTGTACCAGTTGGAGTTTCCTAATAAATAGATGCAGCCATAGGGTATTATTAGCCACAATAGAAGCATTCACATTGCCCCTTCTAACAAAGAGTTACTGTAAACAGAGTTGTACGACCAATCTCAGCAATGTTTAATATTAGCCACTTCCGGATCCAAAATGAAGGACTCGCGATCACGTGAGGGTTAGGAACACGTGACCGCAAGTCTAGATCATCATTTTAGAGAGACGAACGAACGCACGGGCAGGTTAACATGCCACCAAGCGTTCGCCGAACAGGAAACTAATCCCAGTTTATCAAGGTAAGAAACGTAACATTTTCCGTTATTGAATACAAGAAATGACGGCAGATAATAAAAATATAGAATGAGTAATCTGCATTTGTTTATTTTACATTTAGGCTGCACTTCAGAAATATTATTCATTGTGAATCCTCACAATTGATTTATTATTTACTATGCTGAGAACAGACCACCAAATATAAAAGTGAGTGTTTTTTCACCTTTTTATAATGAAATAACTATAAGTCCTTAAACTAAAAAGCATTTATTTATTTATTTATTAAAATGTTTATGACAACAGAATGATTTGTCACCAGGTGTTGAAACTCATACATGGATTTATTGTTTACTTTCAGTTGTAATGAAAAAACTGCTTATTTATATGCAAAATATATGGGCTTTTTCCTTCTGAAGAGCTGTCATTTGAATAGGTGACAGTGAAACACGTGTTGAGGAATACGATTAACCAAGAATCATTGGCTAATCTGAAATTATAAATTTGAAAATAGAGCAATTGAAGCTCGCAAAATAAAACACACTAAACCTGAACAATCACCAGAGTTGTGAAAAGTTATTGGTTCATGACATTCAAAGTAACTATATACACTTAAAGGATCAAAGGGTTGAGCGCAATTCAACGGCATACTGCCTTTTTATGCGACAGTTATTGTTAGCTTTCTGATCAGCCTCAGAAACAAGGAGCCGTAGTGCAGCACCTCTTATATTAATTTACAAAAGGAATCCATTTATACAAACTACAAACCAAGGCTCGCCAGCTAGTTGTGATAAGGCTGATTTTCAACTAGATCTGTATTTCCTCTAAGCTTGGCTTCATTGTCTGCTGCTTGATTTCCGCATAAGATAAAATCTGTCCCTTTCGTGTGAGCTGCGCATGCCCACTGGGAGTTGTAGTGCCTTAATAGGCCTGTCCAATAAGGCTGCGTGCTACACTGGCATGCTGTCCACTCAGAGGTAACCACTCTTTTTCCAACGTGCTAATCCAGTATGCACCGTCAACGTCACATGGGCGGAGTCGCTATACCCTGTTATTTCCTGGTCTGTGTGATTCTCGGGCGCGAGTATCGATGCCAATAATTCTGCAGCCTGCGCTGAATAATGGGAAGGCAATCGAGTACTAACGAGCACTCGAAATTCCCCATTAGCCATGTGCTTTACCACAGCGGCGCCTGTGTATCTTTGTCCATCATTTTGATCGATTTTTCGAAGACCCGTCAATAAACCCAATCTCTACCCTGCTAGTACATTCTCCTTTACTCTAGGGAATTCATCATAAAACTCTTCATAGCTTGCGCAATTGTGTATGGGCTCTCCTTCCGTGATTGGCTCAGCAATGTACATAGCTGGATTCACTATTTTACATCAAACTACTTTGATTGCCGGATTTTATATAAATACCTCATAGGCAGAAGCCCTTTGAGAAGTTAACATGCCTTTTGCTTTTTCTAAAAATGGCAAATAATGTGTGTTCAACAAATAACGTCATAGAGCATCCCATCACTATGCTTGTGGCCTTCTCTATGGCGAACGCAGCGGCTGCCAAAATTTGTTTGAACGGAAAATGACCTCTGATAACTGGGTCTAAGATTCCACTGTAATATGGAAGGGGCTTGTACCCCAACTTGGTTCTCTGTGTGAACACTGCTGTCATAACAGTACCATCTGTATGCAAGAATAAAAATAATTACTCTGCATAATTGGGGATCCCTAAAACTGGAGCCGTGCAAATGGCTTTTTTCAATTCATCAAACCCTTCTTTCATTGCCTCAGTCCACACGATTGTTTCTTGCATTGCCTGTGCTTACTTCAAGGCTTGTAAGAGAGGCCGTGTATATGAGCTGTAGTCAAGGATCCATGCTCTGACATAATTATATAGTCCCAAAAAACTCTGCATCTTTTTTATAGTGTGTGGCTTAGCTGTTTTTAAAATGGTCTCAGCTCTTTCAGGAGTAACTTTCTTTCCTTCATGCAAGATCAATTGGCCTATGTACAGCACTTCTTGTTCACAATATTGTAACTTTTCCTTGTCAACCTTATATCCTTTGTCAGAAAGTATAATCATCAGCTGAACAGAATCGCGTCTGCACTCTTCCTCTGTGGTGCTGCAAACTAAAATGTCATCTAAGTATTGCAGCACAATGCTTTATAAAGCAATATTGCTCAAGTCCATCTGGAGGACTCTATTAAAAATCGATGGGGACTCACAGTACCCCGGGGCAGCCGTGTGCTTTTCAGACGAAGTTCTCTGAAGGTAAACAAAGTCAAATCTTGTGAGTCTTTGTGCAATGGGATTGAGAAAAATGCATTTTTCAAGTCAATCACTGTTAAATATTGTGCATCAACGAGTATATTTCATAGAATTGTAGACAGGTTCGGAACTAAAAGGAACTTAGCCTCTACAATTTGGTTTATTGGCCTCAAATCTTGTATTAAATGCCACGACACCCCCTTAGATTTCTTGATAGGATAAAGTGACATATTACATGGTGACTCTGACGTCACTAAGATACCTTCGTCCATCATGGCAGAAATTGTCTTGAAAATTCCTTCATCTGCCTCTCGAGACATGGGATATTGCCGTGCTCGAGGTAAAATTGCTCCTGGTTTTAATTTGATCTTCACTTACCCGACCCCCTTTAGTACGCTTATGTCATAGGGGCCAGTAGTCCATAATGCCTGCCCTCATCATCAGAGCCATCAAGCAATGCTATTTGTCCTCGCATCATGGCTGCTTGTATCATTAAGGGAAATACTCATCCATTTTCTTCAAACGTGGGTATCCTTGGTCTAAACAAAAACTCATCAGGAGTTTTCATTGTTTTGCCTGCTATTCCTGGCAGCCAGGAAAACAATATGCGCACCCCATATTGAAATATCTCTGGTTCTAATGGGATTGCTCTCATAGCCATTCGTCCTGCGAATGTCATAATTATTTCAGACACGTTTAAATAATGCATTCCTGGTGTTGAGCATATTATGCCTTCATCAGTGAACGAGATTGTCATATTTAACTTAGTCATCAGATCACATCCTAATATATTGAAAGGCGTTTGCCTCGAATAAAGTAGTGGCCCATTCATATCACATTTTCCCATAGAGACTGGTAGTTCTTCGGTGAAAGGAACACGACTTGTAGCTCCTTGCAACTCATCCAGAACAGGACTGCAAGACTTGTCCTTGGCCTCAAGCCCAGGGACCGTATTTCTCCAGGACTGAAATCACTACATTGGCTCCCAGTGACTGCGAGGATCAAGTTCAAAACCCTCTGCACTGTCCACAAGGCCTTCTTGGGCCAAAATACCTTCAACTCTCTCTTCCTAAATATCTTCCTTCTCGAGCTCTTCGCTCATCCGCCTCCAACTCCCTCAGGGTCAGCCGCTTCTCCAATCAACGAGTTGGGGGCAGATCTCTCTCCTCTGCAGGGGCCTCCCTCTGGAACAGCTTTCCTGAAACTTGAGGAGAACCACCTCCGGTTCCGGAAGCACCTCAAAATCTTCCTCTTTGCCTCTGCTTTCTCTCCCACTCTCCCATGCTAAATTACTGAAACTGCACTGAATCTGCAACTGGGCCACTCACCGTTCTCGGTCCTTGGCCCAGCCACTCTCCCCTGCAATGCCTCCCTGGCAACCCCTGCACTACGGGACTGTGTCTGTATCCCTACAGCCCCCCTTCCCAGCACTTGTCTGCACTTACCTTGCACTTGCCACCAGCTGGCCCTTGTTGTTTATCCTGTATGCTATTAACCCTGTACTGCACTTTCCCCTCTCCCTTTCCCCCTTGCACTTGCGCGATATGAATGACACCTGGCCTAGTAGGATCGTTGTCTGTCTCCCCTTGTCCCCATCGCCTCATCGCGCCTTGAAACACTTGTGTATAGGCGTGTTACAAATGCCATATCATATCATCAAGTTTAAGTAAAATCTGACCTCCCATCCATTCGTTCTTTAAGAGCGCTATCTCATCAGTTTTATCCTTGTCTCCTTTCCAGCTCTTTATCTCTCGCCTTATATCTAGAGATGTGTTTGCTCTATCACTTCTCTCCTTGTCGCGTCTCTCCTTGTCTCTCGGGACTTTGGAGGTTACATCTTTCTCGGTATCTTTCTCCAAGCCCTTGTCACTACTTTGCGTAGGTGACTCATATAAGGGATTGATATATCCCGCCGTTGCTTTAAGTTGCCTTAATGGGTATAACCCATCGTCTTTCTTAACTTCGTCTTTCATTTCAGATGGGGTGGGCGGAGCAAAAGTCTCTTCACCCCACTCTTTGCAAACCATGAGTATCCAATCTAAAGGAGGCTCCTCCGCCTTTTCTTGTTGGTACATTTGCCAAAGTTCTAGGCACTTTTCTAGCTTCTTTCCTGTGTACGCTGCACGCAAATATGTTGAATATGTTGTCATATGCTGCAGGACTGCCTTCGGTAATGATCCGCCTTGGGGCAATGGCATAGAACTTTTATGTGCGGTTCCTTTAACCCAAGGTTATCTAACATACGGCCCGCGGGCCTCAATGCGGCCCTCCAAGCCATTTCATGTGGCCCGCGAGGCTTACAGACATCATTGAACAAATAAAGAAATACACCGGGCCGTGGTGGAGGACTGTTACTGCCTCTGGTGCCCCCTAAAAGGGGGGGGGCCAACATTGCAGAAATAAATAAATTAATCGGGTCCACGGACCCGGCAAACATTGAACAAATATATAAATAAACCAGGCCGTGGTGGAGGACTGTTACTGCCTCTGCTACGGCCAGGTTTATTTATTTATTTGTTCAATGTTTGCCGGGTCTGTGGACCCGATTAATTTATTTATTTCTGCATAAATAAATTAATCGGGTCCACGGACCCGACAAACATTGAACAAATAAATAAATAAACCGGGCCATGGTCTGTAACTGCCTCTGGTGCCACCAGCACCAGAGGCAGTTACAGACCACGGCCCAGTTTCAGGGGCGCAGAGTATGCGGGTGCTCCGGCCCACCAGGCCGGAGAGAAGAGACGCAGTATGGATGGTCCTTTGTGCCATCCATACTGTGTCTCTCTCTGGCGGCCCGGGTAAAAGCCGGGTAAAAAACAATGTTTAAAAATTGTGGGACGGATGCAAAGCAAGATGCTCTTGTTTTGCATCTGACCCTCAATTTCTAAAAATCGTTTTGGTTCGGGTATACTTCTACATCTGAGCACCCGGGTGCACGGATGTAGAGGTACACCCAACCCAAAACGATTTTTAGAAATGGAGGCACAGATGCAAAGCAAGTCTGCCCTCAATTTCTAAAAATCGTTTTGGGTTGGATGTATTTGTACATCTGTGCACCCCGCTTGGCAAGTGGGGTGCACAGATGTAGAAGTACACCCAACCCAAAACGATTTTTAGAAATCGAGGCACAGATGCAAAGCAAGTCTGTCCCCCAATTTCTAAAAAATCGTTTTGGGTTGGGTGTATTTGTACATCTGTGCACCCCTCTTGGCAAGAGGGGTGCACGGATGTAGAGGTACACCCAACCCAAAACGATTTTTAGAAATGGAGGCACAGATGCAAAGCAAGTCTGTCCCTCAATTTCTAAAAATCGTTTTGGGTTGGATGTATTTGTACATCTGTGCACCCCGCTTGGCAAGAGGGGTGCACAGATGTAGAAGTACACCCAACCCAAAAACTATTTTTAGAAATTGAGGCACAGATGCAAAGCAAGTCTGTCCCCCAATTTCTAAAAAATCGTTTTGGGTTGGGTGTATTTGTACATCTGTGCACCCCTCTGTGCACCCCTCTTGGCAAGAGGGGTGCACAGATGTAGAGGTATAATGTACCCAGCGGGATCGAACCTTTGTTGCTCCTGAGCTATCCTCCCGAGACTCCGAAGATCTGAAGTACATTTAATGATACAGAGCCAGAACTATTGAGCAAGTCTAACATCATCTTCATCATCATCAGAATAAATCAACACTGTTGTGGTTATACAAGAGCTAATATATTTAAAGGGATGGAATTACTCCGAATGTAGCAGCACTATTCAATAACCCAAATTGCTTAAGCATAGTTAATGTGAAAATATGACACTTCTCACCATTGGGACAGTACTGCCTTGGACAGAGTTTCATAGTGAAGAAGTGGGCAAGTGATCCGGGGTATGCAGCCCACACACACGCATGGCATTCTCATGCACCCACTTGCGCAAATTGCACCAAATTAGTGAGATTGTGCTCCAAGGCACACGCACAGTCTTTGCTCTGAGGTTTGACACACTCACAGGATGGGATGGCATTTTGTTCTCCTATCCTAGTTGTGTTGCTCTGCCTTTTGAGGGCTACTACAAACTGGATGATTATTGAGGGGTGGAGTAGGGGCAGTATTGGCCTACTGGGATGCAACTGGAAGGCTTAAACCTCCTTCTTACTTGCCTTTAGTATATGCAATACATGCTAGCCAATGTTGCCACTGTTCTGCACCCCCCCCCCCGTCCCTCTCGCACCAAGTTGGCAACTACGTGCAAATGCAGTCATATAAGTGCTGGTTATGTCACTTCCTATATTTGGGCACCACTCGGGAAATTCATAAATCGGCTCCCCTGCCCGATTTATTTATTTGTTCAATGTTTGTCGGGTCCGTGGACACGATTAATTAATTGATTTCTGCAATGTTGGGTCCGACCCGGGCCGTGGCGGAGGACTTTTACTGCCTCAGGTGCCCCCTGGAATTGGATTATGCTTCTTTCATTACCACAGTAGTAATGAATGTGTATTACAGAGATAAGCTGGCATATGTATTGGGCACACTGCACATGCTCAGGCAGCATCAATCATGCTTTGTAGAGGACAATGCTGGCCTAAATTGGTAACAGCCAGCATAGACATGTTGCTACAGAGGCATATTTTGGGCACAACCAGCATGTCAATGTGTTACATTAGTGCCAGTGCTGTCTTACACTGTGGACACATTGATCATTAAAATGTGTTGTGTTCTACAATGTTCTTGTCTGCTGTTAGTGACATGGAATGTACATGTTCCCCTTTAGAACTGATTGTAAACGTATGGCTTTTTGGTCACTTTTCCTGCTGTAAAATGCACAATTTCAGCCCCATATTTGGAAAAAAAATCTTCGGGGGTTCGACCCCCCCCAAACTCTCCCTATATTGTTATAGCTCCCTCGCTACGCTCGGTCGCTCCCACTATTTCCGAGAAATATCAACACATACACACTGGAAGAAATCACAAGAAACTAACCTTTCATCACTGCCCCCGACACCAAAAGCTATCTTTGGGACTGCATGGCTATGCCTTTGATGCTATTGTATGAAAGGTCACACACCATCGCTTTTGAATATACTGCTTTGGGTCAGGGTGTTCACTTTTGGCTCGCCAGCCCTCCGGGTAACAAAAAGTGAATGCTTCGGTCCCACATTCAAAAAGGTTGGACAAGCCTGCTTTAACCCATTCTGCACTGTGCTGTCTAAGTCTGGGCACGTGTTTCGGCAGCTGCATGCAAAGATGCACAAATGGAGTAGCCTCTTCCATTTTTAACCTTTCACTTTTCTCTTTGCTAACACTTAATTCATTTTTAATCACAGTTTTTTTTTAAATACGTCTTAATCAACATACAATATGAGCAAGCACCAATCGTCTCAAGCTCCAATCCCGTCAAAACACAATTTTTTACTTTAATCTAAATCAAATTTAAAAACAATCAATTTCTATGTCTCAACTTCACACATTCTCTATTACATAAAAAATGTTCTTTCAACTCTGATGTCATCACTCCTTTCAATCACATAAAACAAACAGACAGACTTGGCCGGCCACATATACTATTCACAATCTTTTCCTAAGACTCGTCTTGCCCTCTAAAATCTGCTCTGATTGGAACTTTAACCGTTCCCGGCTTCTATATGTCCCACTGAGGGGTTCTGTATTAAGGTTTCTACTAACACTCTTTAAAGCTTAGGAACAGGGCGTATCCTCTTATCGTGGCCTCACTCACGAATATTCTTCTTTATGTGTTGCTCTGCAACACTCAAGACAATGGGCCTCATTATGACTTGTGCAGAATGGGTTTAACAGCGCCGGTAATTGTGTCGGCGCCATTAAACCCATTCCACACAATTACGAGGTCCCCTTGCGGGACCCGCTCTGGACGTCTGGTTTTTCCAGACGTCCATAGCGGGTCCCGCAAGGGGACCGGGGAGTAAACAACGGGCCCGTTCGTAATGGGCCCATTGTTAGCTCCCATCCCCATTCACATTGAGCCATAAAAGGGCACGAATGGGAACAGGGAAGTACCGGGCCTGGGTTCCCTGAAGGAGGAAATACCGGGCCCTCCATACTCGAAATGGCCAGGTATTTCTCTATTCAGGGAACCCGGTCCCGGACACGGTTTTGGAGGCAGCCATGCCCTTATTAAGGGCATGGCTGCCTCCAAAGTCGTAATGAGGCCCTATATCTTCTTTCCCATATACATTACACTCTTACTCTTATGTTATATTTTATCCCACCTCCCACTGTTACTCTCCATTATTTATTATACATGTATTCCTTTGTCACACTCTTTGGTCTATATACTCACTGTTCGCATGTTTTTCTTCTTCGCACCCTCGGGATCACCGCCTTCGTTACTGCCTCTTCGAGCTGCTTCTTGTAGATGTGGGAGGGGTTTCTATCTGAAAATAGGGGTCCCGTTAAACAGTCCCTTGCAAGGAGTTGTTTACACTATCCATTATTTACGGAGAGCTTCACATCCTGTCAGCCGAATGGCAAAGGTTGTGCCATATTGCCGAGAATCTAAAGTTACTTATGTTGACGGCCGATGGTTATCATATCTAACCATCCTATATCTGCTACCAAGTGAGCTGGGTGTTCTCTCAGACAGCACTTTAATATAAGTAGCGATACCCTGGAGATGGATGGGGATGCAAATTTTATTCATACATCAATAATCAAGACGACACAAATAGTTTGGCAAAGTTCGTCTGTTTTAATGTCAAGTATCTAAAACAGGGAGTACAACGAACATCAGCAATCGCTCGATCCTCTGACTCTACTTACTTCATTAAAAACTTGGCTCTTATACCCACAATTGGTCATCATTGATGTTTTAACCTGCGTCACTACCAACGTCATCCTACGTAGCAAACTACAAAAACCTAACTGAGGGTGTGATTGGGTCTAAGTGTATTTCAAAGTATAGGCTCTATATCTGTATCGAGCAGTGGAGGAAGGTGATAGAACACTTAACATCAGGTGGAGCAACTAAGCCCTATCCTCAAAATGGCCACTATAGACGTCAATGAATGTACAATGCCCCATTGGCTACACAAGCTATAGGACCCTTAATTACGCAGTCCCCTACAATTGGTTGGCTCCTAACCCTGTCAGTACTTTTCCACCTATGTCTAGCAGCACGCAGACTGAACAACCAGGTGCGGGTGAGCTCGTTTTAGCACCAGCTTCCCACCAATTAACATATCATCCATCATCATCTCAAAGGTCCAGTGTCAATTAGTGTTTGAAGTTTGGCCTTGAGTCTGTACTGTGTTCTGAGAATGTTTAGGGAGTGTGGGCACCAGCTGGCCTCCGTGCATAGATCTGACCACCTTGACCATTCAACTTTCCTTTACCACATGACTGGACACCATGAAATCGAGCTTTTCGTGTATTTGATTTTATTCTCCAATAGTCCTCTGACGTCTTTTGTTTTTGCTTGACCTCTCTGAACAAGAGCTCCTGTTCTTTCACACTAATTGTATCCAATGTCAGCCAATTCCAGTTTGATAAGACCTTGGCCTTCTTGGTTCAGTCCTCTCCTTAGCTGAACTTTTATTCTGTTTAATTAAATTGGTTTTCTTAACTGCGACATTAAAATGGGCCTTCTCGCTTTGTTCAGTACTGCTTATATGCGTAAACATCCATCCTTTACTTGTCCATAAATATATATATCTATATATATATATACATATATATATAGATATATATATTTTCAAACGAAAAATAAGCCCAAAAGAGGGCCAAATCTGCGGAATGCACTCCCAAGAGCAGCCAGGTCCAGTGAATCCAGTACTTGGTAAATAAGGGGCTGCACGGCAAAAATCAGGTAGCACCAAATGTTCTTTATTCATAAAAGGTGCATAGCAGGGGAGAACCACAAGGTTACATCGACGTGTTTCGCGATCAACTGACCGCTTGTTCACGATAGTAGGGTAAACACAGAAAATGGACTCATATAAACACAATACAAACTCTCTAGTTACAATGTATAGAGTGTCTCATACACCACGTAGCTCCAATGTAGAAAGAAAAACAATCGGCCATATTGTAGTGACCAAGTGTTACCTCATATCGACCTTAATAGTCTGAAATAAAACCATTAAATAGAAAGCTGCGCTTTAAACGGTAATTTACAAATTTAAATATTGGTGCTGATGTATACGCTTTCATCATTGGTAATCTCGATCTAACCTATACATAGAGCAGACATCATGTATAAGATAGGGTGCAGAACGGGTCAAATCACAACACGTATAGCAATATTAAACAAAGGGTAAAGTGCTTAGTGCATGCACACTAGTGCAAAGTGCAAAGTGCCAAAGACAAAGTGCAAAGTGTGAAGTACATAGCAGCAATAGTACGGAAGGTAAAGGTAAACACGGTACAGGGAAAGGAGAAAAGGGGAAACAAGGGGAAATGCATGGGGATCAAAATTTCATTCTGCATAGCAAAGATAATACGCATAGTGCTCTATGTCCATGGGTGCACGGTTAGTGTAATCACAGTGTTTGAAAACCAGCCTGACCTCCCATATAAAACAAGGAGGATGGCAGAAGGACGTGCAGCCATGGACAGCTAAAGAATGATAAAAACATATATAGATCCACAGTAAAGTGCAAAGTGCATAGACCATAAAAATGCTCCAATTTAAGGGGCACACAACTTTCCTAATATTCCTTAAA
This sequence comes from Ambystoma mexicanum, assembly GCF_040938575.1. Classification (NCBI taxonomy): domain Eukaryota; kingdom Metazoa; phylum Chordata; class Amphibia; order Caudata; family Ambystomatidae; genus Ambystoma; species Ambystoma mexicanum. Next base: position 1,161,907,604 of record NC_090926.1, on the reverse strand, counting down.
ATTCACCTTAATAATGCATACATGTTGTATAGGCCCGTTTACTCATGAAAATACAGTGTACATATATTATCCATGGTACCCTAAACATACAATTAATGATTTCAAAATACGAGGCAAATGCAATATGAGTAGAATGTGTCTAAAAGAGTCCAAAAAACACTGTGTAAAAGGCAATATAATACATGATTATCAGTCTAAAAAGATAGATATACTCCCTACTAAAATACATGTTAAAACCAGATAGTAATACAAAGCAGGCCAATCATAGTTTATAAAGAAATCACCATCAAACAAGTATCAAAAAAGTATCAAAAAAGTATCAAGGAAGTGTCTAAGGCAAAATAGAATAATAGAATAATAGTATTAACATAGGGCAAAAGGAGAATGTTATGTCAGGGAACCCAGAAAAGCAACAAGAATGCATGCAAAAAGTACATAAAAATGTGTGCTATTAGGTTCCCAGAAAAGTATATAATTCTTCATCCAGGTTGTGACCCCTGGGTTTCTTGGTCTCAAGGTCCAAAATAGATTTAGTCTCCAGTTGCCTTAGCAATAATTCTCGATTGCCTCCTCTTGGTGACTTGGGCACTGTGAGGATCCCAAAGAAGGAAAAACCCTCAAGTTTACTGTCATGTTGGGACTGAAAATGCAAAGCCATCGGATAATTGGAGTAAGTATTTCTGATGGCCCAAATATGTTGAAGTATCCTAAGTTTCAGTTTGCCTTTTGTTGGGGAGAAGCTGGACCCCCACCAGGGCAGTGGGGGCCAGGAGCCATACCCTCACCATCTATGGGAAACCCCAACACCTCCCATATGGCCCCCAGAAATGCAACAGAGTCCCAAGCAGGCAGCAGCATGTTCCAAACTGCGTTTATTTCTGGGCAGCAAAAAAAGAAAAAAACACGCAGAGCATCGTGCACATGGAGAGTTCAGGCGCCGTCTCCCCCGGGGCTGGCTTGCAAGCCAGCTTTATTATCACACTGCAGGCTGACCTCACAGAATTGGATCAGTTCCCAGAAACCTAACTCCTCCTGCTATTGGCTGCTAAGTGATAGGTTACCTATGTAGCCCTTATAGAGAGCCTGATGATTGGATATTAGCCTTTTGCGTCAGTGGGTTGGTTTAGCTGTGCCAGCCCCCATTACCTACTTCTAACTTGTTGCAATATGACCTTGTTCCCATAACTTTTTAGCTGATCAAGCAGTTCGCACCTGGGCTCTGGGCGCTGATTAGCTGGGCTGATCCATTCTTGTTACAATTATGTTTCAAATGTTGTGCGAGTCCTTGAGAAAATGTCTTTCTTTCCCAGAAAGAAAAAAAAAAGCACACTGGGTTGCCGTGATTTATTCGCATTTGTGGATAAAAAAAAAAAAATGTTTGTCTGCAGAAAGCAATCTTATCTTGAATGTGCGACCTTGGCAGTTCGGAGGTTTTGCGAGGAACATTGCTGAAGGCTCCCGCAGCCAGTGTTCAGTGAGAGAAATTAACTTGGCTGTAATTTTCCTGAAACATGGCTTTACACTGTGCAATTAGACCATGTTAATTCATATAGGCATTTGCAAGCCTTTAAACAGGGATTTTTGTGTTTGTAGATTCTGATATTGCAGCATTGATTCTAATGTAGCCTGGAAGTTGCACTGTTGGTGAAGTGGGTGTGTTTCAGCATATTTGTCACCCATGGGTGCGCTGGGGCCTGGTTCAAATGATAAGTGCGCTCCTTGTTCTTCCTGCTGTTCTTCTGTATATGCGCCTGGGGTGAGAGGGCATGGGTTTGATCTCGATTTTCCCTCTTCAGTCCCCCCTCTGGTCGACTTTGTCGACCACACCACCAAGCAACATTCATCTCCTTCCGGTCTGCATATCTTTGTCAATTCCTTGAAGTGTCCATAATTTTTGCATTGTTGTTGATGAACAGTACATATAGGAGTGTTCTCCTTCTGTGTTCCACCACACTCACTTCCCTTCGTAATTCCTCTGATCACAGGGAGTGGCCACCTTCATTACTGCTGGAACCATGTTGCACACCGCTATCTTAGTCCGGCTCTTCCTTTCACCATGTCTCTTATTTGCATTCCGATAACTTCTTCTGTTGTTCTCTTGCAATGTATCTCTATCTTGCACAATGATGCTGTGCTCGGTACTAGTTCTTCCGTTATCACCTTCAATCAACCAGGCAGTCATGATGTCCTCCATTACCATGCAAGCACTAGCTAGTTCTTTGCTTTCTCTTTTCAGATGCAGTTTTGCTGATCATTCTTTAGTATGCTGGTACTTCACCCAATTATTCTTCTGTCTCGCTCGAGAAGTAATTCCCCCCTCTTTTTACTCCTCTGTCTGTTTCTCTTCTTCCGTTGTTTTCCATCTTGGTGAATGTGTCACTCTTCACATCTTCCTTGGTCATCACCAACAAGGGAATGCTGATGCGCACCAATGAACATTCTCCTCCCCAATTCAGTGGTAGTTTCTCTTGATCTTTAGATGCATGTGCTCAATAGTAGTCCATAAGCAGTGATGTTCCTGCTCTCATCTCACAACTTCTCTCAACCTTCTTGCATCCAGAATGATTGTCCACTTCTTGTCACTGTTGTGCTGGTAACATAACGCTGGTACCTTAACAGTATATGTCCTTCTTCATTCTCCACCCAAGTGACCATCTTTGCTCTTTTGTCTCACTCCGTTAGGCACTTATCATATTTTTGTCTCTTTTATTTTATTTTTTCTTCTCATTTTGTTTTTCTTTCTTCTTTTATTATTTATTTATTTATTTTTTCTTTTTTTTTTCTTGCAGCTTGCTCACTTGTGCATTTGCTCGTTGTTTCTTCTCTCTCTGGTCACTTTCCACATACAGTTGTTCTCCAATTAGCTGCTTTATGTAATCATCTTCCATAGGGGATTACCCCCCTTTTTTTTCTTATCAATCTCAATGTTGCTGTCTTCCCTTGCAATCTTCTTCGCACCTTGGCATACATGTGCGTCGTGCTCTGCTGTAGTAATTTCTGTTGTAATCAATTCTCTTCCGGCATATGTTAAAGAACAGTCAGGACAGCTCTCTCCAGTGGTGTCCCTACCAATTTTGTACATGTGTGCAGGTTGTTGGTCACTTCTGCTATGTGTGTTATGTGTATGTTTTACTCCCTTTGTGTCTGCCCTTAACTCTCCTTACTTTAGCAGCAGCTTTTCCTCACCCACTGACGCCGTAACTCTTCCTGCTTAGGTTAGGGAATGTTAGCAGGGGATACAGCGGTAATGGTCACTATTACAAATCATTTTCAAATTACCACCCCCATTATTTCGTTCATCATTAATAGTCCCATCGTGAAGGTAAAAGTCCTTATTTGCTTGCCCATAACCACTTACGCTGCTGGGTCCTTGCAGCTGATGAGATGATAACGTTGCCCGCCTGAAAATCGCAAGAAAGGCGTTAATAGTTAGTACTTTTTAGTAACCTCAAGCTCCGCGAACTAAACAATCACTAAGGGCAAAAATCAAACCTCCCCCTGGACATTTCGTGTTTTCAAAATTTCTCAATATGGGTAGGGAAAATCTTGGGTTGTTTATTCAATGGAAGCAAGGAAATATACTTCAGGGAAACATGCTCTAAGGGGTCTGAGGTTCTTGATAGGGTGGGCAATTGAGTGGGGAATGCTACACGATGTTTTAATCAGTAGGCCTCACAGTTTCTAATGGAAGATAATATTAAGGAAATTTCCTACACATTTCTAACAGCATACATACGCAACAACCTGCATGTGCGGGGAAAAGAGAAGGAACAAAACAGTGTTATAGCTGTAGGTGCACAAAATGTAATATGAAACTCAATTAAACTTTGGAAATGCGTGTGTCAGTCCCTATTCTAGTTGCTAGTGTGCGTTGGACCATAGGATGGCCATGTTTCCCTAACTCGGGAGTGTTCGTGCTATTTTGCAGTTCATGAAAATCTCTTGCGTTGGCCCTGTTGATCGTTGCTCCCTCGTTGCCAGGGGGGCCACCGCTTTTTAGGGCTTGACGCCTCACACATCTAACAAAGTCTGTCAGGAGGGGAAAATGTCCCACTGTAGTCCATAGCCATTGGGTGTTGGTTGTTCGTTGTCTTCAGGCCTGCCCTGGGTCCTTTATATCTGGCGAGAAATGAAATGGAAGCGCTTGAGACCTGAGAATTTACATATTCTTCAATTTCTTGACCTAACCTCTCTGCACTACTCTCACACTATTCAGTGTCCTAGTGGGAGGAGCCAATGGTACACCTATGCACCATCCTGTCACCACCTGGTGGCGTTCAATGGCGGTCTGACTGTAAATTGTTACACAATTCGAAATGTACCCAGAAAATGGGTAGGCACTTAATTTATGTGAAGATACTCATTACACACTTGGATCATATATACGCAATTTAGGTTCTAGTGTACAAATGGGCCTTTGGATCTTTATATTTACTGTGCTTTTGTTGTAAGCTATTTATAGTGCGTGCCTTTGTCCCCTGGGGCATCAGGCACTGACAAGCTAAATAGGGAAACATCAGGGTGGTAAATTTGTCATATAGGGTGGCTGTGTTTCTAAATTAAGTGCACCATGTTACTTAGTTAAGATAATCGCAGGGTTTTTAAATCTTTTTTCTTTTTTTTTTCTATGGCTCCTCTCTCAACTTCTCAGGGCGTGCCTCGCAGTGAACTGCAGGCACTTTAAGCTGGTACTAATGAAATTCGCTACCAATTATTCGCTACCTGTCTCTCCCCCCTCTTTGTATGTATTTATTTATTTATTTATTTATTTCCTCTTTTCTTTCAAACCCAACCCTCATAATGTACTCCCATTCTCTCTATCCCACCCCATGTCCACTTTTTAAACCCTACCTACTCTGTTAATTACTCATTTAGTCTAGTAGTTTATTACTCCACTACTTTAATTACTGTTACATTTAAACAATATATTTCTCCCCCCAATATCTGCTCTCAAATTTTAATACAACCATTATTCTCCAGTTCGTGCAGCAATGACCTCTTTCCCTATGTGTGTTGGCTAATGCATTTGTGCCAGTGCTATTTTCAAAAGCGCTAGTGGCATTACCACTTGCACTGTCATTTTGTCGCCAAATTAATTCTGTTGGGAACATGGATCATCCACCCTTTACCCCTATTTCTCTCCTCCTGTGGTGAACTGTCAATGAAATGTAGGCCTCCCCCCTCAAGTGCACCTTCTTCCACCTTGTGTGTCTCATTTAATTGTTCTGTGTTAATTGTGTATTCATGAGCCCAGTCTCCTCACTGAAAGATGTGTGCTCAAAATGTAGCTAAATGTACTCTCTTTTGATGTGCTATCATTATGCACCCCCCTCTGTACCGTGCACCCCCATTATGCTTAAACAATCTTCCTTACTTTCAATATGTGTATGCCTGGTGTTTAACAAGTTATGGATTTCTCTGTTAATGAGGTGGTCATGTCCACATCGCTCATGATGTCACAAATGTCTCTTCCCTAATGCATGGCCTAGTCGCCCCACTGTCACCCAGAAAAGAAAATGTTTTGATACCTATCACCACCCCTATGCAATTGTCCTCTTCATTATTGAGTGTGCGTGAGTGTGTGTGTCGGCGCGCGTTTCGCCCGCTCTGTCGGGGATGTGGAGCATGAGTGTGTGTGGCAGAGTGAGCCAAATCAAGTTTGTCTTGGGCTGTCCTATTAGCGGTATAATGTCAATCTATGTCCTTTGAAAGGTTTGTTTCCCATCAGGGAGACCCCACCCAGTCATGTAACCGGTACCATTGCTATTGTGTCAGTGTTCTGTATGGGTGCTGGCTGCTGTGCAGTGCCCCTGTGTTGTGATTCTAGTCAGTCCTGGGGTAGTGGTGCTGTCATTTGTTGTGTCTGTACATGTAGTGGTGACAGTATCTGCGTTGGTGCTTGTGTGTGTGCTGAAATGATCCCATCCTGCCCCATGTATCCTCCCCACATGGGCGGTGCATATTGTGGTGGTTGTTGACACTGCTATTGTGATTTTTGTGCGTGTGTGTTGAGGCTGTTTTTAACTGCCCCTCCCATTGCATACTTTAATAATTTATTTTGTGCCTACTTGTCCTCGTCTGCCTTTCTCTGCCCCTGCGTTTTCTTGCCACAATCTACAATGCACACAGTCAATGTCTAGCGCGCTATCCTTCCTTCCTCCCTTCCATAACCCCATGCATGCTGCACCACCCCTTACTGATCCTCTATCATGTTTGGCTGTGCTGTCTCGTTCAGTCCTTCTCTCCTCCTCCAATCCCTTTCTTCCCTTTCCAGTTCCCCCTCTCTGTTGCTATTGTTACTCCTTGCACCTCCCCCATTTTCTTCCCTTTAAATTTAATTCCTCTGTACCTGTGCCTTCAAATCTACTTCCATGCACTGCAGCCCTCCCTTGCTCACTCCTGTGCTGCTAGTGGGTTGTTCTGCACCTTCCTGTTTGTGTATTGTGATTGTGTGTGTGTGGTGTTTAAATGTCCTTCTGCTGTTTTCAGTTCTCTCATGCAATGCATTCCTTGCTTACCATCTGTGTCATCAAATATTACACTCCCGGAGGTTCAGAAGGGTGAGTCCCCTCTTCCCTCTGCTCGCGCTGGTTCAGCATCAGCTGACCCCTCGCATCTTCCCTTTTCTTCGTGCACACAGTTCAACTGTAGCCATGTGCTTTTAAAGCTATTCCCATGTAAGTGCTGTGTATGTGTGTCCTTAGCGATTGCTGCACGCTTCTGGAGAAGCCGCCTAGGAGCAGCCATGGTCTTTTTTAGTTTACCTTCAGTACTTTTGAATCTTTGCACACTATGTTTTACTTACTTATTTCGGCATGGAAGCTGTGTGCTACACAACAGGTGAAGGGGAGTCATTTCTGTATTGTGTGATACATTTTACCTCTATTCAATTCGAAATTTTCAATAGTCCGCTCTTCAGGGAGCAAAAGTTAGAAGATAATTGAACATTTTTCAACTTCTGTGAGCCTTCTTGGCTCCGCACCTTAGCCAGTGCACTCCACGTGCAGCCCATCTTCACCAAACCATTGCCTTCTCCGGCACACCCCCACAATCTTGCGCATGTGTCTTCCACACACCGCCTCTGGGTCACCTATTCTCCAAATCCAAAACCACACCACTATCTCCTCACCATCAAAACTCTGTGTCCTATGCATCAATCTGAAGGTGACGTCACCAAACTAAAAACACAATGCAAATGAACAGACAAATGTGCATACACAGAACAATAACCCATTTCTCCCAACCCCACGAAAATCCCAAAATAAAACCCCACAATCCCCACAGCTGTCTTCCTGTCTCAACTGGAACAAGGTAAACTATAATTAAAACTCTTATAATTGGACAGCACACACTGCGTCGCCTCACGTGTGATACGCTCCTCACCAGGGGACCTTAACCAGCCAACTATCTTCCGCACTCGGGAACAATCTAGTTACCTCTGCGGGGAAACATCATCCACTCACTGAACTAAAACGCTCAATTAGCAGGGAACCTCATCTACTCATTGATCTACAACGTCAATTCATAGGAAATCCAGACCCCCGTACATGAAATCGCCATCCAGACCAATCAGCGCGGCACTCCTTTCCTATATGTGGGGAGTCACTACCCCACCCAATAGGCTCAAAAACACAAGAAGGGACCACTGCCACCGCCCCAGTCCCAACTACAATTCACGTGCCGATCACCACCAATGCGCTGAATTTTGCGACAATGTACAATCACCCACCACCCAATTTACAATGCCTCCCTCAGTTTCTACCCAAACAAAATAACTTAACATTTCTGCAACATACTGATCAACAATGCATCATAATACTTTAAACGTTTCCCCCCCTCAAAGCCCATGTTGCTGGTTGACTTACATTTTCCTATGCTGCACTGGCAGTTGCTCCGCTGCTGGACACCCCCTCAAGGCGCTTCACCGGACCCCTTCTCCTGCAGGGCTCTCACCTGCCCTCAAGCGGGGTATTTCCAAGTGGCCCCCGAAGCCTTTAGCCGGTTACGCGTTTTCCAGTGGTCTTCAGGTGCAGGCGAGGGTCCCACAGCTTCCTTGAGTCGGCGGCAGGGAGTTCAGTTCAACGCAGGGCTTGCGCAGGCAGTGCTCATTCACCCATGTTACAATGAGCAATGAGCCTCACAGAGGGCACCAACTTGTTGGGGAGAAGCTGGACCCCCACCAGGGCAGTGGGGGCCAGCAGCCATACCCTCACCATCTATGGGAAACCCCAACACCTCCCAGAGTCACAAGCATGCAGCAGCATGTTCCAAACTGCGTTTATATCTGGGCAGCAAAAAAAGAAAAAAACACGCAGAGCATCGTGCACATCGAGAGTTCAGGCGCCGTCTCCCCCGGGGCTGGCTTGCAAGACAGCTTTATGATCACACTGCAGGCTGACCTCACAGAATTGGATCAGTTCCCAGAAACCTAACTCCTCCTGCTATTGGCTGCTAAGTGATAGGTTACCTATGTAGCCCTTATAGAGAGCCTGATGATTGGATATTAGCCTTTTGCGTCAGTGGGTTGGTTTAGCTGTGCCAGCCCCCATTACCTACTTCTAACTTGTTGCAATATGACCTTGTTCCCATAACTTTTTAGCTGAACAAGCAGTTCGCACCTGGGCTCTGGGCGCTGATTAGCTGGGCTGATCCATTCTTGTTACAATTATGTTTCAAATGTTGTGCGAGTCCTTGAGAAAATGTCTTTCTTTCCCAGAAAGAAAACAAAAAGCACACTGGGTTGCCGTGATTTATTCGCATTTGTGGATAAAAAAAAAAATGTTTGTCTGCAGAAAGCAATCTTATCTTGAATGTGCGACCTTGGCAGTTCGGAGGTTTTGCGAGGAACATTGCTGAAGGCTCCCGCAGCCAGTGTTCAGTGAGAGAAATTAACTTGGCTGTAATTTTCCTGAAACATGGCTTTACACTGTGCAATTAGACCATGTTAATTCATATAGGCATTTGCAAGCCTTTAAACAGGGATTTTTGTGTTTGTAGATTCTGATATTGCAGCATTGATTCTAATGTAGCCTGGAAGTTGCACTGTTGGTGAAGTGGGTGTGTTTCAGCATATTTGTCACCCATGGGTGCGCTGGGGCCTGGTTCAAATGATAAGTGCGCTCCTTGTTCTTCCTGCTGTTCTTCTGTATATTCGCCTGGGGTGAGGGGGCATGGGTTTGATCTCGATTTTCCCTCTTCACTTTGGTACTGCCCACATACCACTTGTTGCAAGGACAGTTAAGAACATATTCCACATGATCAGTATCGCAAGTAATTCTGGATGCGCTCTTAATGTTTGTACCCAAAATAGGATGGGTATAGTGGGTCTTGTTAGCAGCATATGTACATGCTTTACATTTGGAGCACTTGTAAAAGCCGCAAGATTTAATATTGAGCCAGCCATTGGTTGTAACATTATCAATGGGCTTCATAAAACTGGGAACTAAAGTGTCTTTGACTGAGGTCGACCGTCGAAAAGTAATATTAATATGGTCGGCCAAAATGGTGTTTAGATGTTCATCAGATTTCAGAATGTGCCAGTGGCGTTGCATGACTTTACGTATACTATGTGCTTTAGCTCCAAATGTTAAAATGAGACGTGACAGTATATATATATATACAGGTTGGCGCTTGCCGCGGTCTAACTATTCAAAACCATGTGGCTAGCTTCATGATTGCTTTTCTGCTTGCATTTTGCATTTCATTGCATCTGTACATGTTTAAACTAAGTACCTTCATCAGGTCTGTGGCATAAGGTTCTTCACCTTGATCCCAAGATGTCACTTATCCTTGATACCTTCTTGATGGTTTATAAATTGTCTGCATCCTCTGGTCTGTTCATCTCTTCTATGCGTTTCAATTCGATTTTGTATGACGTCATCATTCATCTTTGCCTTTTAGTTTCTCTGCTTCTTCAGGAATCAAGTTCAAATGGCCATCATATTGTCTTGTATGCAGGTATGGTTTCCTTAATGGGTATTTTACCTCCCATATTCTCTTAGGTATACATATTATTATGAGTACTGCACAGAGTCCGCGCTCTTCACTTTGTTCGTTTAACTGTTCGGTGTTTGTCACATACTTTGGTTCATACTTTTCAGGTAATGTAGGCGGGGCAGTTGGAGTGGGGGTACTTGGCTCCTCCTCTACAGAAGGCTGCTAAAACGTACCATCTGACAGCTGTAAGGAGATACCAGACGAGATTGTTGAGAGTGCATCTGGGTGGAGCTGTCTATTTCTAGGAAGGCCTCAATGCTGACTGGGTCCTATGGTGGGAAGCGGGAAGCGGGAGGCCATCTTTGAGAGTGGAGTAACCAGACCCAGGCCTTATCTTTCAAGAGTGTCCTGAGATGCAGCTGGCTTTCCTGAACAGTAAACAGAGGCTTTCTATGCAGGTAGAACTGAACCCTGGGAAACCAAAAAGGTGGGAGAGTCTGCTTGACTTGAATCCTTTCCCTTTATAGAGGATGGGGGCGAGGCAAAACTTTGTAGATCCTTAGCCTATTTAACCAAAAATATGAATTGAGTTAATTCCCCATTTGGCAGGACACGATGGGGTGGATTTTGTTAAAATTCAAAATTAACAAAGCTCACTTCCCAGTGTGCGTTGAAAACTATAGCCTATAATTTAATTGGGTAATCCTTTGGTCCTGCTGACCCAACCTTCTTTAGGGAAGAGAGGTGTCTTTGTTTTATCCAGCTTCCCCAACAAAGGCCTTTCAGTAAGGGGGGTCTGAAATCCAAAATTCCCAACATCATTCCAATTTTTCGATCTGACTTCCCAACATAGACCAAAGCAAGCGGGGGTCTGAAAAACAAACTACAAAATCACTGTTTATTTTGAACCAAAAGTGTGGGCAAAATCATAATTTCCATATGTATTTGAACCAATCTTGAAGCCGACTGCTAGCCTTTTAAGCCTGCGGAAAAATCAAAATCGCACATGACATGATAATTGCCTTAGTTATTGATCAGTGTAATTATTTTATAAAGTGAAATTTGCAGAAAGTGAAGAATTGTGATTGTGTTCTTTTGAACTCACTTTCGTGATTTATTTATGAAGTTGATTGTGTTGTGCCACGGACAAAGTAGTGTTTGACATTTTAATGCTAATTTCTATTACTTTTACTTAAATAAATACCAATATATTTCCCGTACACCGGCCTGGTTCTTGGCTCCTTGTTAGCTCATGGGAGAGAGATCCAAGGGGCAGGATATGTGTCTGAGAAAGGGCTAAAAGAAAAGAATCTGTTGAACAGTTTGTCGCGTAACCACTTCAGTGGGGAGGGAAGGAACTCCCCGTGTTGAGGGTGGCTTCTCAATAAACCGTTACAGTCCATGGGGGCAAGAAGGGATGTGGGGTTAAGGGGAAAAGAAAAGGGAGTAGACTCTTTCAAGACCTTGACTAAAAGGTTAATCGTAACTTGTTGAAGAAGGGCCGCAGCTGTTCAGTTGTTTGTTACATATATTCTTTTCGGTTGTGATCAGAATAAAATAAGTGGAGAACTCTGCGTTGGTCTCAAGTCTCCAGCCAATCCTTTGCCCATTAAAAACTTTTATGCAGACCATATACGGAAAGGTTCAGGCACTGTGGCGGTGGTTTTGTCACATAAGGGCAGAGAAGAACATACATGTCTTGTTCATATTATGTAAATGATATGTGTTACTCCTTTTATGTGGAATGTACTAGAAGGCCCAAGTAGAAGAGTAGAGGACAGGCTTAACATTTGCTAATACACATTCTACAACACACTAACTACTCACAGAGGTAGAGGCCAACACACTAACTACTCACAGAGGTAGAGGCCCACACACTAACTACTCACAGAGGTAGAGGCCAACACACTAACTGCTCACAGAGGTAGAGGCCAACACACTAACTACTCACAGAGGTAGAGGCCAACATACTAACTGCACTCAGAGGTAGAGGCCAACACACTAACTACTCACAGAGGTAGAGGCCAACACACTAACTACTCACAGAGGTAGAGGCCAACACACTAACTGCACTCAGAGGTAGAGGCCAACACACTAACTACTCACAGAGGTAGAGGCCAACACACTAACTGCTCACAGAGGTAGAGACCAACACACTAACTACTCACAGAGGTAGAGACCAACACACTAACTACTCACAGAGGTAGAGGCCAACACACTAACTACTCACAGAGGTAGAGGCCAACACACTAACTACTCACAGAGGTAGAGGCCCACACACTAACTACTCACAGAGGTAGAGGCCAACACACTAACTACTCACAGAGGTAGAGGCCAACACACTAACTACTCACAGAGGTAGAGGCCAACATACTAACTACTCACAGAGGTAGAGGCCAACACACTAACTACTCACAGAGGTAGAGGCCAACACATTAACTGCTCACAGAGGTAGAGGCCAACATACTAACTACTCACAGAGGTAGAGGCCAACACACTAACTACTCACAGAGGTAGATGCCAACACATTAACTGCTCACAGAGGTAGAGGCCAACACACTAACTACTCACAGAGGTAGAGGCCAACATACTAACTACTCACAGAGGTAGAGGCCAACACACTAACTACTCACAGAGGTAGATGCCAACACATTAACTGCTCACAGAGGTAGAGGCCAACACACTAACTACTCACAGAGGTAGAGGCCAACACACTAACTGCTCACAGAGGTAGAGGCCAACACACTAACTGCTCACAGAGGTAGAGGCCAACACACTAACTACTCACAGAGGTAGAGGCCAACACACTAACTACTCACAGAGGTAGAGGCCAACACACTAACTACTCACAGAGGTAGAGGCCAACACACTAACTGCTCACAGAGGTAGAGGCCAACACACTAACTGCTCACAGAGGTAGAGGCCAACACACTAACTACTCACAGAGGTAGAGGCCAACACACTAACTGCTCACAGAGGTAGAGGCCAACACACTAACTGCTCACAGAGGTAGAGGCCAACACACTAACTGCTCACAGAGGTAGAGGCCAACACACTAACTACTCACAGAGGTAGAGGCCAACACACTAACTACTCACAGAGGTAGAGGCCAACACACTAACTGCTCACAGAGGTAGAGGCCAACACACTAACTACTCACAGAGGTAGAGGCCAACACACTAACTGCACTCAGAGGTAGAGGCCAACACACTAACTGCTCACAGAGGTAGAGGCCAACACACTAACTGCTCACAGAGGTAGAGGCCAACACACTAACTGCTCACAGAGGTAGAGACCAACACACTAACTGCACTCAGAGGTAGAGGCCAACACACTAACTGCTCACAGAGGTAGAGGCCAACACACTAACTGCTCACAGAGGTAGAGGCCAACACACTAACGACTCACAGAGGTAGAGGCCAACACACTAACTGCTCACAGAGGTAGAGGCCAACACACTAACTACTCACAGAGGTAGAGGCCAACACACTAACTGCTCACAGAGGTAGAGGCCAACACACTAACTGCTCACAGAGGTAGAGGCCAACACACTAACTGCTCACAGAGGTAGAGGCCAACATACCAACAGCTCACAGAGGTAGATGCCAACACACTAACTGCTCACAGAGGTAGAGGCCAACACACTAACTGCACTCAGAGGTAGAGGCCAACATACTAACTGCTCACAGAGGTAGAGGCCAACATACTAACTGCTCACAGAGGTAGATGCCAACACACTAACTGCTCACAGAGGTAGAGGCCAACACACTAACTGCTCACAGAGGTAGAGGCCAACACACTAACTGCACTCAGAGGTAGAGGCCAACACACTAACTACTCACAGAGGTAGAGGCCAACACACTAACTGCACTCAGAGGTAGAGGCCAACATACTAACTGCACTCAGAGGTAGAGGCCAACATACTAACTGCTCACAGAGGTAGATGCCAACACACTAACTGCTCACAGAGGTAGAGGCCAACACACTAACGGCTCACAGAGGTAGAGGCCAACACACTAACTGCTCACAGAGGTTGGCCAACACACATCCTGGATGACCCTTAATCTACCTCTTGGTAGCACTGGAGGACCAAAACATGTTTGCAATACAGCATCAGCCTCTGGTAGGGTTCCCACAGGTTTGAGGTGCTACTAGAGGTGCCAGCTTTGTGGGGGCAGTCTGTGTTCCAGTTTACACCGGACGGATACAAGATTGAGAAAGACGGTGGAGGGTGCACTCCTGGTGGTTTATCTCAGTGGTTAATCACAACTGGATGCATGCAGGGGCAAATGCAAGCATGTATACATGCTATTCAGGGGTTCAATAACTAATAATAATACTAATCTGTGTTCTCTTGCCTCAGTGACTGGCTGCCTGGCTTTGTCTACCTCAGTTACTGTCTGCCTGGCTCACTCTGAGTACTACAGGGCCCCAGGTCTCCCTTTCCCCCACCCAGTCCACCCCCCTTCCCTTCACGTACCTGCATTCCCTGGCACTTGCCCTCTGGACTCTACTTAGCACTTGCACTTCACCCCTTCGCCCTTTCCCTTCCCACATTAACACTTTGTTTTTGTGCAGACCGGCACTTCGCACTTCTTGTTCTGCACTTGCAAGATCCGAATGTCACAAGGCCTAGTAGGACCGTTAGTGCATCTTTCTCCCTTGTCCCCCCTCCCACTTTTGTCTTGTGGCACCTTGAAACACCACGTGTTGTATAGGCGCCTTACAAATATCCAATAAAATAAATATTCTTATATAGTGCTTCACGTCGAATATGTAAAGCTTCTAAGTGCTGTAATGACAGATGTCATTATTACCCAATATTATCAAACACGTTTTATTGACCTTCAAATGGGTAAGGGCTGAGCCAGTATCAGCCAGGTACTGACAACATATGCCCAGACATTCTCAGCATGTTCCAGCTGTTGCCTTCCTTTGGCCTGGTAGTTCCCTCATGCCAATGCTTGGAAAATGCCTGTCCTATGCCCACACAAAAGATAAAAGTATTATCTTTGCCAAATGTCTATTTTAACGGCCTTCTAACTGTGAACGAGGAAGAGGCAACAGAGAAGGGCGACAAGAGCAGCCCGCGGATCCACTACCCAGAAAAGCGAAATAATAATGCACCAGCGTAAAACAACCAGAACCCCTTAAACCGGTTACATTGTTACAGAAAGGGCCATCCAACCATGACAGCTGTTCGGACATTGTTACAGAAAGGGCCATCCAACCATGACAGCTGTTCGGGCATTGTTACAGAAAGGGCCATGGCAGCAGTTAGGACATTGTTACAGAAAGGGCCATCCAACCATGACAGCAGTTAGGACATTGTTACAGAAAGGGTCATCCAACCATGACAGCAGTTAGGACATTGTTACAGAAAGGGCCATCCAACCATGACAGCAGTTAGGACATTGTTACAGAAAGGGCCATGGCAGCAGTTAGGACATTGTTACAGAAAGGGCCACCCAACCGTGACAGCAGTTCGGACATTGTTACAGAAAGGGCCATCCAACCAGGACAGCAGTTCAGACATTGTTACAGAAAGGGCCATCCAACCATGACAGCAGTTCGGACATTGTTACAGAAAGGGCCATGACAGCACTTAGGACATTGTTACAGAAAGGGCCATCCAACCATGACAGCAGTTTGGACACTGTTACAGAAAGGGCCATCCAACCATGACAGCAGTTCGGACATTGTTACAGAAAGGGCCATCCAACCATGACAGCAGTTCCGACATTGTTACAGAATGGGCCATCCAACCATGACAGCAGTTAGGACATTGTTACAGAAAGGGCCATGACAGCAGTTAGGACATTGTTTCAGAAAGGGCCATCCAACCATGGCAGCAGTTAGGACATTGTTACAGAAAGGGCCATCCAACCATGACAGCAGTTCGGACATTGTTACAGAAAGGGCCATGACAGCAGTTAGGACATTGTTACACAAAGGGCCATGGCAGCAGTTAGGACATTGTTACAGAACGGGCCATCCAACCATGACAGCAGTAGGACATTGTTACAGAAATGGCCATGACAGCAGTTAGGACATTGTTACACAAAGGGCCATCCAACCATGAAAGCAGTTCGGACATTGTTACAGAAAGGGCCATCCAACCATGACAGCAGTTCGGACATTGTTACAGAAAGGGCCATGACAGCAGTTAGGACGTTGTTACAGAAAGGGCCATCCAACCATGACAGCAGTTCGGACATTGTTACAGAAAGGGCCATCCAAACATGACAGCAGTTCGGACATTGTTACAGAAAGGGCCATCCAACCATGACAGCAGTTCGGACATTGTTACAGAAAGGGCCATTCAACCATGACAGCAGTAGGACATTGTTACAGAAAGGGCCATGACAGCAGTTCGGACATTGTTACAGAAAGGGCCATCCAACCATGAAAGCAGTTCGGACATTGTTACAGAAAGGGCCATCCAACCATGACAGCAGTTCGGAAATTGTTACAGAAAGGGCCATGGCAGCAGTTGGGACATTGTTACAGAAAGGGCCATCCAACCATGACAGCAGTTCGGACATTGTTACAGAAAGGGCCATGGCAGCAGTTAGGACATTGTTACAGAAAGGGCCATCCAACCATGACAGCAGTTCGGACATTGTTACAGAAAGGGCCATGGCAGCAGTTAGGACATTGTTACAGAAAGGGCCATCCAACCATGACAGCAGCTAGGACACTTGAAATGGCGGGAGGGTTTTCTTGAACAGGGGGGAGTACACAACAGATCAGCTCCCTGAGTGTAGGCAAAAGACACACAGAAAAGAGCATTATACAAAATTACAAACTACATGCAAAGGGCCCCCCCAAAGTATAGCTGCTAAAAGGCCGAAAGACTCTTAACACAGCACTGAGTGTGTCTCTAGGGATATCGACTGCTGGGCTGGGTGACCCCAGCAACACGAGAAATAACACACTGGAGAAGAAGCAGTCGCACGATTCACCACCAACTTTAAATGTTTTTATAGAAGGATGCCATGCACCTTGCTCTCTATGCCACAACGCGAGTACTCCCGTGCCACCGTCGCATTAGCGAATTATAAGGCAAGCGGTGTGGAGGGAACCGGGCAGCGCCGTGCTCTGCTCTCTTGCCACGCACACGGTTGGAATGGTTTCTGTAGCCCTGAATGGCTTGCGGGAGTTGGTGTTCGTGTTACAATGTTGCGACCTTCTTGCTGTGTCTCTGCTCTGAACGGATTGTTCGCAGATACAGAGTATCAGTGCCACGAACAGTCTGGGCACCCCGGACGAGCCACCCGGCCAGGACTGGGAACCGGCCCGGAAACCTTAATACTTCTCGGGCCGCTGTAATTGGAGTGTGTGTTACATTTTAAGCTCGCACAGCTCGGACACACTGTGTCCAAACCCACAGATGAGGTCATACAAAGGTGCAGCCAAGGGGCACAGATCCGGGAGGCACTGTGCTACACATGATCCTTCACACCCCGTCGGTGGGATGTTTTCAGAGTGTGCCGGGAATGCGTGTGATTATACCTTCAGTCTACGGTAACATGGGGGCAACAGCTAAGAGGTGTTTGACTAGAACGTCTACACGAAGGCTGTGTGGAACACGTAACGGACGAATGGTGTAGAGCGCCTGGAACCTCTTCATGGTAGACAGAAGTCGTGCGCAGGGTTTAAAGTGGGGCGGGGCTAGCTGTGGCGCAGCCCCAGCATGCTCCAAAGACTGCCTGCGAGCCGGGGCTCTGCCGGTGCTCCTTCTTTACTCCCTGGCCATCCAACCCCAAGGTGATGACGAGCGCAACCCACCCAATGGCCCTTGCCTAGTCTCCAGGTGAGTCTCACTGTGTCCTTGCTCCCTAGGCCCCACGTGGGTGTGAACTGGAGCACCGACTACTCCCCCCACGGCTCAACCACTGCATGTTTTATTAAGAACGCTCCCTTAAGATTTGTGGTTTTCGGGCAGTGGACACGTGCCTAAGCGCCCTTGAAAGGTTATGTATCATGGGTGGGCCTTAGCAAAGACGACCATGCCCCTCTCCGAACCCTCAACAAAGGGAAATGTATTGTTGGGGGAAGCTTTTCGGCTTAGTCATGGCTAATGGGGCAATGGGGCACTCAGCTAGGCGGGTAACATAGCAGGTTCTGTGGTTTTTGCTGTGGTCTGCTGGTCACTGCATCTGTTGGGATCTATGTGGGCCTGCCTCGGACCCTCCCCTCTTCACTTTTCTTTGTTTGTGAAGTAAATAACGCGTACTTTAGAAAGCCAGTTTCTGCTATGATGTCTTATATGGCGTCAGCTCGATTTCTCCTCGAGTTAGAGCTTTGCGAGTCCGATTGATTGAATAGACTACTTTAGCCCAGTCGCGTTGCCAGGGGGAAGGGCCTGGTGAAGCCGTGTCCCCCCTCTGAAATCCTGCCCCCCACCTAAGGCGAACAGTGACCGTGTTCTCTGTTCGTGGTGTTATTTGTGACACTCGGGGAAGCAAATGTCTGCACATCACACAGCAAATCCTTTTGTCTCATAGCTAGCAGTGATCTTGGTGTGCATTCTGGCATCGGTACGAACATGAGCACGAGCCACTTCTCAGGTGTTCCTGCCCGGCTTCTGCACAGCGACCTCCATAGTGTGAAGAGCAGCTTGCAGCCCCTCCCATCAGAATGTAGAGCAGGAAACTGCTAATGATGGGCCATCAGTCGCTGAGTGGTTTCAGGCCTGCATTCTTATGTTCATGTTTGTTTATTCGATTTATATAGCGCTTATGGGGGGTAGTTGGCGTGCACAATCCCTCTGCTTGTGACGTCACACATTACATTTCTTAGGCGCCCCCCACCCCACTACTTTTGTCTGCGGGCCCCCTCTGTGCCCCTCCTGAATTTGATTACTGGCGACGCCACTGCTTTAGCCTTTAAAGGCTAACTAGACAACACATCGAAGTCGACGGCCGGCAATATTTCGGCCGGCTCTAGCACTTATTAGGCCATGCCCGGGATGAAAGACGTGTGTGCCTTTGTTCGATTCCTCATCCCAGAACTACTTGTGAGGGAAGCCTCCAGACATTAACCACAGCACAGAAGCAAACGCCCGGTCCTGGTCACGAGGAAGCGCCTAGAAGCCGAGCGTGAGGCATGTTTCATCTCTGCTTGAATTTGCACATGCCCTGTATAAGTCCCACGTTGACATATGTGACTTCAGTTGGAATTGTTGACCCCTGCCCCTTTCAGGCGGATACCATTTAAGTGATTATCGCACTCCCGGGCCTGACGTCAGGTTAACATGGTTTGCCTTTTCGGGTTAAGCATCTACTTCCCGCCAAAAAATAGACTTTGTCCGACGGGTTTAGAAGTTGTTATTTTCTAACTCTGCCTCCTTAGTAATTACGCAACTTTCACCGAATCGCACGTTTCAGGTGTCACACGTCATCAGCCCACCTCGCTGATACCGAGCGACTCGTTTTGGGCATCCGTTTGGCATTCTGCCTTCACTATCGCGCACCTAAAATGTGGCAACGTGTGATGCGGGCTTGCCAAAATGTTCATCAGCTGCGTTGGATAGGCAGATCGATGCCACGCCCATTTCTGCTCAGAACGTTGCTTCTATTTCCGATGGCCAGTTACAGGGCCGCGCAAGCTCCCCTTGTGTGGAATGCTGTGCATTCCAGCCAATCAGAGTGGCTGGAGCATTCTGGCCACCCGATTGGATGAAATATCCACGAGTCCGATGGATGCAAATATGTTATGTTATCGGTATTTATATAGCGCACCGTCACCAGCGGAATTGGTCCCAAGGCGCTCCTGTGGATCTGCAAAAGGGAAGGTCGGATGAGTTAGTAAGGTGAAGAGGGAGTAGCATAGAGAGAGGGATGGTGTACTGTTGGCAGCTTCAACTCGGTGGACACCTGGTGCTGAGCTTTGGTGAAGCAAGTATTGGATCGGTGTCAGTCCGCGTGTGCTGTTGGTGCAGCTTATGTGTTGTTGCAGTGTTGTGAAGTGCGCGTGGCTTGTTTTGTTGTGCGAGAGATGGTTGTGTGAGTTCTTCAGTGATATAAGTATGCATAGAGTTTGAGCTTATATTGGTTAGTGGGTTATATGACATTTAACATGCTGACCTACATAGTTCTGTCTAAATGTGGCTGGCACATGCCAACATTTGTGAGTTCACAATTCTATCGGGATGCAGCGCAGGCCAGTGTTCTCAATTCTAGGTGGCAGATGCGAGCACTCACATATCAGAAACACATGTTACATGTTAAAGGCAATCGCCCGCTCACAGCCACCAACGGAACTGGTCCCCAGGCGCTCCGGCGGATCCGCAAACGACAAGGTGGGATGGGCTAACAAAAGTTCTAGACCTCAGGCAGGTAGCGATTTCCACACGCTATTATTGTCTAAACTTCTCTGACTGGGTGCAATGCCATCCATTCATAAAAGCCAGTGGGGCCCTTGTTGGCAACGCTACAAACTGGTTATTCGCCCACCACCACTGGGGGTATGAGGCCTGTTTCTTGGCAAGGGGTTATGGCATTTTAAACATGCGTCATGTTGTTCCTCCATCCGTCTGCGTCATATCTCTTGTACTGTTTGTTTCTGGGTCTCTAACTTACCTAAACACCCTTTCCAGAATGGGACACTTTTTCGCTAGCGCTTCGGGCGCTATACAGCGTCACGTACTTCACAGCGCTTTCAGCCAGCCTGCGAGCGCTGTGATAAACTCCTTGCCATTGCTACACCCTCCCCTTGCTGATGTTGCTTTCACCCTCAGGGTTTTAGAGGCAAATTAACAGCATGATATCACTGCATTTGTTCCTGGAGGGTGTGACTATGGGCCTCTTATTTTAATCCATGTCTGTGTGTGCCAGTGAGCAGACAGGCCTGCGCAGTTGTCGGAAGCGCCACACAAGGCCGCTGACGTGCGCCCATCCGGTCCCTTGGCCTCTCAGGCAGGCTGGCAGCCTCTCTGAAAGGCCTCGTGGTAGCAGCAGGGGAGCGGCGAGGCCTCGCTGGCTGCTACCGGCCGGGGCCCGGCATCCGGGGAAGGGGCGGCTCGGCGCCCCTCTGTGTCATGCTGTAGTAATGGGGCTGTCGTAATGGGCCCGCGTGGAGAGGAAAACACTGCGCCCGAGCCCCGCTGCCAGAACAAAGGCGCGCCTGTTTCCATTACCGCGCAGGGGAGCCCCCCGAGCTGCTCACACTTGGGCCGGCCTGCCTCGAGTCTGGGCCGGAGCCGCCGTCTGGGCGGTCCTCGGGGGGCAATGTTCCCGCAGAGCCCCCCTCACAGTCACAGTATCCCCGCCGCCTCATTTTCGCGCTCCCCTTCCAGTATTTTCCAGACGCCTGCATCCGTCCCGGAAACGAGCGCCCCCTAACTCCTGACGGGAAGTGGGGCGCGACCCCTCACTCTTGCCGGGAATAGGGGGCGCCGCGCCATGGCGTGGCTTCCACGCTCCTTGCGCCTCAGCAGTTCCGCTCCGCGCACGGCCACGCACCATTCATTCTCCCCCAATGCTGCAGGCTGCTATTGCACGTGCAAGGCGGACATTTGACCCCGGCTGTCAGTGGTCTGAGGAGGGGCGTTGATGACGGGTGATCTGTGCGCACGTGGCATCCGTTCTATATTAAGTGATATTTGCATAGCGCCTGTCATGGCCTTCAAGCGCTTCAGGTTGTCTGGGATTCTGCGCAATACACCTACAGTGTGTATCCTGCGACGAGGAGTGGTCGGTTTACGGGAGTGAGAGGGAGCAGATACATTTCTGGAGAACCTATGCGTTCCTATTACAACCTCCTTATATTGGTCCATATGGAAAACAAGAATGGCCGGATGGCAGTGTTTGGGACAACAGTTCCCAAATAATGGGGATACCTCTGTGTGGAATTTTATTTATACATTACCCATCTCTGCCATAACGGGAGGAGCCCAAAAAATATGCTAATCAGGGTTAAAGCCGCCCCAAAAGAGAGCAGTCCCGCCTAAAGTTGCTAGGTCGTGCTGTCCAGTGGAGTAACTTTGCTGAAAATGTTGGGGGGGACATGACATCTGAAGAAAAGGTGCCCCAGCCAAATGAATGGGGACAAAATGGTGTGCCATGAAAGTTGGGTGGGACAAACACCCCTGCCCCCCCCCCCTAAAATTACGCCCATGGTGGTGTCCACCCTGCACAGGATAGCGGGCAACCCCGAGCATGGTTTAACCCCATAAGGGAAGTGTGCCATGCGCCCTGACGCACACCAAGGTCAGGGGCTACATGTGGGTCTATCGAGCTGCCCCTCTTAGGAATAGAAACATCAAATGCTGGAAGACTCCTTGGCAAGGCCCCTTGGCATCATTCATATGACCCGTGCCATTGCAGGGGGTGGCAGGCTGTAAACAGTCCCTCTAGTGAACCGTGCACATTGAAATACATCAGCCAGCATTCACGGCTCGTGCACAAACCACACGAGTCCAGTGCATTCAGCCTTAGAAATGTACATTCACAATGCACAGGCAACTGGACATGCTAAAGGGCCGCAGTGCACCCTGGAACTGCACAGGCAACTGGACATGCTAAAGGGCCGCAGTGCACCCTGGAACTGCACAGCCAACTGGACATGCTAAAGGGCCGCAGTGCACCCTGGAACTGCACAGCCAACTGGACATGCTAAAGGGCCGCAGTGCACCCTGGAACTGCACAGCCAACTGGACATGCTAAAGGGCCGCAGTGCACCCTGGAACTGCACAGCCAACTGGACATGCTAAAGGGCCGCAGTGCACCCTGGAACTGCACAGGCAACTGGACATGCTAAAGGGCCGCAGTGCACCCTGGAACTGCACAGGCAACTGGACATGCTAAAGGGCCGCAGTGCACCCTGGAACTGCACAGCCAACTGGACATGCTAAAGGGCCGCAGTGCACCCTGGAACTGCACAGGCAACTGGACATGCTAAAGGGCCGCAGTGCACCCTGGAACTGCACAGCCAACTGGACATGCTAAAGGGCCGCAGTGCACCCTGGAACTGCACAGGCAACTGGACATGCTAAAGGGCCGCAGTGCACCCTGGAACTGCACAGGCAACTGGACATGCTAAAGGGCCGCAGTGCACCCTGGAACTGCACAGGCAACTGGACATGCTAAAGGGCCGCAGTGCACCCTGGAACTGCACAGGCAACTGGACATGCTAAAGGGCCGCAGTACACCCTGGAACTGCACAGGCAACTGGAACTGCACAGGCAACTGGACATGCTAAAGGGCCGCAGTACACCCTGGAACTGCACAGGCAACTGGACATGCTAAAGGGCCGCAGTACACCCTGGAACTGCACAGGCAACTGGACATGCTAAAGGGCCGCAGTGCACCCTGGAACTGCACAGCCAACTGGACATGCTAAAGGGCCGCAGTACACCCTGGAACTGCACAGGCAACTGGAACTGCACAGGCAACTGGACATGCTAAAGGGCCGCAGTGCACCCTGGAACTGCACAGGCAACTGGACATGCTAAAGGGCCGCAGTGCACCCTGGAACTGCACAGCCAACTGGACATGCTAAAGGGCCGCAGTGCACCCTGGAACTGCACAGGCAACTGGACATGCTAAAGGGCCGCAGTGCACCCTGGAACTGCACAGGCAACTGGACATGCTAAAGGGCCGCAGTGCACCCTGGAACTGCACAGGCAACTGGACATGCTAAAGGGCCGCAGTGCACCCTGGAACTGCACAGGCAACTGGACATGCTAAAGGGCCACAGTACACCCTGGAACTGCACAGGCAACTGGACATGCTAAAGGGCCGCAGTACACCCTGGAACTGCACAGGCAACTGGAACTGCACAGGCAACTGGACATGCTAAAGGGCCGCAGTACACCCTGGAACTGCACAGGCAACTGGACATGCTAAAGGGCCGCAGTACACCCTGGAACTGCACAGGCAACTGGACATGCTAAAGGGCCGCAGTGCACCCTGGAACTGCACAGCCAACTGGACATGCTAAAGGGCCGCAGTACACCCTGGAACTGCACAGGCAACTGGAGGGTGTGGAGCATAAACGTGCACAGATCCGATGTGTGCATAAACGCCAGCACCACACAGAGTAAAGCATGCTGGCACTCCCCTTTGGCAATGGCTCCAGGGCCAGCCTGATATCTCAGCACTGGCCAGATATGTGGGTCAACGTGGGCCAGTTTACCGACACAATGCCCAGCACTGTTGATAGTTTGGACCAACGCTGCAAACTCAATGTACTTTAAAATGCACAATTTTCCACACATATTGCCAAAATATGTCCTGCCTGCTTCTTGGACAGTTGATTACCAAAAGCCATGACTCGCCATTCGCAATTATGAGCCATGTTCTTGGGTGCCCTGGGCTCGTTTTCGACTGTAAATGATTGAGGCATGGCGCCTTGTCACTGCGACTGTAACCAGAAGCTAGTCAGGCAAAGGGAGGTGGGGGACCTTGGCACAGGGCTTGCAAGCAGCTGCCCTGTTGCCAAGGGGCCCCTCTTTCTCCATTAAGGTATCCGAATGCAGTGACTTCTTTAGTAACCGGTGGACCCAAGAGGTTGGTGACTGACTCCATTGTCCCCACATGTATCACACGAAGCGTTGGTTGAGTGTTGGTAATAAAGGCTGTGTTGTTTTTTTATTGCACATCATTAAGTATTAATACTGCAAACAGTCATAATAATGATACATAATGTGTACTTTTGGGCACGAGATCCAGAGGTTATGGCCTCAGGCCCGTGCCGCCACACCTGGATGGGTTACCGGCCTTCCAGGTTCCCGCAAACGTTGCCACTGACATCCCCTCGGCGCCAAATTGTCAACTATTTTCCTGTAAAAATGTTCCATTCCTTTTTCTGACAGGTGTGTTCCATCCTTATGAAAAAGTTTGGGGTTTGCTTACGCAGAATGATCCCCTTCCTCTGTTCAATGTCTTCCTGGATATAGCCATGGCTTTGTAAGAATATGCCCCTCTCCATGTTTTCCTGTGGAGGATCGCTGAATACAAGATTTCTGTGTCTTTCCAGTTGTGGGCTATTCCTGCTAGGGGAGAGCACATGTCTTCCATAATTGCCTTCTCCCCATTGTGACCAGGTCATTGCCCCCCAGATGTACAACCGGGAACGCAGGTGGGTCCCTGTAAGCTACCATGCCCACCAGCTTGTCATGAATGTCTGGCCATGTTAGCCCCCTGTAGTCCCACCATGAAATGATGGTGTTTTTGAATGCTGTTCTCTCCTTTGTCTACTCTGAGCATCTCCCTGTTCTGAACACAAAGGCATGTCCTACTATCCAGGCTGATCTGAGGGGGGCGCCGTGATCTGCCTGTGAAGATTTCTTTTCAGATTAGTTCCGGTCTTAAGTACCATTTTGTAAGATTGAGATTTCCATCCCCCTATTGATTTTACCTGTTTTGCCCCCAGCCCTCCTTGCCATGCAGTAGTTGCTGCGCCTATTCTAGAAGAATGGGTCCCAAATTCTTTAGGGTCCCACCTGGCTTTACCTATGGCTTTCATCATTACCGCTTTGAATTGAAAAAGGCCATGGGTCCCTATGGACCAAAAACCGGCCCCCCTACCAGCGGACACTGGACATTGTATTTCTTGGTAGCGCACCTGGGCAATTATTGGTGTCAGCTATACAATGGATACTTATCTCCCTATTGCAACCTGTCTTGGATTTCTGCACTTCAATGGTGATGCTGCCTGGCCTTACCCTTACGTCCATCATCCCCAACCCATTGCTGGTTTTTGTGCTCGATGCTGTGAGTTCGCTCACCCAGAAAGCCCCAAAAATGTTGTTTTGAATAATAGTGCCTTGAACGGGTGTGAGTATATCTCTTCCATTAGACCTGTCAATATTGCTAGCTTCTGAAAATCTAAAGAGCGTCGGCCCTCCCAATTTTCCCCAGCCTTTTACGGCGTATGACATTTAAGAGCTTTGGGTCCGGTCCGAATCTCCCTGTATCTTGGAAAAATAAGCCACAGCTGTTAGATGCCTTTTCGCCCATTCCTTTTTTACTCCTTGCTTGTAAGCCCAAACCAAAAATGCATTAATATCCTTTGTTGTTATCAACTCCACATGTGTTAACCCTGTAACATTCAGGGCCGTATTCAGACACTTACTATATTGTGTTGTGGTGAAGACTGAGAGAAGAGTCAGACCATCCGGAAGGCTGCTGAAACTTACCATTCTGACAGCTGTAATGAGACACCAGAGGAGATTGCATCTGGGTGGAGCTGTCTATTTCTAGGAATGCCTCAAAGCTGACTGGGTTCCGTGGTGGAGAGCGGGAGGCCATCTTTGAGAGTGGAGTGACCAGACCCCTGCCCTATCTTTCCAGAGTATTCTGAGGTGCCGCTGGCTTTCCTAAACCTTAAACAAAGGCTTGCTATGTAAGTAGAACTAAGCCCTGGAAGACCAAAAGGTGGGGGAGTTGGCTTGCCTTCAATCCCTTCCCTTTAAAGTGGGTGGGGGTGGGGGGAATGTGTAGATCCTTAGCCTATATAACTAAAAATAATTAATTCCCCATTTGGCAGATCACTACCTTGTGAATTTTTTAAAACTTCTAAATTAACAACACTCACTTCCCAGGGTGTGCTGACAACTATAGACTAAGCATTAATTGGGTAATCCTTGTTGTCCAGCTGACCCTGACTTCTATAAGGAAGAGGGGTGTCTTTGTTCTTAAATCAGTCCAACCTTTTTATCCAGCTTCCCCAACACAGGCCTTTCAGCAAGGGGGGTCTGCAATCCAAAATTTCCCAAAGCAATCACATTTTTCTGTCTGACTTCCCAACATAGAACAAAGCAAGGAGGGGGGCTGGGGAGGGGTCTGAAAAACAAAGCGATAAATCACCCTGTGTTTATTTAAATCCAAAGTGTGGGTGCAATCATAATTAACCTATGTATTTGAACCAATTTTGAAATCCTACTTCTAGCCTTTTAAGCCCGCAAGAAAATCTAAATCTCACAACAGTACAATTGATCAGTGTAATTATTTTGTGAAGTGAAATTTGCAGAAAGTATGAAGTGTGTCTGTGTTCTTTTTAACTCCCTTTTGTGATTTATTCATGCTGAGAGAAGCATATTGTTTTGTGCCACGGATAAAGTGATGTTGTTGATATTTTTGTGATCATTTCTATAAATACCAATATATTTTTCCCGTACACTGGCCTGGATCTTGGCTCATTGTTAGCTCAGGGGAGAGGGATCCCAGGGGCATGATATGTGTCTGAGATAGGGCTAAAGAAAAGAATCTGTTAAACAGTTTGTTGAATAACCACTTGAGTGGGCAGGGAAGGGACTACCTGTGTTGAGGGTGGCTTCTCAAAAACTGTTACAAAGATTAGATGGATATATGGTTGAAAGTAAATTTGCTACGAAGGGCCTGAGAGGGAGACCTATGAGAGGTAGTTTAACAGCTGTAAAAATTAATTAGACCGGGCGATCACTAATGTGAAGTGCCTGTCAGAAGCTGCTCTACTCACTAAGGTGGTGGATTTTTAAGGATGGTCAGCGAGTCGCAACACTTTTTATTAATATCTATTTTAATCCATCTAGTATGGAAGTTGAAAGGGTAATACATGTTATAGGACATGTGTTGATTGATTGGGAGAGGGAGAATCTGGGTAGTCCCATTATTTTAGGTGGTGACTTTAACTGCAGTTTTCAAGGTACGGATTCTGCTATGGAAGAATTTGATGGATTAAGAGGTGGAATTACTTCACAGCTCCTAGTTGGTAGGGGTAATTGCGGGAGGATATGGTCCCAATTTCTCACTACATGGGGATTTATGCAAACAAACATGTTATTTGAAGGTAGATTGGAGGATGAAACGACTTGATTTAATGTGGCAACCTCTTCCACTATTGACTATGGCCCTCATTACAACCCAAGCGTTAAGGGGTTAACGACGCAGTAAAAGGTGGCAGCACCGTTAAACCCTTAACGCCTGATTACAAGGTCCCTTTGCGTGTTGGAGACTTTAACGCCTGCTTTTTGCAGGCGTTAAAAACCAACCCGCAAAGGGACCTTGGTGCTAAGTACGGTGCCGCAATTTGCGGCACCGTACTTAGCGCCTTCCCCATTCCCATTGAGCCCTATGGGGCAAAAATGGGAATGGGGAAGGGCCATGATGGCATGGGGAATTACCGCCCCGCCAACCTCGGATTGGGGCGGTAATTTCCCATTCCGCCATGGCGGAGTCGGTAAGTCACACCATGCACCATGGTCCAAGGCCAGTGTCGTAATGAGGGCCTATATGTTCTTAAAGAATATTGGTTGCAAAGAAGTTAATAATTTTAAGATATCAGAACAGGTGTGATTGACCATGCTATGTTGCAATTATTCATATCTATGAAGGGATTGTGAGAGGTTGATGAGATTTTGGAAATGGGGCAGCTCATTGCATCTCGATCTAGAAATAGGGTGGCTCAAGTTAGCTGAAACCATGAATCAGTAAATCACGGCTTACCGATGTGCGATCAGTTGGCGAAAGAGGAAAAAATTTGATCCTGCCTACCGAGGAGTTTCCAGCTTTACTAGCGAGATTGGATAGACCCTTGGTTGGTAATATGACCTACCTAGGAGAGCCTTTGCCCAATTGAATAGGGATGAATCTGACAAAGAAATAATTATGAAAAAGTGGGATCTTACAAGGTCTATCAGGTTGTTAATTAAACACGTTGATCATTCCTGAAAAGGGGGAAAAGTCTTTAAAACAAAAGTATAGAAATTGGTTCAAGTACTATAGAATCCAAAAACGTACAGGTATAAATCAAGAACTTTTACCCAAGTTAATTACGAAAGATATGTGTTCTGTTTGGTGGACATTGAATAAGAAAAATGAGTTTCAGTCTCACGCTCAATCTTGCTGCGTGTCTGAAGAGGACTGGTTCAATTATTTTTCCAATAAATTCAAGGTTAACAACAACAATCCAACTATTATATATGTAGTTGAATATATTTGGATCCCTATCTGGTGTTTTGGGTTTGATCAATCTGACAGTGAGGGTGTAATATGTAAATTAAAGAACTCTAGAGCAAGTGGTCCAGACGGTGTGGCCAATGGAGTTTTTAAAAACCATCCTCTCCCATGGTCTGAGATTTTGTTTTGTCATTGGTGGTTCCTCTCCCATTTTCTGGACTAAATCGATTGTAATTCCCATTTTGAACCTTGAATTTATTGGAAAAATAATTTAGCCAGACCTTTAAAAAAGGGAAGAGAAATTATCCATCATACTACTCCCAATATCACGAACTGATTCTTCCTTAAAGATTTTTTCCACTCAGGAAGCTCACGGCATAGGCCAAGAAGACTCATTGATTCAACCCATTACAAACAGGTTTTTAGAAAAGGGGTGGGAAACATTCTCAGTGGTCTGCCACTGTCTTCATGTATTTCTGGTCTAGGTAGCAATTTTGGTGGATACCTTTTTGTGGCTGCAATAGACCTATCGTCTGCTTTTGACAACTTTAATATCAAACTGCTTTGGCAGCAAAGAACGTGGTGAATTGATTTGGATCTGTTGCGGATGATTCAATTACTGTATACGACAATGCTGCAAGTCTTAGGCTAAATAAGATTGGAGAGCATTCAAGAGAACATTGTTTAGAGAATGGAGTGCACCGACGGTGTGTTGTTGCCTCCACCTTATTCAATTTGTGTTTAGTGGACATGCGGGAAGAAAGTAAAGTACGCAGGACACCCTCCTAAGTGGTCGGGTCTGAAATTCAATTGTATTGCATACGCAGATGACCTCATACTGATGTACTATACTCCGGCAGGCTTTCAATGTGTTATTTTAGGTGTTGAATCCTACTTTAATACAAATCAATTGACCAATAATCCGGCAAAATTCTATGTTATGACTTTCAGTACTAGCAGATGTAACAAAAGATGTAAATGAAAACTGAATAATGAGGAAATAAGTGAAGTAGAGTCACTGTACTACCTAGGTTATATAGTGTCAGTAAGAAAGCAGCTTAAGGATGGAAGAAAAGATTTGTTCAATCCTTCCATTGATGAAATTGGTGAAAGGTAAATGTTGTGCATACTCATTGTCCCCCTGATTGAAATGTATAGGCTAAAGGTGTCTGCTATTGTATTGTATGGCTGCAATTTGATGAATTTTAAAAATAGAAAATGTTTTCATGTATTCGAAGGTAACATTTTAAAGCAGTCCTTGGGCATCCCGATCTCTGTCCCAATCAGCGTTATCAAGTTGCAATTTGGATTGATGTCTTGGTGGTCACAATACATACAGAAAAAGCTATTACGGTCAGATGCCATAAGTCTTGGCTATCATGTAAATAACTTATTGGTGAAGGGATCAGATCCCTTGAAGCGATGTAAAGTGTTCCTTGATGTGATTTATCTCTATTGGTCTGACTCCGATGACGTGGTGAAAAATAAAATTAAATATTGGGACGGATCGATGGACGTCCAGGACTTGGGAAGATTAAACCTTTACAAGGGGAAAGACATCTACCCCAACATGATCTAAGAATTTATATTAGCAAATACATTCTATGACTGGTATTTGAAATGCAGAATGAATTGTCTACCAACTCTTGAGGTGGTTGGTCCAAAAGTAGGACTTAATAAGGAGCCTTGAAGGTGTAGACTGTGCGGTACCGAATCCTTGGAGACGTTGCACCCCTTGGTGATGAACTGTTCTTCATTACTAAATCAAACAATTTTGAATATGGGACCTTGCGTTCACTCAACATCGCAGGTTCTAACGGAAAGCCTATGGAGCAGATACATGACAAGTCCCCAGCTTTCTCTCATTTTTGCTCTGTTAACATTTTTGATGGAAATGTTTTCTGAACTGAATGAGGTTGTAGTTGAAGGTGAATATGAATTAAGACAGATCTATGATGTATAATTAATTCCTTCTTATTAATATAAATACATTTTAGATAATTGATATAGGATGAATTGCTATGACTGTGATGTATTTGTGTAGGATCTATGTATTTTATTTCCTATTTTTATTATCGTTGTGATTTGGAATAATATACCATGTTTGCTGAAAACACATTAATAAAAAATAAATAATAATAAATAACAGGTCTGTGTGTTGTGACCTCTTATTCTCTATGGGAGCAAAAAGTGGACATTTGTTTATTTCATAGTGGCTCATGAACCCGCAATGCCTGTTCAAACCATCTTCCAGTTTATTGACAATCTACATGCATTTCTATTCAGATATTTTCTGTGAGATGTGGATGGAGCTTGCTTCTCTCATCATCCTTTGAGATTTGCTGGTTGTTAGAAAGTAAGGATGGTCATTTTAGGGAAACCTCTTGCTGTCGTGCATCTTGTTGCAGAATGGGTTGCCGCTCCTGAGCAATCTTGCAGAGAGATTCTAACTCTTGATTGTATGCGACAACCAGTGGCATGACATTTTGTGCCCCTTTTGCTCTGTATTCAGGGAGGTTGCTGGGGATCCTTGTTACCCAGTGGATCTGGATAGCCACAATTCTGCAGTTATATTCATAGGTTAGGAAGTCCGATCTGAAAGCGTGTATGTTTTTACCCTTGTACCTTGTGTCTGAGCATATTTGGTTGTACCTTAATGTCTGGCTCAAAATTGTGACATGCTTTGTCTGAATTGGGTAGAATATGTCACTTTTCAATCAGCTGGCCTGGTGTGTTGGTATGTAGGAGTGTTTGACATGGACGGTTGCATAGAATTAATCTGTGGGAGTTTATGAGATCCTATTACCCAGAGCTCCAAGTCGGGAGGAAATCCTCAATGTACTGCACATATGTTAGTGGACTGCAGTCACCGGTGGCCAGGAAATCACTTGCTAGTTCTGCCATGAAAAGATTGGCATACTACAGTGTCATCTGAGTGCCCATTGTGGGGTGTAATCAAATGCCCCAGACCAACAACACTGGAGTGCCCACTGAGAAACTGACCTGCCAGCATTCAGAAACCTGCACGCTGGAAATTAGTCTAAAACAAAAATGTAATCCGAGTGCAGATTTCAAAAGCACATCACATTGCAGGCAGAAAAATAAGTGCAGCACTTTTATCACTGAAACTGTCACCCATCAAAAGCGGGCGCACTGTGACAATTCTGACCAACTTTTCAGCAGAAAAATGAACAGAAATTAATTAAGTGTATTTCGTTAGTGACTGAAAGAAAGAGCCCTGCACTTTCAATGCAAAAGCAAAGTGAACTCTGATCACTAAAATACACTGGGCCTCATTAGAAGTTTGGTGGTAGCCTTGCCGGTAAAACCGGCAGGCTGCCGCCAAACTTCTGAAAATTTCCAACACCCACGAATGGGCAATTACCGGGTCATTATAGCCCTACCGGACCCAGTAATTGCCTTTTCGCGGGCTCCGGAATGAAATGCTCTGAGGTCAGATGCACCGGCACCGTTATAAACAGTGCCGGTGCATCTGACATGCTGTGCTCGCGGGGGCCTTTCTGCCCACCAGTTCCGACCTGGCGGGCAGAAAGGCACCTGCAAGCACAACTCGTAGTTTGCCGGTCTGGGAACTAGGGTACCGGCATGCTTACTTGTACCATAGTTCCCGGACCGGCAACCTTGTAATGAGGCCCACTGTGTTTTTTAACGAATAAAGGGTGATGTTATGATATGATATGATATGATATGGCATTTGTAACGCGCCTATACACAGGTGTTTCAAGGCGCGACGAGGCAGGGAGGGGAGGAACAAGGGGAGACAAAACAAACGATCCTACTAGGCCAGGTGTCATTCAGATCGCGCAAGTGCAGGGGTGGGGGAGGGGGGAAAAGTGCAAGGGGAAGGGGAGGGGGGGAAGTGCAGTAAAGGTAAGTGGCGTAAGTAATAAATAAAAAAGGGCCAGCTAGTGGCAAGTGCAAGGTAAGTGCAGAGCAAGTGCTGGGGAAGGGGGGGGCTGTAGGGATACAGAGACAGTCCCGTAGTGCAGAGGGGTTCCAGGGGAACAGTGACTAGGACCAGGACCGAAGGCAGTTTAGAGTGGTCAAGTTGCAGGATCAGTGCAGTTTAGTGAAGAATTTAATTAGCTGTTCAGCAGGGGAGAGGGAGAGAGAAAGCAGAAGCAAAGAAAGGTTTTGAGGTGCTTCCGGAACCGGAGGTGGTTCTCCTCAAGTTTCAGGGAGGCTGTTCCAGAGGGAGGCCCCTGCCGCGGAGAGAGATCTACCCCCAGCTCGTTGCTTCGAGAAGCGGCTGACCATGAGGGAGTTGGAGGCGGATGAGCGAAGGGCTCGGGGAGGAAGATATTTGGGAAGAGAGAGTTGAAGGTATTTAGGACCCAGGCACCAGAAGGCCTTGTGGACAATGCAGAGGGTTTTGAACTTTATCCTCGCAGCCACTGGGAGCCAGTGTAGAGATTTCAGTCCTGGAGAGATACGGTCCCTGGGCTTGAGGCCAAGGACAAGTCTCGCAGTTCTGTTCTGGATGAGTTGCAGAGGGCGGAGAGTGGAGGCAGGCAGATTAAGATAGAGGCTGTTACAGTAATCCAGCTTCGAGAGAACCAGGGCTCGGCAGACAGTGAGCTTCTGGGGGAAGGAGAGGAAGGGAAGAATACCTCTGAGGAGGTGCAGCTGGTAGTGTGAAAATACAGTATGTGAGTTCATTTCAGCCAAGGACAATGGGCAAAATTCACAAGTGGCTTCCCATTTCGAGCCTGGTTTGTGCATCCCAACTGATTACAACTTTATTTTATGTTGTTTATTATACGCTGGTAACTCGACAAGCATCAGTGCTTGTCCTGCCTGAAGGGTGTTGGAAAACAAACTTTCTCTAGACTTGCTGTCTCTGCAGGACAATTGGCACTGGCTGGTACATGATTGGAATGTAGGGGGTGAGGTGTGATAACAGGGGCTACAATTAAGACAAGCTGAAATTCTGAAAGAAATACAAGAAATAGAAGCCTTTCAGATCAGAATGATGGTCCCCTTCAAACAAGAGGACGGGCCTTGTGACATCACAGGGCCAGCACAGCTCATTATCTGCAGTGAGAGATCTCTGTGTAACAAATGCATCCATCATTTACGATCTGCAGCCACCAACTTCAAACATCTGACTTCAAACAACAAAGACACTAATAAAAACTCTGGTCACAAGCTGGCCGGGAGAGATGCATGGCTTGGATGAAGCAGAGCTCCTATTTGTATTAACATAAAGACTTTGTGCCTCCTTACAAGTTTGGCGGTAGCCGTGCCAACCCGTTACCGGCCCCGGCACCCGCGAATGGGCCATTACCGGCCCATTACGAGATGAATGGGCCAGTAATTGTCTATTCGCGGGTGCCGGTACGGCTGGCCTCCCGATCACCATTCTGCCCCGCATGGGGGTCGGGAGCATGGTTGCAATCACGAGTTCTGCTTGCGGGTGCCGGTCTGCACGCCTGGTCAGACCACGCGTGCTGTCCGGCACCGGCAAGCAGAACTCGTAATGCGGTGAACAGGTAACAATGGCGCCGGTAGCAATACCGGCCCTGTTGTTGCCTTTCCGCCACATTCGTAATGAGGCCCTTAGTATTCATTTTAAAGGACTAATTGTACTGCATTGATTTATGTGTAATTTTTAGGTCATTTCCAGGCGATTTTGTGGAAATAAAATTCCCCACATGCGACTTGGGGAACTGTAAAGGCCATCTAAAATGGGTTTCTGGCTGATCTGAAAATGTCCCGTCTTTACAAGTTGGCGTACTGGTGGAGGGTAAAAGTAGGAATGTGGCGAGTAAATTGAGTGTTCAGAATTGTTATGCTTTTTGTGTAAACAGCATAATATTGTAACACAGCCGTGCAACATGATTCGGAAGTGGATGTCATTTTATTAAATTCCCCATGAGTATCTGAAGCAGAATATATGTATACTATGGCAGTTACTAGTAAAATTACTGGCTATATCTATATCTATATATTGATTGTGTTCACTGACCAGCTCTAATTATTTCTTGTAGTGAAATTTGTAGAAAGACAAGTATTGTAATTTGTGTTTTTCCCAACTCATTCGTGTGATTTATTTGTTTAACAAGAGGATAAATGAGCCACAAAGAAGGTGCATGTGTAGTTTAGTGTGACTTCAAATAAATGTAAATACATTTCCTGCACACTGGCCTGGTTCTTGGCTCATTGGTAGCTCAGGCGGTGGGATCGAAGGGTCATGATATGAGACTGAGATGTGGCTGAATAAAAGAACTGACATTAACCATTTATTGTGTGACACTTAGCTGGGGTGGCAAGGAACTCCCTATGTTGAGGGTGGCCTCTCAATAAACTGTTACACCATTGCTGTCACCATAATTTGGAGGTAAGTGTCAATACCATATGTGAAATAGTTGTGGGTTAAGATTAATTCTATAAACTTGGCTGCAGGATCAGCAAGCGGTTTATGACTGCCAAGAGCATTCTTGCACACCTCTGTGCCATAGGTGTGGGGAATGTTAGTGCACAGAGACTCCACAGCCATGGTTGCTAGTAATGTGCACCTTGAGAGGGAGCCCATAGCATCCAGTGTATTCTCACCCAGCCAAAGATTTTCTCTGTTAGTGTGTTGTCATCCATGGTGGTTTTATTTGTGTATTGTATGTATGTAAAATGTACCGGTATTGATATTTTATTTGTATCGCTCTCATACACATGTGTTTCAGAGCACAACAAGGGAAGGGAGGGGAACAAGGGAGAACAAAAACAACGATCTTACTAGGCCCAGTGACATTGAGAATGCACAAGTGCATGGGAGAGGGAAAGGGGAAAAGTGCATGGAAGGGGGAGTGAAAAGTGTGGAGCAAAGGAAAAACAGATAAATAATACTACAAATAAATAAACAATGAAGGCAACAAACGGTGATAGTGCAGTCAGCAAGTGGCAAGTGCTGGGTTTAAGGCAGCCGACAGGGTATGTCTGATAAGTGCGGGTAGAATAAAAAAGGGGGGCGCTGTATGGGTACAGATACAGACCCCAGTGCAAGGGGTGGCCCGGAGGCAGTGCGGGTGGGTGGCAGGGTGAGCATAGCCCGGAGGGCAGAGGGTAGGTCAGGTGCACAGTGCCAAGAGAGAAACAGATCAACAGGGGAGAGAAGTAGCGAAGGCGGAAGCAAAGAGGAACGTCTTGAGGTGCTTGTGGGTACCGGGTAATCTGGTGCTGTTAGGATCGTTTTTCTGAAGTCTAACTAAGAGCTTAGTAAAACCATACAACAGAGTATTTAGTATTTTTAGTATTTTATTTATTTCTATAGCGCACCAGGCCCAGGGGCAACCGGGCGCTTAACTTAGTTACAACAAGATGAAGGCATGACAAGGCATGTGACAGAGTATTACAGGAGTATTACAGGAAGATTTACAAAATTTACAAAATATACATTCAAGCGAATATCGATAAGGCAGTGATTTACAGGATAGTTAATAATGGATGCAGAGTAGGTCAAAGTGCAAGTAGGGCAGTAAGCTGGTGTTAGCTGTCTTGGGCGGATAGCCAAGCTTTGGTAAGGTGTTTGAATTTCAGGAAGGAAGGTTCTGCTCTAAGGTCATTGGGGAGTGAGTTCCAAAGTTTGGCTGCCAGGATGGGGAAGCTGGTTCCACCTGATCTTTGGAGATTAAAACGCGGGATGACAAGGCAGTTGGCTTGGGCCGCTCTGCGAGGTCTGGTGGAATTGTGGAAAGAGAATCTGTTTGCCAGGTAACGAGGGGCTTGGTTGTGGAGGCATTTGTGTGTGAGAGCCAGGGACTTCAAGGAGATGCGATGTGGGATAGAGAGCCAGTGCAGGTTGCGCCTGGTGTCAGATATATGCTGGCGCCTAGGAATGTTAAGGGCCGCTCTGATCGCATTGTTTTGGACAATTTGTAGCTTGTTTAAGTTGCGGAGATTAGTACCTAGATAGAGGGCATTACAGTAGTCGACCTTGGATAGTACGAGGGTCCTGGCCAAGGTTACGCAGTTGGCAGTGGTTAGGAACGGGTGACAGGCGGTGATGAGCTTGCAAGTATACGCTGCTGCAGATGAGACTGCGTTGGACTGTCTAGTCAAGGATAGGGTTGAGTCGATGTAAATCCCTAGGGTTTTCGTGTCCTTGGCAATAGGGATGGTGTTCCCATCAATGGTGAAAGACTTGAAAGCAGGGTCAAGTTTAGTGAGTTTTTGTGGTGAACCAAGAATGAGGAGTTCTGTCTTTTCATCATTTAGGCAGAGGCCGTGTTGGGCCATCCACGCTTGGATGACCTGGTAGATGGCGTTGATGGCGCGGGAGTCAGTTGTGTAGTCTCCTGTGATGGGGATTAGTATCTGTGTGTCGTCAGCGTAATTGGTATACGTGACGCCCAAATGGTCCAGAATATCGAAAAGGGGTTTGGTAAACACGTTATATAACGTGGGCGAGACACAAGACCCTTGAGGCACACCACAAGAGACAGGAGCGGGTGGTGCGGCCGCAAGTGGGGAAAACACGCGCATAGATCTATTATCCAGGAAGGATCTGATCCAAGTAGAGGCATTTTCTGAGAAATGTGCGGCTGATTTGAGGTGATGGCAGAGAATTTTGTGATTGACAAGATCAAAAGCAGCAGAGAGGTCCAGGAGAAGTAATAACGCCAGTTTGCCTTTGTCTTTGAGCTCTTCGATCTGCGTTTTTAAATCGATAAGGGCGGTCTCAGTGCCATGGCGAGGCCGGAACCCTGATTGCCTGAGTCCCAGAAGTTTATTTGATTCAAGGTATTCCTGAATTTGTAGGTAGGCCGCGCGGTCAAGGATTTTTAGTAAAAAAGGTACAGTGGTAATTGGTCTGTAGTTAGTAGGTATGCTGGGATCCAGGGTAGGTTTTTTCAGAAGCGGGATGACCCACGCATCCTTAAGATTGTCCGGTACAATCCCAGAGCTAAAGGAGGAGTTGATGAGCGTAGTGATGAATGGTGCTAGGTCGTGAGCTGCTTCCTTAATAATAGGTGCAGGACAAAGGTCACCCTGACAATTGGACGGTTTAAGGCTAGTGATGATCTTTTCCACTTCGAGAATGGAGAGTGGAGAGAAGCTAAAAGGAGTCAGAGAGTCTGTGATAGAGAGGTTTATGGTAGGTATAGGGATCTGTAGAGGGTTGGATTGAAGGCTAGATTGTTTGTTGTTGATTTTGATTTGGAGAGTGGCAATCTTACCTAGGAGAGCTTCTTGGATTTTGGAGCACCAGGTGCTATCTTTGGTACAGGTGTCAGGTGGAGTAACAGGAGTTTCAAGTTCTTTTAGGATTTTAAACAATTCTTTGGTGTTAGATTTGGCTTGTTCGATG
This sequence comes from Ambystoma mexicanum, assembly GCF_040938575.1. Taxonomy (NCBI): domain Eukaryota; kingdom Metazoa; phylum Chordata; class Amphibia; order Caudata; family Ambystomatidae; genus Ambystoma; species Ambystoma mexicanum. The sequence goes on along the minus strand of NC_090926.1, from coordinate 1,161,869,456 downwards.
CGTTTGTTGTATGTGTCTTTTTTTGCCTGGAATATAGCTTCCTTGTAGTTAAGGGTGGCCAGGAGTACGCGTGATTTGTTAGCTGGCGAGTGATTGCTTCTCCAGTGGGATTCTGCAATTCGTTTTTCTTTGCGTAGGGCTCTGAGATGGGGTGTAAACCAAGAGTTTAGGTGGGCTCGAGGTTTAGATTTTCTCAGTTTCGAGGGTGCGATGGTGTCTAAGGCTATAAGCATGGCCCGGTTGAATGTGTCGACCAGGGCCGTAGGGTCAGAGCATGAGGGATCCCGGTCATTGAGAGCTGGAAGGAGGAGGGGGAGGAGTCTATCGCAGGTAATGTTGCGTTTGTTGCGGGTGGCCATAGCCGGGGCAATGTTGTGAGGGAGGCTGATAGGTTTGGACTCAATATTGAATGTAATTAAGTTGTGGTCTGTCCAGGCGCACTGTTGGTTAGAGGTGATGTTGATGGGACAGTTGAGGGCGGCTAGCCAGTCAAGGGTTCTGCCCTTGTTGTGGGTGGGTTGGTTTAGGAACTGAGTGAATCCAGCATTAGTGAGGATGTTGTCAATAGACGAAGCAGCAGTGTCCTTGGGGTCGTGGAGGCCTAAGTTAAAATCCCCCAGTATCAAGACCTGGGAGATAGCTTTGGTGTTGTGTGTGAAGATGTTAGAGAGGTCCTCCGCGAAGGTGGATAGTGGGCCAGGTGGCCGGTAGAGTAGATGGAAGGTGATAGAATGGTTAGGTGTGACAGCTAGTTTAGCTGTCAGTGCTTCCAGAGTGGAGGAGTGATGTGTGGCTGAGAGGTGGAAGTTCAGAGCGTTTTTGTGGATGATGGCGATGCCACCTCCTTTAGATTGGATGGAATTACGGTCATGTCTGATAATGTTGTAGCCTGGAGGGATAGCGAGGGAGAGAAGAGGACCTGAAGCTGGGTGGAGCCAGGTTTCAGTGATTGCTATAAAGTCGAGGTCAAGGTTGATGATCAAGTCAGCTACTTCTAGGGCGTGAGCCGGGAGTGATCTGGCGTTGATTAGCGCGCCTTTGATATTGTTTGAGTTAGGGGAGTTGGAAGATGGTGGTAGATTAGGTGAAAGTGTGGGTGGTGACAAAGGGAGAGGCAGTTTGATGCGGTGAGCTAAATGATGGGAAGCGTGGGTAAAACGCGAGCCAAGTCTAGCATTTCTCAAGGAGATAGAGCAGGGTAGGTTAGGTGAAGGTCTGGTGGCGAAGTGCTGGATCCAGAGGGCTGGGTTGTTAAGATAGGGGTTGGTGTGGTGAGCGTGGGATGGCATAGTTGAGGTGTGATGCAAGTAAGAGTGGTAGATAGAGGTGGTGGTAAGGTATAGTGCAGTGCAGCCAGAGTGCAGTATAAGGAGGAGAAGGGTGGGCAGCAGTCTGGTAAGTAGGATACTGAAAGAGTACAGAGGAGAGTTTGCAGTAGTTAGACTGTTGGTGGGGGGCATGTTGACCTAGTAGAGTCTAAGCGCGCGTGGTCTGGTAAGGATCGTGAGGGCGACCATATGACACTTACACAATTACAGTAGTCTGTTAGTGACCATAAGGCACAACACAATTGCAGTGGTCAGTTAGCGACCATAAGGCACAGCACAATTGCAGTGGTCAGTTAGCGACCATAAGGCACAACACAATTGCAGTGGTCCGTTAGCGACCATAAGGCACAACACAGTTGCAGTGGTCCGTTAGCGACCATAAGGCACAACACAATTGCAGTGGTCCGTTAGCGACCATAAGGCACAACACAATTGCAGTGGTCAGTTAGCGACCATAAGGCACAACACAATTGCAGTGGTCAGTTAGCGACCATAAGGCACAACACAGTTGCAGTGGTCCGTTAGCGACCATAAGGCACAACACAATTGCAGTGGTCCGTTAGCGACCATAAGGCACAACACAATTGCAGTGGTCCGTTAGCGACCATAAGGCACAACACAGTTGCAGTGGTCCGTTAGCGACCATAAGGCACAACACAATTGCAGTGGTCCGTTAGCGACCATAAGGCACAACACAATTGCAGTGGTCAGTTAGCGACCAAAGGGCACAGCCAATAGCAGTCATGAGGCATAAAGCACTAGGGGCTGAAAATGACTGTACTATTAAGAGGTGGCAGCAGTAACGCATAGAGGCGGCGGAGTTGGAGGCATAAGCGTATGTAGCAAACAGTTATCGGAGGTGAAAGAAACCGAGTTCAAATGTTTATGATTGCGGAGTAGCAGAAGACATACCAGAAAGCACAATAGTGTAGACTGAGGGTATCCCCTCTACTCGCAATGGATTAAAGGTCCGAGTAGACACTGGCTCCGAGGCTCCGGAGGCGAACAGGGGGCAAACAGGGGCCTTAGTGCGGGCCTTTGTTGAGAGGCCGGCGTTCCCGCCTGCCGGCGGAGGGGATAATTATGAATGGGGAGGTCAACAGCTGATTCGTGAGGCCAGAGCCTCACTCTGGTGCCGCGAAGCGCCCGCCATTGCTGGGCCAGGCGGAAGAATCCAACGAAGTCAGTCGATTCTCAAGAAGCGTTGCGCCTCAGAACTCGACGTACAGCTGGAAAACAATAAATGTGCACGATGGGCATACCTGACTGTGATATGATGGCAACCCTCGCCCTTGAGGGTATTCGGTGAGGCAGGGTGATCTGAAGCACGGCCGAACCGTGTGTAGCTGAAGATGCTCCTCGGCTCAGGAGGCTAGTGCTCCCGCCCTCCTCCGTGGTGTGCTGCTGCGGCTGGAACGGTGAGGGCAGAGTTCGTGGCCCCTGGCTCCTGTGGCCCCAAACAGGCTCTCAACAGGCCTTTGTATGGCCTTCGTAGGGCCGCCGGCACATCCGCCTGCCGGCGGATGTAATGAGCAGGATAAGCGAGGCTTAGCCTCGTTGTGGCGCCGCGATGCGCCCGGCATGCGGGGGTCAGGCAGGAAGTAGGACAAGGCCAGGCAGGCCTTCGTTGCAGCTTACCAGCTGTTACGGTTTGCAGCGATGGGGAAAGGGCTCCTGCCCTCTTCCCTTGGATGGGGCGACGAAGTGAGGCCAAACAGGCTCTCAACAGGCCTTTGTATGGCCTTCGTAGGGCCGCCGGCACATCCGCCTGCCGGCGGATGTAATGAGCAGGATAAGCGAGGCTTAGCCTCGTTGTGGCGCCGCGATGCGCCCGGCATGCGGGGGTCAGGCAGGAAGTAGGACAAGGCCAGGCAGGCCTTCGTTGCAGCTTACCAGCTGTTACGGTTTGCAGCGATGGGGAAAGGGCTCCTGCCCTCTTCCCTTGGATGGGGCGACGAAGTGAGACAGTACAAAACGTCACTTTTAGTAAAAGGCTCTACCACCTGAGTATTTGGTAGCGTAGACAGAGCGGCCAGGCTTATCTTAGGAGGGAGAGATGGCTGTAGAATCAGTACAAAGAAATTATAGCATACATATGGTCCAAAGAAACACTGAAACACTATGTATTGTCAAAATAAATGGTTTATTTAAATGCAAATAGGCCAAGATGAATCTTTTGTAAATAAGTACTATCACATTATATATAAAGACAATTATAAAAACCAACAAGGGATACAACCCAAAGCATGACCGTATTACAAATACAATAAGTAGTCAAGGTAAGTCAAACCTATTACACATTCCGAATGCAATCAGCTATTCTTGGGGAGTAAAACCGGGTGATAAATACTTTTTGACTAAAGTTAGTATTTCAAGAGTTGTAGACCCTGTCAGTCATGCAGTAATACTCAGTTATGAAATCACACAACAAAAAAACTCTGTTACAAGTAGTCCTTGTAACCTTACTTTTTAGAACTGTTCAGAGTTAGTAAATCAACTCCTATACCTTCTGAAGGGGCCTTAGGCTACCCAGTGACATGTATTAACAGACACCATCTATTTTAGAATGCAATAAGCAAAGCAGGGACAGTAATCCCCTTTTATACTTTTGAGAAAGACAGCAATATTTCAAGGTAAGCAAGGGATCCTGTGACTATTTTGAAAATGCTCTAAGCAGATTCAGGGAGGCCAACCCAGTGTTAGAAGTATATGTTTCTGAATAGAGGAACACAAATTCATGGAACAGTATGAACCTATAACTACATTTAGGATAACTTTTAGTTACACTCGGTGAGACCTAATGTTTTGATAAACTATTACAGTTGCTTTTCAGATCAGTGGAACACATATTGTTGTAAGTAATAACTCTCTACCTTATTTGTAGGATGGAACAAGGAAGATACAATACACTTTTTAACAATTGCACACTGCTATTCAAGGTAAGTAAGACCTATGGCAGACTTACTCAAAACAGGATTTACAGCAAGTTAGGGGAAGCAAGACCCAGTAGGGGAACCTATACACTCATTTCCTAATAGAAATGGTAATGTGAAGCCAACAGCATTACTTTTGAGAAGTGGGGGATCCAATTCATAGGTGAGTAAAATGACTTTATATATACTTTTCAGGATGGCAAAACGCATTCAAAGGATAGTAAGAACTTTTGTAACTGTCATATTTTAGAGGCAAGTTACCAACCCAACTCCTGCACAAGTAACTTTTAAAAAACCTGTTATAATTTTCAAGGCAGAATCCTTTTCTTATCCAGTCCTTCCCAGTCTATTGCATGAGTTTTCTCAGAGGCAGAAGAGGGGCCCTAGTGGTCTAGGAGCCAGCTGTAGGCAGGATGAGATAGGGTTGAGTTGCAGGAAAAGTCAGAGTTCCGGCGGAAGTCTAGTTTACTTTAGAGTTAGTTAGGGTCCAGGGACTTCAGAGAAAACACCCTAGAAGGAGTCGAGCAGTGGGCCTGGGTTAACTGGATGAGAGAACTCCCAATCGCATAAAACACCCCAAAAGCTACACAGGAATCACACAGGGCTTAAAGTAAGTAAAGCCCCAGCCAACAGAGTGCCTCAGCACAGAAAAAGGGTTTGCAGCAGGACGTCTTCAGGATCTGCCGCCAGACACCCTGCCAATGAATTTCTTGTCATGAAGATGAGACACTGGAAGGGGTTTTGCAGCAGGGGTCAATGGGGAAGGCTCCAAGCAAGGGTTTCCAAGCAAGGGCTTTTTCATGGCTGGATGTGGCTCTGTGGTTTTGGTACCATTTTCAGGAGCCAGGAGAAGACTGAATATTGTAGGTTGGATACTCAAAATTGTTTGGGTCCAGCCCTCTGGTGAGGGTTCTTTTTGGACTCAAATCTAGTCTCTTGAGTTCCAGCAGGATGCCACCAAAGTTACAGCACGATTCGGAATTCAGACGACTGTGCACCGCACAATAACTTGAGGTCCCAGGGTATTGGGGTATTGCAGCCCTGCAAGATCACAGCACAATGTGAGATGGCACAAAAAGCATATCTTGAGTGTAGTGGATCTCACCAGGCTCTGGGTCGGGGTCGTCATTTCCGGGACCCCCATGTTGATTGGAAGGAAGGGTTACAGCAGCCTCCAGTTACACAGCACGCTTTTTGATCATGGAAATCGATACAGCCATCTTCTCCTCATCTTTCTCTTCAGTTCCAGATCTAGTGCTTCATTTGTTAGCAGCTGCCAGGTTCAGAGTATTTAACAGGAACTACAGCACAACATCTGCATTTTACAGCACGGAGTGGTCTGGCTGTCCAACCAGGACATCCAGCCCCCCACTGGGAGTTGGTTCCTTTCAGACAAGGTGAAAGACAAAGGGCTGTAGTGTTTTAGACTGCTCCCTCACTTCCTGCCTTACCAGACACTCTGGAGCCTTGTGCGTGGAATACAAAGAATTCCTGCTGAAGACAAATCTTCCACTGAGGTGGTTCCCAGCTAGAATGGTAGGGGAAGAGCTCAGAAACAAGAAACATACAAGAAGTGGCGATAAAAGAAGGAGCCCTCCATTTGAACAAAATGGTGGCCCTTCTGTTCATTACCGAGCCTCCAATAACGGCCTTAGAGTAATATAAGCTAGAAAGTCATAAAAGTAGTTACACTGCCACCAGCCATTCATGTAAACTCTTAATTGTAACAAAATGTTACCAGGTAAGTAAGAAAGGGGATACATTGTATCCCCCCAGCACTCCACATAAGGTGGAGTGTGCTGGCTCACTATATAAAATGTAAAGGGAAATTAAAATCCCTCTTTACTACTTGGGAACTGTAGTTCAACCAAGTACATGAAAGGGAAATTAACAGGGAAGCCCAAAATTTATAGGAAACTATAACTCCAACAATACTATGGCGAGACATAAAAAGGTCACCCATAAAAAGGGTAAACGATTAGGTGAGAGGGGAAAAAGATTCCCACTCACCTAGGGACAAGGTAAAATAATGACCTAGTCAAGCAAAAGGTTCTGGGGTTGACCCATGTCAGGAAGATTTATCAGAAATATGAAAATCCTACCTAACAGGTACCAGGGCCTGAATGTGTTCCTTGATGTCCTTCGGAAGTGTCTTTAAACTCTCGTTGAGTGCTATTTGAAATGGCTTGGTTGGATCTTCCTGCAGCTTTGTGTAATATATTGTGTTAGAAAGTTGTCTGCAAAGTGTAGAGGAGGAGCCATGTACCCCCACCTCAACCGACACGCCCCTTTGACCTGTATGCTGGCAACCAGAGTATGTGACATATACAGAACAGCTGAGTCGACAAAGAGCAGAGTATGGACTCAGTCCAGTACCAGTGAAAGGGCCAGTACTTAAGAGAATCTGGGAGTCAAGGTACCCATTGAGAAAACCATATCTGTATACAAAGAAATATGATGGCCATTTGAATGAAATCCCTGAAGAAGCCGAGTCAATAAGCGTCGGCAAGGATGCATGGTAGTGTCACTAACCACTGCCAGTATATTTTACATGGAGCTGAAGATGATGTACCTGAAAGAGATGCTGTGATCAGAGAATGCCGATATTCTATAAGGCATCAAGAAAGTAATAAGGATAAGTGACATCTTGGGCTCAAGGTGAAGTAGCTTATGCTACAGAAACAGATGAAGATATCAAGTTATTTTACACGCGTACAGATGCTATAGGAATGCAAGAGCAAAGTAATTGCAAAGCTAGCTTTAAGCTTATAGTGAATAGATTGCAGCAAGCGCCAACGTATAGATATATAGGAATGAGAGAACTATGGATGTTTCTTGGGGCGTGAATAGATGGCTACGGACTAGGAAGTGTATCCCGTGGGCTCCTGCCGATCCGACAGTGATCCTGTAAAAAATAGGTGTTTGAAATTTGCTGCGAGGAACAGAACTGTAGCTGCTGCATTATGAAGGCTGCGGGCAGGCAACGGTGAAAAGACTGATGCAGAACGCTGGTGTAAAGGAGCAGAAACATAAAGAGAAGTTTTACTAACTCCACGTACAGAGGTACCAAAATGGCACCTACCTGCGAGTGAGACAAAGGATCTCTGGAGCAGCACTGGGAAAACGAAGCAGAGGCAGCCCCGCATGAAGCAGTCTCAGCGCGCTGGGTGAAGGTGAAACACAACAGCAAGGAAAAGTATACAAATGTATCGGACTCACTTGAAGCCATCCGGGAACTGAGGAAAGAATTGAGGGAGAGATACAGTGTTGCCAGGTGAAGCACGTCTGTAGTAGGCAGATGCAAAAATAATATGAGCCGGGCTGCACACAGCGCTGCCATGTGAGAGCGACTCCCAGTTCACTGCCGCATTTGCTCACACGAAAGAGGACGATACAGAATGATTGGTAGGTGCGGATGATTGCACAGAACCGGAGCGGGACACAAAGAACGTCTGCGTCCATATTGCCGAACGATAAGGGACAGAGGAGTGAAGCTGGAGGGCAGCGTGGCTGGTATGATAAGCCACTGAGCAGAGGAGCTACTGAAGCCATAGCACACCTAAGAGAGGCAAAGGGGAACGTGAATCCGGTGAATATACTGAGTGCCTGGGAGACAGGGTCAGAGAACAGGCAAGCCTTGAATGCCGCAACACAGGCAACAAAGCGGTGGATGTACATGGAAGACACCAGCTGTAGGGTGGGAGATGGGAGCACCCCAAGCACAACAAGCAACAAAGGAATGCGGTGCTGTAAAACTGCCAGCGCCGCCGGGACGGCAAGAAGTGGACGCATGCTTGCATGAAGCAGAGGGGTCGGGCATGAGAGTCAACGGTGGTGGGAATTGGAGACCAGCTAAGGGGATCAGAAGAGCTGCCGCGAGTGCCTCCGAGAAAGAGAGGGCAACCGGCGCAACCTGTGGAGGAGAGAACTGCGCCCAGGACGCTGGCGGCACAGCAGTTCCTACAACAAAGGCAGAGAGGGACCGGAGTACATAGTTTGGCTCGGGACTACGGAGCGCACCTCCGAGCCTGACGTGACAAGAACTACTGGCAAGAACACGGGGTAACGAGCGTGAGCAGTGTGCGCTCGGAAGCCCTGCAGATCCAGCCGGAGGAGCGGGATTGATAGAAGCAGCCGTGCATGCAAATGGACTCCTTCGCATGGCTGAACGGCGGAGCAGTGTGTCAGCTATACCTCATTGCTGGGAGCATGTTGTGAACCATCGTGTGATAGTCAGGTATTGCTACATTGTGTCGAGTAGCTGGAAGCAACATGAGAACTGAGGTTCTCATAGAAGGATGATGGACATAGCAGAAGGCGTGGAGAGTGCCTGACATAGAGGTGCAGCATTGTGAGTGACACAGGCACCTAATCCAGGGTCGCCCATCCAATAAGGAGGAAAAGGTTATTGCTACGTAACACTGTGCCCAGACCTGCTGTGCAACAGGGCAGGCGACCATACACAGGCTGCAGGCATAGCTGCGCAAGTGGCATACTCCCCCACAGAGACACGAAAGTCAGGAAAGGCTCCTGATATTAAGTTACATGTACTATGATTGAAGCTGCGGCACACGAGGAGTCTGGGCGCAGGAGGAAGCGTGCACTAGCTAACACTGATTAAAGGGTACACAGCCCAGTGCCAAATAACCATTGCAGCACTAACACTAGAATATGCATGCTGCACCAGGAAGACCCTGGTGAAAGCTGTCAACAAACCCAAACACCATATAGGCTGAAATTGGACGGAGGGCCCGAGGAACTAGCCCTGGCAACAGTGAGCAGACAAAGGGAGGCATCGAGATGGCGTCCAATTTCCCCAAAACGAAAGGGAAACAACCGACAATGGATGAATATGGGTTACAGGTCATTTGGTCGAAAATAAATGGTCGACAGGACAAATGGTCGACGCAATTTGGACTAAAGACAAATGGTCGAATTTTGTTTTTTTGTATTTTCACATTTTTTTTTGTTTAGGGGTCCTCCCCAACCCCCTTTTTTTGCTAAAAAACCCTTTTTTTTCCTAAACGAAAAACTGAAAAATATATATATATAAAAAAAAAAATTCGACCATTTGTCTTTCGACCAAATGACTGGACAGCATGAATATGCCAAAACACCCAATCATCCGATGGAGCCAGAAACAAGGATAGGCACCTACTAGCAGACGCTGTACCAGGGCGGAATGATCAACAAATCCTCAACGCAATTGCGGATCTGAAAATTGCATGGGAAACCAAATTGGAGGCAGCTATGAGCGAAATACGAACATCATTGGATCTCAAAATAGGGGCGGTACAAGAGGACGTCAACCTATTAAGACAAGATGTAAAGAAAATAGCCGAACGCATGTGCGAACTGGAGAAGGAAACATGCGCAAGCACAGCTACCTGCGCGGTGCATGCCTCAGAGAGCCACATACTGCAGCAACAAGTGAGTAACTTGAAAAACAGAGGTGAGGAAGCTGAAGGGCGGGCCCGAAGAAACAGCATACGCATAGTGGGGCTCCCCGAGGGAGAGGAAGGATCTAACCCCACGGACTATATTGAGACTATGCTATGCACATAAGACTTTGATGATGAAACCCCCACTTGGAGCCCCCTCCCTCCCCCGAGGCCGATAATATCCAAAATCCTGAACTATCGTGATAGGGAGAAGATCCTGGAGTTCTTCCAAAAAGGAGGTACGATACATAGGGCGTCCGTACCTATCACAGCATACCCAGACTATACGCTACTGGTGCAGAGGAAGAGGCTGAACTATGGAACAGTGGAGAAGAGGTTGCGTGCGGCGGGCTTCAAGTACATGTTGATGTAACCGGCGAAGCTGAAAGTGTTCCACAGAAATAGGGCCTTGTTTTTTGACACCCCAGAGGATGCAACGGAATGGCTGGATGCACAGAACTGTCCCGTCGGGATGGATACGCAGAAGGAGGACGGCACAGAGAAGTGATGTGGAGACTCCAGAGACTGAGGTGCTGTGTAACCAAGACATTGGGACTAGAATATAGTATAGCGCACATAGGCTGTGAAGTAGCCAGGCTTTGGACAGAAGAATTTGAGCGCATGTAATATGCTGAGGCAAATATGCAGGAGTCACAAGGGTTCACCCTCACACCCCAGAAGTTAGTTTAGATAGGCTACTGATAGAGTGGTAGCCTCATGCTGAGTTCCTAGGGTCGGTAATCCGGGCCAGGACTAAATGCGGGATCGCCTGAGATCCAGGGATGGAGCTGGGCAAAAGTTGGGGCTGGGAAGGGCGCGAGGTGGAAGGGGTGTTGGGGGAGTTGTAGTGTTATTGGTTAGGGGCAGTTTAGGTTGGGAAACGAGCTTACACGCAAGCGCACTGGCGTTTCAGGGTTATGATGGGTAAATACTTTGGGGGGGAGAGCAGGATATGGATGATAATGGGAGATCTTAGAATAGTAACCTGGAATGTCAGAGGACTCAACAGCTACCTGAAGAGAAATAAGGTAATGATGTACCTGAGAAGGCAAAAAGTGGATATAGCCTTATTGCAAGAAACCCACCTCACCAAAGAGAAACAAGAGGTGGTAAAGAAAAAGTGGAGAGGGACGACCATAGGAGCAATGTATTCGGCATACGCCAGGGGAGTAATCATTTGGGTGGCGTCACATGTGCCCTTCCAGATGCTACAGGCCACGGTGGAGCCGGATGGGAGGATGGTAGTGATTCGGGGGCTGTTAAATACATATGCCCATAACCAAGATACAGTGGCTATTTCAAGACACTATATAGTAAAATCCGTCCCCACATAGGAGAAGTGGTTATATGGAGAGGGGATTTCAATTGCACGCTGAAACCCAAACTGGACAGATCAGACACGAAACTGGATAAGCCCATCCCTTGCAGCGAAACGCTACAAGCCCTGCTGAGAGACTTTAGGCTGGAAGACATATGGAGGCTGCAACACCCGAATTATAGGCACTACTCACACTATTCCGCCCCACACAACCTGTACACGAGACTGGATTACATGTTCGCCACTCCGGAACTTGTTGGGGAAATGACGAGTTCAGAATATAAGGCGAGAATAATATTGGACCACTCCCCTCTGGTCCTGGCATGGCAACATCAGCCCCCCAGAGCCAGGATCCCAACATGGAGGCTGAGAGCCGAGGCATTGAAGGAAACTGCATTCCGAGAGGACCTAAGGGTGGAGATAATTGGGTATTTTGAAAATAATACTGGAAGCGTGGAGTCAGAGGGTACCCTATGGGAGGCCTTTAAAGTGGTATTGAGGGGCGGCCATATCCAAATGCAGAGGGCTCTAAGGGGGTATAGTGCGAGAGTTACAGGAGAGTCAGAAAAGAAACTAGAAGTAATTATGAAAAGAGGGGGCACCTCGCAGGAGGACGCCGAACACGTGAGCCAATTACAACAGGCATGTGGTGGGCTCTGGGAGAGGTTATGCAACCTGAATTACAAAAAATACATTGAAAGACAACACGTAGGGGGAGACAAACCGGGGAGGCTGCTCGCATGGCTCTACAAGAATGAGACACCATAATCAGCAATTAGAGAGATAACGGGAGAAGCGGGCCAAGTCTGGAACACCCAGGAGAGTGTGAACAAGGGATTCCTTAGATTCTACGAACACCTCTATGAAAATGCAGGGGAGACGGCAGAGCAGGAGACTCAGGAGACGCTAGAAGACATAGGATTACCTAAATTGAGTGAGGAAGACAGGGAGAACCTGGATGCACCAATCACAATAGAGGAATTAGAGACAGTGGTAATACATCTGCCTACGAGCAAGGCCCCTAGGACAGACTGGCTCCACAGCGAATTCTATAAAACGTATATACATGAAGTGCTCCCCCCGCTAATGGCAATGCTAAATGAGGCTTTCGAGAAAGGGAGGCTGCCAGAATCTCTGAGGGAGGCAGTAATTATTCCACTCCTTAAACCTGGCAAGCCAAGCACAGACTTTGTGTCGTACAGACCACTATCCATGCTAAACCAGGACAGTAACAGGACAGTAATTGTCACGGCTGTGCTGGCGAATAGACTGAAGCGGGTAATAAATAAACTCATACACCCCGATCAAACCGGATATGTCCCAGGTAGAAGCATATCCGATAACCACAAGAGGCTCCACCATATCATAGAACAGTCAGAGGGCGACCCAAGTGGAATAGCAGTAGTCTCGCTAGATGCAATGAAAGCCTTCGACTCTGTAAGGTGGCGTTGGATGATGGCGGCCTTGAAAGAATACAGGATGGGACCAGGGTACCTTCGGTGGGTGAAATTGGTGAGAAATAGGGGTTCACACTAAGGGGGGACCACACTGGATATCATTGTATGCGGATGATATGCTGCTATACGTGCGGTAACCAGAGGAACACTTGCAATACAACTTGGAGGTTGTGGGATGTTTTCACCCACGCATCCAAGCCCTACAACATCGCTGGCAGCAGAAACATTAGAGTGGCCACCGGAAAGCATGCTGCTCGCCAGAAATCATCCAAAAATGTGCAGTAAAAATCTGAAAGATAGGCTGCCATCTACTTTTGCCATGTCAGTGAGCACAGGAGGTCACTGCCTAAAACCACCATGGGGATACCCACACAGTAGCCTGAAACCACTTGGAAAAAGCAATGCTGATTGCAAAGGAATACAGATCTGTTCAAAAATCCGTTTTATTTGTTGTCAAAAATTGCTAAAATCATGGCTCACAAAACCACCAAAAAGATCCAACCTTCTTGGGGGGTGTTCCACATTACTCTACTGCAAGAATCCACATCAGTACAATATTAGCAAGAATCCTATGCCATCAAAGTAAAATCCCCATTTAAAAAACAGACAGCTGTCAAAAATGGGTGCAGTACCGTTGCTCGCCTCCGACAGGTGATGGCGATCTAAATTCTGACAGGAGAGCTGTATTTCAGAAGCTAAATATGCCAAGCAAGAGAATTCCATCAAAATGCCATATAGAATGCCACCCAGTGATTTCATGTTGAAAAAGACTTGGTTTAAGGAGATAGTGTCTATTTTAAAGTTCACAATGTTATATTCTTTCTATAAGGAACTAAGTTGCAAGTGACTAGAAGGCAGCCTGATGCAGTTCAGACTTCAAAAGGTTTGCTTTCCCATGAGAACCCTTCACACCTCAGGCCTATACACCAGAAGGCAGGATATCACAGGGTCCTGTTGATTAAGAGGGAGGAGATTTTCCCTGCAGCCTGGAGGAAGGAACAATGTGGGTTTTGGGACTGAATAGAATATGCTGATTTTGGGTGTGTCTGAACAACACTGCTCTGGGAGAAACAAGACATGTGACCTCTGAGGCAGCCAAGCTTCTGGGGGCGGAGACAAACCGCTGTGTGTATTCAATTGAGAGCAAATATATGTTTTATAAAATTGCAATTTACAAAGTGTTCCAAGGTGACAGAAATGTACAACTTGGAGATTCTTAATATGAAAAATTCACTCACAGTTTGAGACTAAGCTGAAATCCGTACGATGTTCTGAGACCAAACTCTGTAATTATTAATATTGTAGCTGCTGTATGTATGCTAGAAACATAATAACTTACAGTAATATGCTCAGAGAGGGTGTGTAGGTCTGTGTAAAATTGGGTGCAAGTCCAATATTGCGAAACCCACCAGAATCGCAAATCAATTGTTATTTTTGAATTAAAGCTCTTAGGAAAATCAGGGTTGGAACAGAATGTACCTTAATTTGTGATGAACACATGTATTCTCAAGAACTTGTGTATCTGGGAAACATGTTTTGTTATGAAAAATTGATTTCTAAGTAAAAGCAAAGGGGAGTTTCTTCACTAGATTGTAAAATGACAGCATCACTCTGACTCATTCTGACTCACTACTCCTTTCTCCAGTCAGGGCACAGAGAATTCTCTAACCTATCAAATCCTTAGTGGGTTGGGCATAGACAGTCAGCCTCCACACCCACTTAGAAAACACATCAAAAGAGACTGCTGAGACCCAGATAGGGACACTCACTTTCCACTTCAACTGATTTCTTGTGCAGCACCCTGCCGGACCGGATCCTGACAATATCCAGAAGAACTTGGACTCCAGATAGATCCAGAACAAAGCTCTAGAACCCAAACTCTAGAACCTTGGAGAAGCAGAGGCCTAATCCACAAGTCGAACTCTTCCCAGTAGGCTTCAGAATCTAGCAACCTGATTCTAACCCCTAAACTTCAAGGAGCTCTCACCTTCAACAGCCGGGCTCTGCTGTATGATTCTAGCCAATAACCCTGTGCTAGAACCAGGACTCCAGACCCAGAAAGCAGAGCTCTATCCAGAACCCATCAGATCCAGTTCAAGAGGCCGACCAGACCGCTGTGCAATGCTGATAGCAGACCAGAGGCCGTGCTGTGAGCAGAACCAGTGCCAGAGACTGTCCGGTGGCGAGTGAAGTCCAAACCTGACCAGATCGGTGCCGAGGCCCATTTCCATTCCATTCAGAAACTAGGAGTGAGTATCTATTCTAGAACTGTGCATAGTCATCTCTTAGTCTAAAGTAATCTTATCCCATTCATTTCAACTTATTCAGAACTGCATTTAAAATTTTGTGTCCACCCTGCGATTTCAAATCTGTAAAAGCGCCATCTGTCTGAAATTCTACCTCAACAAAAACGTCCATATCTTTTGAACCATAATCGCTATTTACGCACGCGGAAAAAGTGCAGCGAATTGGAATTTAGCTCCAGTTCATTTTCTGTCAAAATAGCTGTCTTTTGCTTGCAACTGCTGACTTTCGTTTTCAATCTGATAATCATTCATGAATCATTGCTAGTGTTGACCTGTACCAATCTAAAGTAACTATCACCTACCCTGAATCTCCTTTAGTGAATTAAAATCATTTTTAGTATATTTTTCACTTCATTGCAATCACATCTAAAAGGACTTTGCCTGCTTTAAATCATACCTATTCTCTCTAAGCGTGCTGCGGGGGAACTGGAATTGAACTGCATTATTAATTGTATTCTTGAAACCCGTGTGTCCTCATTTCCATCTCTTCCTATTGCATAAGGGGGGAGTGAGTTGTCACAAGGGAAAAAGTGATCATATTATCTCTTGTTGAAATCATACCAAGTTTATTTCTGTGTTGCATTCTTTCCCACCTTGCATTTTCTTGAAACCATATAAAGTATTCTCTGCTACCTTATCCTTTCTATACCAACCCCTCATTGATTAAAGAGAGTGTGCTATTGTAATATTACCCATTGTGGACCACTATTATATTCATAAGTGTGCTATCAGATATTATTTTGTTCATAAAAGTGTGATATATATGTATATATATATATATGTATATATATCGTTTAATTTTTCCAATAAACCTTTCAATTTGCAAAACAAACCTACTTCTTGGCTCAGTGAGGTCAGGAGGATTCAAAGAGAGGGGCGTTATATAAGGGTTCATCATCCAGATTTAAGAACTTTGACATAAAAATATATATAAATAAGGGCTTGCATTGGGCATCCCAGACTAGGCATTGACTTAGTTGGAGTGCTGGATTGAAGTCACTTACAGAGTGGGGGCTCGTAGCCGGGACTTCTGGATTAGGTCTACCACTTGTGCAGCTTAATACAGTGTGCTAACTGATGGGATACATAAATCCTGTTGGATCACCATGCTGTGTTACGCTGTAAAAGCACCCCTCAAAAGGGAACACTCTAAGGAAACTGTCTGTTTTGCAAAATAAAATAAAATTCCGTAAGTCATGAAGGAAATCAATTTCCAGAATGACGACACTGGTAGACATCAAGATAGCGAGAGAGCACCTCTTACATAATCTATTTGTGAGAGGTGAGCGGACTCAGGAGGACCAGAATATGTGGTTGCAGGCAATCACACAACAGGTCACTGCAACTGGGTTAGATACATGGAGAGATCAAGGCCCCTTACACGTGGCCCCGAGTGAATTATACATGGCCCCTAAGGCCAAAGATGAGCACGACAAGATTGTCATGATAGCGGCATATTTATATTTATATAAGGGAGCCATACAGGACAAATGTGCCGAAGGCCAAGATCTGGCAAGTAGGCAACTGATGGCATTAGAGAAGGCCCAATCTGACCTGGACTCTTCTGAGCAGAGGCTGCACAGGATTCAGAAAAGGATAGTAGACAGTATATCATTAAAATAAAAGAGGATATGGGTATCCTGCAACAGGAAAAGGCAGACCAGGATACCAGATTTCTGGCCTTGCAGAAGGAGTACCAAGAAGGTTTGGACTCCCTACTGCAGAACCAGAAAAAGCTGGAGTAACAACTGGACTTCAACAGGGCATGCGCAGAGCAGGTAGTCACCCTGCAAAGTCACCTAGATAGGGAGAAGGCAGAGAGCAACAAGTTATTTCTGAAAGACCTGGACACCCAGACAGAATTTGAGGAAGAGCGCCAGAAAGCTGGTGCCCTTCAAAGGCAGAGGGACGACGTGGCGGCACAGATGCAGGCTCTTACTCAGGAAAGGGACACCTTAGGCCAGGAAGTCTGTCACTTAAAAAGGAAAATGGAAGACAATCACCTGGCCCTCCAGGGACTGGGTGACCTCCAAAAAGAGCATCAGAACCTGTTAGAGCACACCAGGAGGGTGGAAGATGCTCTGGCAAGAAAGGAGCAGGCCAGTAGGGACGGTACCCAGGAGGTAACCCTCCTGCAGCAAAGACTGACCCAGTACTTCAGGACCAACCAGGAAGCACAGAGGGAAAATTAGGCTCTCTGTCAGCACAATGATAGGCTCCAGCGACAGATAGCCATGCAGACTGACCTGATAGAGTCTAGTAAGGCCTTGATTGAGGAACTGAAAGCACAGTCTCTTGTATGGCAACCGGGAGCAGGGGATGATAGAGATGAGGTTCGCTGGGAAAGGGAAACACCTGAGCATAACCTCAGGAGCCCTAGTACCAGAGGCCTTCACCTATCCCAGTCCCTGGTGCACATGATTCCAGGGCCACAGGGATGGCAGATTACAATCCTGCCAGAAGTACGGGGCTCATGGGCCAGTACCTCCCAGGAATGGATGGGCGGGCATCCAGGTATGGGCACCAATGTACAGTGCAATTTAGTGGGGAACCCCAGGAGAGTAGGCCCACTAAGGGCATCCTAAAAAACTCTGCCCATTTAGGTCAGTGGGGGGGTACCCATCAAATCCTGGCAGCAAGCAGGGATCTGAAGACTCCTCTGAGCGTCACAGGACACAGGAGACCAGGTCCCCACATTCTGCCAGCCATTCCCAGGCTCGCAGAATGCGGGAAAACCTGGAAGATCAGACGGGCACCTCTGGGAGCAGTGCTTCTGAGTCAGAGGATGAATGGACCAGGGTTACCCGAACCAAGAAGGCTAATAAGGCAAAAAGGGCCTTGCTTAAGGACCCCTTAAAACAGATCAAAGCAATAAGGGACGTCATCACTCCTTATCATAAGAACTCCAAGTATTCTGTTTGGGAACACTTGGAGCTCTTTGAGCAAATGATGGAGACTTTCCGTGTGAAAGACAGCAGTAGCTGCATTCATTACGTAAAATGAACATTCTCTGCAGAATACTCCAGTTTTTTTGCGGGGCTGGAGAACCAAAATCATTCCAGATGGTCCACATATAGGGCGGCCATCTTGAAACATTATTCTGTTCACCGGAATCCCCAAGAGGCTCGCAAGGCAGCCTAAAATTTGCAATGTGGGGAGGATCAGGCCCCACATGAATTGAAGAGTGCTTTTGCGCAGACTACCAAAAGGGAGCGCACGGATAGCAAAGAATTTGTTAATACGTTTTTCCATGCCTTACCCAAATACATCATGATCCAACTAGTGAGAGATTTTCATGAGAAAAGGTTGCTAGACTGGGTCATTGAACAGGCCACCCGAATCTATGAGGTGAAGAAGCTCATAGAAAATAAAAATAATGCCCAGAAAAACCCCAAACCAACCAGCACCCCTGCTGCTGCCAAGGTGGCAGAGGTAAAGGTTGCCCCCATTTTAGATTTGGAGATGGTGGGGCCTAAAAACTTGCCTGCACAGAATAATTCCAAGCCCAGAAGCCCCTCGGGCCAGTCACAGACAGGGAGCCAAGGAGGTAGTCCCACACATGGGGTCCCTCACTCCCCTGACTATGTAAGTCCCCGCTACAAGGGAAACTGACCCATCCTGGGTTATGTGTGGACTCCTCCAGCCCAAGGGGGGGTCCAGCCAAGCACCTAACCCAGGGAACTTCCCCCAGGAGGGCAGAAATTCACCAAACCATGGGCAGAACTTTTTCCCCAGGTATCCACCCAATTTCCAACCCCAAAATCATCCATCCTTCTTTCCCCACTTCCCTGAGCCCAGACCGCCTAATCCGGGAGAGGGCAGGCCAAGGGTTGAGGGGTACCCAAATCTTCCGAACCCGGGGTACTACCAGAGAAGGGATAGCTACCCTTCCCGGGATCAGCCCAGGGGAGAAAACAGAACCCCGTATCAGCCTGAGCGGTTTTCATAGTTAGAGCGCCAGGTCCAAAATATGGCACAGGATCTGGGTCGCATGCTAAGGGCGCAGCAGAACCCTCAGATGGCCATGCCGGCGCAGAATGCCCCAAATTCTGGACCTGGTGCTCCAGAACACCGATAACCCACCGGTTCCCAGGGAGGAGGCACAAGGGGAAGGGGGGCATAAAGCCTTGGAGGAAGCACCCCGATAACCCACCGGTTCCCAGGGAGGAGGCACAAGGGGAAGGGGGGCATAAAGCCTTGGAGGAAGCTTCCTTCCCCACTTGTAAACAGCCCCTGGAAACCCAGGAACTGGAAACAAAATCTCCTACCCCTGAAAGTCTGCCACCCAAAGAGCAGAGAGGAGGTAGGAGAAACAAAGGACCCAAACAGACCCACTTTGTGGAGGAGGTACAGATCTTCCAATTTCAGGGAGTGGGATCCTCAGAGGATCCTGGGAAAAGGATCTTCTCCTTCAAAAATGGGGGAACTCCTCCGAAAGAAAAATGGTTCTCAAGGGATTCACATCTAGACTGGGTAGATGTGGGGACTGAGCTAGCGCCGCCCATCATCACATCCCAGAACCAACAGCAAGAAAATCCCCTGGTTCAAACCCATCCTGGTGACTGCCTCCAAAAAGGGGGGGGGGCGGCCCAGAACCAGAACCAGGGGAACTCAAAACTTCTATCTCCAGTTGCCAACTTTTTCTTTCAGTTTCCCAAGACTCTCCACAGAATTCTGCCCAAATCTCTTCTCTCTCCATGTCCAAAACTAAAAAATTAGCAGAGCAGTTGTCCAAAAATGTGCATTATCTGTGCCCCCTTGCGGAGAAGTTGGGAAGATACTATGCCCCGGTACAAGTACAGGGGCAGGGTACAATTTTGGCACTGGCGGACACTGGATCCCAAGCTACCCTTCTGTCCAGAAAGGCCTTTGATGAACTAAATTCAGGAAGGGGGGATAAATACCAAATTCCTCTCACCCCTCTTCCTGGACAACTTCAGAACTTTGACGGGAAGGAAATTCCCGTCGAGGGGACTGCGGATTTGGACATTAAAATTGGGCAACACAAGGTGAAACACCCGGTCATAGTAGTGACTCCAGAGGGCTCCCCTTGTTTACTAGGGAATGACCTCCTGAGAAGGTTGTCACCCGTAATAGATTGCATAAACAAGGTCCTCTGGACCCAGACTAGCTGACCAATAAAGTTAAAACACTGTGTCAACCATGTTAGTTTAAATGGCGCAGGCCACATGGTTGAACAAAAATCTGACCAAGTAAAATATCACTTCTAGAACAACCAAATTCCAGACGTGACAGTAATAGCAGTAGGACAACAGACTGGTGATGGGGGTCCTCTCTATTTCTGAAAATCAACCTTCCTTCCAGTTTAAGGTGGTATTCCACACTGGAAGGAAATACTCTGAAATTCTTTACCAATCCACAATCAGACATTCCCACTCCAATAGTCCAGAAAGATGTGAAATCAGCTCAGAGCCTGGCTGATATTCAGCAAATTGGGGAGCAGTTGTTCATCCCCATTCAGTTAAATGAAGGGAAGGACTCTGTTCTCGCCCGAGTGTGTGTGAACAACGGTAAGAGCTTCATCAGCGAAGCCATGTTCCGCCAACTCCCAAAAGATCCAGCCATTCTTACATTCAAACTGATAGACAATTGGGAAATGGTTTTGGAAGCACCCAATTCCAAACATCTCCTGCCAAGCAGATGTATGCTCAAAATCTCCATTGGCAAGAAGAGCACGTAGTCCATAATTGTTGGGTCGTGCGAGACATCACTGCCGCCTTTTACTCAGGCAGTGACATTCTCAATCGCTTTTCCATTAGTTTGGACCTAATAAACTGCAAAGCTTGGTCCCGATTAGCGGATAATCCCATGGGCTTTGATGATCCAGAGAAAGCATTTAGGTCAGCTCAATTGCTACCTTATGCAGTTGAAATTCAGATTGGAGAGGAAGTCACCATCCCAGAAAGGACCTGACAATTCTCCCTGGAAGTGAAAGTTAAAAGAGGACAAAAATTGGAAAACCCTGAAGCTTATATTCATCTAAATGCTTCTCTCCAACAGCAAGGGTTGGGGGTAAACCCAACACCATTAGTCAATATAGAACATGACACCATTCCAATAGAGGTGGATAACAGCAACTTAAAGAGTGTCACTCTAGCCGCAGCCACCATTATTGGAATGGCGGTTGATGACCAACATTTTTCCATTGATTTAGGAAATGAACTGTTAGGACCAATCCCCAAGGACTTTTTAGACAGTGACAGTGATGACAACACAACACCAGACCGGATCTTCACCCGGCATGGGGGGAACTTCCTGGTGTACACTTCCTGCCCTTATGGTAAGAAAGATGTGACTTGTGACTTCAGAAGGGATGAGGTGATTTTCCAGGTCCATGAGGGCTGCCTTCCCCACCTGAAGCCACCAGTCCAAATCAGCACTCTGACCAGGAACTTCTCCACTCAGCTGGAGGAGGCCGCTGAGATAGCGAAACCAGAAGTCTTTCCAGGCTTCAGGCAGATGGTTGAAGAGAGAGTCAACCTAGCTAATGCCTGTGTGACTCTAGAGCAGAAGCAAAAGTTGAAACAAGTTTTCTTGGATTTTCAAGATCTCTTTGCGGTGGACTCATATGACTGTGGTCACACCGACATTCACACAACAACAATTCCCACGGACCCTGGCATGACTCCAGTGTTTGTGAAGCAATATTGCTTGCCTCTCGCATCCATGGAGTCCCTTGCTGAAATAATTAAGAACATTTAGTCCCGGGGGATAATCCGTCCAGTACACAGCACCTTCAATATTCTGGGTGCTGGGAATATTGGAGCCAAACGGTCAGTGGAGACTCTGCGCTGACCTTAGGGAGCTCAACAAATGAGTCCATACTTCCCGATGGCCTCTTCCCTACATTGACCAAGGGCTGGACCAGATCCAGGGGTCCCAGGTATTCACTGCAATAGACCTGGACCGTGCCTGTCAGTAGAGAGGACCAATACAAGCTGGCTTTTACCTTTGGGGGCCAGCAGTACACATGGACCCGGACTCCCTTCGGATACCTCAAATCCGGCAATGAATTCAACATTCTCCTACACAAGGCCATGCCCGACCTGGGTGCGAGGGGTAACCTGGCTTATATAGATGATGTCCTCATCAAAATTTCATCTGTGGAGGATCACATAGCGAAGATCTGTTATGTTCTGACACAGTTGAGGGCCGCCGGAGCAAAACTTTCCTTTCAGAAAGTACAGTGGTGTAGAACCCGTCTTAATTTCTTGGGGCATGAGAATACTCCTCAGGGTCTCTGTCCCCAGGAAAAGAAAGTGGAAGCACTTCAGAAACTGAAAGACCCCACAACTCTGCGGGAACTACGGAGCCTCCTAGGACTGACTAATTACAGCAGAAAGTTCATTGAGGGCTACGCAGAGATCACTAGACCCCTGATTCATCTTTTGAAGGTGGGGGTCAAGTGGGAATGGGGTCCAGAACAAGCCGAGGCAGTGGGACAACTCAAAAGAAACCTCTCACAAGCGCCCTGCCTAGCTTACCCTGTCAGAAACAAGGAGTTTTTCTTGGAGACAGGGTTCTCTAATACATGCTTGACTGCAGTATTATATCAAAAGCATGACAAGGTCCATAAAGTAATCTCCTATGCCAGTAAAACTTTACCTCTGTGGAGGAAAAATTCAACGACTGTGAGAAAGCACTCCTGGCAACGGTGTGGGCATTGAAGAATTACCGCCCGTTTATCCAAGGGGAACATATCATAGTGGAGACTCCACACCAGCCTCTGCAATATCTCCAAAGTGACAGAATCCGGCCTGTCAATGCAAGGCTTTCCTTTGGAGGTCAGATATGGCCAAAACAAGAAGAGTCCCCTCGCGCAAGGTCTGGCTGACTTGCATGATTGTGCCAGAGAAAACTGTCTCGAGGACGAACGTCTAAAAATCAAGGACAACATGGAGGCATACCTTAAATCCCCACACAAAGTCTTTTGAAGAAGATAAGTGTGAGGGAATGCTCACTGTCTATGTGGATGGATGCTCTTACCATGTTGACAACAACGGGGAGAAAGAACTTGTGGCCGGCGTAGGGAATGCATGGGTGACTGAGTCCCCAGAACCCTCCGCTGGGTACAAGATTGGTCCCCGAAGTAGTCAGGTGGCAGAGTTGATGGCTGTGCATCAAGCCATCCTCACTGCTGTCCAACATCAACTCCACTAACTGATCATAATCACAGATTTGGATTATGGACGGAACGGGTTCGTAGCACCTGGTTAATTGGAAAACCAGAGGCATGCTATGTGCTAATAACAAGCCCTTGAAAGATGGGAAGTTAATTCAAAACATTGATGATCTGGTCACCGTGAATGGGATGACCATCTACTGGAAGAAGATCAAGGTTCATTCCAAAGTAGAGGGACCAGACAAAACTGGAAATGACTTAGCTGATCGGCTGGCCAAAACCAGGGCCATCCAAGGGGATCCAATAGAGATTGAGTCCCTGTTGGGGGAAATCCAGGTCACTGCTATCACTAAGTCCTAGACAAATGCTCACAATGATCTTTCAACTGCACAATGGAGTAAGGAGACCACAGATGCTGATTTGATTACGGCTCAGAAAGGGGATCCAATAATTGGTAAGTTTTACCAACACATTGAGGACCCTGAGAAGTTTCCCGTGACGGATACCGATTACATTGGGAAAGAGGACCTCAGAGTGTTGATGAAATGTCCAAAAATGTTCCGAATCCAAGACGGTTTGTTGGTAAGGAAATCCCAAGCTGGCCATGATCAGTGGGTGGTTCCTACCTCATTCCGAAGCCTGATGTTAAGTCATGCCCATGATGCGGCCACAGCCGGTCATAGGGGGTTTCATACAACACTTGAAATCTTAAGAGGGGTTGCATACTGGCCACACATGGAGCAGGACATCGACCAATACTTGAAGGGGTGTCTTGTGTCTGCACAATATCAGCCGACATCCCTCACACACCATGTGCCTCTCCAAAAGAGGGGGATGACACTGCCATGGTCAGATTTACAAGTCTACTACATAGGGCTCGTGATTCGCTCCTCTAGGGGGAATGTGTAAATGTTGACAGTGACATGCTTATTTACTAAATGGGTGGAATGTCTCCCGGGCCCCAAACTGCAAGGCAGAAACAGCAGCTGCCCTGATGATCAATCACATCTTTTCACGTTTTGGACTACCCCAAAGGATTGAGTCAGACAGAGGAAGCCATTTCACCAGCGAAGTAATGACAAAGATGTGGGAGATACAGGGGGTTAAAAGGAAGCTACACATTGCTTACCGGCCAGCCTCTTCTGGTGCAGTAGAACGTTACAACAAAACCATTGTGAGCATCTTAAAAAAGTTTGTGGTAGATTCTGGGCCAAGCTGGGATATCCGATTACCTCTTGTCCTAATGGCCATCAGCTCTACCCCTTCATCTGCAACTAAAATGTCACCATTTGAGCTGATGACTGGACGCAGGATGGTGCTTCCCCAGCATCTGCTCTACAGGACCCAAGAGCAGACATCGATCAATGCCTCCACAACTCATGAGTATGTTGAAAATTTAAGAAAACACCTTCAACATGCTTTTGCCTATGCTCAGCGAAATCTAGAAAGATCAGCTGATAGCATGAAGACCCACTATGACTTGAATACTACCAGGAAAGAATACAACGTAGGAGACTGGGTCTATCTATACAATTTCCAAAGGAACCAGGCCAAACAGCGGAAATTTCTGCCTACCTGGAAGGGACCTTTTGAAATTGTAGACAAGATCTCACCAGTCGCCTACAAGATCCGCATCCCCAAAGGCAGTTTGGCGGAGGGGGAAGATAAGTGGGTCCACATTAATCAGCTAAAGTGTTGCCATCCCAGGCCCACTCTGCAGCAACTGGACCAGTCCTCTGGAAACCCAGAGGAGGCCACTCCAGATCAGTAAATTTCCAACCCTAAAATATCCCCACATAGTCCATAAAATACAATGATAAGAATGCAAATGTCTCCTGATTTATAAAATGTACATGCTCGCCCCACTACATTAATAGTGGTGGGGAAATGGCTACGAATATGTTTCTGCCGCTTTGCTTTGTCATCTTTGGAGAGATAAACCATGGAGACTGACCAAGGATGACGACCCGAGGACCGGGAGCAAAGATCTGAGGGGCCCGGAGTACCGCCCAATACTCCCATCTGGACCGGCGAGGAGAATCGATCGATCCACCCTGATGGAGGAAAAGATGCTGAACTTTGCCATCTGCGGAATCAGAATGAGATGAGGCGAACATCCAAGTTTTGCAAGTTCCATTGATTGACAATCAACGCCATCGCGAGAGGGGAGCTTGTGGGATGTTTTCACCCACGCATCCAAGCCCTACAACATCTCTGGCAGCAGAAACATTAGTATCCACTAGAAAGCATGCTGCTCTCCAGAAATCATCCAAAAATGCGCAGTAAAAATCTGAAAGATAGGCTGCCATCTACCTTTGCCATGTCAGT
The DNA here is from genome assembly GCF_040938575.1 of Ambystoma mexicanum. Lineage (NCBI taxonomy): Eukaryota > Metazoa > Chordata > Amphibia > Caudata > Ambystomatidae > Ambystoma > Ambystoma mexicanum. The sequence continues at coordinate 1,161,844,202 of NC_090926.1, read as the reverse complement.
GAGCACAGGTGATCACTGCCTAAAATCACCATGGGGATACCCACACAGTAGCCTGAAACCACTTGGAAAAAGCAATGCTGATTGCAAAGGAATACAGATCTGTTCAAAAATCCGTTTTATTTGGTGTCAAAAATTTCTAAAATCATGGCTTACAAAACCACCAAAAAGATCCAACCTTCTTGGGGGGTGTTCCACATTACTCTACTGCAAGAATCCACATCAGTACAATATCAGCAAGAATCCTATGCCATCAAAGTAAAATCCCCTTTTAAAAAATAGACACCTGTCAAAAATGGGTGCAGTACCGTTGCTCGCCTCCGACAGGTGCTGGCGATCTAAATTCTGACAGGAGAGCTGTATTTTAGAAACTAAATATGCCAAGCAAGAGAATTCCATCAAAATGCCATATAGAGTGCCACCCAGTGATTTCATGTTGAAAAAGACTTGGATTAAGGAGATATTGCTTATTTTAAAGTTTACAATGTTATATTTTTTTTTATAAGGAACTAAGTTGCAAGTGACTAGAAGGCAGCCTGATGCAGTTCAGACTTCAAAAGGTTTGCTTTCCCATGAGAACCCTTCACACCTCAGGCCTATACACCAGAAGGCAGGATATCGCAGGGTCCTGTTGATTAAGAGGGAGGAGATTTTCCCTGCAGCCTGGAGGAAGGAACAATGGGGGCTTTGGGACTGAATAGAATATGCTGATTTTGGGTGTGCCTGAACAACACTGCTCTGGGAGAAACAAGACATGTGACCTCTGAGGCAGCCAAGCATCTGGGGGCGGAGACAAACCGCTGTGTGTATTCAATTGAGAGCAAATATATGTTTTATAAAATTGCAATTTACAAAGTGTTCCAAGCTGACAGAAATGTACAACTTGGAGATTCTTAATATGAAAAATTCACTCACAGTTTGAGACTAAGCTGAAATCCATGCGATGTTCTGAAACCAAACCCTGTAATTATTAATATTGTAGCTGCTGTGTGTATGCTAGAAACATAATAACTTACAGTAATATGCGCAGAGAGGGTCTGTAGGTCTGTGTAAAATTGGGTGCAAGTCCAGTTGTCATTTTTGAGCTAAAGCTCTTAGGAAAATCAGGGTTGGAACAGAATGTACCTTAATTAATTTGTGATGTACACATGTATTCTCAACAACCTGTGTATCTGGGAAACATGTTTTGTTATGAAAAATTGATTTCTAAGTAAAAGCAAAGGGGAGTTTCTTCACTAGATTGTAAAATGGCAGCATCACTCTGACTCATTCTGACTCACTACTCCTTTCTCCAGTCAGGGCACAGAGAATTCTCTAACCTATCAAATCCTTAGTGGGTTAGGCATAGAAAGACAGCCACCACACCACTTAGAAAACACATAAAAAGAGACTGCTGAGACCCATGTAGGGACACTCACTTTCCACTTCAACTGATTTCTTGCGCAGCACTCTGCCGGACCGGATCTTGACAATATCCAGAAGAACTTAGACTCCAGATAGATCCAGAACAAAGCTCTAGAACCCACACTCTAGAACCTTGGAGAAGAAGAGGCCTAATCCACAAGCTGAACTCTTCCCAGTAGGCTTCAGAATCTAGCAACCTGATTCTAACCCCTAAACTTCAAGGGGCTCTCACCTTCAACAGCCGGGCCGTGCTGTTTGATTCTAGCCAATAGCCCTGTGCTAGAACCAGGACTCCAGACCCAGAAAGCAGAGCTGTATCCAGAATCCGTCAGATCCAGTTCAAGAGGCCGACCAGACCGCTGTGCAGTGCCGATAGCAGACCAGAGACTGTGCTGTGAGCAGAACCAGTGCCAGAGACCGTCCGGTGGCGAGGGAAGTCCAAACCTGACCAGATCGGTGACGAGGCCCATTTCCATTCCATTCAAAAACTAGGAGTATCTATTCTTGAACTGTGCATGGTCATCTCTTAGTCTAAAGTAATCTTATCTCATCCATTTCAACCTATTCAGAACTGCATTTTAAGTATCATTTTAAAGCTAAGATTCGAGGCTTTCCAACAAACCCAAAACGACATTCCAATTCCTTATAGTTTTTCCATAATCGCGATTTACGCACGTGGAAAAAGTGCAGTGAATTGCAATTTAGCTCCATTTCATTTTCTGCCAAAATAGCTGCCTTTTGCTTGCAACTGCTGACTTTCGTTTTCAATCTGATAATCATTCATGAATCATTGCTAGTGTTGACCTGTACCAATCTAAAGTAACTATCACCTACCCTGAATCTCCTTTAGTGAATTAAAATCATTTTTAGCATATTTTTCACTTCATTGCAATCACATCTAAAAGGACTTTGCCTGCTTTAAATCATACCTGTTCTCTCTAAGCGTGCTGGGGGGAACTAGAATTGAACTGCATTATAAATTGTATTCTTGAAACCTGTGTGTTCTCATTTCCATCTCTTCCTATTGCATAAGGGGGGAGTGAGTTGTCACAAGGGAAAAAGTGACAATATTATCTCTTGTTGAAATCATACCAAGTTTGTTTCTGTGTTGCATTCTTTCCCACCTTGCATTTCCTTGAAACCATATAAAGTATTCTCTGCTACCTTATCCTTTCTATACCAACTCCTCATTGATTAAAGAGAGTGTGCTACTGTAATATTACCCATTGTTGACCATAAGTGTGCTATCAGATATTATTTTTTTCATAAAAGTGTGATATATATATATATATATATATATATATATATATATGTATATATATATATATATATATATATATTTATTTTTCCAATAAACCTTTTAATTTGCAAAGCAAACCTACTTCTTGGCTCAGTGAGGTCAGGGGGATTCAAAGAGAGGGGCGTTATATAAGGGTTCATCATCCAGATTTAAGAACCTGTGTGTCCTCATTTCCATCTCTAAAAATATATATAAATAAGAGCTTCCATTGGGCATCCCAGACTAGGCATTGACTTAGTTGGAGTGCTGAATTGAAATCACTTACAAGGTGATGGAGCGCTACGCGACTCTCTCGGGCATAGCGGTGAACCCCAAAAAATTGTGTATGTTCCCCTTGTGGAGGTATAGAGGAGTAGTCCCACAGGAAAATGTACCTATCTTGCAGATAGCCTGGCAGACCAGAACATTCAGATACCTGGGGATTAACATATATCACACGATTGGAGATGAGCACAAATATTACATGGAAAGAGCAGTAGAAGGTATCAAGAACAGCATGGGGTTCTGGGCAAAGCTCCCCCAAGCCATGTTGGGAAGGGTGGCCTGGCTCAAGATGGTGGTCCTGCCTAGGCTACTACATTTTTTCACAAATATCCCACACATGTTGCCCAAATGCTTTTTTATTAAACTCCAGAGTTTATGTAGAGGTTTCCTGTGGCACAACTCCAGAAACAGAGTGGCCCTATGGAAATTACAGAATACGTATGACAGAGGGGGTATAAACCTGCTGAACTGTGAGATATACCACTTGGCAGGGCAGTTGCAATATGTTGCTAGGTTGCTGTCGGAAGACTAGACAGCAGAATCTATATTGCTGAGGGGTGAATGCGACCCTTATTTCCTAAAGGAACTGATATGGCTACCCAAACCAGAGATGCATGGTCGAGCGAGATTGCTGGAACTGGGCTGGAAGACATGGCACAAAGCATGTCGAGCTATGGGAAACCCGACCCCATGCTCCCCGCAAGCGCCACTTGTGGCGCTATGCGGGGTGGATGAACAACTGAGAAAATGGATCCTCAAACACTGGGAGCCGGTAGGTCTAGCGACCTTGGGAGATATATGGCAAGAGGGGAAGACACTGGACTTCCAAACGATAGTGGATGAAACTGGGATACATACAGGGCAATATATCACATATACTAGAATAGTTAAACGGGTGAAGGGAATGTGGGCCGAAATAGCACTAGCAGAACAACCTGATACTGCCATAGAAACGATGTATGATATCTCGGTGGGAGGGCACTAAATATCACAGATTTACGAACTGGTGATGTCTAGAGTGGGTAAGGAGCTGCTCCAATTGAGACAGGACTGGGAGGAGGAAGCGGGAGAACCTATGCAAGACGGGCAGTGGGAAAGAGCTCAGAGATATCATAAAAAGGTGTCTAGGAATGCGAGGCTGCAGCAGATTCAGTTATATGTCACCCATAGGGCGTACATGACCCCCAAAAAGATCGCCAGATTTGTGAGTACAGAAGTACAAAAATGCCCCAAGTGCGGGGAGGTGGATGCCGGGATGATCCATATGTTCTGGGCATGCCCAGAGGTGGGAAAATTCTGGGAGGAAATCGAGCTACGACTATCTGAAAAGGGAATCAAGCTAGAGGTGGATTCCGTGGGGGGGATTTACCAGACCACACAACCTGAAAAACGTATGTAATCTCAAGGACCTAGCCTACATTCTGGCCAAAAGGAGAATAGCCATGAGCTGGAAAGCAGCCTATAGACCCAGATTAGAGGTATGGTGGAACCATCTCCTGAAATGGGCAGACGCTGAGACAGTAGTATGGTATGAGGCAGCCAACAGAGGGGAGGATAATGAAGTGGGACCTCTGATAGCATGGCGACAAATGGAAGCCACATTGTCGGGATCCTCACATGCCAATTCCAGTGAATGTGACACGCCCAAGAACGGTGAAGGGGATTAACCACAAGAGAAGGGAAATCCTAAGAACCGATGTGGCAGCCTGAGTTAAAGTGGGGGAGGGGGGAAGACAGTAATAAATAACACGCAAATGTATGCTAAGAAGCTTGTAACCGAAAATGTCGGGTGTGATGGTTATGTTTTGTTTGTTGTAAAAACCAATAAACTATGGATGTTTCCACTAAACGTATTATAGCAGGTTGGACATTAGCAAAGAAGACCTCATTTCAGTGTGTCGCAGTTAAAAAGCAAGTTGAATTACAAGTGTATTTCAGAAGGCGAGGCTGGTCGAGCCAAGAAACCAAGGTCTTATCAAACTGTAGTGAACTGACATTGGCTGCAAAGTCGTGTGAAAGAACAAGACTCCTGTTCCGAAGGCACGAACATAACAAGGATGACATCAGAGGTTTATTAAAAAATATTATTATTTTCTGGGAGTCCCTCTGCCAGACATTAGTCCTGGTTACGACAGAGTTACCCAGAGTCTTTAGCTCACTATCTTTCACAGAGAAGAAATATCCCCAACATATCAGTTTTTGTCCTGCCCTGGGGCAGTCCAGCACCGAAATGCTAGGCAATTCTCCTCGGAACAAGAATACTAACAGAAACCCCAGACACGTGTTTCAGTCTGGTTTGACCTCATCAGTATGGTCGATCTGTGCCTCTCTAAGAATAGTGAGCAATGGGTCCACATCTGGATTTCCCTAGTAACTTAGGGTGAGACCCAAAGTTACTTAGAAATGCAAATTAACAAGGGGGTGCTGGGAGTCCCTCTGCCAGACATTAGTCCTGGTTACGAAAGACTTACCCAGAGTCTTTAGCTCACTATCTTTCACAGAGAAGAAATATCCCCAACATATCAGTTTTTGTCCTGCCCTGGGGCAGTCCAGCACCGAAATGCTAGGCAATTCTCCTCTGAACAAGAATACCAACAGAAACCCCAGACACGTGTTTCGGTCTGGTTGGACCTCATCAGTAGGGTGGATCTGTGCCTCTCTAAGAATAGTGAGTAAGGGGTCCACGTCTGGATTCCCCTATTAACTTAGGGTGAGACCCAAAGTTACTTAGAAATGCAAATTAACAAGGGTGTCCTTGGAGTCCCTCTCCAGTCACATGGAAGCATGAAGTTGGAGGAAAGAGATGGTCACTCCTACGCACTAAGGCGGATTGTGCTTCTAACTCCCTAATTTTCTCAGAGCTAAGAACACTCTCAAGGACGAGCTTCAAAAGCCTAGTTGACAGTAGACCACTGAGGTGATGATAGATTGATATGCTAATTGGTGGGAAGCTAAAGTTAAGGCAACTTCACCAGCACCTAGATGGCCAGCATGCAGGCTGCTAAAGTAGGTGGAAAAGTACTGAAGGAGGATAGAGTGCCAACCATTTGTAGAGGACATGCGTATGTAGGGGTCCTACAGTGTGTAAACCAATGGGACGTCGTGTATTTAGCGAGGAGAGCTTAGTTGCCCCACCTGATGTTGAGTAACCAATCACATAGTTACACTGTTTTAGACTAGTATGGATCATATATTTAGACGTGTCATTTTTAGGGGAGGGCTTAGTTGCCCCACCTGATGTTGAGTAACCAATCACATAGTTACACTGTTTTAGACTAGTATGGATCATATATTTAGATGTTCACTCAGAACCAATCACCCATGCTTATAAGTTTTTGTAGTTTGCCATGTAGGATGACTTTAGAACACACGTAGGTTAACATCATTGGTGACAAATATTGCTTATAAAAGTTAAGTTTTTTCTTACAAGCATTGATTAAGAGGATTGAGCGATTACGTTGATGTTCGTTATGCTCCCTATTTTAGAAAGTTTGTTTATTTATTTGTAGGGCGCACCAAACCCTTAGGTACCTGGTATTAAAGTTGTTTATACAACAGTCTTCCTTTTGTCAACTCCTGAGTCGGCTCTATTATTGATGTATGAGTAAAGTCTGCATCCCCATCCATCTCCAGGGTAATTGCTACTCATCAAAGGGGCTGGGCAATCCAGTTCAAAAGGGTACTTTATATGTATTCTGTCACTTGATATTTGTAGTATGTCTTACTGCCATTATTATTTCTTCAAAGTGCTGTGGAGTGCATGGCCCTTCTGCAGACCGTATGTACTCTGAACAGACATGAAATAAAAGGGGGAATGGGAGATTTTGGCACAGTATTTTTAATCAAAGTAGAAATAATTGAATGTTTTTATAGTGAATGTTGCTGCAAATATATTTGGATGGTGGGTATAGGTGAATAAATGTAGGGCATTTAAGGGGGGAGGCTGCGGGGGCTCCCCCTGCATATATTTGCAGTAATATCATCCTGAAAAAAAGATATCGATGAATTCTACTTCGATAAACAATGCTCCACCAAATAACATAGACCCCAATAAAAGAGCATTACATTGAATACAAATAGCATTTATAATTTTAGCTGCTGTCCATTTATTAGTAGAGATGACTAGTCTAGTGACACAATCGTCATAGTTTGAAGAGTGTTCAGGCACGGAAGGGGATTGCTATGCCAGTGAAAACGTGACAGCTGGACCATATTTTTCCTGGGACTCAGCCATATTCTATGGGGGCAGGTGCTAATGGTGGAAAGGGGATATATATATATATCTATACCACAGCAAGTTGAGTGACCCTCTGATATTATTTCTGGTCCATTCTTAACCCAGTCCCATTCAATTTCACGCTGTGATGTATCGAATCTCATGGAAGCGCTGTTTGTGATATGGTTTTTATAAGGGCATGTTTGAAGTTGAATAGGAATCGCAGCACTCAGACTCAAAGTGACACTAGCTGGTTACAGTAATCATTTGATTGTGGGAGTTACATTTTCTATTTATGTTACACGTTTGATTACAGTGGTAAGAAACCGAAAATTGTATCATGCAACACGTCATGAAAACTAGAGTATATTAATGATTATGATAGTTTGTATTGACAACTGACTGGAGGGGACAGTGTACATTGGTGTGTAGATCTTAAAAGAAACGTTTTTTAATGGCACTCTGCACCCAGTTAGCTAGTATGTCTGGGTCCACCTCTTCCCCGGTGTCCCGGGATCACTCAGCCAGGTCCATAATCTTGTCCAGGGGCCCGGCAATATCGAGGACCTTCTCCTGACAGCTTCTCCAAGACCTGTCTATCCCCTTCCGGGGGTCTCTGGAGGTCTTTGATACAAATGCCAGCATTTTTGGGTCTAGTTCTGGGGCCTCAGCTATTTTTTCCGGCAGCTCTGGCCTCAGACATTCGGCTGGCATGAGCTGCCTCGCTTCTCTCTCGAGTGCTTTGCGCAGCTTCTGTGTCATATATTTTGTGACTCGTAGCGAAGGTAGCCAGTCCGACAACTTCGGGTTTCTGATATTTTCGGGTTCGAACATGTCCGATATTTCATTGTTTTCCTCTTTGTTGTTCTCTTTCTTTAATCTTTTCTTTGGGGGAGGTTGTGGCTCACCCTCTTCCGTTCTATTGTCCTCTTCTTTTGAGGACCGTGGGGTCTCTGGGGACTCTTTTCTGAGTTCTGCCGTATGTTTCCCATATTTTCATCCCCTGGGTCGGCGGTCGTGAGGCTCGGCACTCTCGACTTACGCATTAACGCATCCCTTAGTTTCATGAAGGCATTGGTAGCCTCTGGGGCCTCTTCATCTGCCCCGTCTGGTTGACCTGGGGGGGTCAGAAGAGGTCTTCTTCTTCAGGGTCTTGTTGCACCCCTGGGGGCACTCTGGCGTAGCCCTTGTGGATGTGCTTTATTTATTGTTGGTGCTTTTATCTTTCTGGCTTAAGAAAGTTTCGATAGTCGCCAGTCTTTCCTGCAGGGGTTTCATACCCTGTGCCACTGCTTCCACCAGCGAGTTGCCCAGCCCCTCTCTAAAGCTATAGGCCAGGTCTTCGGCCTGCTCTTCCTCACTGCATTCGAATTCTGCCACTGTGTGTGCTGGTGCCTGTGCCTTGATACCTGTAGTCGGGTATCATCACTTGCGGTGTCCTCTAGTGTGGCTGCCGCTGTCTTGTCCTGTAATACAGGCCTCAATGTTTGCTCTGTGAGCTTTCTGTCTTGCAGTGCTAGTTCTGCTGGCAGCCAAATGTGTGGTCTGGCTGCGTGTATAAACGGTCGTATTGGCTCCGGTATTGATATACGACCTCTCCCTGCCTCAGGGGAGTAGAAATACGCTTCCGGCATGTGCTGTTTTATTGTTTGACAGTTTTAAACCTGATAAAGTATTGTAATTGTGTTTGCCGATCATTCACCGAGCTCTCCGCATTGCTGTTAGAACTCTAATGGGGATTGCTCCCCCCTCCTGAGGGTGGGGGCTCTTGCTCCTCTGGTCGACGTCGGCGCTGTCATGAAGCGCTTTAGTTTGAAATTGGGACGAGGGGCCTCGCCTCCCAATGGCTGGGGGCCACTGCACCCGATTGACTCCGCCTCCTCCCTCGATGGAGGGGGCTGACACCTCTGATTCCTAAGTGGAGCTTGGCGGGTCCCGTATCTTTGATTCTCCTAGAAGAAACACTTCTAACATATATACACCATTGATTATCGAGTGCGCTACTCGCTTACGTTCTAAAGTTTCATCTTGCTAAACCTTGCATGCGCTCTGCAGTATCCAAAAACACAGTCAATGGGGGTCATTACGACCCTGGCGCTAAGGAGTTAATGGCGCCGTAAAAGCCTGCTGCGCCGATAACCCCTTAGCGCCTAATTACAAGGTCCCTTTGCGGGACCCGACCTGAAAGGCTGGTCTGGACCAGACGTTAAAGTAGGGACCCGCAAAGGGACCTTCTAGGTAATTACAGTACTGCAATTTGCGGTACCGTAATTACTGCCTTCCCCATTCCCATTGAGCCCTATGGGGCAAAAATGGGAAAGGGGAAGGGCCAATGTTCAATGGGGAATTACCGCCCCGCCAACCTTGGAATGGGGTGGTAATTCCCCATTGAACATTGGCGGACTCGTTACAACACCGGCAGCAACCATGGTGCTAATAGCGCCATGGGTTACCGCTGTGTTGTAATGAGGGCCAATAAGTGCTGCGCTACGCAGCTATATGAAAGTTGACTTATCTACTTACAAAGCAGGAAAGAAGAGGAAGATGGAAGGAACAGGAAGGACTATGGCTGCCTGTGAAGGGCAAGGTGGACTACAGAAGGACTGGATTTAAGCAAAATGTTGTTTTTTTATGGAAAGGTAAAATGTTTTGATTTGTTGAAACCGCTGGAGACAGGAATAAATGAGAAGATGAAGCATAATGCTTGCCTCCGGTCTTGACATAGAATCAGCACTAAGTGCTAGAATCAGCGTCCAGTGTGCCTACTGCAGCCCCAGACCGCTTGTAGTTAGGCTAATCCGATGTCCATTGCTTTCCGCAGTGGAGTGGACTGCAGATCCTAATACATGCCGGCAGCAGGACTGCCTAACAGGCTGCCACACTCATTTTATGAGCCCCTTCATGAGGATTGCCAGAACACAAAACCATCCAGGTAATGCTGCTCTGACCGAGTACCCTTTTTTGTATAGCGCGATTTTTAACCCTAAAGCATCAAGCATGATCCCCTGTCTCTTCTCTCTTTTTCTTTATTACTCCTCAGAGGACAGAGCACCAAAGCTCACATCCTGAGACTCTCAGGCAGAAGTATCCCCTTCAGGATTGTGATATTTAAATAATAGATATGGCTACTGACATAGTTGGATATAACAAATCTGTAAGCACACTTATATTACATTCCAGATTCCCAGTTTTGGAGATCCGCCAACCCATTGAGTGCAGCACCAAATGCTGCTCACGCCCTCATCCGACCCAAAGTGGAGGGGTTGGTCTTACACAAGGTCAGTCATGCCGGGACCATCTGTTTTTAGTAGTCTTTCTGTTTTGTGTATATATTTGCAAACAGCTATCAGCAGCCAACGGAGTCATTTGGTGTTCCCACACTAAGGGTACCTTATTCCAGTTCCAGAAGAAATCAGACCAACATATAACTTGCCCAAAATTTCACAGAGACGACAGCATCGTAAATATTGAGTTTATGTCCACGCCAACAGGTAATACATAGCGAGGTCAACCGAGGACGGGCCCAGTGACCTTTCATTAATTAATTACCATTATTAGGACACTCTGAACCTTAAAGAAATCCTAGGACTAATAAGAAACCCCCAGGAGGTTAGACCCACATAAATACACGGGTCACAAATATACCCTGTCTGTATAGGTAGCATTGCACATCAAGAGCTTGTATACACGTGAACGGCTGAAAATTATTCATGTTTTGTGTGTATGTTTTTTACATGATTTCTGGATGAAACAGGAATACTGTGTCTAGCTGAATTTTCTTGAATGCATTTGCTTATTTTCTGCATATAATTCACTGTGTACCACGAAATATGTAACTTTAACGAAAGATTGTCTAGAACAGCACTAAATGCTCGGTGTGTCACATTTTGTCACTACATGTTCACATATGTTTTGGATATTTCAAGTAAGCCTTAAATAGGAAAGGCAGAAAAGCACAATTTGCAGAGAAATAGGATCATGATCAGAAAGTGATTGTATGTCATGGTCAATATAGCATGAATTTAAATTCGAATGGAATAGTAGAGAAGGGTTGGGTGAGGCATAGACCCACCTTGAAAGTGTTATGAAGTTAGTTAATATAATTTTCTTTGTTGCTGAGATGATTAGGAACAACTAGACATTAATTGTCATACTTGATAAAAAAAGAGGAATGCACACATTAGTGCATGCTAATTAGATTATAAGGACATTTCCTGTTATATAAATGCGCAAATGGGGTAGAACATTCTGAGAGAAAATGAATGGCGCCCAGAGAGAGCGCTTGATTCATTTGCACTCATTGCTGACATGCTCAGGTCAACTTATTCTCAGAGGTGACCTGAGCCTCTCAAGAGGGAATGGTCAATAGTGAAAGGAAGCACTTTCGCCCGAAACGAGTGAATGACAGGCTCCCAGCAACTACATGGTTCCCGGGAGCTCATTTCATCGAGATGGGCCATTCACTGCGAAATGGTCCAGAGAAGAAAGCATTCCCATCCCTGTTTGAGGAATGGAAACACAAGTGGGATAGCCACAGTTATCACTGTTTAGTTTATTATTTATAATGCGCACCAGACCCAGGGGCATCGGTGCGCAGAAGATAAGGTTACGTTCAGCTTAGTTACAAGTTACATAGGTACATGAAATGCAGGAAGAAATACAAAGTAACGCCATTATATATACAGTTTAAATTCCAGGATCGCATAGGTTACAGTGAGATTACATAGGTGCCTGGCGTGCAGGATGAAATATACAATGGCACAACAGCATATGCAGAGTAGGTTACATGGTTATATAGCAGAGGATTGGGGTACAGGACGAAGTATACCATAGTACATCCGTAAAAACGGTATGTGGTTGTAAAGCAAGTACAGAGTATGCGAGCGAGCGAGTATGTCAGACTGATTATTTATCATTATCTTTTAGCCAATTGGTAAGATTCTGTCTAAATTTGAAGAAAGGCTGGAGATCTCTGATGCCTGGAGGTAGGGAGTTCCATAGTTGTGCCGCCTTAACTGGGAAACTGTGTCCTCCAATAGCAGATAATTTTAATCGTGGTTCTTGGAGGCAATTTGAATAAGCTGTTCTCGTCGGTCTGGACGAGATTTTTTTTACAGATTCTGTCCGTAAGGTAAGGAGGTGCATTATTGTTAAGGCACTTGTGGGTGAGGGAGGCAATCTTGAGTTGGATTTTATCAAAGGTGGATAGCCATTTGTGTTCTCTTCTTATAGCGGAAATATGCTCATTTCTGTTAATCTTGAGTGTAGCTCTCAGGGCATTGTTCTGGAGAACCTGCATTTTATTGATAGTCTGTTTTTTCGCTCCAATGTAGAGCGCGTTACAGTAATCCAATTTGGAAAGTATGAGGGCTCTGGTGAGCGTGAGGCAACTGTCAGTGGAGAGGAATTGTTTACTGGCTCTAATAAGTTTGCATGTGTATGCAGTAGCAGAAGCTAGGGAGTTGACTTGTGTAGAGAAGTTCAAGGTGGCGCCTAGGTAAAAGCCTAGGGTCTTCACTTCCTTTGCTACTTTTATATTATTGCCATCGATGGTGAAGTTGACAAAATCTGAGCTAAGTTTGGATATGTGAGACGGAGTGCCTAGGATGATGAGCTCAGTTTTGTCGTCGTTCAGACATAGTCCATGGGTGGCCATCCATGCCTAAACAATACTGTAAATTCTATTCACCAGAGCCAGATCCAAGGTGTAATCTCCTGAAAGCGGAAGGAGGATTTGGGTATCGTCTGCATAGTTAGTGTAGGCGATACCCAAATGATCCATTTCGTCGAAGAGTGGCTTGGTGAATACATTGTAAAGTGTAGGTGATACACAGGATCCCTGTGGTACACCACAGGTTATAGGAATAGGATCTGCTGAGGCCGAAGGAGAGAAGACTCTCATGGTCTGGTTACTTAGAAAAGACTCGATCCAAGTTATGGCCTCCTTAGAAAAGTGAGCTGCGGAATCTAGGTGGCTGCATAAGACTTTGTGGTCGACCAAGTCAAATACAGCCGAGAGGTCTAGGAGGAGGAGTAGGGCTACCTGGCCCTTGTCTCTAAACTCATTTATTTGGGCCTTAAGATCAATTAAGGCCGTCTCTGTGCCGTGTTGAGGGCGGAATCCAGATTGACGGGATCCTAGTAGGAGGTTAGATTCCCAGAAGTTCTGTATTTGAATATAGGCCACTTTATCTAAGATTTTTAGAAGAAATGGCACAGTTGTGATGGGTCTGAAGTTTGTGGGGATGGCTGGGTCGAGGGTTTGCTTTTTCAGTAATGGGAGTACCCAGGATTCTTTCAGATTGTTTGGGACAGTGCCGGTAGTAAATGAAGAGTTGATAAGTTTAGTTATGAAGGGCGAGAGTTCTCTCGCAGCATCCTTAATAAGTTGTGCCAGGCACTGGTCACCTTTGCAATTGGACGGTTTAAGTCCCAGTATGACCTTCTCCACCTCAATGGTGGATACTTTAGAGAAGCTAAAGCGTGTTTCTTGTTTATAATGTGGTGGGGGAGCTATGCTCAGAGGAGTTTGAGGTGTTAGAGAGGCTTTCTTGTGGGTAATTTTGGTTTGTAGGTTGGCAACTTTGTTAGTTAAGGCGTGTTGGATACTGGGGCACCATTTTTTGTCTTTTATACACTTGTCTTGTGGTACAATGGGGGTTTCCAGTTCTTTCAGGTTACTGAACAATTCTTTGACACTAGATTTGGATTGGGATATTCTGTTATTATAGGTCTCCTGTTTGGCTAGGAGGATGTCCTTCTTATATTGGGATGTGACCTTGATAAGGTTTAGTTTATTTTCATCTGATGGGGAGAGTCTCCAAACAGTTTCAAGCTTTCTTTTGAGTAGTCTCAGGTTTTTTAAGTGTGGGGTGAACCAAGAGTTAAGGTGTTTTTTAGGTTTACTGTTCCTTAATTTAAGTGGTGCGATATTGTCAAGGGCTGAATTCATGACTTCTTTGTAGCGTTCGACTGAAGAATTTGGGTCCAAATTGTCAGGTACAGAATTAAGTTTAGGTATTAAATGGGGCAGCAATTTTTCAACTGTCATGAGTTTTTTGTTCTTCGTAAGGGAAAGGAGAGCAGGCAGGGGCTGGGCCGTGGCTAGGTTAGTGTCCAGAGTGAATACTAGGAGATGGTGGTCTGTCCAGATCTGAGGAGCAATAGAGGTGATATTTACCTCACAGTTGTATTCTGCAATCCAGTCGAGGATTCGATATTTATTGTGCGTGGGTGAATTAACTTTCTGGGAAAAGCCAAGCTCTTGCAGAGTCATCGCGATGGCAGTGGAATGGGTGTCCTTAGTATCGTTGTAGCCTACATTAAAATCACCTAACACTAATGTTTGGGAGGTGTTTCTTCCGAGAAGGTTCCGATGGGACCTGGTGACCTATAGATAAGTAAGATATATAGTGTTTGAGAGTTGGCGGTGGCGATTTTGATCATAAGGCACTCACAGGATTTCATAGTAGGTGTTGTCGCAATTCTCATGTCTAGGTTAGTCTTGGTAATGATTGCTAATCCTCCTCCTCGTGAGATGTGTCTATCTGCTCGCAGGATAGTGTAATTATCAGGGACTGCTAGTGATAGGGCAGGGCCTGACGCGTCATGTAACCAAGATTCTGAGATGACCAAGAAGTCCAGGTTGTCTGTTAGTATAATGTCAGATATTTTAGTTGCATGGGCAACTATAGACCTGACATTTATGAGGGCTCCTTTGAGGTTTGGTCAGTGACTTTTTGTTGAAGAAGTGGTGCTAGGACCGTCTCTGGTCATCCGTTTAGTGTGGTTCATTTTAGGATTTTTAATTCTAGTAGTACTAGAATTAGAGTTAGTGCTAGAATTAGGCTCTACAGTTGCTCTCTGGAGTAGGCACTTTTTTAGGTGCTTTAATTGTTCCATTTTTTTGGCAGGTAGCTCATGTAGTTTAGATAGGCGAGCGCGCAGTCTTAAGTTTCTGTCAGTGGTACTGCAAGGTAACTGTACGGATGAGTATTCTTGATGCTGGCTCATTTTGTGAGCTATTTTGTGGTTTTGTATGTCTAGTATAGAGGGGCCGACGGGGGTGTTTAAAGGGGCGCTAGTACATGAAAGCATCATGGCGCACGTTTCTTTAGGCAGACTATTGGTCTGAAGTGCTAGTAAGAAGGAGTACGCAGTGTAAAGCGTTAGCCACATTATTTTAGAGAGGGTACTTGTTGGTTGTTTGCCAGGGCCATGGATGTACATTCTGGTCAGGGGTAGTAGTCAGCCCTAGGTAAACCAAGTGGGCTACTGGTCGGCTAATTTCAGGTCGGCTAATTTTGGAACACACTATAGCCTATAGAGATAGGTGGGCAGTGGCAGGTTCCTGCCTGAGACAAATCAAAATCGGACTTAAATGCAGTTTTGCTAATAGTGGTCAGGACTAGGTAGCTAATAGTTACTTGCATGCCAATGAGAAACGACTTTGCTGCTACAGGCAGAGGTAGTTGGCTGATTAGGTAGAAAGACAGTCTGAATGAAGCTTTGCTATTGTAATCAGGAGCGCCTGGGTAGAACCACTTACCTGCAGTCTGATGCAACTAGGTGCTACAGGTTCTACTGAGACAAATACAAGAACAGTCTAAATGCGACTTTGTCATTGAAATCAGGAGCAGCTAGGTAGGATCATTTACATGCAGTCTGGTGCAACTAGATTCTACAGGTTCTACTAAGACAAATACAAGAACAGTCTAAATGCGACTTTGCCATTGAAATCAGGAGCAGCTAGGTAGGATCATTTACATGCAGTCTGGTGCAACTAGATTCTACAGGTTCTACTAAGACAAATACAAGAACAGTCTAAATGCGACTTTGCCATTGAAATCAGGAGCAGCTAGGTAGGATCATTTACATGTAGTCTGGTGCAAATAGATTCTACAGGTTCTACTAAGACGAATACAAGAACAGTCTAAATGCGACTTTGCGGACTTTGAAATCTTGTATGGAGAAATAGCTAGTAACTGTTACTGGCATTAAGGCAAGAGCAGTCTAGGTGTAGATATGCGGGGATGGGCGAAAGTAGGTCAGTTTGGGCAATCTATTCGCAGTCATTACAGAGACCATGTGGCTATGGGTAATCTAGTCTAGTAGGCAGGAGGGCGTTGCAGGTAATCGCGCGAGCAGTCTATGATCAACTGTGCTGCAGAAGGTTACTGGGCTACGTTAGCATAGGAGTATCTCTCAGGCAAATTAATTGAAACAATGCGAGCAGTTGATGTAAGGAGCTCTAAGTAGCGTTGGAGCAGTTAGAGAGGAAGTGCAAAGGAGATATTGATTGACTTACCGCAGGGAGCGGTTTAGCTGCTATATAGTAGGTGCTGTGCAAAGGTTAGGCTTCCTTACAGTGGTGGCGTGGGCGGCGCTAGATGACTATGGGTGTTAGGGGCCACGGTGCGCGAGCGCTAGCGATGGATAGGAGCGTGTTGTGTCGCTGTGGTAGGGTACATAGCTCTAGTAGTATACAATAATTGGAGTAGGCTATCATTAATGACAAACACAGACATTAATAGTGCAGTTGGTTAACATACAAATTGGGCCGTCGTACCAGGTGGGATGCGATATAATTACACAGTGCATGCCGCAGGTATTGGTTGTTCAAGAAGAGTCAAGCGTCATGTTACCTTAACAGACTTTGAGCTGAGGTGTGCAAGCCAGGGGGTCTAGCAGACGGCAGACCCGGCAAAGAACAGGCAAGGAACAGGTGTTAGCCTTGCTTCCGTGGGCCTTGAGGGGAATGGGCTGGCTATGCCTGCCGGCGGCCAATCAGGGAATAAGAGGCACAGGCAGCCAATCAGTCACACTTAAAAAAAAAAGAAAAATCTTGACCAGGTCAGAAATTAGCCTATTATGATTTGCGCTCCCCCCTGTGCCTGTTTCGAAAGGATCAGGGGTAAGCCCCTTGTGCTTGGCCTTTTGAAAGAGCATCCTATTTGTGATGAGTTCTTAAATGCACAGAAACACCTCCTTATTTGCGCAAATGCGCAAAGGGGAGAAAAAGGGCATCTGAATGAACGCATCTAAATGCCCTTTGTGAATTAGGAGGTTCCTTTTTTAGGCGCACGGGATGAGATGGGCTAGTGCTTCTCTTCACGTGCGCCAAAAAAGGTTTTGAAAATGCGGCCTTTTAACTTTAAATAGCTTACTCCCAGCAATGTGTGCCTTCCATTAACTGTACAGTATAGTCCAGTTACATGCCCCGCTGTATATGAGACCATATAGAAACTGTGCTATGGACCATGTTTAGTCGGCTTCTCAGACAACACCGAAGAGGTTTCTAAGCACAGACCCGGGATTCAAACCTGTGTTGCTCTGTGTCGGCTTGCCTCCAAGACGAGAGTTTTGCCACTTATCTATATTACCCGTGCCTTACTCACTTCTGTGACTCAACCTCTGTGACATGGACCTTGTGAAGGGTCCTTGATCGCTATGTAAAGTGTTTGCCACATGCAATTAGGACCAAATATTATTTATACAAGGTGCAGGCAGAGTAATTACAACAGGTTTGCCTCAAGCTTGGTTTTAAAGCTCTCCAAATAAAAACAATTGGAAGTCATTATGCTCATTTGCACGACATCTGGTCAACTCCACAGCATAGCCTCAAGTCCCTTCATTAGCTACCGATCAAACATTTGTCCATGATCCACATAGCCTACTGCCACTCAGGTCTCAGATCCCTGGCGAAGCAGATCAAACACCCTCATATGGTGGATGGCACAGCGAGCGCTGGCTCCTTGCCTCCTTCCGGTAAAAACTCACCAAGGAGGTAAAGGGTAGAGCTGCACTACCCCTAGCTTTGGGACAACCTTCCCTTGGAACTGAAACTGGAAATAAACACAGTGACTTGTACTTCACAAAGGATCTAAAAGCAACTCTGTTTCATGAATGACGCAACGCCTCTCTGGGTTGCTGATGGTACTCTTGTTCAGAGGAGAATTGCTTAGTATTTCAGTGCTGGACTGCCCTTGTGGGTGGGACTAGACTGATATGCAAATAGTCAGTCTCCTCTGTTGTAGACCCTCCCGAGTGGAAGAAATTCCATAGAACTGGGTATTTAACCCATGCTCGTTCTCAGTAGCGAGGCTCCCACACTCCTTTACATTCAATGTAGGACAGTCCAACCAATTAACAACCAGAGCTGTCCACTGACCCACCACCCACAGGTTTGAACTGCAAAAGAAACAACAAACCCGCGAGGAGCAGCCATGTCAGAAATCCCGCGAGCAGGGCAGGCTGAGAAAAACAGTCATCGCTTACTAAAGTGATGAGACTTTTACATGCAAAGTGAGCCTTTCATCTCTGTACAACAGCTTTACTGAGGCCTCCCTCTGCCAGGTCCAGAGCTTTGACCTCTTGTGATCACCTAAAACTAGCAGATTTCACAGCCCAGAGGTGTATAGCCTTGCTGTCCCATCTCCTAAAGAAACGATGCAAGGGTTTTGGAGTCAATCACACAAGTTATTGGTGGGTCTGGGTTGAAAAAAGTGCCACATTCTGAAAGTAAATCAGGCACTGAAATACAATTCTTTTCAATTGCGTTATTTGTAAGTCCAGATATTTGTGTTTGCCCATCACTACATGCCTTCATTACTGATGTTTCAATTTCTCAAGCAAATCACTGCTAGTAAAAACACATTCCGAGAACAGTTTGGCCAGTATCACACGTGCAATCCCATCACTTTTAACTACCTATTAAATGGTCACTCAAAAGTACAATGCAGTGCACACCACAGCTGAGTGATACAAATAAGATGACGTACTTGTCTTTCAAACTAATCACACCTAATTGTCAGCTCTTTTGGTGCAAATACACTTATCTCTGCTATTAAATACTATAACAAAAATGTAAATAAAATAGAATTGTGCTTGTTTCTAATTCTAATGAAATTGTCCTCACTTTGGTTTGTTGGCAGTGCATTTCGTCCTTTTAGTGAGGTGGGCAGGGATATACAAATTATGCAAAGTTTTGGAGTGTGGGCCATGGGATTGTAAGCAACGTTAGGTTATACTCAAGCAGACTATGATACGTTTGCATCTATGGGTAATAGCACTTGCCGTGTTCGCTTTACCATTGATGTGTGGGCCCCGTTTGTAGTGCATCCTCTCCTGTCGGGCAGCATGTCTCCGCAATGCAAACATTTTGACTGACATGAGAGGCTCCGGTCTTGTCAGGCAGTGTGTCGATGCTGTGGGCATAATAATGGGAGCCGGTAGGGCCAGTCTTCTGATGCCCCGCCGGATCCCATTATTCACCTCTGTTTGTTGCAGAGCCCAGATCCTCTGCAACTAACAAAAATAAAAATTAAATAGTGTTGCATGTCCGGCTAGAGAGGTAGGCCGCACAGTCCCCCATGAAAATAAAGGACATGGGGGACTGTGTTGACTGTCACTCAGGCAAGGTGGCGGCCAGGCACTCTGATAGGGGGAGGCGCCCCTCCGCCCATAGTGGTGTGCTGCCACTGCTCCCACTGGGACTTCCTATGGGTTTCGTGTCTAATGATTCCCACAATATTATGATGGTGCCACTCCCTCCCTATCACTCCATCTCTCTTCTCTCCCTCCTATTTCCCTTTCCCTCTGTCCTCTACACTCTGGTTCTTCTCCTCTCTACTCCTCTTTCTTCTGACTCACGTTCTCCGCTCTCCTCCCCTCAGTCCTCTATCTCTGTCCCCGCTCTGTCTCATACCATTTCCTACCCATCCTCTTCTCTCCCTTCTCTCTCACTTCCTCACTGCTCCCTCTTCTCTCACTCCCTCTAACCCACCTGCATCAGATCTTTTCACACTCCATTCTCACTCTCCTCTCCCTCCTATTACCACCTCATCCCTCATGTTCTCCAACCCTTCCCACTCTCTCCTATCTCTTACGTCCCTCTTTCCTCACACGCCTTGGCATACACACCTCACGCTCACTACAGTCTCTCAATCTTGGTACCACTATCTCTCACACACCTTACCTGCTCTTTAATCCACCACTTCCACCAACTCTTCTGCACTCCGCTCTACCTTCGGCTCTCCATCGCATGGTCTCTCAGTGCACCTCCTCTCATCTGACCTAACCCGAACATGAGCCTCTGAGCCTGGGACTTTGATATCCCTGCCCATTGTGATAGAGACCCCCCCACCCATTTCTCACTGGCCCGTCCTATGTCCTTCTCAATGTGGTCAATTCTCCTTTGTGCCTTCCCCCCGTAGTGGGCCTTCTCCATGAAAGGTTTTTAAATGCAAACTTGGCCTAGCCCTATTTTCACATATCGGTGTTCTCCCCGGTCTCCTGGTTTGGTGGTGCTTGTTCTCACATTGGTGACTTTCCTCTCTCCACCGGTTGCTCTTTCATATCAGTCCCTCCGGTCACCAGAGGAGCGAGAGTGACAGCTGTCCTCCTTCTCCCACTTGGCACAGCCTGCTGTCGGCACCGTTGACTCTGGATGTCACTGTTCCGAAAGACAGGAAAAGACTTCTGGGCACAAAAAAAGGCAGGTCAGTCGGGCTGCAAAGACGGAGGTACCAATTTCTGCACAACCTATGTTCAGGGAGGTCAGGGACTAAGTCAATCCTGACTAACACACGCCACCTCTAGGGTATGATCGGCTTTGGCACAAGCCCTGGTAGTCTGCCTACACCAGGTATGGAGCAGACCCGGCTACCCTTTAAAAGGGTGAAGACCCTGACCCTGTCACACTTCCCGCAAGGGTTGTTCCCCTATACATTGTTGTTCACTGTGTATCTGCTTTGGCTAATGGACTACAGAGTATCTAGAATCTCCTTCCCACTTATCCATAAGTCCCACCCCAAACCTTTCTATATTCTAAGATGGACCCTTTTGTGGCATGAGGTGGGTTATTAATGATCACAAAATAAATGAATAAATACATGGAGAGGCAGGGTTCCAGTCCAGATCTAGGGAGTACAAGCAGGCAATTTGGCATAGAATGGAGACTTCCCCAGTGTCAACTCCCAACTCCCTTTACAGTTGCCTTCACATCAAACTGCAACATCTTCATTTCCAATATGGACATCTACTACACTTAATCTCAGCTGTGCAGAATTAAATCTGTCTCACCGTTGAATCTGTGGCTAGTAGGTGTACCTAAGTCACTTAGATCCCCTGCTGGCCCCCATCTCCTCAATCAGGCCCAGTTGTACTAGCAATGAAGCTACAAGCAATACGCCTTGGACAGCCTTGGACAGGCCCTTCTGTACTGTCGAAGATTTGCTCAAACTCCCTTGGAATGTTGAATGATGACTGGTGACTCTGAGATCCCTTTTCTCACTCAGTTACACAAAACAACAGCTGCAGTTGACTCTCCTTTTATGTCAACCGTCTTGGGGTGTTGGATTTGTCGCTGAACTCTCTTCGACTGTGATAACAGCGCTGCCGGTGTAGTATGTGTTTCCTTAAAATATATGTCCTTCTCTTCCACCTTGGCCCCTTGCACTTGTGGAGTCCCAGATCTATAGAGCACGTGGGGGTATTTCTTAATTACAGGAAGAGTTCAAGTTGAAAATATAATTCTAGCTTGGAAAGAAAATGTTTTTGCATTCAGAAATCTCATCATGTCCTTGATATGTAGGCCAAGGTTTGTCTCATCATAATACCTATCTTAGGAACTCGCATATCGGCACATATTCAGGTCCTGCCCCCTCTGTTTTTCTTTGGAACTACAGAAATGAACCAGACCCCCAGTATTGGACCTTGGGCTTGTTCTATTCTGTCCTTTTATAGTAGATTGTTGATTTTCTTCCCTACCCGAGGTGGTTCTTGCATTGGTGCATGCCAGTCTGCATCACTGGCTTGGCATTCTCATAAATATGTAATGCCAACTGGGTGCAGTTCAGTTTCCTAAATCCCTGAAACAGTGATGGGGATTAGTTGACCTCGTGATGTTTCAAGGATAACTTTAAGTTCAGTGTTCAAGGCCCCATGCGCTGAGCCGTGATGTTGCACAACAGGCAGCTTCCTGCCACCTTTTCGTTCAGGACATACTTGTCCACTTTGATTAGTACAGACTTGTATCTGATTGCTGTGTGGAATTTACCCAAGTTTTGAGCAAAACACTTTGGCAGCCCATGAGTAAAACCTGGGCCCAGATGGCTCCAGTGTTTGCTTTTCATGCATTGTCTCACACTGCATTACAAATGTGATGTTGCGTGAGGCCTTGTTGACATCCACTGCTTTGACCACAAGTTCTCCTTTAGTACTCTCAATAGATACGTCCTATTTGCAATCACTTCATATCAAATATCAAAGTGTTTTCAGTTTTAGTACCCGGGCCCAGCCAATGAGGAGGCTTGAAGTGGGGGCTTTACCACAGACCGGGTAGCTGCGTCTTCCCTGTCCAGCTTGCCAGGTAAGTGCGCTCCCCTTATGCCCCCATGTCCCATCCCCCTCACCCACCCTCCTTTTCCACCAGTTTCGCCCCCCCGCTTACCTTCAGCTTACTTGTTGGTTGCCGGTTCTGGGAACTGTAGTATTCCCGGTGCTGCTCCGATGTCGGAATGGCTGCCATTGAAAGAGAAAAGGGACTACGTGAAGTCCATTCTCTCTGATCAGTGGCGGCCATCTTTTCTTTTTTAAGTTGCGAAACTACGAATCCGGCATTTAACTATTCAAACACTATTAGTATCCCAGTACAGCGTGCCGGGATACTAATCGCAGTAAAACTCCTAGCCGGGTGGCCATTACCTCGTATGGTAATGGCCCAGGGCTTCGATAAGGTCCTCGCTTTGCTCGGGCCTGTAACTATGGCCCCGTGGCATTACCGGACACAGGGTGTATTGCTTAAATAATGTCAATACTGCAGTCGACAACAGCCTCTAATGCCACAGACCTGGCACTTCTCTCTGTCCTCACCTAGCTGATTCAAAGAACACCTGCCAAAGAAATGCATTCTGTACTGATTGCAGGGTTCCAGAATTAAAAATACAAGTAAGAACAGGACCACAGGACGCACATTTAGGGAAGAAGGGAAGACAATGGAAAGAAAGCTGAAGCAGAAAAAAAACAGAAGGTAGAAAAAGGCACAGAAGAGTATCTCCCAGGATACTGCCAGTCTGAGATTGGTTTACTCAATTCCTTGAAGTGTATCTGTTTTTGCAGATTGTATACCTTAGTTCTTAACGGCCAATCAGCAATACGCTTGCTCTTTCAAATGCATGACGCAGAAGTGATTTTCTTTGCTGAAATCATGACATTTCTGGCCCAGGCCAGAATCACTCATCCATGTGGGAATGCCTGCCTGCCTGCACCTACACCGATTAAGTCCTGGAGCCCTTTGTATGTCTTCTGATTCTCTGTCAATATGTGCCAGTACGTGCACATAAGAACGTTTCCTTTGTGTGTGTACTCAAGTAATCTTGGAATTGTTTGCATCAAGAAACAAGTTTCTTTACTAAAAGGAGAGACTGCAAAGACTAAACTATCAGAGCTGGAAAGAATATCCTGCTAATGCAAAGGAACTTTGGAATACTGCAAAGAATGTAGTATGAACGGAGCCAGGCAGAAGCCTTGCTGAGGCAATTGCGCAAAGCCCCCCCCCTTTTCCTTCTTCATGTTAGGTGTTTTCTATAGTGGTTAGGGCCTGTTAGCTGGATAGGATTCAGATTAAAGAATTTTAATTTGGACTTTAGCATACACCGTTAGCTTTTGTTTTGTTAGGGAGCTTCCCTAGTAGAAATAGTAGTTGTTTGATTCCTTTTCTTTTTAATAAAACCATTGAAATATGACTCAGAATCGTCTGAGTCCTTCTTCTGTTTCACCAAAGATGGTGACGATGATGAGGGCATGGATGATGATCAAGACAAAGATTATGATCCATTAGAGTCCATGCAGGGATGTCCATTACTGCTAGACATCAGTGGTCGAGAGGAGGATGAGAATGGCACCACGGGCACAGAGGCTGTAGTAGTAGCTTGCCCCACCTGTGCTCAATCTCTTTGAGAAGCAGCCCTGCTGTTATAAAGTAGAACGTATAAAGGACATTGCATGACAAGTTGCCACTGCAAAACACCTGCTACCAGCTGGAACCCTGTTTTGCACTTTTTTGGACACTGTACACCCCAAAGGGCTTAACGAAGAACATTCACTCAATTGTTTCCTATGAGTCACACATCTCATCATGATTGGAAATAGGTCTTGAATGTGTAATACTTCATTGGTTTTAAATCTTTTTAGTGATTTTTTTACTCTGGATACTCCTTAGTACTTAGCAATGGAAGTTGTAGTATCTTTCGTCATGCAATATTATCAATTATGTGATTTGTACACCCTCTGATACAACACATTAGACTACATGATTTGGAGGATACTCTCAACTCTGTATCCCTATCAAAAAAATGTATGTTGTAATAATTGCCTTTGGTACCCATTTGAACAATATTCAACGATGAATGGTCAGTGACAGTTTATTTGTTAGCACCCAAAAAAACTCTTGTTGCTGTGATCAATTTAACCACATTATAAGGCGAACATGCCTGTGTTTTATCTTTCACAAAATTACATTGTTAAATAGCTTGGGGGCGATGGATCTCGTGACATCATTGACCATTATACCTGAATATAGACCGCTTGTATGGCCACTTCCCTTTTTCTACATCGCTCATTTGTCTGACTTCTTTACGCTTTACTTTCTACTAGGCACCTTTTGCCTCTGTAATTTATGGTTCACTCAATATATAACTTTCTCTGGTATTTCACATTCTTAGTCGTTTAATTTATTACAGTCCACCATCCTGCATGGCAATTGCAAATTTTATTTCACTGGCCATCTATACCTTACTACACCGCGAGGTTATATATGATTATTTACGTTACGTATACATTTAAACATGGCTGCCTTTTTATTCATTTATGGACATTGGTTGTCCTTTCTTTAGTTTTACCAGTCCAAGCAATTGCATTGAACTATACGATTCACATGTTCCTCATTACGCACTTTAAATATGGCAGACGCCGTTACTATGGCAACGCTCGCCGATGCCTCCTCGCGCATTCAGCATAGCATTCCCGATCGCGCGGCAACAGGTAAGAAACAGCACATCCGCAAGAGAACGAATAAGAAGTTAGAGACTCTCTATTTAGTATTCGTCTTGGTGCTTCTATATAAACTCATTTTTCTGTTACTTCCCTTTAGCCTGAATGATCAATAATCGATCCAGGATCGTGTCCGCTTGCAGCAAAACTTTGGGCATGCACTGAAATATGGTTTCCCTGGCTTCATACCCAGATGACTTTTTGACACGTTAGAATCTATTCTTATCTACTATTTGGCTATATCCACTTTTTTCACTTTTAACTCTGTTATCTACTCTCTCGCTACTCACCCTTCAATATACATAGTATTCACATTACCCTCATTTACCTCTGCTCTTGGTACTCTTTGTATTCTACAGATTTTCGTCATCCATATATCTCCTTACTTGTGGGAAACTACGTGCAACGTGGATTGTCACCAATTGTCCTTGGCGACTAGCTAAAAAAATCTCTGCCTTTTACTGGACTCGCATTCAGTACGAGAACAGTGTAAGTTATACTAAATGTATACTTAATTCGTATGGACATTATGTGGAGATAACATTTTCTGCTCCAGCTCATTGTGGCTATTGGGTTATTTGGACCAATATTAACTTAACTATTAACTTAATGAATATACTCAACATCGTATGACAGATTTCCCATGGGTAATGGTACGCTCGACATTTTTTCTTGACACCAGTGTGTTTTCTACCTCTGTGTTTTCCAGACTGAGCTAACTTCCATAGACTTACCCACTTGGGGCTCTACTCGAGTGATCTGTACGACCTTTACTTTGAAGCAGCCGCCTGCATCGGCTATATGTACTACCCCTCCTTCTCTTTGGGGTGATAAAGATCATATTTCATCACTCTACCTTGTACTATCAGGTAACTTTGACCATTTATTTTCCCTCAAAAATATGTTTTTTCCCAACAAACGTTCCTTCTGGTTATATGGTCAATGTGTTACATTAGATCTCTCCCCATGCAAGCTGTATGTTTCTCTCGAGATATCCGTCATTTGTGTATGTTTCATGAATTGGATGAGCATTTCAGAAAAATTGTGATCACTTATAATCTTTGCAACAGATACTGAGGTTGATGTGAACACATTAGTACTATTTATGTTGAAACCTTAGAAACAGTGACCCGTTTGATTTGTCATTGTAGACTTGTTCACTTTGTATGGGATTATTAGGTAACATACTTTCGACATATTTTCTTTTTTGTAATATATACATTTGTTTATAGTCTGTTTAGGCCTAAGAAGAAGAGGAGTCCATCCTCAAAACGCGTCGCCGTTTGAAAGCAGACTACTGGCAACATTTCTTCAATTTGTTTCTTCTCCATAATAATACTGTGATTGTTTTTGCCCTCTTTATTTAAATTTGTAACTGGAAACAAAATATATACACTTATGTGTTTTACAAAACTTGTCATTCTTGAATGTCATTATTTACTGACTGTAATTACTACTCTTAGGCCATAGTAGTTGGTTTAGCCAACACACAACAGTGTGCAGGGGATGGGAGGGTTCAAAGCTTGAAGCTTCTTCTTGTTTGTTTGTTATTTGTGGAGGTCTTGTGCCAGGATCTCAGTTCCTCCCCCGCACCTTTAATTGAATTGAAAACATTACTTACCAAAATTAATTTCTAAAAAAAGTTTATCACACTAGGAGTGCACATATTTTGGAGTTGTCTTTGCACTTCGTCACAGGCCATGTGAGCTGTGAAATGCCATCACAGATCACTGCAGCACTTGCCTCTGAGCTCTAGATGGGGCGTTCTTGACACTGTGCCAGTGGCAGTTGTCTAATTTCTGCTCTGCAACTTTCTGAGGTCAAAACACATCATCAACAGTGCAGAAAGGGGTCAAAGCATTTGCAAGCCCTATGGCTTTTACAATACGAATATATCAACACAACATACACTGTACGGTTTTCTGTGAAATTCAAATGTCTTAAAAAGAGTTGTTTTTAAATAAAATATGAATGTTTATTTTTTTTTTTACGGGTAGTAGATAACAGAAATTAGGATCTCATGTAGATTGTATTAATTTTATTTCGTATTTGTATTTATCTTTTTCTTCAAAGAGTTAAATAATTCTATTTTTGTTATAGACTTAAAAAAGAGTCTATTTGTGTTTGAAACAAGTGTTGACAAAAGCGTTGTTGGTAACCTTTAGCAGAAAACAACATTTTCTAAGTACAAGTTTTGTTACAAAACTTAAATTGAAGTCTGGCATAAACATCACATTGATGTAAGTATCTTGAATATTGTTTGAAGTTAAAATGTTATAAATGCATGAAATGTACAGATAATCCTCCCATCTTTGTGTTCCTTCATATACATCAGCAGTGTACCATACATTTTGTCTTGCTAAAAAAAACTACAGGCAAATGTAATTATAATTATTAGTATTGCCCAAAAACATTGTGTTGACTAAACATTCTATTTGGGGGAGTAGATGGCCTCTTCTTAAGTCCCGTTCTTTAAGAATCTGCCCAGCAACGGCGCTTTGTATCTTGAGGCTTTGTGTTAAGAGTTTTTAAACTGGTCTTTCAGAGTTTGTTGAAGTGAATACCCAACAATTCACACAACACACAAAGCATTCCAGTCGCCCCAAGGTAAGCCTAGGGGACTATGGTGGCAGCATGAACAACATTGACGCCTGTCCGCTCTAATCTTACACTGATATAAAAGGTTCCTAAAGCATTCATAGGTCACACTCCTGACAGAGATCGCATAAATAATACAATAAGCCACACAGGCTATAGGAGGTGCTGCTGGCACAGACAAAATGTTAAAAGAACCCCCCAAAGCAGGTTTGCCATGGCGAACACATGTATTGACGGCAACCGCCCGCAGACTTTCCAGGAAACACTGGCACCGTTATTAACGCTGCCCGTGCTTCCGTCATCCCCATTCCCATTGAATTTGATGGGACTCAAATGGGAATAGAGATTTACATTTTTCCGGCGCCTGACTTCCAGGAACACTGGGGTCGTCATCCCCCGGTGTTTCCGTGGAGCCAGGCACCGGAAAAATCACAACTCCGGTGGCAGCCTGCCGGTTTTACCGGCACGGCTACTGCCAGAGTTGTAATGAAGCCCTCTGTCTCTTCTACCTGTGTCTGGCTGGCTGCAAACGTCAAGTACCATAGTCAATCACCCCTTTTATGTTGCGCACAATGCTGACCGGTCATTTTCTCCTCCCCTCATAGGACTACAGCTACCATGAGTCTGTGTGGCGAATGCCTGACTTCAGCACCATGGAGAGAGGTGGCAGAGAACAGGGAAGTAAAAGAAACAGTGCCAGCCAAACCGGCAATCTGGAAGCTCCATCCAATGAGGTCACGAACACAGTCACAATCCCTAACAGTGACTTTCTTCATAGCGGTCCACCATTGCAAAGAGCCAGAGGACACGTGTGCAAAAAAGGGGCAGGGCTTA